>NC_133810.1:29683226-30883226 GCF_043250625.1 Sebastes fasciatus | reverse complement strand
AGGGCAGCGCCACCTTCGTTTCGTAAGCCTTGATAGTGGTCTGTCTTTCCGGTGCACTTTTCAAACTTAGTGGGACACTTTGCGCCCTGCTCTAAATCCATACACTTGTCTTGAGTGAAATGAGCCGTGTCACTTTGGTTTGGTGCAGGGTCATCAACCACGAGTTAGAAACAGCCACACACTACTTCAGAAAGTTTGCAGAGCCTCACAACTTTGATGTTTCATCTGAAGACTAGAAGAAGAGAGAATTGTGTTTTTTCTAATACGTGATACTGCGTATACATTTTTCTGGACACAAGAAAAGAAAATGCTTTACAGGGTGATTGGATGGAGAGTAATTATATGTCTTTAAACAACAGATAGGGATGCACCGATACTTTTTTTCAGACAGAGTGCAAGTACTTACATTTGGGTACTCGCCGATACTGAGTACCGATACGAGTACTTCTCTGTGTCTAAAGACCCTCGTTAACAGCCAGCTGGAGGGTGTGAGCGACACACAGCAGGCTGGGGAGTCCCGCATACGAGGCGATGCGCCACGACCGGCTCTAGGTCGGCTTGGAAAGGCTCGGGGCGAAGGTGGATCGCGGTCGCAGCTTTACAGCGCTCGCCAGCTGGACCTCACCGCACCGTGACAGGGCTCCCTGCTCCCGGTGCGACTGTCTACCGGGGCAGACTGTCCTCAGTGTGCCCCAACCGCGTCGTGCCGCGTACCACGTAAAAGGCGCCAGGGGTCTGCGGCGATGTCGGCAACCCACCCGACCCCTCTTGAAACACGGACCAAGGAGTCTAACGCACGCGCGAGTCAGAGGGTGCAAGCAAAACCCCGTGGCGCAATGAAAGTGGGGTCGGGCGCACCACCGGCCCGTCTCGCCCGCACCTGTCTGGGAGGTGGAGCGTGAGGACCCGAAAGATGGTAACGAGATGTTAACGTCGCTGTAAAGTGGTATCGGTGCCGTTGTATCGGAGCTGTTTTGTGAGTACGAGTACATGAGCACAGTATCGGACCCGATACCGGATACTGGTATCGGTATCGGTGGATCTCTAACAACAGATACATTTTGAAAATAATAAAATTCCAGGCTTTTTTTTCAAATAGAATGAAATGTGCCATAGGATAAAACCACATATTGTTCCCTCTGTGACATCCCCATGTAGTTGACTTCAGACGGCTCTTCACAGGTTACAGAGAGGTCACCAGTTTTAAAGCACGAGGCCTCAGAAGTTCCCAGAGAGTGATGCATATCCAAATCACTGTGCACGCTCTGATTGATCGGTACACGGATCGGTCTAAACAGGAATTGGAGTAGAGGCTTCAAGAGATTACTTTGAGTTTGAGAGGCAGGAAATCTGATGCCACATACTTGATTGCTTTATCAAAAGGATGGATTTCATCCATCAGAGGACGGGTCAGTTTCATAAACATAAAGCCTTAAATTGGTCTGGAAATCTCAAGGTGGAGCCGTCTGATGTGGAATCTAATCTATTTCTTCATGAACATATTAAAGCTGCACTTTGAAGTGTTTTTAACGATATATGCAGCTCACCAAACGAGTCAGTCTAAATCAACGTGCAACACATAACATTATTCAACTCCTACTAACTAAGACAGTGTGTAACTACAGGCTTTATCCACATTAGGCTTGCCGCGGTAGTCGGTGTTATCGGTGTTACACGGTGGTACATTACAGTATCCTCCGCTCCCACCGTCGTTTTGCTTTTTTTTTACAGAAATAAAACTCATATTGCTCATTTTCGCGTACCAGCGCTGTGTTGTGTCGGATGACGGACGCTACAAACTGAGAGTGAATGTGTCTGCTCCCAATGGAGTCTCAGCTCAGAGTAGCAGGAGTCACATTTCACACACACGGGACGAGAGAGAGTTGACACATAAGACGGATGATTTGGTGTCGAAGCGAAAAGCAAAATCATCTATAACCTATAACCCAATGCTATATGGGAACCATAACGTTAACGAGGTAATCGCCGTGACTGGTGTTCAAGCGGTGCGGCCCCAGGTGGAAAAACCTGCGAAAGCTCTACCGGAGAGGCCAGACACACAGCGACCCGACGGTTAAGATCAAAGTAAGCGCGCTACACATATTGATCGTCATCTCTGTCCGGTGTAATCTGTAACAGCGGTGTTATCACTGGTTATTAATCGGTGGAAAAATGTCCTCACCGTCACATCCCTAATCCACATGATGTTGCTGCATTGCAAGAATTCCAATTCAGAAAAGTCACCTCTTGCTTTCTGGCTAAATTGCCAATCTAAAAACGTTAAGGTTGGAATGCAGTGTTCTCAATCTCAATTTTCAGCTGAGGTAGAAGGTTGTTTTCCATTCATACACATATACACCAACAAATGACAATTCCAAATTGATATCTGTTTTGTATCATCCAATATTTTAATTAAAAACAATTTGGATGTGTGCAAAACAATTTCCAATCAGAGCATTCGTTAAGATGTTCCACGATAACATTGGTGACGCGGCGAGAGCAGCTTGGACTGCTTCGGTTTGTCCTTCGTCTGCAGTCAGTTTGTAATACTTCTCTCACACTAGTAGCTGCTGAGCAAATGTAATTAATTAGTGCATTAGTGTAGTAGTTAGCTTATAAAAGGAAAGGATAAGGGAGATGAAGATTGATAAAGATTTGATAAATAAGACCGATAAGAGCATCGGATAAGGACGAGATTTATAGTATGTATATTTTGAGACGGCGAGTGTGGTTCTTATCTGAGCAACGCAGGGTTTTAAAGTAATCAACAATGATTCACCTCGAGTAAAATTAAAAGGGCTTTATCTGCATGAAATGGTGCAGATTTAATGGGGATAAATTGTGCGCTGATGATGGGAGAACAGTTCTCTAAGTGATTAGAATTAATCTAAATATATTCAGGAGGAAAGACTGAGTCAATGTGTGTGCAGCATCGGTTTGTACTAATCTTTACCATGTAGAAGTATCCCCTACATTATTAAATAATAATAATGCACATATTTTTGATACCTCCTGTGACCAGACTTTAAGCTGCGGCGTGTGTAAACCACATGTGCATCTTTTCCTTATTTATTTATTTTGAATGTTCCTGCAGTCGGGCGAGTTCATTTCCAGCTAACTTATTGGTTTGTTTGAAACCCATTTCCACACTTGGAATGGGTGTGCTCGGTAGCAGATGCTTCAATTTCAGACCATAGCAGAAGGTGCACACACACACACACACACACACACACACACACACACACACACACACACACAGACGTTGGAGTGAAATCATGCCTCCATCAGCTTTGCCTTGTCTGTCGTACAGATATCGATTTACAGGCGAGTTATGAGCTGGCTCCGGAGCCACCTCTGGAGTTTTATAGAAACATGATAAACATCATCAATCTCTTTGTGCAGCCTTCAAAAGGTGGCAGATGGTTCATAGCCTTTTAATCAATTGGGATTCAATGGTCCAATATAGCACATGTAATGGTGCTAATGCTACTTTGGCCTACTGTGGTGTGAGTTCATGCTGTTAAAGTCAATCCTGTGCACCTGTTAGTTTTAACATCATCCAAAAATATCTTCTATCCATCTAATATTAAATTATAAGGCTTTTCTTTTTTTTCAAATTTATGGTTTGCATAGTTACAGTATTTTACATACAGAGCTTTTGCACATGTGAAATATGTGATGATTGATCTCTAAAGACTATTCCTTATCATATAAAACCCAGCCTTATAACTACAGCCATTTGTCAAAAGGAAACATTCACAGGATTATTAGGGATTTGCCTCATTGCCAACAGACTAATCTAACTTTTACAGAGAAAATGTTACATTATTGTGTGATTATCCACGAGCGTGGGAGGCTTGCTTATTAGATAAGAGGCCTGTTTTGGGTATTCTGGATAAAGATAGACTAAAATAATAGAACAGTTCTCACAACAGCAATGGATTTTAAGTTACAGTTGGAGATAATTTATAAAGTAAAAGAAAAAAAGTTGAAGTGAGAAACATCTGTTAGTGGGAAATAAATTAAATGTATGGCCTTGTGGCACTGTCAGTATAATGCAATACATTTTAACAAAAAGGATCACCTAATAAACAACTAGGCCTAAGTGTATTTCACTTATCAAGTGAACATTTTGTCCTGCTGGTGGTGCTGAAGTAAAAGTCTGGAGATCACCAAAGTCATTAAGGTTCATTCTCTGGGGACCAGACCTTGGATGGCTGTACCAAATGTCATGCCAATCCAAGTAAGGTATAATGTACAGCGAGCCGGTCATTGTTGTGAAACAAAACCCCGACAGGGTGATGCCGCACCCTGATGTGCAGCGGAGGGATCTTACATCGCCCTGAAGGGGTTTATTTCACAACAATGACCCGCTAGCTGTACATTATACCGCTTATTACACAGCTACTTACTGAATAAATCAATAATTTGACACAAAAACGGTCCTCCAGAGGCTGACATCAGAACTGCACCCATAGCAACGGTCTGTTATACATAGTAACGGTCTGTTACACATAGCAACGGTCTGTTATACATAGCAACGGTCTCTCATACATAGCAACGGTCTGTTATACATAGTAACTGTCCGTTATACATAACAATGGTCTGTTATACATAGTAACGGTCTGTTATACATAGTAACGGTCTGTCTTACATAGTAACGGCCTGTCATACATAGCAACGGTCTGTTATACATAGTAACGGTCCGTTATACATATCAACGGTCTGTTATACATAGCAACGGTCTCTCATACATAGCAACGGTCTGTTATACATAGTAACTGTCCGTTATACATAACAATGGTCTGTTATACATAGTAACGGTCTGTTATACATAGCAACGGTCTGTTATACATAACAACGGTCTGTTACACATAGTAACGGTCTGTTATACATAGTAACGGTCTGTCTTACATAGCAACGGTTTGTTATACATAGCAACGGTCTGTTATACATAGCAACGGTCTGTTATACATAGCAACGGTCTGTTATACATAGCAACGGTCTAGCAGAGGAATAGTGTTATTTAGACAAGTCATTAAGATACATGTTTTAAAACCGTTAATGTTTCCTGCTAAATGTTTTATTATGATGCCTAATGTTAAATGATGTGACTTCATCCACTGAGATTTAACTCAAAGGATTACTATCACATTGTGCTAGCGTGCTTCGTCCTCAGCAGCATCTGAAATGTGTTAATGAGCCAAAGTATAGCTAGTATCATGTTTCCAGGATTCCATGACAGTGTTACATAATAAAAATGCAGTTTTTTCATTAAACAAACGGAATAAATAATGTGTGACAATAGCTGCATAGTAATTTAATATTACAGTACATGATATGTAATTAAAAACGGAGTAACAGAATACTGCATGCAGTACTGCACGGATGAGATGAGTTATAAACTCTGTTGTAACAGTTAAGTCTTATATTGTAGCTCAGATCATCAAACAGGATGTTAGAGGCACTTCAGATCCCCCGAGGGCTCTTTGAAATCTTCTTCTGGGCCTTTAAACTAAAAAAGGTTTTCGTTTTATTATCCTCTGATCACAGACATATAGGGAGATGTTATCAAGGAGTTATCTAAGGTTAACGCTGCCAAATTGAGGAGTCAAACACCGGTTCTAGACTGATTTGAATGGTATAATATGACAGTTTTCTTTAACAGTAGTAGTTAGTAAATGTGTATTTTTAGGCTGCTTACGCATTCAGTCCATCCGTTATCGCCTACCACGTTTCGCTGTTTTATTGAAGCGGCCGACGGACATGTGTCCTTTTTTACATGTTTTACTTCCTCGTAAACCTCCATTAGTAGCTCTCCATTTCAGCATCAGTGAATCTATGATCAACCTCGTAGGCTGTTGAATAAAGCCGTGAACATGCATGTATCTGGATTACTCACACCTGGTTTAACCTAGTCGCACCTCCTCAGCCTGGCTTGGCAAATGTGAAATGTATGCAGCCAGGATGCTTTGACTGGACTAGGTCAAACCTCGCTTTCTTTTTTTGTCTTTGTCTGTCCTGGATTTCTTAGTTCTGCTTTTGTAAAATAGCCCCATGGTGTCGCTGTCAGCCGATTAAATGAAGGTAAATGCAGTGAGCGGCCGTGCGTAACGACACTGAGCTCTGTTGCAGCACTTTATCAACTTATCAGTGAGACTGCTCCATGGTTTACAGGGCCAAACCAACCAATCAGATATTAGTAATACCATATTTTGATGTGGCATTTTTATGATTGGTTGAATCGACTAGGACAAAATAAGATATATATATTTTCTTTTTGTGAAGGGAGGATTCTGGAAGGTGCAGCATGTGAGGAGGTAATAATGTTCTCTTTTGTTCATAGCAGAGAAATATCTGGCAAGTCATCCAGTATATGTTCTGCCACATACCACTGTCTTAAACACAATTGGATATAATGACGCTATATTTGTCTCTGAAATGCCACAACTTGAGTTGTTGTAGCAGTTTTTTTTTTAATGGCATACGTTTATGTCATTCAGGTGGGACTGAATACTTACAGCTGCTGTCAGGCTTGCCTTGAGACACAATGTAGCACTGTAATTCACACTTCAGAAACGGCTCCATCATTAACTTTAACAATAGTTGTATTGATGATGTCGGAATCAGATACAAGAAGAAAAGATTATTTTTTTTACTTGGGCAGAAATGTTGAGTGTTTCTACATGCCACTCGATAAAGAATGAGAGCTCTACCTCCCACACGCAGTAGATCCTCTGGATTAACAAGCTCCAGAATAATTTAAGAAGCCATTTACGGGGAGGCAGTCAGCTTTCAGTTAGAGATCTCCTCATTAAAGAAACCCCAGAGTATACGGCCAATTTGGCTGCAGCAGGTCTGGCAACAAAGTGACAGTGAATAGAGATACACAGAGTGACGCTACTGTTGCATGTGGAGACATCAAAGTTAATGGATGATTGAGGACAGGAAGAAACGGTATTGGCTGCAAGGTCTCAATATCTGTTGCTGTCACGCTTCCTTAAAACAACGGGCCTTGAACTAGAAAAGGGGGGCTTTGCTTTGTGAAGTAATGACACTTTGTTATGTTGGACTGTTTTAAATTAGGCTCCAGCTTTCTACACAACTACCTTTGATAGTGAGGATGCATCTCCATAAGCACTGAAGCAAGCATAGTATGTCTCCCACATCTTCCACCAGTATAAAGACTTTTATTAGTACCCAAACCACCTACTCTACTGGCACAGGAAGGTAGGGGAAGAAGGCATGTAGACCTACTCCAGGGTGTGTCAGTGCACTGTGACATCCCTGTTGGGTGTGGTTGCAGGTGAAAAAGAGGGAGCTTTAAAGTTAGTTAGGTGTAGTAAGAGGTGCAGCAGAACAACCTCAACCAGAGCAGGAAAGTGCTTTTTAGTATCACCCTGGTCCTCAAACCAAACCGCAAGCCATCTCCTCCTCATGTGTACAAATCTGCGAGTCACACTCTAGTCCATGTGGGAGTTGCTCACCGTAGTGGGCGTTTGGCACTGTGTAAAACTCTACAGTGAGTACACAGGAAGGACGCTGATGAGGTCGACAAAAGCAGCAAAAGATATACATGACGTCTTTTGGTTAGAATTTTTACATTGTACATGTGTGCATGTGTTTTATGTATGAGTGAAATGTGAGTTATTTTAGTAGTTTTATTATGAACCTTCGGGGCGTTACTAACAAATGTACTCATTTTAGCCCAAACCACAAAATGTTCCAAAGACTATCTGAGTGTTTTTGTTGCCTCAACTTAACCAAGTCTTTCTTTTGTTAGTAAGTAAGTAAGTAAACACATGTCGGAAGTTTATTTTTAAAAAGAGAGTGTATGAAAGGAGCGGACACTTGACACGCTGTTCCTTAACATGTCTGACGCTAGAGGGATCCCTAGAGCGTCTTAGTTTGAAGCATCGGGCCACTGACCAGGCTGTGGTATTTGACAAGTTGGGAGTCAGAACGTGTATGGAGAGCCGTTTTAACATTTAATAGCTAGACAGGATATTCATTAGAGATATCTGAAATGTCATTTTGCCTAGTCAAAACTCTAATTCAAGACATCCCTAAATCTATTTTGACCAGGCAAAATTTTAGATATCCATAATTACACTTTGACTAGTACGATTCAAACTACTTTTGCTATTCATGTGTACGAGGTTTCTCATTACAGATATCTACAATTCAGTTGTGTATATCAGTAATTCACATTGGGGATATCCACAACTGAATTCTGACGAGACATAATTCCAGTTCCAGATATCTACAATTTCAATTCAAGATTGGAGATATCTGCATTGTCCTTTTTAGATATCTAAAATTAAATTATGCCTAGTCAAAGTGACGTTGTAGACACGTTGAAGCGTCCTTGAGCAAACTGCAATCTGAACCCCACATTTCTCCTACGGTCAGGCCGGTGCCTTGCATGGTAGCATGCCGCCATAAGTGTGTGATTGTGTACAGTAACAAACAATATGCCAAACCTAGGGGGTATATAGAAGCTAACCACTATTGTAATTGCAGACTGGCTTGGTGGGAGGTTGTAAACTGTTGCTGCACACGCACCATTAGTCCTCCCACACATAATATATTTATAGAAGAAACACAATGGATTAGTAGAACTGATGCAAGAAAAACAAATAGAGAAATTTCACCTTTCTCGTCATTATGAATTATCGGTTATCTACTTGATATGAATGTAACTTGTAAAGAACATATATCCATCAGGGCTATAGTGTGTCCCACCACGGTGTCGTGTCTCTCCATAACGTGCTGACCACCTCCGTATTACTCTCACCATGTGTGCCATGACACCCATCTGAGTAATATCTGAGACATCTACTATAACACCATAATGTCTCGATGCTTCCATCTGTTGCAGTGATGGATCTGAACATTATGTACTCTAAGACCTTCTACTGTTATTCTGCGTGCCAATTAAAAATAGTAAATTAGAATTATTGTGAATCGTAGTGTATTTGCTTTAATTACTTGTCAGTCAAACAACATATTTTGACTTGATCTTCAGTTAACCCTCATCCTACCAACATATTTAAAGGGGGAATTATCCACCTTTTATGTGGATGTCCAATCAGTGTTGATGGTAAATGTAGTCCACTGAAGAAATAAATTCCCAAGTGCTGCTATATCGACTGAGAAAGTCGATCTGTAATGCTGCGGAGCCGTGCCGACTGTGCCTACATGTACCAGGATGCATTGCGCGCGAGCGGCGAATTCGCTACGTCCGATAAATAAACAAAATAAACTCGCAAAATTTCAATGAAGGAAAAATACAACCTTCTAAATTTAAGTCTCTCTCCTACACTGAACTAAGAACGGCTTAACTGTGTTTTCAACGCCTCGTAAAACAGACTTCATTTAAACTGGACAGAAACAAAATAAATCTCACCTAAACCGTTAGTCCGGCGCCCCGCTGAGCCGTCGGCGGCTTTCACTCCGTCTTCGGAGGCAGACCATTAAATAAACTAAATTGAAAGACAAAAATGGTCCTGCTGGTCTTGGTTGTCTTTTCCAGTTTATCTTCGGGATCCTGGATAAGCTCTCCTGCACACCTCTGTCCCAGTGAGGAGGAAAACTTTCATGCATAGTAATGCACCCTCGGCTTGCTCTTTCGGGGTTGTCATCGGCGACAGCATCCAACACAAACTGCCCACGCTGACGTTCATCACAGCAGAATGATTCAGTTTCTGTTGGCATCAGAGGGCAATCTGAGCCACCAGTCGCTGTTTGCTCTCAGCTGCTCAGGTTGTTGACTTCAGCAGAATCTTCCAAGATGGCAGCGATGTCAGACCACGTCAGTGTTAAGTGTCATCTGTTTAGTCTTTTATTGTCTAACTTTCTTACTTAAGTAAAGCAAAGTATTTACACAGTGCTTTTGCAAACGCTATTGAATGAAGAGTATGAGGATATCCTGGACCATGTGATCGGGATATAAACTTCTCCGATCCTCTGAATCTGTCTCTCCAACTCTCCTGGGTCTCGGAGATTATCAGCGCCTCAGTCTCTCCACCTGCCCGGTCTCTCCACCTGGCAGGTCTCTCCACCTGGCCACGCCACCGCCGCATCTCATCCTCCCCATTCCTCTACCGTCGGCCTGCTGTGCACTCACATAGACACACACACACACACACTCATGTTTCTTGTGGCTTTACTCACTGCGTGTTGTCTGTGTGGGACTTACAAGTAGGTTCGTTCCTGGGTGAGTACGTCTAACGATGTGTCCTGGATATTGCTTATTGTTTTATGGCTATTGTAGAATCCGTACAAACCCAAAAGTGGTTCGCAAAGGACATGAACTCACCATGGAACTTACCCAGAGACTTACCTCGCCTTTAAAGCTTTCTGGTTTTAAATAACTACTTGAGCGATTTTGCTCGGATTTGAAATGTCGAAGGAATCTCCGCCGTGTGATGTTTCTAAATGGAGATGGCTGATTGTTTCATTATTACTTATTTCTGGTAACATGCAACCTAACCCTGGACCAGAGTATTCAGACGCCATCTGACTTTAAAATCTCCGTCCGGACTAAATATTGTTCAGCTCGTTACCAAAAATGTATATGATTGAATATGGGTCAAATCAATATCCGAAACCTGTCTGACAAAATGAGTTATTGATAAAGATATGAACATGGATGGATACAGTGTTTATTTATCATGCTGACAGACTAAAGAACGTCGGCAGCGATGCTTGTTGCCTGAAATCAAAATTTCACGCCGAGGTAGTTCCGTCTGTATCAATCTGGGAGCAATTGGAATTTCTGGCAGTGAATGTGGAAATTACCGAGGAGCTCTGTTTAACGCTTGTCGGTTGATATACTGTAGGCTTCCATCTGCCTCAAAGCATGCATTGCAATCATTGATGCACCTTTTTATAGCAACATTGTTTTAGCTGGTGATCTTCACTGGGATTGTCTTAAGCCAGTATCTTTGTGTGATTCTGTAAATCTCACATGGTTGATTAACTCACCCACCCGTCCACATTTTAAATGCCCCGAGAAGTCCTCTTTAATTGACTTGATTTTAATTAATGTTCTCATAAGTGACCATCGTGTTGTCGCTGCAATCGGGAACACTAAAGGTCCCTAAATTAAAACCATGTGTCATTTGTAAAAGGAATCTTTATGGACGGAAACAGCTGTCACTAGAAACTAACTTTGAATCACATAATTAAAATCTGTGTTGTTTAACTTAATTGAAAAACTGAACCTACAATAGCATCATTTGAAATTGTGTTACCTTTTTTAAAAGTAAGTAACTACAGAGCTTTCACAATGAGTCCTCTCTGTATATCTATTAACTATTTATTTGATTTGTTTGACGAGGCCCGGTCTAACTTGTTAAAATGACATTTCACCACCCACTTATCTTCAGTAATAAACGTAATTAGGTGTATTCTTAGCTTCTGCAACATCTCACTGGGCTCCACATGAAGTCAAACAAACACTAACAGAAATACCAACATATCTATAACCATTACTGTGATCATGTAATTAGGTTTCCTTTTTAATAGCATAGCTCAATTACGAATTTGTTTTTCTTATTAAAATAAAGAGTTCAGTAAGCCCCGGCTCAACATCAAATCTTAATATCTTGTTCAGAAGTGTTTTCTTGTTCGTCAAAACAAAACGAAATGTCAGACTTTTTTTTTTTTTTCATCTGACAGCTGACCCTGAAATAGTTTTCAGCTCAATTAACAGTGTTCCTGCTGCGTGCTGACACTCAAACGTGTTGATTTATTCATTTGGAAAAGAGATCATTGATGACACCAAAAGTCCAGAAGTCTGTTAATTAATCCAAAGGGGAATGGGTTGTTATTGTAAAAAGATATTTCTCAGCTTTGTGATTCGGAGCACAACGGTTTCAGATTGATGACAAGAAATCAATTTATCTAATATTACTTCCCTTGTGTCACACATGAGACTCTGAGTGTCTGCAGGATGCTGTAATGAATCACAAGCACTCACATGGTGGACAAACAAAGTCTTTACTAACTAACAGTCATCACATATCTGTAATGTTTTCTGTTAGAATAATTGTTCAGGCTTACCAGTATGAAAGAGGAAATATAAACGAAAAATAAAAAAAGAATACGTAAAAAATAAATAATATACATACATGTATATATATATATATATATAATATATAATGAACCATGTAAAGCCCAACTATAGAAAATAAAAATGAACCTCTGAGATGTTGTTGTAGGAGGCCTCTGATTGATGAAGAAATTAAAATATTTTACATTTATTTATGTTTTAGTTTTTAGGTAAATGCTGTAATATTGCAACGTTGGTCCTCGTTGGGAGCAGAATTTCTGTATCTGTACTCACATTGTCATAACATTTACAGGTTCATTTGCAGGATTGATGCCCCATAACAGTATATGTCATTAATAATAATCCCACAACAGTCATATTTTTTTTAATAGTCATTTATTACAAAAAAAACAGGATCAATTATATTCATTTTCTTTCATTTCAAAATGTATTTCGAACATTTAAAATAAAAAAATGATCAAACAAACAAGTTTTCAGCCAGAAAAAAGTAATATTTAAATACAATGAAAAGCATAAGTAAAAGAAATGATTAAACATCTGATGCCTTCGTTTACATATTCGAAAATGAGTGAGAAGAAGTACAAACTTATTTAATCTACTCCTTCTCCATAAGTCATTAATTAATAATTAACCAGCTTCCTTATTGAGCTATACATATACTCTAATTAATTTTCCTAAACTTATCTAACTATGATTATTACCTTAAATCTCTGTGATACAGAAATATAAATTAATTACTGATACAATTATCCTTATATATATATATATATATACATACAATACACAGCATCCGACCACACATATAAAATACAATATAAAATATGAAGATTGTACATTATTCTTATACCCAAAATCAAATATCTACAAATTTGCATTATTCTTTACAGGAAAATAGGAAGATAGACTAAGAGAGAATAAATATTAAGTAACCAAATGAATAAATAAATAGTAATAAATAAATAAATAAACGGTAACCCCTGTAAACACCTTGTGATTCATAAAATGGAATTTGATCTTGTATATTCATTTGCAGTGATAGCCCTGATAAAATCCTTTTTCAGCCAGTGACACCATCACAGGACACGGTGTGTTTGTTGTTTGGGGCTCGATGTCCACATAACCACCGGCTGCTGGTTGTCTTTGTCCACTTCACCTGCATCTACATCCTCATCTGCCTCTTCGTCACTCTCGTCAGTGTTGTCTGATTCCATCTCAAAATCCCTCTGGATGGCATCGTTCACATCCTGCAGAAGACCTCCCTTTGCTGGTGGCATTCTGTTAAATGTATAAATCATACCGTACATATGAGTATTATATTGTAGTAGATGACCAGTCGTAACAGATAGGATGTTGCAGGCTAACCTGCATCCCCCCCCCCCTAGAACATTACATCCCCAATTTCAGGACCATTCTCACCTGAACAATGCAACTAACATTCCCCAAACCTTTCCAGAACATTCAAAACCTGTTTCTGCCTAATTCAAAGCAGCTATTTGGACAAAGAAATCAATGTCTTCCTTTAGTCAATTCTGGTCTAAACTCAACATTTACTGATAGTGAATCATCAGACACATTAGTTCTTTGTTGTTTGTTTTTCCTCCCATATTTGCACAATGTCCCTATGTAATGTTTAAGGTGCACATGCTATTTTAACTACCAACCTTACCCAGATATGTACAGTAGAATTGCAATACAGACATAACAAGCTCAAATGTAATGAATGTATTCCACAATAACTAAATATCTACATGTTCTAGACATTGTAATAGTTGCAAAAAAATAAGGCATTTTACGTACTTGAATCTTGACAAATCCAGTCCAATAAAACCGGAGATGAGCTTGAAGGAAAGTGTGCAGATTGTGTGTAAATTTGGGTAAAAGAGTTATAACTAGGTTAGTGATAATTACCTCCTTCATTAGTCGTCTCTTTCCAGAGAAGGTTCTGGGTTTCCTGTGAGAACGGTTCAGCCTGCTGCTGAGTGACTCTTGGTGATTGAAGGGTCTATTAAAGCATTGTGTTTTGGGGGAAGGACGTCTGCGTGTCGTTCTGTGTGCACGTGAACGTTTGGTTAATATCAGTTACTTTATTATGAGTTGAGTTTTATTCAGTTAAAGCCTTCTGTTCCTTTTGTTTGTACGGTTTTTGGAGATACCGTTATGTTCAACCATTTTCATCATACAATGGTTGTGAATGAGCAGCTGAAGTAGGCTACTGACACAAACACAATCACATTACAGTTCCACCAGCAATATAAAGTCATTATCTACTATCTAAGAACTCAAGAAGTATATTGTTGGGCTGGCTGTGGACCCGCCTGTGTAATTCCTCCTTATGAAAACTTTGTTGACAGCCAAATACACAATTGATCTAGTTACGTGTGTGAGTCAGAGGAATTGAAGCGTAAAAAAAAACGCTTTGAGTTGCAGTCTCACACTTAAAGAAATAATGAAGTGTTAGCCGTTGCACAGCCCATGTAGACATCTGTATTGATTAAAATTTAAACGCATCTGTTCTGTCAGACGCGCATGAAACGACTACTGGCTGAAACACGGCAGGTGTAGACAGGGTGTTAGCAGGAGCTGTAAATTATTGAAGATCTCGACTGATTATGAGGAGAAACTGCAACAACTTGGAAATGAAAGTTTTAAAATACTGCTGTAGAGAAGCTGTACAGTATGTTCCCGCGCCGAGTCTAAGAGGAGAGAAAGAACCTGCTTTGCCATTTTTATACTGCTGCGTTTGTGCCCTTTACATATGAAATGTAATTCACGGTATATGCAAAATTACAATACAGTCCATAACATGCTTGCTATCTGACATTATGATAAAATATGATTTTAATGCATGGTGGTTGGCACTGTCGCCTGAGAGGAATTAAATCCAGCTTGGGGCCCTTCTGTGTGGATTTTGCATGTTCTCCCCGTGTTAGCGTGGGTTTTCTCCGGGTGCTCAGGTTTCCTCCCACAGTCCAAAGACAAGCAGGTTAATTGTTGCCTCTAAATGTAATGTGAGCGTGAATGCTTGTCTGTGTCTATGTGTCCAGGGCGTACCCCGCCTTCGCCTAATGTCAGCTGGGATCGGCTCCAGCCCCGCCCGCGACCCTGAATAGGATAAGCGGTTACGGATAATGAACGAATGAATGATTTTAATGCATGAAGATATCAATTATGTTTTAGTCTACAATATCGGGACGGCATTACAGTGATGGAACGCGAGCGTGCGTAATTAATTCCAGGTTACATTGTATGGTTACACAAATTCAATTGAAGGAATGTGTATGGTCTGATGGAAATTCATTCTGTCATTTAATCTGCTGCTGCTGATCCTCCAGTGGAATGAGACAAAATGATGTGTACATACAGAGCGACACAAAGGCTCGCCTGTATTGCCCCTCACTCTGCCAGGCTTCCTCTCATCAATCTCACTGTGGAAGGCTCATAAGGAGCCAGCTGGGCCTGTTTTTGAGGCTGTGAGGCTCGACAGTTTAAATAGAACAGAAGGCATGATGTCCACTCAGTGACAGAATAAACAGCACTTTCAGTCTCAGTCTTACCTGTGTGACTGCAAAAAGCTGAAGGGGCCAGCAGGCCTGGTATTAACGTACAGTATACTCCAAGGTTGAATGGGTCTTTGATTGACCAGAGGTCAGTGAGGCGGCAGAGGCGGACTGACAGGATACACAGACGAGGGGAATGATCACCTTTTGCCTTCAGCTTCGCTGCCTTGCCAGATTCTACAGTTTCTCTCTCTCTCCTCCTCTGTCACTTTTCTCTGGCGCTGTTTTGCTCTGGATGTGTTGACAGCTTACAAGTCTGTGTAGCAAAGAGCTGCTTCATTCTTCCTTGTGACTGCGTCAGAGATCAAGTGTGGGGTCAACAGTTCATCAGCAGGCTAATGCTTTGTGCAGTAAGAAGCTTTCACAGCTGAGAGGTGTGGATGATTTATGATACCTAACATACCACAGGAATACGGCAGTAGCTGTGATTGTTTCAGGGCACAACAGGGATACGACACCAGTATTCTGCGTGCAGCTTTAGAAATTAATATTTCCTTTTTTCTTTTCCCTCAGCGAGGGGAAATGGGTTTATAAATTAAAGCGACTGACGGTCTCCAGCCAGATGCTCGACAGACTGAGCCTCACACATGGTGAACTCAGCAGCAGCCCCCTAATCCAAACTTTAACCGAGCCCCGAGGAGGAGCCGCTCCCGAAATCCCACAGCAGAGCTGAATAGACGTCGCTGAGAAGTGAATGGCTGCTGCAGATTTCTTATTATGCCATTTAAAGATGGGTTAAGTATAGCATATATCCTTTTTTTATATCAAGCCACCATTGTACAGCACATGTGAGTGGAGAATTTTAGGCTGTGAGTAACATTTTCTGTGTTGGAATTTCAATCATACCCAACCGATCCAGCTGTTTGCCTCTGAGATAGAGAGAGAGAGAGAGAGAGAGAGTACAACGTCATGATAGATAACAAGAATGTGGGGGGGATGGTGGTGAAGGTGTGTAAGGTGCATGATTTTCTCTGACATTGTTATTGCACAATGATAAGCTGTTACACGGGGGCAGAGGGGGAATTTGACTGCAGGTGGAATCTAGGCCATGTGTACGAATCATCTTCAATTTGTAGCCTCCCAGATTGCCCACGGGGAACAGAAAATAGTTGCCCCATCCCCCTGTTATAGCCTGGCTTGTAATTAAAGGTAAACCGGACGCTGGTTTGCAGACTCAGGCTGCCTGAAATCCTCCTAAATGCACTTTCGCAGGTGCAGTCAGTGTGTGTGTGTCTGTATGTGTGTGTGAGATGTGTTTATACCTGCGGTTTAAAGGATTCCTGTGTGTGTGCACATGTTTACGTCCAGTCTATGGGGAGGAGACCATTGTGTACTGGGCGAGCTAGCCTGTGCCAGGGTGTATTCAAAAGTTGATTATGTTTTTGGCTCCATATTGCTGACAATTACAAAGTCATTCTGCTTTGGAGAAAATTTGACTAGAAAGCCAATGTGTTCGCATTCACTGCAGAGAATCTGCCAGTTTTATTCCAACAGCCAGACGGAGAAAAGGATTTTTCTACGGTGCTGGGAAACATCGCAAATGGACATGAAATGCAGACAACCACTCCCAAAAACACATTAGGAATACATTCTCCATTGTGCAGATCTTTTTTTTACAACATTGTGTTCCCCCACACAGCAACACTGAACATTTTAGCCTGGGTAGATGGCCCTGGAGTTTAGAGTTGTCACGATCAAACGTCCCAGTTTTATGAACAACAACAGTGGAACAAAAGGGAAGATGGGACTTTTCAAGTCAAAACATAATTTTTTTCTCAGCTTTCTGAAATCAGCAACAATAAAATCAAAATATTTGCTTCAAATCAAATGTGAAATTAGCTCCATCTTGCATGTGACGGCTGCTAAAGCCTCAATAATGTTTGGAACAAAGTCCTTGAGCCGGTTTCAAGTTGAGCACATCGTTATCGCTTCCAATGTTAACATGATGCAAAGCAAATGTGTGATAGATACTGTATTGCTGTATCATGCTGGTGAAGCGTCTGTAATACTGATCTAGACTACTCACACTGTGGTTGACTAACATGCGTTGCATCACATTTAAAAGGTCAACGTTCAGTCATCAGTGTTTCACATCCTCCTCTAATGTCATTCGGTTTACTCACCGCTGTGCCCTTTAGAGCCCTGACACGCCGAGTCCACTTCAAACAACCTGCGCCAACAGAAACCGACAGCTGCGCTGCCTCCTTTCTTCTGTCACAAGTTGCACGCGAACGCATCGTCAAAAAGACAACAGTCAGCAGTCAGCTGGCCACTGACTTGTATGTATGTTCTGCACCTGCACGAGAGAAAAGACCTAGTCAGTCATGATGTGAACAAAACACACTAGCCTAACTATAACTAACTCTTCACGCCACTGTCAATTTGATTATGTTTCTCATGTGACCACAATACAAATTGAGAATACGACAGATTAAAGAAGATAAACATAAAGGGGCAGGAGTGAAAAGAAGATAGGCGTAATGTAGTGAAGTCACTGATTTCAGCAGCTGAAGAGTCCGTCACAGACGGCCACTGATGTCTGTTCAAACTGGCTGAATGGCTGAATTGTCAACCACACACAACCCACTGTCAGCTCGGTGTGTCAAGGCCCTCGGACTATCAAAATGAATTTAAATAAAATTATATTTCAAGAAAAATAAGCCTTTAAAAAATGGCATTTTGAATTTAACATGTATGTTTAGCAAATGTTTTATAATTGCATACCGATAGATGGGAGGTAAACATACATGTAAGATTTTTATTTTTTTTGCAGATTGACACAATTTAATTTCTACTGACATCTATCCATGAATCAGTTCAGAAAACATAGACAAATATGTGAAGTAACACTTCATTTTACAGCTCAGCAAATTTCATGGTAATTAGGTGATAATTATCAAGTAACCTATTTGAAATTTCTTTGGAATTACTTCCAAATTACTCAAAAATTTACCTCAAAATGTATCAAAAATTACTTTGGGACTTGACTCTGGACTTACTTATTTTATAGCTATTCTAAACATTATTTCTTAATAATTATATTCCTCTATTTCCCAATAAGCAGTAATAAAATGCTGGTCATTTATTTAATACATTTCTAGGAAAAGAACACAAAGTTAATTGATATGCTTTATTCCCATGTCTGCAGATAATAATAGCAAATAACTTCTTTGAAATTTCTTAAAAAAAACTCCCTGAATCATGACATCAGCTACCAGGTTACATTTGCGTAGACAATAAGTCACATTGTTGAGATTTGTGTCTGATCAGAAGTGTGTTCTATTACTTTTCCACCTCCGACAAAGAGCAGCCGCTTCTCAAGTCTCAGGGCCCTATTTTAACCATTATATTCTATTTTAGCATATAATTATTAAATCAATAATGAAGTGATTTTCGATACAGTCTGAGGTAAATATTGGGGTAATTTGACAGTAATTCAAAAGACATTTCAAATTAGATAATTATTACCTAATTACCATGACATTTGCAGACCTGTAAAATGAAGTGTTACTAAAAAAGATGCTTCATAAACATTCAAAACGTGTCTTTTTTGCAAAGTAATCCAGCTGATTGTTGTCAGTAAAGTGTGAACAGGAACTGCTGGCAGAAGATAAATGGCAGAAGAAAACAATTTCCTTCCCCATGAAGAGAGTATGCATCTATTCACAATTTGCAATCTACTCTAGGCTCTGGTAATGATTGAGGTCTATGTATACATATATCTCACTCCAGCAGCAGCCGACTACAGTACGGCGTCTGAAACGTCTTGGATTCGTCACATTTCCGGCCACCTGCAACATTCTGAACACATTTGCAGCCGGAGCTCCGTGTGCCTTTGTGTCTGACGACGTGGATCCAGATCCACAGGAGCCAGTCATTTCTCCGCTGCAGATGGAACTGGTTTCTCGATATACTGTAAACGTTTTCCTTCTGTCAGCCAAAGAAAATCCAAATGTTCAAATCAATGTTAAAGCTGCACTTGGCTTTCTTTTGAGCAGCCAACTGTTTGGATTTGAATTGACCCCAAATCATGTAACTCTGTCTTTGTTGCTGGTCGTAGATTGTGAAAAACTTATTTTTTGCAACAAGTTCTGTCATTGTTAGCAAGTCTCATTGGATGACCAGCTTGCTGCAGTTTAGGCAAAGATTTCCAAAGTCCAGTTTGGATGTTTTACTTCTAGACACCAGCATTTCTTTCGGATGAATAGGATGGCATTATGGGGTCTGGGTGTTTTCTGTAATCTTGTAATCTTTCTTGGTGCAGCCTCAGTTTGAGATACAGTGTAGATGGATACTTTTAGGTGTATTTTCACATAACTTTCACAAATCTTCACAAGAATATCTGCCTAAAACCTTCAAACATACTGCTGACACTGTAGGTCTGCTCTCTACTACTGTGCTATCTACATGCTCAAACAAGTACTAGCGTTTTTCAACTGTACAACATCTTTAATTGAACTCTGACCTCTCCCTCTGAGAGGGTGAGGAGATCTCGAGGAAGCCATGACAAAATGTGTGGTTCTTTAGTCATGACCTCTAATTCTACCCTTGAAACCAATGTCATATGTCCTCATCATTGGGCAAACATTCCATAATAACCTTTCAGCATATTGTAATGCAAGTGTTCTGAGAGATAACTAGACTTCTGCTCCTCCTCGAGGTTCTGTTTTCAGGCTTTAAAAAATGTAGCCCGTGACGGGAGACTTTGGCCAATCACAGGTCATTACAGAGAGAGAGAGCGTTACTATTGGCTGTGCTCCGGCTGGTGGGCGGTACTTGGTAATTCAAATTTGAGTTTCAGAGACTTTGTTTCCTGAATTCTGGTGACTTCAACAAACCCACGCGGCGCAAATACGCTGGCGCTGCGCCGTTATGTATCTCCTAGAGAACCTGGTATGGAGCGGGCAGAGGATAGTATCGGCAGCTTGTGAGAAGCTCCGGTATGCATGAAAACGTCACGGTACGCCAAGGAGTAAAATGAGTGAAATACTGTGTACCGATACGTACCGGCCCACTTCGAGCACTGCTCACCTCTCATGACATGTTGAGCCAAGCAGCTAGTCCATAACTGCTTAACGCAAACTCTACACTCCCTCCCTCATCTCTCTCTCTCCTCCTCACTGTGGCCGCCCGACACAAAGCGATTGGGCCAGCCCATTTTCAATTAAGGAAAAGAAATGAGACGATTTACCTGTTTTATGGGCCCCAAAAAAAAAAGACATATGTCGGCCCAAAAGGACGTCGGCCCGCCGGGAAATGCCAGATGGCCAGTCCAGCCCTGCTGCCGGGTCACAAACGTTCTCATTTTCCAGCTAAACAGTACACTACAAGATGATTCTGAGAACATCTGAGGAGAGAAATAGGCATTACAGTAACAGAATATTGATTCATATTTGATCAGCGCTGCCTAGTTTGACCGTTTGGTCGGAGTTCGCAAGTGATTGACAGCCGACTCTCATAGACGGCAGCTGGACGGCAGACCCCAGATCAGCTCTTACTGCTTGTTTTCCTCCGGTCTGTGAAATCTTGCAGATGCTGTTAGGAGCACCGGAGGACACAGAGGAACATGATTTGAACAGCTCCTATAGCAACTTACAAACAGTGTTGTTTAAATTGAAGAAGGGAAGGCTTTATTGATTGCTATGCGTGTTCTCTCGTTCTGGAGAGAACACTCAATCTGAGTGGATCCACATTGCCTATCCACAGCTGGAAGGCCCGGTTTGCACAGAGCTGTCCTTGATCAAGGAAGTGTTTGATAGCTACTCAGCAAGTGTTTAAAACTGTCATGCTGTGTGTGGAAGGGGGTGGAATGTACTGGTGTACGATGAAAGTACATGTGTGGAAAGGAGGCGAGATAACGGTAGGGAAAAAATGAGAAGGGTGCGTTGACAGCGAGCTCTCTCAGTGCGGGGGTATGCAGCTGCCTTGTGCTTATTTGTTTTACGCTGTAAAACAGAGCATTGTCGAGTGTCTGCCTTTCTCCTCAGAACACAACACTGGATATCTACCAGCTTAATACTTGAAAACCATTTGAAAGGTGACGACACACAGCTCGAGGTTCAGCCTTGATTAATGAGCGGACTCTCTGTCTACAGTAACTGTACATCCTGTTTCCAGACAATTAAAATGTAAAAGTCCTCCTTAGGGATGCTCATTAGATTTTTTGTTTTTCTAACCGATAACCGAACCTCGTTAACCAATTATTAACTGTTAACCAGCGATTAGTGCGTCACATGCAGCGATGCTATTTTAAGTGCAAAACAAGCCGCCCAGCTGCAACCAAAAGCTGATGGACAAACAGGTTAAATCCATAATTTATCACCAGCTGCAGTGTATGAGCACAACAGATAACTGAGTCCCCAGTTCACAGCCATGACGAGGGATGTCACTGTACCAGAAATCTAGTAGTCGATACCAATACCAGTGAATTTCAACAATTCTCCAACCCAAATACTTTACCACGATAAAAATAAAACAAAAATAAATCCCATGTAATTCAACTTGTACTCTTTTATTAAAAACATTTGAACATTACAAAAAACAGAGGCATGTAGCCTTTAAGTAATAAATAAAAGAATTGACCCATTTTATCAATCAAGTTATCAATCAATAGCCAGACGACGGACACTATGTACTGACCGTGAACGCATCTGGTCCGTCAACTCAGAGTAGCAGGAGTAGGAGCAGGAATAAGCAGCAATATTTCACATTTAATCCCGGTGCTATATGGGAACCATAACATTAATGAGGTTATTGCCGCGAGGTGGATGGAGCCGTCACAGAGCAGCGGCGCCAGGTAGACCCCCGCAGTGGAGTCCCACAGCAAAAGCTCTACCGGAGAGGCCAGACACACCGCCACCCGACGGTACAGATCAGAGTCAGCGCTCTGCACATGTTGATCGTAATCTTTCCTGTAAAATGTCCGGTGTAATCAGTAACACCGGTGTTGTCACAAGTTAATTAACCGGTGGGAACATTTTCCTCACTGTCACATCCTTACCAATGACCATTACAGGCATCGTACGGTACCGTCGGTACTGTAGAAAATGAGTACCATCACTTTTTTTTAATTTTGGCATCGACTTGGTACCGAAGTATCGGTTCTCGTGACATCCCTAGCCATGACGCTGCGTGCACTGTTCCAGTAACGTCTCCAACGCATCAGTTAGTTAGTTAGTTTAGCTGTGAGGTTGTCCGCTGTGTGTCTGCCTGGCGTAACGTTAGTGAGTGTCCGATAGACGGTGTATATGTTTGTGCTACGTTCACAGCTGTAGTTGTAGCCCACCGTTTAACCAATAGCATTAATCGGTTAACGATTAATTATTAACATCCCTAGTATACAGTACCTGTTTAGGTTGCTTGATCTGGTCTTAAACTAGTTGGGAGTTCTTGGTAATTGACACCAGTGAATAGCATGCCTCCCCTGCTATCACAGTCATAATTACAACTAAAACTAGATCAATGGATTTCAGTCCAGTATTATTAGAGGGAAGACATTTACTGAACTCCCCCCTGGCCCACCAGACCATTAAGTTTGACATGCTTTTGAACAACGGCTGTCAATTGGAGTCGGGTCATTTGGAGACAGCCTCTGCCGTCTTTAACTATGACTGTAAACACAAAACTTCAGATAGCTTCAGATAATGAGACTCGGAAACATCACTCATCTGAAAACCTAAAACCCGACTTGTCTGTCTGAAGTCTTCAATTAGGGTGCGATGTTTTGCCAGAAAAGTGTGAAACAAATCTCTGTGCAATACGGTATAGCACCACCAATTAAATATACAAGTCATTTCATTTAATCTTATTCCTGCAAAAGCTACAAGCCCTTCCACATCATTCGCCGGCTTGTCATGTCACTCTGTGTGTGTGCGTGGGTGAAACGAGGAGCCTAATGGGTCACGCTGCGAGTTTCCTGGCAATTAGCCCGTCGTTCGTAGATTGATTTGTCTGTAAAATGGAGGTCATGTTGTGAGGCGTCGGGACGTCTCGGGCCCGCAGCCCGGAGGCCGGAGCACATACCGTGGTCTTCTGGTGTCCGTCGTCTCTGCATGAACTCATATGCTTTGGCAGCCGCAGTTATTCTTTTGATGGGTTATTAGCTGTCTGCCTCTGATCCCCTGGCGTGTATGTGTCTGCATGTGTACGTCTGAAATATCTTGTTACTTCCCTTCTCCCCTTGTTACACCAAAACACAAATGGCGCTGCTTGATGTACAGTAGAGATAAAAGGAAGCTTCTTTCCTTATAGCACAACGTGTATATTTAATCTCCTGTCACCAGCCTATCACAGAAATCACCAGCTAAATGTCTTCATATTCTTAAGATCCAACACATGCTCCATTTCCTTATTTTAAGAGGGAGTGACACTGTTTGATCATTTTCAATATTCCTAAAATAGAATGAAAAGATTAACTTGATACCAATCATGAAATATCACCTTTGAGAATGAAAAAAAACCTTTTATATTTATTTAAGCTTTGAAGTATCAGATCTTCCATTATCTCCGGTAAAATCATGATGAAACCTTTTCAGTGTCCTCCTAATTCCCACTTTAAACACAAGTGACGCATCACATTAAGGGGCAAAGCGAGCTATTTATTTTTGTTTGTGGCTTCAGATGGAGAGCTGAGAAATTGGCGAAGTGTTAAGATCCTGATTGGCAGCAGCCGGTGTGTCTTTATGAAACAAGCATCTGGTGAAACGTTGGACTTGAAAAACAAGATGAATCAGACGAGAAAAGCATCCAACTGAGCGGAGGCTGCCGATGTCTAACCGGTGCACAGACAGTCTGCAAATCCCTTCCCAGACCTGCCGACTCTACTCCTGTTAATTTCAAATTAATTACTCACACTCATGGCATATGGTGATAGAACCTTTTTTTTTTTTTTTCATTATCACCTCTGAAGGTGCACTTGCCACTGTTTAGGTGAGACATCTAGATATATCAGCCCTCACCTGATTAATGTTCAGGGCCAGCGCAGTATGCAGATAGCAGTGCTGGGTAGGAGAGAGAAACGCCTGCATGCTGGATCTTGTATACAGTCCAAGATACAACTAGATGAGCAGACAGACTTCCACATGATGGATCTTGGCCTTCCTGCAATGGATCTACCGGCAGAACACATCACGCCTGCCGTCACTTTCTCCCAGTGATTGTGGAAATGAAAACTGTGGCACAAGTCGGAACCAGCCGGACGCCCCGGGGCTGGGATTTGCTGCGAGTTATCAGACGCTGTCCGTGGTAATTCAGATTGATGAAAGATAAGGAAAACTGATTGTACGGGATGATGGACAGCTGTATCACAGATAAATCTGGCTATCTCCGACCCAGCCAAATTGACAACTGCGAGCGCAGAGCGACTTCTATTTCAGACTCTGGTAGTTATTCCGCCTCCGTCACGCATGTTAGTGAGATGTCAACTGAGAGCTGAAACTCCCAGAGCTCCACCATGCAAGGAAGGATATGTGTGAAATGACGTGGAAACTTCCAGACCAAATAACAAAATTGATAAAAGTCTGAACAACACAGAGGTCTGCTCCATTTTATGAATATGCCTGCAAAACAGCTGCACTTGTTCTAAAGCACAATTTTGCAAGAATACATGATGTATCAGATTAATGGGGAGCTGTGCACAACTCTTCCAAACACTTTTAGTCTTTGGTCTTATTTAGAATGATGAGGACTTGTTTTTATTACCAGTTGTCACCTTAAAGCGGCCTTGTTTTTCACCTCGGTATGTCAGTAGTCTTGAAAGTCCCTGAGAGAGAATGTCTTATGAATTAATATTATCTTTTATGCGTGCACGAGCATAATTATTTGGTCTTTTTTTTTACAGCCAGAGAATGAGGATGAAGCAGCTATTTTTATTTAGAATGTGCATGCATATGGGATACATCACCAGCTGAAACAAAGCACAGTCTGCCAAGCATTTTAGTGGGCAATACAATTAGAGCAACATTACAACATCTGCTCTTACAACCGAAGAACAGCGAGCTACATTCATATTAAAATGCAGTAGATTTAAGGTATTAACTGTAACACATGCATGCACACTGCAGCAGCTCGACCCAGTTACAATGGTTTCACTTTTTCTCCCCATTAAGAAAGCTAAAACTGCTCATTGTCTGCCCATGGATACTGGCTGAGCTCGGATATATTTGGAGCATATGCTCATTTTAAATTGTAAATGGCTGCTTTTACATGGCGATACTACTCGGACTACTAACGGAACCAGATGCTTCCAATAACAGAAACGTATCCTGTTGCCTACAGATTCTGCATTCACATGCAGATCATTTATATGTTTATAGAGATTACCATGCAACCATTGGAAGCAATTTGGGGTTCAGTGTCTTGCCCAAAGAAACATCAACATGTGGACACGAGGAGGCTTGAACCAACAACCCTGTGATTAGTGGAAAACCTGCTCCATGTCCTGAACAATCCTGATGCTGGTCTATCAATTCACCAACAGTACCAGACAATTTAAGACCACGAGCAACCAGCTCAAACCATCAACAAGCTGGAGCTGGGCTGGCTATTCTTGGCGAGGGATGTAAACTGGAAACATCCGCTGCATACAAGTTGTCAGTATTAGGTCAGGAACCCTATTATGAAACTGGCAGTCAATTATATGGAGTGAAACCATTTAACATATTCTAGATATAAGAGATATCAAGATTGGACAATGGATGGATTTTAAAACCCATCAAAGAGCCAATATGTCACCTCCAGGCTGGTCTCATACACATATTTTAGCTAAATACCTATGAAAAGTAATGCACTGTAATTTGTGAATGAGACCGGCGTTGGTGTCCCATACAAAATCAGAAGTCAACGTTGATTTATTTCTCACGTAAATAACGCCACTTCCCGATTTTAAGCCAAACCACAATCTTTTCCTACGCCAAATTTATAGTTTTGTTGCCTAATCCTAAAGCCCGAGCAGAACCTGTTGTTTTTATTATGTTAATAACAGTGTGTCAGCTGCGTCTCTTCTAGAGATTCAAGGTTTTGCCTATTTTCACCAAGAGCCACGGCCGATTAATAGCAACAACAGACAGTGAAAGTGATCTTTTCACAGTATATTGACATCAGCAACATTACTACACTTTCAATGTCTGTTTCTGTAGAATATGTCATGGACATGAAAAAAGTAATAAAGACTTATTTTTAAATCAACACTCTCTGCTTCCGTTTCTGCTTCGTTTGTTAAAATTAGGCTTTTATTCTGAAATATTTACAGGACAGTGTTGTAGAAGATGCAGTGACTTGCACGGCTCCGTGAATGAATGAATAACAGGGTTTTAATTGTGGATTATTACTATTATTTATAAATTAGCACAGGCTTCCTAACCTTTTTCTGTCTAAAATGAATATAAATGACATTTATAATGAAATGAAATGGCCATTATCAAAGGCAAACTCTATATAGAAAGAAAGGGCTGACAGTGTGGACGACATTCGTGCTGCTCTCGCGGGCTGTGGGTCCCAAACGTAAGGAAGTTGTTTCCTGTGGAGACAGAAGTTTATTTTGAAAAGACTGTATGCATGTAACGAGCGGGAGTGAACATGTGTTGCTGGACATTGGCAGGGAAATGAACGAAAAAGGAGCAATATCTGTTTTGTAAGATATCATAGGAGCCGTTGTGTGAGGATACGTTGGATACGTTGGTCACCGCGAAGTAACCGTCGCCTCCCAGCATGCTCAGCGACACTCAGCTGACATTCAGCTGCTTTCTCTCTCTCTCTTGAGAGAGAGAGAGATGGAAACTGCAGTTGCAGCATTGTTTAAGAATAAACTGACCATGTTCTTCGTAATAAAGGAGTATGTCATCCAGTGCAACATTATTGCTCTTTTATGTTTTTTTAATTGTTTTGGGACAATAACAGAGTGTGTTATTGGCACAGAGACATAAGGCTGTGGCTGCACACGATACAGTACTTGTTAGTAGGATAAATTCCTTATTGGTTTATTTTGGTCTTTTCTGTTGTTGATAAAAATAAAACTGATACAGTAATGCCAGTGTTATGCTGTAAATTAAATGTAGAAACATGAACACTATCCTATTGTAGCTTTCCCTTGTAGTTGGCTACTGGTTGTAGATATTTATACTTCCATGGCATGAGCAAAGGATGAGTCCAGTGTATTAGTAATATGGATGTCGATCCAAGATATTCAGTTGTTAAGTCAGACTTGTAACTACATAAACACATATAACGACACTTGTAGACGGAAGAAGAAAAATACACAAAAGATATGTTTCTGTGTTTATTTGTTTGTTTTTTCTTTCTATTGAGACACTTGGAGTCCTCTATGAATGACAGCATTGATTGGACGTTGCAGAGACTTGACAGAAAATAGCCTCTATTGTATCATTACGGAGTTGTTATCTCAGTAAAGTCAGAGTACATATACTACAAAGACCTGTGATTTGCTTTCTGAGGGAATATCTTGTTGTTTACCTGAGGGCCCTTGCTTATACATTATATGTCCATTCAAGCAAATCTGAACTCATCGGCTAAAAAGAGGTCATGAATAATAAGTAGCTGGCACCCGTGTGTGTGGATGACCCACTTGCTGCCAACAGCCCTGTCAACATGGCTGAAGCTGTTAATTGTGTTTATCATGAAGTCAAGTATAAATCCTGGCTGTAATCATCCCAGTGTCATGATCACATAGCAACAGATTAATTACAGCTCTTATTGTATTGACTGAGGTGGACAAGCAGAATACCAGTCATGGAAACAATGCACATTATCAGACACTAGTCATTATTCAAGGGATAATTAGCAAGGGCAAGTGTGATCAGGCTTTAAATGTGGCTTTACATGCCAGCTACATTGCATTACACAGTACATGCCAGTAAATGCTTCTCACAACTGAAGGTCCAATGTATGTTCGTTATCACAGGTGATGAGAAGCAATACTCCCTTACATATATAAACACCATAAATATATTCCAAAATATACAAAACAAATCATGCAGGAGCAGCAGGCACATATGGAGTCATGAGTGGGGTCACACTGGTCTGCGCAAGTGAAGTAGTGACGTATTTACACTAGGGACAACTTGGAAAGATATTGTTCCACTTTTCTAACGGGTCAGAGAGTCATACAGTCCATCATATCTTTATCATCATTTCAATCTGTGGAGCAATATTCCCTCCTGTTAGCTGCGATGGTGAACAATGATGCCGTCAGAGCTCTCTTGCCCTTGTTTTCCCAGCAAGGCTTGAGGTCGAATTAAACCTTGCTAAGGAAGCCTCTGGGGTGAATCAGATTGCTGTTTTGTGTATGTGGCAGATTATACTCTGCGACAGCGCGCTGCGGTGTGCAGTCGAATCTCTGCGCTCCCATCTCATCTTCTCCGACCCCCTTGAGGAATGTGTTTTTGCCATCATATCGTTCACCGAGGCCAAACTATCAGCAGCTTGTTTTAAAGCCGTTCAATTCAAATACCTGAAGAAGCTGGAAGTTTTAACGTTCGCCTCGAGTGCTACCACATGCTCTTTATTTATTGATGCTTTACATCTAAATCAACATGCATGCTGCTGGACTGTAAGAGGATGCTTTATGGATTTATACCTGTGTGTTTCCCTAATGATGACCTGAGTGGTCACTCCTGTTACTCAGCTACAGCTTACTGCTGTAAGGTACAGGAAATATATCTCGCTTTTACATGGCTGTGTATACTTAATGCAGCAGATCCAGTATTCTCTTTAATCTGAGATGCATGTCTGTGGATATAACATTTCTCCCCTTGTAGACTGGACAAGACAGGCGTTAAGTGTTTCCCTGCCTGGATGGATGCCTCTCGAGGATAGATACAGAATGCTGCTGAATTATTAACAGTGTTCCATCACCAAAACCGACAAACCAGATAATAACCTAAAACCATATGCAGCGTAGAGAAACACTGTACAAGTAATCAGCCAAAAAATTAAAACAAAGGCTTTTTGTGTCCGCTGTGAAATTGGATCAAAAACATACAGTATGTGCTGCGTTGGTTTTCAACCGGATCTCTCAGGATGAGAACAGCGGGAATCGTGACCGGATCGGCACTGCAGGATGCGGTTGTGAAAATGACCTCAAAAATATGACAGAGAAAATATAAAAGTTGCAGAGAGCTACACATATAACACACACAAAATGCCAGAAAGTGGTTGACAGATAAGGACTGAAAAAAAGGGAGAAATGTAGTTTCAAATTATTATTTTTTTTTTGACAGCATTATGCAAAAGTTTTCCTCCAAGTTTCTTTGACTAAGACATGGATGGAGCTCCTCTGATGCCCGGTACTCCCAGCAGACCAGCATTTTTCAAAAATGCCATTGTCATCTGCATTTCAAACGGCAGCGCCGAGGTGCTGAAAAGGGCACGCTTTTCTTTTTCTTCAGAACACATCATCATCCACAAACTGACATAGCGCTCATACCTCCATGTGCTGTAGAATAAGGGACCAGCTGTTTCACATTCTACCCTCCTGCGATTTCCCTCGGAGCTGTTTTGACTGGCAGGTATTTGTACAGACAGACAAATCAAATACCTCGCTGAGGTCTCTTTCAAAATGGTAGATGTTCTATGATGTGGCAAATCATCCCAGTTCACAAAGGAAGCATTATAATCATTTGTCGACACATGCACGTCCTCAGTGAAAAGGTTCTTTCTTGTTCTCATCAGATGAGTGAAAGGAAGATGCGGTAGTTTATCTCCATCCTACACCCACTCCACAAGTCAATCATCCACTTGTGTGCTCTCATACCGGGCTGCAAGGTTCAGCACCATCTATTGTGTGAGTGATAACAAATAGTGTTGTTAATACAGCACTGACACCTTTTTTTGCTCGCTGCAAACAAACATCAAGGTAAAGCAAAACACATTATGAGACATCACTTATGGCATGGCATTTAACAAAAGCAAATATGCAAAGCAGGCAGCCCCAAAGTGTAAATCTGTAATATTTGGTACAAAGAGGCTTTAAGAAATATGATTCTGTCTGCAGGACTCGCATAAATTGGAGTAGCATTGGGAAAAAAAAAGTCTTACACAGATTTCTTTTATGCCATATACAGTATATATATATATATATATATATGAACACTTTGCTTTTGAAGACTGTTGCAGCTTCTACTGAAAATAATTATTTATTTTAGGAGATATAATAGGTAGAACTGAGCAGGCCTTGACCCTCTTGACATAAACTTCTTGAGGAGTAATTACAGTGAAAAAGTGAGAGAAAGGATGACCCAAGAAGGCATCTGTAAACCATTCTTTGTTGATGTACAGGCTGTAAACTACGCCGCAAAAGCAGTCGCTCATGAGAGCAAATCATCAGACATTCTGTTAGAACGCCGAGGCAGAACTTGTTGTTTACTGATGAAACCATGTTCAGTTTTCTGAATCTGCTCTATTGATTTCCAGAATATTATTTGAAAATCGCCATGCCAGTTTTCTCTCACCAAAATTTACCTGAAATTCTTAGCATTATTTATCGTTCTTCCCGACATGAGCATGACCTCAGGCCTGTACTACGAAGCGAGTTCAACATACCCAGGGTATCTTCTCGTTATCTGGTTTAACTAACCCTGACAAACAAGATCACGTTAAACGGTCCTACGACGCTGGTTATCAACTCGGTAAATCAACCCAGGGTTTCTCAGTCTGGCTGTGAGTGCGTTCACATGAACGGGGCGGGGTTTTTGAAGCATCTGACCAATCACAAACATGGACAAGTCCACAGACTTGCAGACAGACAGGCAGAGAGACACATTTTACAAAGGAAGAGCAAACTATATTAGACAAATACAAAGAAGTTAAACACTTAATCAGACTAAAAGTAACACAGTTGAAGCTGCCGTTTGCAGGAAGAACAGCTGGTGAAAGAAAAAACTCCCGATGTGTGAATGCGTAAATTAACAGACATATTAATTCATTTAACGGAACACTCAAAATTCAGATATAGTCGTCTAGATATAAATAGCTTTACTATATGCAATGAATGAATGGATTACACCTCATTATATCCATTAATTATGGTGTATGACTATTTCAATTCTTTCAGCTTCGTCCCGTCTCCGGCGGTGAGAAACGGACTCAAGAGAAAGTGAAAAAATAAATATAAAAACATAATTCAAAGCGTTAAACACCCACAGCATAAATCCAGCTGTCCTTCCTGCATCTGTCAGTTTAAACTGTGTTGATTTTATTCTGGATTATGACTGTCACTTCTTCATATGTGTGTAATATTATCATACCAGCTGTGATTGGTCAGTAGGCGGTGCTTTTATACGAGTTGATCTCTTATCTGGAACGTAACCTGCTCCGGAGCAGGTTAGCTGCTCAGCATCAGTTACCATGGCGATCTACCCCAGTAAGAAGTGATCCACCTTCGTAGGACGGAAAACCCTGAAGGGTTAACCCTGAAGTTACCTCGCTAACCCCAAATCCTGCTTCTAAGTACAGGCCTCTGGTTGGTATTTTGTTCTTCACTGCTAGCTCTAAAACTGAGCCTGTGAAAAAAGTAAAGTTGGCCGGGGGTCCCGCTGCCCTCGAGAAGTACTGGTGCCAACAATGCTAAAAATAGAAGCTGTAATGGTACTGTAAGGTGCATCTTTTAATAAAGAGCATATTTTTTTATGAACATGAAAAAGGACAGTTATTGCTATGCCATGAAATCTGTGTCCAGTCTCAAATGGTTAATGAAACAATTTGGTGAACAATTTCACTTAATGAACTAAAAGACCTGTCCTTGTCCACTAAACTCGACTTTTTACACTTCAGTCATTCTTCACGGAGATTTCAGTCAAATTCATAATTGGTAAAACCCAGGTGTGCTGATGACAGCTGAAGTTTGTATCAATGACCTTTTCTGAGCGATTTGTGTGGCGTAACATCCAGGGGAAAGGTAGCTGACTTTGTACAAGATACAATCTCCTCTGGCATACGAGGTGAAATGGATACAGAACAGCTTAAATCAGCAGAAATCCAAGAGATATCATAGTGGTTCCGGGCTGTTTTTATGAAACTTGCCAGGAAACTCTCCCACTTCTCCGGGGAGGCTTGGCTATGATTGCTGGCAGGACTAACAACAGACTACTGCAGCGATAGAACCGTGAGAGATGTCACATTTTTCTGAATAATGTACAGCTAAATTGATCTTGATCCGGCGAGACCTTCGGTTCGGGTCGTACGCCAGACACGAGGATCCAGGGCCAGATCTGGCACCCGTTAAACTTTCTGCAAACTCCCAGTTTTGTGAGCTGTCAATTCCTTTTCATCCGCTGTTTCTCCAGAACTTATCTGTCCCTTAACACAAATTAAACACACTTCCCACTCGCTGCTCTGTGCCAGCGCTCTGTACATCAGTGAACAAGCACACAGTAATAACTCTCACTTGCAGGTATCATATTTGTAAATAGAGATGCATAATCAAATACTCTCATGGACTGCTGGAGAAGGAAGTGTTTATCCGACAGTGGGTTTAATTGTAGCCCCGGTCTTGAGCTGATTAACACATCAAATTTACGAGTGCAGCATCTGTGTTTACGTATTAAGAGAGAAGATGCAGATGCATCCTCTCGTGATTGAACCTTAGACTTTGTGTAAAAATGTGAAAGGATATTTAGTCTCCAATATCAAAAACCCAGTGGGCATTTGAATGCATCTCACATGCTATTGCAACGCTAGAAAAAAAAAGTTTGCATTGTATTTTTCTGCAGACCACGGGATGAGTTGAATGTTGACGTTTCAATGAATTCTTCATTGAAGTTCATGTGAAAGCTGTTTTCATGTGATGTGCAGCACTCATATTATCTGAATCAAAACAGAGCATCTGAATATTAGAATTTCCCTCATAAAAGGACTTTGCAAAGAGAGTAAAACAGAGAGAAAATAAATAAATAAAAACAAAATTGATAGCTTTATTGAGCTTCTGAATCATATTGATTACATTCAGAGAAACCAAATGTGTTTTAAAGCAGTGCCCTTATTACAAAACAAAACAGTTATGATAATTTAGATGAAGATTCTAAAGCTGTAAACCGAACTGAAAGCAGAAATGAATCATCGTATAATAATTTAATAAGGATGTGTTTGCCACAGTTACTTTAATTGCCCCTCGAATCCTCAGACCTGCTGTGAAATTCAAAGTGATATTAGTTCTTAGACAAATGTTATGGCTCTCTGTGTGAATGGCACATATTTACAAAGGCAAAATGGAATTTCAAAGACCAAGTAGAGAATATTAGATAATACGACTAATATCATGAATATTTCATACCGTTATACACTAAAACTATGTTGATTCAGGAATTTATTAACATGCAAGATGGTGAAAAAAACAAAAAAACAGTAATAATATGACAGCAGATTATTATACCCAGTCAGACAAGATATAAACAACATAATTTGTGCTTCTGGTTGGAAAGTGTGTGTGTGTGTTCCAACAAGCGACATACCAGTTTACTCTCACCTTGATGGGCCAGCTGCCCTGCTACACATGACTGGAGCACACTTAACGCAAAGTGGTTGCTTAATATTGCAACAGTGCACTACTCTTTTATGTTCCTGGACCGGCCGGTAATGGAAAACAAAGCCTCACTTTGATTTTGCTGCTCCGGGTTGTGATTTAAGGGTTGGATTGTTTTGCACATTGATTCTATGAGGTGATTCTATAAGGACTTTGTCACTCAGATTTGCCTTTTTGCTATCCTCAGCCCTCAAATACACCATTATTGTCTGTTAGTGTATCAGCTCATAGGCGTGTTTTGGTGAAATTGCACCTGTATGTGTTATGAAGCGTTGGATTATATGCAGATAAGGAATGCATCATGACATTACAGAATACTGCAGCAATTTTTGGGTTGATACCATTTGTTTAAGTTAAATTTAAGCATTTTTTTACCACTCAAGAATTGATAAATATGATAAATTATCCCTCCTAATACCACATAAAATAATCAAGACCTTGAGGAACACCTCAGAAAAAGCCATGCTGTGAATTGGCATCAAAAACCTTTTTACATTTGGAGATTTCTGAAAATAACAAATTTTTTTGCATTCAGAAACTGCATGGTTTTAGCCCAAAACTGCATGTGATTATCATAAAGTGGGCATGTCTGTAAAGGGGGGACTCATGGGTACCCATAGGACTCATTTTCATTCACATATCTTGAGGTCAGAGGTCAAGTGACCCCTTTGAAAATGGTCTGCCAGTTTTTCCTTGCCAAAATTTCTTAGGTTTATTTAGCGATCTTCCCGACAAGCTACCATTACTTGGTTGGATCCCTTAGGTTTTTTCACGTGATCTCTGTCAAATTCCCAATACCTTGAAAACTGAGCTTGCTGCAACATCTGAAAGACAGAATAGCGGCCGTCAGAGTTTTAAGGGGTTTAAATCTATCTATAACGTTTGAGATATTGTGCTAACGATATCCAATAACAGACAGTCTGGTCGCCTCCGTTGGTTGAGTTGGTTAGGTTTAGGCATGAGGAGTGAGATTGGTTAGGGTAAGAATATCAGGGTAAGCCAATCAGAGGAAGAGTAGGGCGGGTCATGTCTTTGCCATAGCAGAGGTCCGCTGACGTCATTCTGCATAATAATTAGCCACGTGCTTCTGTTTGTTGTATTTTCTGAGAAATGGGCGATGGGTGTCGATGGGTGTTTGTTTTCGGGATGAGGAGCTGGCGGCAAATGGGATTTTGGTCTAATGAGATTTTTTTTGGACTATTGGGGTTACAGAATAATGGATCGTCGGAACAATGACATGACACCATAGACACGCTCCCTTCAATACTGGTATTGTGGATTGCATTTTCTATTGGATCCCAAGGGAATTAATATATAATATAATTAATATACCCTGATAGGTATAGGATTTTCAATGTATAAGATGGAATATTTTATTTAATCAATATTGTGTGGGTTTATAATTAATGTCATTCTGCAAACGCTAAAAACATCAAATTCCTGGTATATCATGGAAGAGCAGGGCAAAATAACAGAGCATTGGTGAATCCTGTAGTCATGTAAGTGATTATCTAAAAACAAGAGCTAAACAGAACAATTTTTATTTTGTTTTGGTCACAGTGGCAGCAATACACTGATTTTAAATATGATAAATGAATCTGTGCTCCTGTATCCTCAATACGAGACAATCATTAGAATAAACACAACGGTGCTGACTTACCCAAAAGACATATACATAAATATGATTTCAGTTGTGCAAAATGTTCTTTGTTCTCTGCTTTAGCAACACGATGTGTGGCTTGTTCTTTCTCCTGTTTGTTTTCAGGAGGAACGCCAGTTTGAGCTTAAACGATGCTGATTGCATTATCTACCTTTGATAACACGGAGAGTGCCGCTGCTTCAACGTTGCCTTATTTGATTTATAGTCTATCACAAATTGATACAGAGCAAATTACCATTCTATTTGCTTCATTCTGTTCCTATCTGTATCATGTTATTCTTTTTCCCACCAGAGTAATCCAGCCATCGCTGGCACTCTGTAAAGGTTAGAGTGGCATATGGCTCAGGGAACATGTCTAAAACTGGCACGGTGTAATCAATTTATAGATGACCAAATCAGTTTAAAATGAGTTTCTAGTGACTATGATGATTCCAATGAACACAAATTGATGCGTCTGTCACTCCTGCTTAGCATCTTAACACAGATAAAATAATGATGTTGGAATGGGAAAGCAACTAGATATCTTATGTTTCAATGTAAGAACAGTATAAAGCCAGTTAAATGGTGACAGTCTGTAAATCGTGAAATAGATTTATTTCAGAATATGTGTATTGAGTATCAACGGGGTGCAAAGAGCAACGCACAAAACACAGCAATGGAGCATGAAGTCAATATTCTCTATGGGTAAGGATATGTGGAGGGTATCATTTATCATTTGTAATATTTGAGATGGTGAACCAGGTTGTATTTTATTATCAAAGTGGTATCGTATATAAAAACATAATTTAAATATGAGTAGGTAATGTGATGGTGCACTGCAACATTGTGGCAATTACATAGTGAATCTGCCTTTAAATGGCAACAATGCATATGATTTGAAATGGACCTGTGTACACGCCAGCCACCCATTACGAGCTCCACCAGTTTATTTACCAGTGCAGAACTGCACACACTCAGCATTCACAACCTATTTACGTTCGAGCAGCATGTTTAACAGTCTGATTACAGCTACAGAGAGAATGTTCTGAATGCCCTGCAGCATTTTAGTCAAGTAGAAAGCAGCTACACTGAGGAAAATATGAGACACGTGAAACATATTTAAATTATTATACAACATTGGCATGGTTCTTAAATAAGTCCATGAATCCCTCAAGTCATGCAGGGTTGTGATATAAGGACTGTGCATACTTTACTTTGTAATAATAAACAGTATGCATCGCACTAACACAGGGGTCAGCAACCTTTACTATCAAAAGAGACATTTTAGGCAAAAAAAATATGTCTGGAGCCTCAAAAACATGTGATCATTGTGATGAAGGTAACACAGTTTATAGTCTAAGTATATAGTATATAAGTCTAATGCAGTGAGGGACAAAGTGCAAATGTACTACGGAGTATAAGGCCCACATGTCACTGTGACACAAATCACAAATCACAAATCACGTGTTTGGCCATAACTCAAGAATCCATATGCTAATTATGACAAGATTCACAGAAATGTCCAATAGGATAATATTATGTAGTGATGACATTTTATATCCAAACTGTCAAAGGTCGACTGGTGACATAACGTTCTGCAAGAACACTTTTCTGGCTTAATAATTCAATGACATAACTCAGAACAGAAGGGGAGAATACCAACATATGTCACATTTGGTCAGATACTGAACTGGTGATGCCAATCTTGGGTGCCCACCTTGAAACTGATTGTTTAAGTCAGTGGTGTCTCTATGATTCCATCCATAACTAACAATGACAGAATGTATACTCTCACAAGCCTGCACACTTAAGAGCAACCTCTAATTAGTGTACTGGATATGTTTTATAATCAAGAGCTACAAATAAAGACTTTTTAAATGATGTACAAATGGCTCATCACTGAACAGTGGCAGTAATTAATGTTACACTACTCAGCTCACAGGTTTTCAAAGTGTGAGGCGGGCCTCCCCAGTGGGGCTCCGAACAGTTTCAGGGGAGGCTCAGTGAATCGAAGGGAGAAAAAAAAAAAGTACATTTATTATTACATTAGTTATCAGATGAAGATCACATAGAATATCCTACTGTGTGTGATTTGGCAAAAGAGATAATTCAGAGATACAGATACTTGGACAGACCTTTTTTTTATTTATTTATTATTTATTATCTAATATCCAGCTGGATTGAACTCTAAAACACATGTGGCCACATTCATTTAGCAGTGTGTACGCAAATGTGTCCTGGCCACATTAAGGACCTCCTACTCATCTGATCCGCGGGATCACCTCGCCCCTCAGGTGAAAAAACAGGCAGACACGGGCGCTTGTCAGCATGGAAACGGCCTCTGTGCTCTACTGCATCCTGACGGTAAAACTGTATTTTATTAAAATATATCTTGTTTATAGGCTACATATCTACAGACTATCAGACTGGGAACAGGAAGTGCATTATTATCATACTGTCGGAGATGTGTTTTGTTCTGCTGCTTTGCACGTAGCTGACACCCGACCGCCCGCCTGGCCTACAATGTACCAGAATTCAGGAATATGTAGGATATTACTACTGACATTCATGTAATATTATGTCACATTGCTGCTGTATTAGCCGTGTGTTTACTACGTGTTTATTTGCATATAGAGCGGGGAAGTGAGATCGGATCACTGGAGACGCTTTCTAACGCCAGGTGTGAACAGACGTACTTAAAGCTGTCCACTTGTGATCCGATCACTGAGGACGCATGTTAATACCAGGTCTGAACAGAGCCTTAGAAAACAAACAGAGAAGCTCTCATTATAACACACACAAAGGGAGAGTGACTTAATTCTCTGTACAAGTCGCAGTTACTCTATCTTTACATAGAAAATAGCTGTTTGCTGCTATATGTTAATGTTCTGAATGTTATATATCACCTTAATTATTTAGTGAACTCATTGAACTTCAGCGATGCAGTTTCTCTCTTGGTTTACGCAGCCATCTTCCTACTCTCATAATCTCTATACTACTACATGTAGAAATACTGCACCTGTACAGGCCTTGGAGGAGCTGCAAGAGTTCCTGGCGCAAAGGAAAGGGGGGACATAAACAATATATTTCAATCTGACATATGAATATTAATGCAGCCATGAGATAACATCCAGCAGCATATCTAATTAACACCCATAGGAGATACAGTTTGTAGCACGGACTGTAATCCATTTGAACAAAGTCAGGGCCACCACCTCTGTGTTGTAGAGGCCTACTAACACATTCAATGCAGCTAACTGGAAGTAAAGACAATAAAAGACACAGCGCGTCCATACAGTCCATTTAATTTAAAGTGCTTCAAGTCATTAAAAATGGAATAAAGAAAAAAGATTAAAAAAAAAAGAAAAGCAGAAAGGGGCAAAGTGCAATTTTAAGTAGCCTGAAATTTTAATAACTCACAGAGGAAGAACATACTATAAAGGCTTTTAGATTAATTTAAAAGGTGTCAGAGTCAGGGGAAGTCTCAGATCCTCCGGAAGCTTCTTCTCACTATACATGCAGTATAAAACTAATCCCTGCTTCACCCTGTTTTGTTTCAAGTCTGGAGCAGTTAGCAGGCTGTTCCTGGATGATCTGAGAGGTCTAGAGGATGGTAAAGACGGGTAGAGGGGAGCAAGTCAGAGATGTATTCTGACCCCGAACTATGGAGTAAACAAGAAACAGCGGTCCTTCCACATCCAGCACAGATCTGAGATCTGAGACATGCTGCACTGTGTTCAGCTTTCTCACTCTTTAATAGACATTTATCACAGATTTGAATTCCCAGGCGTCAAATACCGAGGTTTCGTCAACGTTTGGTACCACCACAAGGCACCCTTTAGCGTTGGTATGAAACTCAGCTGGCGTTCCATTAACTATAATGTAAACCCATCAAAGGCAACAGTAGACCCTCTGAGAGTGCGCGGGGAGTGTGGTGACGTAGGTCGCAAACACAATGCTTTCATCCAGGAGGCCGCTGTTTGTATCCCGTGTGTCGCGTTACAATCAGCTGTTTGTTGGGGTCCAATGTCCCATTTTGTTGCCTAACCCTAACCAAGTATTTTTGTTGCGTAAGTAAACCTAAAAGCTCTGTAAACCTACGTTGGAAGTTCATCATGAAAAGAGACTGTATGCATGTAACAAGCGGAAACTCTGCCTTTCCTGTGAACACAAAAGTTTATTTTTCACACCACCAAAACTGACGCTAGAGAGAGGTACGTAGAGCGTCATGGTTTTAAACGCAGGGCCAATGATTAAGCGGTGGTAATTGACGAGTTGGGACTGAGCATGTGTTGTACAGTGACACATGCAGAAGGCTTTGTTTTCATTCAGTCCATCCATGAATGGCACACGGCATCTGCTTATTTTGTCTGTTTTGTTCACATCCATGTTGAATATTTGATTAATTTGGCACTCGGATGAGCTTCAGATTTCGGCATTTTGCCCACCAGTGCTATGATGGCCTGTTTGGATCACTGTTAACATCCTATTCATGCAAAAATATCTCAACAAAAGGCTTTTTTATAGTTGTATGAATGTGTGGAAATGCTGCTAACCATCTATTGTTCAGATGATCATGTTATCCTCATTCAGAGGCTGATTTAACACTTTCTGTTCCTGTTCACTTCAGCTGATGAGGTTAATGATGACATTCATGCCATTCCTCCTTCTGAGTTGCTTGCTCATGAATTGGCTTGGATTGCATTTGAGGCTGAAGACACAGTGATAGAAAGTCCTTGTTAGTGTTATACCCTGAGCGTCTGTGCCATTTGTTTACTCTCAGTGTTAAATGTGTTTGTCTCTAACTGACATCACTCATAAACCATTTAAGTTCTTTTTTATCGTTTTGTTGCTTCAAGCTGTTTTTCAGAAAAAAAATGACACTAATGGTGTAATGATTGCATGTGCTGGCCATTATCAAACTGCCACTATGCACTTAAAGCTGTCTGTGCTTACACCCACCATTGTAATGATGAAAAATCCTTGACATAAGCTTCGAGGCTGCCCACCAGTTATCTGTTTCTTATGATTAATTGTGACAAGGCAGTAGCATCCATTTGGTGTATACACCAGCCAATGCCCATGACCTTGAATAGATGAATACTGAGTGAATAATTATGAATAATTTATGGGAATAATTTGTTGTATTGTTGAATGCCTTAGTGTTCAGAGAGCATTAGCACTTAAAGTGTTTCCACCATATGTAACCGTCCTGATGGTTCTGGTGAGTATTTAATCAAATAAAGTTTTCCAGGAAGGGGAAGGAAGATTAATAAGGTCAGCTGTGATCTATGCAAATATGTATAACATGACAGCAGTATCAGTTGTTTTAACTACTTTTACAGTGTCATACAGTGTAGAGTGTAGCCCAGCGGACATACAGACTCAGAGGAAAGTTGCTGGTTTAAACAAATGCATGAAGCAAAAAGTTTACTAACCTGTCGTGGTTATGTTTAGGCAACCAAACGAGGGTAACGGCCACAGTTAGGTTTAAGCTACAAAACCACATAGTAGGTTTAGGAAAAACATCATGGTAGGGCTTAAGATAAGTATGTAAACTAAGTAAAATACGTACGTAACAACGTAACATAAGTACAGAAAATACGTCACAAACGTCACTAACTTCAAAAGTTCACTTTGGGACACGAACACCGGCCTCCTGGTTGAGCGTCCTATGTTTGTTAGACCCATTCACCTCCCCTCCCGTCCAACGTAAGCAGTCTTTCTCACTATGTATTCTACATCACTAGATCTTCTTAATCTGAGTGTTTGCTCATTATTCTACCTCACTAGCTGTGAGTGTAGCATTTTCACGTCGATGCATTGACATTGCAGTACAGACTACATGGCGTGAAATTACACGACAAAAGCGAGAACGGCGCTGCGATTGCACGAGAAACGACTTACGAATTGTTGTGTCATTCATACCAGGCTGGAGTAAAACAGGACTGTGGCAACCATTGTGACAAAGTCATACACATCTTGGCATTGATGGAGTTCAACTCTGGTGAACTTTGACCGCTGATGTCGCAGCCTCAACCAATAGCAAAGAAGTGTGTGTGGTTTGACCCCACTTGGGACCACCCCACCCACAACCATATTATTTTTTCCTAAACCTAATTAAGTGGTTTTGTTGCGACAGTAACATAACCACTGCAATCTATTTGCATTTGAACATAGTACAAGGGAGAAAGGTTGACTACATATGTAGCATGAAAAAGAAGTGGTTTATTTAATTTACAGTGTACTCTGAATTAGAACAATGTTAGAAGTGTTGGCTCTGACTTAATTTGAGGTCTCCACATGATTTTAACAAACACTAGCATTTTTATGTGGCGTTAATATTAAAAAATATATATATCTTAAGTTGAACCCCGCACACTTTACGCCCCTGGCTCGATTTGGCGTCACAAAATTTGACAGGTGTGTAGTTGAGATCAAAATGAAGGCCGAGTTCCAAGTTGGCTCCCCCCTTCTTTACGCCTCTAGTCCAATTTGGCGTTGCGACTGGTGTGATCCCATTGCAAGATGGTCTTTAGTTAAAAAATTATGTTTAGCTGTCAAAGCCAATTTTTGGGCAATACCTAAAACAAAAAAAGTCCTCAACGTCGACAGAGTTTCGGTAACTTAGTCTGGACTTAAAATGTCGGTCACACTCGTGTGTCCTGTGGGGAGTATTTCTCCACTATTTCTGATTCACATCTCGACTTTGATGGAGCGCTGTGATAGAACTGGATTCCCATACGGCCGTCTCCTCTGACCCTGCAGTGGCAGTAGGAAATGACAGTATGAGTAATGCTATTCATCCAGTGTGGTCCATTGGATTGAGGGCTAGGCATTGTGTGGTGAGAAAACAATAATGCGTCTTTAATATGAATCCTTTGTCCCCCGTTCTGTCCCGGGGACTCTGCAGGGTGAGAGAGCTCGCTGTGTCGTAACCTCTTTTTTTTTTTAGACACATTTTCCAAACTGCTTCCCAAAGAATGCTAAAGATATGCAAATGAGGGACCTGGCGTAGATTCATGGTAAATGGAAATTTTCACAGGTGTTGACATTTTGGGTAGAGTAGCGTGATGATCGTTATGGAGTACATTCACTTTATGTTTGCCAGCTGTTTGCTCTTGGATTGCTGTTAAGCATCATTTTGAACACTGCAGGATGAAATGTTCTATTTAATCCTCATATCTCACGAACACACAACACTTAACACTTAACAAAACAGTACATTTCACTTTCTTGTGACTAATTTTAAGACCTGCAGGGGCAACGAGTGCCAAGTACCGTATACCAGCCGTATTGAGTATTTCTCTCCATTTACTATACACACAGTCTGTGTTAAGCTATACTTGTAGGCCCACAAGGATGGAGCTGACTCCCATATGCATCTGTTTTCAATGTATTTTTTAGTACACAGTCCTCATAGCAGCATCAGGCATATATTGTAGACATGTATTATTTCATTATTTATCGAATACTGCTGAGAAAGCAGGGTACACTTCTAGTTACCGCTTTTTGTGTCTGGCACCTAAAATATTAATGTGGTTTGCAGCATATCACATAATAAAAAAAAGATTGTAGGTGTGGAAAATACTAGTAGAAAGCACAGTGCCGGTCGGTTGGGTGAGCAGAATGTTGACAGTCTTCATGTGATTGTCATTCTGGGGATTTCGCCGCATCAAGAGCTCACAGTCGATACTTACATTCTTGTGAAGAGCTTGCTACTAAAGTTTGGCTGAGAAAATCAGGTTTTCTAAACATTACCACACGAGGTGAGTGGATTCTTTTATGTTTTGTCATTCTTGTCCTACTTTCCAGTTTTCATTTACAATCCCCAGTGTGCACTATGGTCCATGTGTTGACAACATGACTGTTGGCCAGTCAGGTTTGCTGTGTGCAAACACATTTGGGTAAATGTGTTTGGAAACAGGCTTCATGCTGTGTCAATGAGCAAAATATAACCAACAAATAAAGGTATTAGGGGGACAAAAGCAAACAGAAAAGGACCTGAGTGTACCCTTATAGAGGCTATAGGGGAGTGCAATGAAAATGGACAGGACCTTGAATACAAACCGGATAAATGACAATGCATAAGAATTCACTCTAAGCACATACATTAATGGGACTTTGACACAGAAGGAGAGCCTTATGGCTGGTTTAACTTTGCTCAAATGCAGAAGATATATTTAAGTCACCCACAGCTTATGAAATCCCCTGCAGAGTATATTATTAGAATGCAAAGTAACAGTAGAAAAACATCAGCTCGAGTTAAAAATAATTTTGCAGATGGAAATGTGGGAATCTGATATAGAGAGTATATGGATGCTGAAGCTGTATGTGTGTCTAAAAGCTGAAAGGGAAAGAAACATCAATACCCCTCTAGTGTTTCTCACAATGCACACAGGAAACAGTGAAAAAGAAAATAGATTTTAAAATGTAAAGATGTACATGTGTGAATAACTGATGAAGAAATGTGAGGATGTGGTCTCTCGATGCCTACAGGGGGAAAAACAAGGTTAAGAAGCTCTGTGAGGATGTACTTTGGCATGCTGACATGCTCACAATTACATCGCTAACATGCTGATGTTTAGCAGGTATAATGTTTACCACGTTCTCAATCTTAGTTTAGCATGTTAGCATGCAACTGGGGCTGATTATAAACCAAATTAATAGGTTGACCTGATTATGGCACTAGATGAAAAGTCAGAGGACCACCAAATTACAATTCATAAGAGGGACATGAATGTGGCAATCAAAAAGTCAACATCATGGTGTCAGTAGAGAAAAGTCCAGGGATCACCAAAGACTAGTTGGCTCTGTATTTTTGTCTATAATGGTTTGGCACAATAAAAGCACAAGGACAGTAGTGTAAACCAGGGAGATTCTGAAATCAACTATTCTGTGTCTTATCGACCAACTTCTGCACCTCGATGGGATTCGGCTGATGTGGCTCAGTCAAAGACCAAAAGTGTACAGTGCACTATAAACTAAGGCTAAGCAACCGCCTACGACACATGCAGGAAAGCTGTTATTGTTAATTAAATAGATGTGATCAGCATGCACTGTAAGATCAGGATGTAATTGGCTACATCAAATGGATTGATTAGCTAGGTAGTTAGCTAGAATAGCCTAAGGTTTGCAAGCATTAAAATCATTGCCTCCTATTTGCTGGATTTGATGTTACATAATAGCATAGTGATTTACAGTACAGTTAACTTAAGTATGCTTTCTCCTACTTTTTTCATCTTGGACTTCGAGCAGTTTGGGCTGCTGTAAATTAAGATGAATAGATCCAATAGATGTAATCCCTGCACTGCATCACTGCTTTCTATAGTAGATATTGGCAAGTCCATTGACCATGTGATGCATATGGATGACTGTCACTTGTAAGGTCAACGCTTTTTGTGCGTTTTAGTATTTTCGTATTGTCGTCTCTGTAGTATCCTAGGCTATTCCATTTTGATGCGACATTATGGAATTTTTTTTCCCGACCTGCCGTTATCACCTACCCTGACCTCATACCGATCCCCCTGTTACATTGCCTAAAATCGCATATGTTGAAGACCATTTTAAAAATCTGATTCCTTATGTCCCCACAACTTTTCAACACAAAGTGACACCCTTGTTGGCAATCCACCCAGTAGTTATTGAGATATTTCAGTCTGGACTACAGCGGTAACATTGCCATCCAGATTTGCGCCGCCAGCGTTCGCTAATAGAGAACAAAAAAAAATGAAAGATGCTGAAATAGTCATTTAATCAACTTTATCTTGGATGGAGTTGAGCTCTAAAGAGAGTACTGACAATTTCATTTCAAACACAACTTGAAGTGTCATCACAACAGACACCAAGCACAAACCATTTTGGCATGAAGTGCAATTGAGGAAAGTGTACTGACTGTCAGCTGAGTGTTACAACAGGACACTTTTTGACAGTTCACCCATTGTTGGCCTCTCTCCAAGTACTGGAGCTCACAAGTGCAGCCAATTTGAAAGCTGTCTGATGTTAAGGGTTGAGACCTAATGTTCCATCTTGTCAGCAAGGTGTCTTAGCTGGGGAAAACCCTGTCAAAACTATATATATATATATATATATATATAAATACTTCACATGGAGGTACTCTTTGTACTGTTTAAAAAAAGGTAGTGGATTATGAATATTACAATTATAAAGGCAGGTTTCCTGGCCATGTACCATGGGCAACACAATCTGTCTCATCCTTCTCTATGATGGATTTCTCCCTGTATCCCTGCTGAACAGTGCTGCTATTGTAGCTGAGCGGAAAATACCTGGATGTGACACTGTCTGTGTTTGTTTTATCCACTCAACCAAACAAACACCTAAATAGACCCAGGAGTGTAAGGTGGTTTAGGACACCATATGTGCTCTTTTAAAGGGCACTTAAACAGTATATCCATCCAAAACTCCCAGTGCAATTTACTGAGGTCTAGAAATGTCTGCCACGGAAACGTTTGCTGTCGCCCCCGTACAGCGGAACTCTTTTTGTTTCAGAAGTCTTCATGTGGTTTCTCACCGTGAGCTACAGAACGTGCTGTGACAATTTTGCTGAGAACTGTATTTTTCTATCAAAGACGCCCACAAACAATGCGTTTCTGCACAGAAGAAAAAACAAGTGAAATAATACTGTGTATTTTAGTTTTTAGGATGCATTGTTGTTGTTTCTGAGCATCAACAATGAGTGGCATCATTGGGGTTAACAGGAAACATCACTCTCTGAATAAAGAGTTAGACTGACCCTCCAGGTAAGTGGGTCGGTTTCCCCTTTAGAGGTCAAAGACACACTCTGGAAGGTCAGGGGTTGATAGTTTTCCACAGGAAAAAAAAAAAACGGATTACTAATGCTCTTCTTTCCAGAGTAGCTACTGACAAGGTGCCCTTGAGCACTTAACCTCTGGTAGCTCCACAGGAGTGACTCAGTGGCTAGCAGAGGAGGACTGGACTGAACAGCTCCCAGTGTGAACATGTGCACCATTATGAATATGAAGCAGGACAATGCTGAACACAGCTTGGACTCTCAACAAAACTTCCCTCTGCCGCCTTCACAGAGCTTCTCCAGAGGAAGACTATTAAAACGAATAACAAAGCTTCCTCCGGTTGTACCTGCAGCTTTTCTACTTGGCATGCATTCAACTAAAACCTACAGTACCACATAAGAACCTGCCAAGGAAATACACGGAGAGGGAGATAACCTTTTTATATTTTTATTTTATGACCTAAATTATTTATATACGAAGGTAATACTTAGTGAGTCCTTTTTTTTCAGCTTTTTTAGTGTGTGCAGTGCTTTTCAACTATGTTGTGCTCGCCTTAATATTAACTTCATATTTTTATCTGTTTGTTGCCAGGATTTGCTACTGGAGCATTTCTCTCCAAAATGAATAACCCCCTGTGGAAAACTGGTTCCTGTAGATAGTCATAAATAATATAGTAATATCCTGTACAAGGGCATAGGTTTGATTTTAACAATGGGGCATTTTGTGTGTGTGCGTGTGTGTGTGTTGCCCTCCCTCTCTTGTTCCATCTCATACCCACCGTCAGAGTTGCCAAATCCGCTTGTTATAAGCGACTTTGGGCCACTTTTCCTGAAAAGTCGCTTACAAATATTGGTAGTCGCGGGTTGCGTTTTTAAATTTTAGTTGCTTATTTGTGCTCGCTCCGGTCTTTCTCCTCTGTACCTGTCTAGTTTGTCCTGTTGCAGGATCCACACACTCCGATTCGACGGCAGTTTGCTGTTTTGTAAGTGTGACATACGAGCACATCATGCCGATATGATTCAACGTGCAAGCAATGAAAAACAAAAGAATTCTTCAAATGAGGTTCACGGACATTGGATTCAAGTTTTTTGCAAAAATGCAAATAGAAACAAAATGTTCAACTTCTTTAAGTTTAGTTAACATGTAAAATATAAAGCTAAAAAATGGATACAATGTTTACAATCTAAAATAAATTGATACATATATATATATATGATATTCATTACATCATATTCATATCATATTCGGCACTGATATTGTCGATGAGAGCGACTCATCTACAGCGCAAAGAACAATCATAAAACCAAATCAGAAATGGACTTTCACTGTCAGCGCTCGCACTTGTGTGACAATAGAGATGACAGGGCGTCAAGGCTGTGTGGTCTCCACGCTGAACAGTCTGCTGTTCATCTCAGTAAATGGATCAGGACTTGCGTCCTTCCCTGCCTGGAGATTTGCAGAGACGTGTGTGGGTGTGTGGGCGACATGCTGCAGATTCCCCCACAGGAAAGCAGAAAGAGAAGACAGAAGTCTATCATCAAAGCAGACTGTTTTTTTAGTCTAACAAGTAGACATATACTTTAGCCTATTTATTTATATGTTGACAGTTTATTGCATGTTAAGATTATTTTCTAAATATTGGTTGAGTGAAGCTATCCATGTTACTGAAAGGGGGATTTAATTCTGGCACGTACAATGAGCATACTTATACTTTTGTTTTGTTATAAATGATATGATCACATCCCCTGTGTGTCCGCATGAAGAAAGGACAAGGATTTTTTTTTTTAATTGATTAAAATATACCTGCTGGTATAGTTTTAGACCAATGACATCATTGATGACGTCCGAAGCCTCGCTGCCCGGCCATACCACGTGACTGGTTCAGGAAGTGGTTCAGATCTTCACTGGTTAAACCAATAACACTTTCCAGAAGTGATACAGAACACTAATATTACCCCTCCTGCCATTATTATATTATATTACACTACAATACAATTATTGATCAAAGGATTGGTTTACACACATAAGATGCATTCCTCACAAAACAATTACAGTTCATTATACATGTATGTTATATACTCATAATATACTTACTAGAAAATAGACATTATATTATATATTATATAGATATAAATGGATTACATGGTAATATATTTGTTTCATTGTTTATAGTCATTCCCAAAAGCCTTTACTGGCGCAAAATACAGTATATCACAGATCACATGGTTAAGGTCATATCTGCCTGTTTTACACTTGTTGGCCACCAGGTGGTTTCATGGTCACATGAAGCCTCGAGAAGCGAACGCTTTTCCGAACCAATTTACTGGAAAGCTTCAACGCTTCATGAAGCTTCAGCTCGACATCACTAATATATACCAACAAAATAAAAAACAGTGAATTAACTCGGCTTTAACTCAATACAACCAAACTCATGACAAATAACTTAGAGTAACTAAACTTCACGTGCACACATCTACACGCAGAGATCCTTCCCCCGTACCAGCCCAAATCAACTGCTTATATAGTCTCCTCAATCCCCAACAGTCACTCTTCAGTACCATTTTCACAGTAAAACCGAGACCCTTCTAAGAAAAGAGATAACTAATTTAGTGGGTACTTCCCACACATCCCTACATCACAAACCTTTGTAACCATAGTTAATCTGATCACAATACATAACACAATTACTGTTTCCAAATTAACCTTCCCCCCCGCTTACTTGGTCTGCTCTGGTGACATCACTGATGATGTCACTCAGTGTATAAAAGCAGGAAGTGGCTTGGTGCCTCCTGCTTTTGTCTATAGAACACATGGTGAGTATGGTAAGTAAACTCACTGCCAAACCCGGGATAGAAAGTGTCTGCAAGTTACAGTTGATGGAATTGTGGCTAAATAGTGACTAAACAAGCACGGTTAAATTAATATGAAATGTTGCAATGCTGGGGACAAATGGTGTTTTCTCACCCTCTTTGTCACAGAGTCTCCCTCCATTTACAGCCCAATTCCTTCAAATCCTCCTCAAAGCTTCCTTTTCCCTGCGTTCAGCAGCACACAGACTGCACGCATTAGTTCTGGCCAGGATGAGTTAATCTGTGAACCTGGAATTTCTTGTTTTGCTGTATTTGCTGTGAATGCTGTGTGAGTGACCGGGGTCAGTAAACACTGCTGGATGTGTGAAGCTCCCTGGTTGATGTTCTATATGGACTGTGTGTGATATGTTGTACGGAGACCTGCAGACTAATACACTAGACGCTGATGCACTCTGCACTGAATTCACCTGCACACATCAGGGTATTTTGGATTTAAAAAGCCATGCCAAATGTATAGCATCCATTAATTTAAAAAAAGAAAAACAAGAACAACAACAAAAAACTGGCACACACACACACAAAGCTGAAATATCTTTCCATTATTTCACTGATGCTTCTATAAATGTTCTGCCAAATCCTGGTTTTATGTGGTGTAAATACCCCGGTGCATTCTGAGCCTAGTTTTGTTTTATGTTAAATTTACCTTCTCCTGTTCCCCTGCAGAAAATAACTTGGACTAATAAAGCTAATGCTGATATTGTTGTTGTCTGTGTTGTAATGCCAGCTCTCTGACACACACACACACTCACAAATGAGCTCCGGGAGATTTACAACTTACTTAACTGAAGAAGTTTTATCACAGATTCTGGACTGTGATAGTGATGTAGAGGAGGAGGTTTCAGAGACAGAGGACAATGCTATTGACCATCCGGATTGTGAATTTTCCAGAAGATGAGGATTCAGAGGATGAGTCTGCCGTAGTCTCTCCATCAATTGAAAGCCATGGAATGCAGCAAGAGGGGACATTGGCATCTAAAGATGGTAACATGAAATGGTCAACATCACCTAAGCAAAGCCGAGGCAGACTGTCTTCTTCCAATCAGTCATCAAAATGATGAACAACTTTGAGGGGAGGCGTGTATTCAAAGAGAAATGAAAGCCACTGGATCAGATTGACTTGCATCCATATATTGGAAACCAAAGGGAGAAGCAGCTGCCGGTCTACGGATTGAAGAGAATGGAAGGCCAATCTTTCGAGCAACAATGTCTCTGGAGCAGTTTCATGTGATATCTCGGGTGATCCAATTTGACAACCGCGACACCAGAGCTGGTCGACGTGAAAGAGAAAAGCTGACTGTGGTCAGAGATGTTTGGAATAAATGGGTCGAAATTCTACCTTTGTTGTACAACCCTGGTCCCCATGTTACTGTAGACCAGCGCCTTGTTCCATTCAGGGGGCGCTCATGTTAAATCTCATATTTAACCTTTATCTCTCTTCCCACTGTCAGCAAAAAGCAATGTGGAAAACGTTCAGGCCGCTGTCTGTTTGGCTGGTTAAAATGCCAAACATTACCAGTGGCAGATTCTATCAACTGTAGCTAATCAACATTCATTTTGTGACGGCTAAAATGAGACGTGTGGCTGAAGTGTTTTCTGTAAGCTGTGTTTGTATTCAGACAAATGTTGTTTTAGAGGGATAAAGAACATCACACTATCGTGAGTGTGTGCGTATGAGATCACCACCAGAGGGCTCATTACTTAATAAAGAATCAATGTCAATTTCTTTGTTTCTCTGTCTCTCTCTGTTGAGCTAATCACCGGCGGGCTCGTACGGCGGTTACGGCTGGTAACGACGTCCCGACCGGCGGCATCGTCGAGGAAGCATAGCGTCCCCCATGGCACGAATCTGATGTTGCTGTAATTTGATTAGCTATTTGCCAAGTACTGTTGCTGTCATTTGCTCATAGTAGTTAGTAATTATTTTAAAGAAGATAGTAACTGTGGTCACCATGACGATGTGGATTATCTTCAGCACAAATGTGAAAGTCTGTCTTTTGAAGAACTTGAAATAAAACAGCTCAGTACCCAGCAGCCGCAGGATATTGTTCAAAACTAAACCGCTGGTAAAAAAAAAAAAATATATATATATATATAATAAAGGCTTTGTAAAGAATCTCAACTTAACTTTAGTGCATGCTGGGAAATATGTTAAAAGACTATGGTATTGGCTGGACATTTGGCCAACTGGGTTTAACTCATGATTCTTTAAACTGACAAATGTAGTATCTAATTACAATGATTTCATGATATGATATTTATTGATAATGAACTTTACACTGTATATGATTGGACTGTTGTTGAAAGTTGTTTTTTCTCCATTCCACACGTACGTTAAGAAAACTGTCTCACTTTGTAATGAGTTTAACAACTTGGATTTAATGAATATTTTATGACGACCTTCTAGAGCACGCTTCAGCCATCTCATCAGAAATAGCTGAATGTCAAAATGCCACAGAGTGCTGTTTTTGTTTCAGGTTTCATGGAGCTTAACATACAGTAGATATAAAGCATTGTGCTGAAAGCCTAAATCTCTAATGTGCATATTTGTCTTTCCTCCTACCAGATGCAATGTGGACAGCAAAGTATCACGAGTGGCGTGGCTCAATCGCACCACCATTCTCTTCGCAGGAAATGAGAAATGGTCTCTGGACCCTCGCGTCATTCTGATGGAAAACACAGCAGTCACAGAGTACAGCATCAAGATCCAAAACGTCGACGTCCACGACGAAGGACCCTACGTCTGCTCGATCCTCACAAACAAGAAACCAAAATCCACAAAAGTGCATCTCATCGTTCAAGGTAAGATGCTGTTGCCTCCTCGGCCCTGTCGGCATCAGTGATTGGATTCATCGAATAATCAAACGTGTGAAACAAGATCAGAGCTGGAACAAAGTTTCTTTTGTGCAGTGGGTGTTCATTTATACAGATGGACAAACTCAAGTTATTCTTGTCTGGGTTTGACCAGTGTGAGTCTTCAGTAAAATCAAATAGGAAACCATCCCTCCTCTGTTTTAGGACGGTGTAATGAGATGGATTTCAGTGAGCATTAGACCTGCTGATGAAACCGGGATTCAATCTTGATTTCATTTCAGATTGCTAATAGATGTTGATTTAGTGCACAGTACGCTGAAACATATCCTGTCCTACTAAACCAACTGTCAGCGTCGAGACGTTTGTTTTCTTTTATGATTAAATCAATTTCCTTCACTGTGAGTTTCCACAAACAATTAGCACCACCGCCCTGACTCTGCATCTGAGGTTTAGCTCATGTAGCTGCACTAAAGTGACTTATAATTAAAAAGTAGATGAAGTAGTTGTATCAGATACCTCCTACAGAATCACAAAGAGAATACACCACATCAAGGAAAGACTTTCTTTGAGGACACATTCAGACTTTTCTTTTGACATTCCAACTAGCACATTTTATGAAAAATAATTGACACGATCTTCACAAAAACGGTTCAACTCGATGATATTCTCTTTCATGCAATCATAATTAACATTGAGTATTTTTCACACTGTATAATTCATGATGATATCTCATTAACTCTTAATTGATGCCGAGAAGCATCAGGCCATAGTTTTAATCAAACAATAGACAAGCATATTCTTGCACAGACAAGGAGACACGTCTCCAATTATACTTTCCCATGGATTTTTATCTGTCCTTTTTCCTGACCTTGAATTACCCAACCATCTGGATGCTGCGAGCTCACACTTGAAACTAAAAGCAGCCACTAGATCCGCAGAATGGGCGAAGCTAGGCTTTGATACACCAACAAAACACTGGTAATGGTGCTCTCTGTTGTTACACCAAAGGAGGGATGCACCTGCTCCGACAATCGGTGAGCATGAGGGAGCAACAGTTTTCTGTCAGTGGGGTAAACCATAAGCCACCTTCTGCCACAGGTCTACATGTCAAGGAGGGATGTCAATTTCAAGAAATGTACTGTACTTAATCAGTTATTGGTTGTGTTAACAATCAATATTTGATTAATACACAAAACAAGTGAAACTACTGCTGTGGCAGCACAATGCTAATTAGTAAGGTATTATAGCTGCAGATTATAAAAGCCAGATAATGTCGTGCACTGACTCCCTTTTCTCAATATTCATATTGTGTATATATATCCATAAATTCAAAATATGAAATAGCTACATGTAGACATAGAATAGATTACACCCATCTCTTCACAACAGACCTCCGTCTATGTCACTTTGGGATAATAATCATATCTAAGCTACATGCTCGTGGTGTATTGAGCGATGTTTGTGCACCTGCTCATGTGACCATGTGTCCAGGTGATGCACAAAGTACTGCTGTCGGCTCAGGGAATCTTTCTACATTTCACTTCCAGCAGTATTTACACCCAAAGAATGGAGTACAATGAATGAGTAACAATCTTTAGAAAGTTCATGCTGCTCTCAGTTGTCTGAAAATGAGGGGCAGATCAACCAATAATCAATGAATCATTGACATCCCTAATGACATAGACATGGTAGTTATGTTTGGTTGAAGCTGAGATATCAAGGATTTTGTCCTACATCAATATAAATAGCATATACTGTATGTGCTGAAAATAAAAAAATAGAAAATGAAATATAATGGATATTTGCATATATATTTATACACGCATTGGGCTGCACACACATGGGCTGTGGGCCACCAGCAGTGGTTAGCACTGTCTCCTCACAAACATGGCTTGTGGCGCTTCTGTGTGGAGTTTGCATGTTCTCCCTGTGTTAGCGTGGATTTTCTCCGGGTTCTCCGGCTTCCTACCACAGTCCAAAGACATGCAGGTTAGGTTCATTGTTACCTCTGCCAAGGCCGAAGGCCTAGGAAGGAGGTCTGCGCTCTCCGAGTGCCATTCTAGTTGACTCTATGTTAGTCTGGTGACCTGTCCTATGTGTGTGTTGATAATAAAAATGGAGATCCAGCTGTGGAATCAATTTCTCAGCTGTTTTATGATTAATACAATCCTTGGGATGGAGTTTGAGATTCTGTGTCCTTGGGCAGAAAAACTTTGATGCTTCCATTTGAAGAGATATAAGAGTGGCTTTTGTCAGACATCTCCCCATAAATCTTTGTTACACTTGTTTTTCTGACGTTACATGGTGGAGAGGGGAAGAAGGGTGAAGTCAGAGAGGCCTTGTATAATAATTATTTCACAGATGTTTGTGCCATATTTCCGTATTGGCCTTTGTATGTGAGCGTAATGCATAATGACAGTTGCCATGGCAGTAGTGAAATAGACTTGGATATATTTATGTAGGCAGTTCTGCTGCTTGTTTGGACAGAGGGACAGACATGGCCCAGTGTTTCTCCCATGATGGCACTGGTTTTAGGCCATACAGTGGTGTAATGCTGCTTTGGCCTGATTACACACATGCCAGTACCCAACGTGAATTCGGTGTTAACATTCAATTGCTGCCACTTGTTTAACTTTGGTTGTGAGATTTTACAAATGAATGACTACAGTACATACTGCCACCTTTATGGCAAAAACAGATCAGGAGTCCGTCGAGGGTGTCCGTGGTGTCTTTCGTCCCCACAGGCGCTCTCCTCTCTAGTACCTCAGAAATGGAGATTGGTGTTGAACCTGTACACAGAGGAGGACTCTGGAGGCTAACATCAATCAGCCCGGTGACCTTGTCAGCTGATACCCTCAGGAATATAGGGCATCTGCTTCCATGGTGACTGCACACAGGGAGTGGACTGACTGCAGTTAAGCCACACTGCAAGAAAGAATAATATCTCGGAGTGCTCTGTAATGCATAGTGGATGTATCCCGAGGACTTGAAGTGGCAGAGAAGCTGCCAAGGACTCTGAATCAACACGGAGTGGTAGTTACACTGTGATCCCAACTTATAGGACTTCAGCTCTGTTACTTTAATGAGCCTTGATGTTTCCCTCTTATTGACTATACCCCTGAAACACCACAGCAACAGCGTAGGCTTGAGTTTGGCATTTTTTCAAAAGAAGTAGTCCTACTTTAGTCTGTGCAGTTGTTGACTTAAAGGGACTGTTTGTAACTTTTTAAGCGTATAAATGTACCGGGTCGGGACACATGCGCGCTCGCATATGCGCGCTCACGTGTGGCTGGAGCCTCTCCTCCTCTGCCTGCTTGCCTTCACTCAGACAGAGCGCGCGTTCTCACGTACTCGCTCCACCTCTAGACGTGAACGCGCGCTCACTCCACACTGCAGAAGAGTTAGTTTAGCTCTGAGAATATCTAGTGAATGTAAAGTGGACGTTTGTGCAGAAATAAATGCTGCAGACCAACAGAGGTTTCCTGTGTCTTGTGAAGTGACGGGGCTCCGCAATGAGTTACGTTATCACCTCCGACAGGGTGCCGGTGTCTGTTCTCTCCGGCTGCGGGCGGAGGCGACAACGTCTCGCTGCGGAGCCCCGCTGCCTCAGTCTGTGATGAGGCAGGAAAAGCCAACACTAAGATCTGCAGTGATTCATGGAGAGACCTTCGTCTGGTCAGCTAACATTACTGCCAAGCAGCTGAAATATAGAGTGATATTGTGCTTTTAGCTGACGTGTGTTGCCTCACTGTTTTGAGCGATGCTCGTTCATGTCTATTTAGAGCAAGCAAGCGCGAGCCCGACGCTGACTTTCGTTGAATTAACGCTGTTAACAAGCATTTCTGAAAGTTACAGATAGTTCCTTTAAAGCAACATTTTCGTAACTTTTGAAAGAAGAAACAAAATGACACATTTTTCCTCTTACAAATAAAAAGTTGAATTTATAAGCAATAGAATGCATCCTTTCAAAAGTCAACACACTCGGGGGTTTCGTCCCTGCAGCCTCCCGCGGTCTGGTATGGCCAGTAGCGGTGGCTAATTCAATGTGTCATTATCCTGCAATTGCCACGTTTGGCTGTAATGGCCACTGTTCAGTAATAATTACACAGTCTCACTTTAAAGGTGCTAAATTTGATATGCTAGAGCATTATTACAGCAGAAATCAACTATTGTCTATGTAAAGATATAGTGGAGTTATGTCTACCTGTGTGTTGTTTCTTTGAAAAGTGATGCTGGGGGGGGTCTGTGTTTTGCTGTTTGATAAAATAGCTCTAGCACACAGCAAAAACATGTATCAAGTAAATATTTCATATGTTTTTGTCAGAATTAAAGCCTAAATGTACGTAAATCTTCCTGGCTATGACACCAGAGCTTCCTGTTCTGTCTCATCCTGTGGACTGTAATGCTTTTCATGATGAGAAACAGAGCAGGCCAATAGAGGAGGACCCAGTATTTCGACTTCAGTTGTAGATTAATCTCAACTTTGGTTTGTCTGTATGAAAACAGCTGATACTGTGAAAGACCGCTTTTCTTCCAGCAGAGATGCTAGACTAGCTCAGTGATTTGCAATCACAGAATGTCCTACATCAATATAACAGTTCCTGTGTCTGATCTCTCACAGTTTAATCACAAGCAGCTCAGGTAGTGTTAAGCTAAACATTTAGTTCCTCATTAAACAGTATGCATCACCTTGTGCTGGAGATGCAACCTGTAAAAAAGCCGCTTGACAAAATGGCCTACAGATTTCAAAACAGTTTCCAGGCTGTACCAGAGATGTGTGGGCATTGTGGCTAGTCCTCCAGGCATGCATGCTTCAAAATGCTGAAGTCCCAATGTATTCAACCCTAGGGCTAGAAGGTGCTTTGCCTTTAGCATGGCCCAACAATCATCTGTTTCAGGAGGTGTCTAAACCCAGACAACTGCAGGCTGCATTATAGAAAATTAAATACTATGTTAAGTCTTACAGGCTGCTGTAGAAAATGTGCATTCCCTATGTAGCTTCAAAATATGTGTGTCATTTGTGATGTATATGTGCAGACAAGGTTGTTTGTTATTGTTCAACCTCTGTCGTTTTTCCATTATGAGACCTATATTAAATTGATGTATAATTAAATATTCAATCTGTACATTCATTTGACATAAAGTCAATCGCCCATAACAGACTGAATTTATAGATTAATTACTAAAGACAAACATTCAGGACTGAACCAAACTGAACCAAACTGAAGTCTGAACCAAAGTAAGTCACAAACAGATACTTGTTTAAGCTGCTCAGTATGTCCCTCCTGTTTACTCTTGACATTGGGTCTCTATTTGTAGCAGCACAGGGCAAATGTCAGAAGTATATGTAGGTGTTTTGATGACATTTAGAGGAATACGTCGCAAAATTACCATTTGCATATTACTCACACCGTGTTACCTTGAATTCTCGCATGCCTCCACGGCAAATCAAAAAACGGAGAGAAGTCGATGAAGTAAATGAGGGCCGCGTTTAACAACAGCAAAACTATATCAACATATCTGTTTACAAACTCTCACACAACTCGTGCAGTATGATCCAAATCTCAGTTATCCAGTTGAACATCAGCGCTAAAACCTTACTATTTAAAACACTTCCACATAAACAGTCTCGGCCTTGCGCAGACGGGCTACTAATCCGTGTGAGACCGGACGGATCCAGAGTGTTTAAATCAAATCTCTTCAAGAATTCAAGGTAACAGGGGGGGAGTAATTGATAAACTAATGGTCATTTTGGGGGTGGATCCTTTAAAGGTGCATTTTCTGGAAACTAAAAGCATGTTTTATAATGTTTTGTTAAGCTTACGCATGAATCACTAACTGCATGTAATAGTTATTATATGGATCAATGTCTTGCGATATAAAAAGTGTGATGCTTATTGCACGTTGCAACACTGAACCTCCCAGAAAACAATCATATTTTCCTTCTTAGAGAGAAGCTGCTCTGTCCACTGGATGAGCCACTTTCATCACGCACACTGTGACTGGCACAGCTTTTTAAAAGATATCCACATATATATCAGATATTGAAAGTGGCTGAGAGGAATGCAATGAATTGCCTGACTGCTTCGATCAGTAATATCCATTGTTGCAAATAATGTGCTGTGCCTATACAAACCAAAACAGCAGGTGTACTCGGATACGCCTCGACCTTATGGCTGCTAAGAAAACATACGTTTCCACAGGAATTCATGCTGGGGAACTGTAATAAATGAATCTAATATAGTGAATGGTGAGCACTGAAAAAAAAGGCATGACACTGTACAATAGTTAGCTCAGTGCATTGTCTTGTTTTAGCACAAGAGGAAAATGAAGTCTGGTTTGAACATTGAGTTGCTGCATCCTCGTTGTTAAGCAAAGTTATCAATATGGCAGATTGTTTCTCTTTGGATTGGGAGTTGATGAGATTTTTATGAATAATAATGACAGACAGATTAATTAATCAGAATTGCAAACCAATTGGATAATTATTAGAGGTGATGATAAAGTTATGGATTTGTTCATTAGATATCCTTTAGGTGTTACAGCTTTATTTTTAGCACCATGGTTACACTGTATACGGAACATTCCTCCTCACACATTAGCTGCTCTGGGAAAACTCTGTCACTGGTGCCGATCTTGATCTTGCTCCTTCAGTCAATATCAATCAGTGGAGACAGGTGAAATTAGTTCTTGAGCAATTGCTCCTGGACACAGACTGGGGTATTACCTGGGTGTCGTCTGCAGCATGTGGGCGCTGGTATTTGTTTAAAACAAAGGGACGGGTGTTTGTTGCAGCTGGTCCTGGGTGCTTCCAGTAAGGGTGTCCATTCATGAACTGGTCAACTAACTGTGAGTATATGTTATTGTTGTTTTTTCAGAGGTGTCAAAAGACTAAAGTAGAGTACAGTAGTTGAATAAATTGTCATGGACTCATTTTTACAGAACACTTCTACATCCATGTAGTCCATAATTTTGCAATGGACAATCCTGAGTCTAAAAACACCCATCCAATGCAATCACACTGCTGTTTATGATTGTGTTTTTTTAAAATACGTATTCCACATATTTGTCAGTTGTGTCTAAACACAACGAGAGCGAGCATGATGAGCGCACACACACACACACACAAGCAGACAGACAGAGAGATATATATAGATTATCTCTATATGAAAGAGCACAGGAGCAGCATGGCTTGTTGACTGGTGTGAACATGCAGACTACTGATTGTGCGATAATTAACATAGTGCGGAGCTTCCGCCTCCAGTGTGAACCTGGTGTAAGATGCATGCAGAGACAGTGGTGGCTGTCTTGAAGCAGCTGGGAACACTCTCCTGTGACAGTGTTAAAAATGTCAGTGATGTCATCAACTAGCTGGTTGGCACATGTTCCAGTACACGGCCTGGGATAATGTCATGCCCGGCAGCTTTACTCATATTCGCTCACAAGAACCTGGGGGCAACACAACTTTTACTAGCAATCAAGTTTCATGAAACTTTCACACCCAACCTCTCAGTCATGATGTAGTCATCACACGCCTGTAGCCCAGAACAGACAAACCAACCACCGGCTCTAGATAGGGCCAGTTGCGTTTTCATGTTTTTCGCTTTGGCCACCTACACGCTTGGCACATGGGAGTAGTTTCAGTTGGTTGCAATGTGCAACCTCACTGCTATGCCGCCAAATCCTACACACTGCACCTTTAATACAGGGAACACAAAATGAAAATAGTCAGCATGAGCCAATATGGGAAAACCAAACTATGATGTTTGAAAAATCTAATTATGATGATTTAATTTACAGAAAACATGTTTGATACAGATATTTTAACACCAACGACTCGTTGACAGAGAGATAAATCAAACACAATTCACTCAGTCTACAGAGAGACATTCTGGCGCTCATCAACACCAGAATTTGCTTTGGTCCATTCAGCATATTTACAATTAAAACTAAAAGAAATAAAGAATGGAAACCAATACTGTGCTTTGTCAGCTAAGCAAAGATTAAAACTAATGTGAACATTTACAGATATGTGGTGCACAATCTGTGTATTTTATTCTAAAAGCATATCCAGCAACATCAGCATAAGTACTTCAGTACTTGAATGCTGATGAAATAAAAATACTAATTTCTTCACTCGCTTGGAATTTATGGAATGCATTTTTTTTCACAAACTGCTCATCTTCTTGATACTTTCAATATCTAAAGACACACAGTAATAGGAAATAAACCAGCCTTCCAATTTGCTTATTTGAAGTGCTGCATGTATACATACACAATTTGCTCATTCGTTCTTTTTGGAGTGTGATTTGACACACTCATCTCCTTCCTCTTCTCCACATTCAGTTCTTCTGCATCGGTTTATCAGGAAAAAAGTCTGTTCAAACATTCATGACCATGTTTGTAGATTATACGTAACGACAAGGCAACACTTCATGTCTGAACTGTGTGCACCACTGTTGTTCTGAACGGTACCGGACTTGAATAATAATTCAGGCTGGGAATCTAACGTCTCCACACGTTCCCAACAGACCACGTATACTCCAACAGATTTGTTTCTGTTCACTGTTTATGCCAGTAACATATCTTTTAGTGTTATTACTTCATACTGCCTCAGAAAAAAACAAACATCCAAAATGGTTAAAAACAACCAAGTGTCTTCAGTTTCAAGAGTTAGCCATTTGCACTTCTATAATTAAGGCTACAGGAGTAAATATTCATAATGTTTGTGCACTTTGGAGGGTTTCTTTTGCGTTTCCTCAGAGCTAACTGGACTTGTGTTGATCATCATGAAGCTCTGGTAGCTCTGAGTAACTGGAGGTACTTTCACCTGACAGAAAACCACACACTGCTCGGCCAAACGCACAGACTGTATATTAAAATTGACTGTAGCTGCACCTCCATGCCAATGTCCAGTATGTTCCATGTGCTCATGTTTGACACATGATAGTTCCATGAAATCTCTTTGAAGGAAGAAAGGACTGGTCTGAGCTCCAGCGGCTTACAGTGAAGAATCCCTTTGGTTAAAGTTAGACTTTGTTGGGCTCAGAATCTTTTGATGCTTTATAACTGTAGGGAAAAGTGTGTCATCAGGCCCAGCAGAGTCAACTGCTTTCACAAGAAATGTGAAATGGGAACTCTTTGCATGTTCCAAATGCTGCAAGGCTTAAGCACTTGGGATAGTAGCCTTGCAAAGCTATCCATCAGTACTAACCATGCCATCCTAACATGTCGGGAAGGAGGCTAAAGTACGCTCCAAAGTTGGGCTCCAAAGTTGGGCTCCAAAGTTGGGCTAAATTTTAGTGAAGAAAAACTGGCATGGTCATTTTCAAAGGGGTCCCTTCACCTCTGACCTCCAGATATGGGTTCTATGGGTACCCACAAGTCTCCCTTTTACAGACATGCCCACTTTATGATCATCACATGCAGTTTGGGGCAAAGAACATGCAGTTTTCATGCAGTATAAATGTGTTATTTTCGCCTATTCTAAAAATGATGTGTTTAAATATTTCTGCATACTGGGGTAACCAAACTTGGAATTATATAAATTGTGTATCACTGTAAAGCTGACAGTTTTGTGGATCCAAAGAGCCCAACTGTGTTCATGTGTGATGATGTTAGTCCCCATAGTTGTCATTTCATTGTAGTGAGACTATTTCTTGAAATTTGACGGTATAAAATGACCTGTGGTGACCTTTAGGATAATCACAGCCTCATGAAACTTTAAAACCACAAACTAGAGACCTAGAGCATTCAGAGGATGGATGGATCAAACTAGAGACCTAGAGAATAAGGGGGTTTCTGAGCAGTTCCCAGAACAGAAGTGCTCGCCATCCAATCCCCGAAAAATGAAATTCCTGCAGAAATCTCAAAATGTCAAAAGTTTTTGATCCCAAATCACAGCATGGCTTTTTCTATGGTGTTCCTCAAGGTCTTGGTGTCTTAATGTGGTATTTTGGAGGGATTATTGATCATTTTTTATCAAATCCAGAGTGTTAAAAAATGGTTAAATTTAGCACCAAATCTGTGTAACAAATTATATCAATCCAAAAATTGCTGCAACAACGTATGAGACATAATAGAGCATGAGGATGGACATCATATACTGTGATCATAATGTTCTAAACCCTTACACACTTTTACCATTCATTTTAAATAATTCATTCATTCATTCATGTTTATTTCTATTCATGACTAGAACAACTTGACACACAAGGCTGAGCTGCATCTCACATTAATCTTCAGGTTCCAGCTTTCAGATGATGTACACCACTTCTATGTGATTTCTACTGTTGACCTGCTATCTCCCCCTAAAGACCCCCTGTACCACTCTAAAACAGGTCTATTGTGGGTCTCAGAGGGTGAACATGACTAAGTCATTTTTAACATGTAACTTCTGTACTTAAGTTATGCCACTTCCGGTGTGGCGTTACCTAACTACGATCTTTCCTAAACCTAACTAAGTGGTTTTCTTTCCATAAACCCAACTGACTAGTTTGTTTGCCTAAACCTAACAAAGTTTTTTTTCCTGTCAAGACGGAAGTTTATTTTTAAATTGAGACTAGACATTTGTAGGAAAGCTTTCTGTAAGATATCATACGACCTCTTCATTGAAAATACATTGAATTATTGTCACATTGAGTTCCTGTCAATTCCATTTAGAAAGATGAGTTATGTACAAAGTGCTAACCAAAAATGAGATGTTTTTCAAAACAAAGTCAGTCTTGATGAACCTTTAATTACTTTAATTTAGTCCTGAAGATCCAGATCCTCAATTCCTGAAATGTAATGTATGCTGGATAGATATCACCATGACTGTGCCATTGATATGGACATACTCTCATCATGAATGTGATGCATGGTCATACAGTTTCATTACACAAAACACAACTTTACCATTAAGATCAAGTGGGGTCTATTTCCAACCCAGTTGCGTTATGTGCAAACCATTAAAGCTAAGAAGAAAGACTGCTAAACCACACACACACACATACACACACACACATACACACTACTCTTTGAGTAGGAGAAACATTGATTTGTCATCCATTCAGATTGAAACATTCAAACTGTCAGCACCTTGGCCTTGTTCATGTAGAGTTTGAGTGCAAAGAAAGAGGCCTTGCAATATACAGTAGCATGCATGCCACGTACAGTTGAATGGTTGTACAGTTTAATGCCCTTTTAGTGTGCTAATGCGTGGAATCCTAATCAGTATTCACAGGATGAACTGTTGATACAGCTGGTTAGAGCGCTCACAGAAACAAGGCTGCTTGCTTGAGAGGAACTTCTTATAATTGTGGAAGAAAAAAATAGTTGTTTTCTTAAAATCTACAAATTCTTATGTTTTATTCTTCTACATATTTGACAGTCATTATTCCAAATGTGACACTTTTTGATAAAACTAATACTGCATATGGCTTCTACTGCACGTTAAGATAAAGGAGGTAGTGAATGGAGACTGTGTTAATCTGTTTAGCCTTATCAACAGTGCTGCAACGCATTGCCAACGGGGGTCCAGGCCATGGGGATCCTCTGCATGGACGACACACATTTGCTCCAGTGGGGAACCCCTTTGATTCGTATGTCCATTTTAGGACATCTATTTGACAACTTCGACAAGATATGAGCAGAATGCCAGTGCCCCGTGATATGTAGTAATTCAATTACATTATAAAATATCCTAAACGGACTACAGGATTATCCTCTTTAGTTTCGTCAAGTATAATGATGTGGCTCTGTGTTTTTCTGATTAGGGCTCAATCCTTTCTCTGCCATAAAGAGAACAAGAAAAGAAAAGAAAAACTATTGGCTCTTTCAATTCAATGCACGCTGGTCTAATAAGCGTCAGGGCTCATTATAGAGTAGAGAGAGGCTTCTCCCTTTCTTGCAAAATGCAAGTAATGAGGCATTTGAAATATTCCACAACATTAGGAGAACTGAAATTGGAGAGTAAGGCCTTTAAGCTTTGCTTGTGTAACACATTTAAAAGTGCTCTTCTTTCCTGAGGCTGGTTTGGATTTCACTTTCAATTTCTCACCTACCGAGCTCCATGGCCATTTCCACTATTTTCATTTCCATTTTGTACAATTGGCCGGGTTCACATGATGAGCACATGCAGAGATGTTAAACCAGCTTCCTTGGCTTTCATTCAAATAAACTATTTCATGTTTTTTTTATGTAACAGCACTGTTTGTACTATTCATTATTTGCTCTGAGACATTTTTTTACATTCATCATGCAGTTTGTATTACCCTGAGGCCTAATTGGTGGATATGTAAGCATCCTAATCACTCCACCTGAATTCAGTGAGATGTTTTCATTAGATGAAAGAGCATCAAAACTGCACAAAATACAGTCATCTGACGGGTAGTCAGTCTGTTTATAGTCTTAAAAGTAAGCCCTGTTTGAGCTGATGTGGCTCATTGCTAAGGAGATTATCTACTGTTTTTTTTTAGGCATGAAGCAGCTTAGCCATACACCCCTCTGGACAGGAAGCCAGTCCATTGCAGGGGCTCAACCCACATCTATAATTTAACCTCTTACCATTCCAGCCCCTTGTGTAGGGGGGTAGGGGGTTGGGGGAAAGGGGATGTTCAGGAGTAGATAATAGAAGTCAACAGTAGATGCCACATAGAAGGGGTGTACATTATGTCTCATAAGTTGTTGCAGCAATTTTTGGGTTGATACCATTTGTTACACAGATTTGGTGCTGAATTTAACCTCCTTTTACATTGTGAGAATTGATAACAAATTATCAACAATCCCTCCAAAAGACCACATTAAGACACCAAGACCTTGAGGAACACAGTAGAAAAAGCCATGCTGTGATTTGGTATCAAAACCTTTTGACATTTGGACATTTCTCCAAGAATTCTCCTTGTCAATCTAGCTAGGAAAGCCATCCATCCTCTGAATGCTCTAGGTCTCTAGTTTGTGGGTTAGGGTTAGGGTTTGATCCTTATGTGACACAGTGATTTTTGAGGGCCAAATCAAATGCAGAAGTCAAATACAAAAAGAAACATTGCATCAGTGTATCCTGACAGATAGCTCAGTGTGGTAGATAAGAATGTATCAACGTACTATACTATTACTTTTTTCCCCCAAAAATTCAGCATACTATATGACTTTTTTTAATAACATTCTGCGACTTTCTTTGTACAAATTTTCAACATGCTACAGAATGACTTTTTTTTTCAAAATATTTTTGACATATTACTTTTTTCATGACATTTTTTGTCCTACAATAGTATGCCTTTTTTTCATGAATTATTTTTTTTTTTAAATAGCATTTTTCGAACACAACTTTTTTTACATGCTATGTTATGACTTTTGAAATAGCTCAGGTTGGTAGATATCTGGTTGGAATATTGGCGGTTGTGAGTTTGATCCTTATATGACACAATGAGTTTTGAGCTCTTACTTCAAATAAAGAAGTCAAATACAATAACAAACACTGCAACTGTGTATCTGGTGAGATAGCTCAGTGTGGTAGATAACTGGACGGAATACCTACTTGGAATACTGGAGGTTGTAGGTTCCATCCTTATTTGACACATGGAGTTTTGAGGTCTTACTTCAAATAAAGAAGTCACATACAATAGCAAACACCGCATCAGTGTATCTGCTCAGATAGCTCAGTGTGGTAGATAACTGCTCGTAGTATCCGGTTGGAATACTGAAGGTTGTGGGTTCGATCCTTATGTGACACAGTCTGTTTTCAGGTCTAACTTCTAATGACGAAGTCAAATATACGAAGAGAACAGTCCTCACTGCGTGTGGCATTGGTGGCTGGGTTGCTGAGTTCTGGTTCGGGCTGCGGCAGATCGGGGTTCAATCCCTACCCTCATCAGTGTCCGGTGCCCGACAGTGGTGTGAGACGAGCGTCTCCTCCCAGGGTTTACCAGAGATACAACTGGGGGGTTATGCATCAGTATATATGTTAAATATATACTTTTATGCGACGCACATAATATTGTATGCGACGCATATGATATTATTTAATATATATACTTTATGCGATGCATATAATATTATATGCGACGCATATAATATTATATGCGACGCATATAACATTATATGCGACGCATATAACATTATTTAATATATTATATAATATATATTATTATATTAAATATATTTATACTTCGCATTTAATATCACATGCGTCGCATAAAAGTATATATTTAACATATATACTGATGCATAACCCCCCAGTTGTATCTCTGGTAAACCCTGGGAGGAGACGCTCGTCTCACACCACTGTCGGGCACCGGACACTGATGAGGGTAGGGATTGAACCCCGATCTGCCGCAGCCCGAACCAGAACTCAGCAACCCAGCCACCAATGCCACACGCAGTGAGGACTGTTCTCTTCGTATATTTGACTTCGTCATTAGAAGTTAGACCTGAAAACAGACTGTGTCACATAAGGATCGAACCCACAACCTCCAGTATTCCAACCGGATACTACGAGCAGTTATCTACCACACTGAGCTATCTGAGCAGATACACTGATGCGGTGTTTGCTATTGTATTTGACTTCTTTATTTGAAGTAAGACCTCAAAACTCCATGTGTCAAATAAGGATGGAACCTACAACCTCCAGTATTCCAAGTAGGTATTCCGTCCAGTTATCTAGCACACTGAGCTATCTCACCAGATATGTTGATGTATTGTTTCTTTTTGTATTTGACTTCTTTATTTGAAGTAATAGCTCAAAACTCATTGTGTCATATAAGGATCAAACACACAACCTCCAGTACTTCAACCGGATACTACAACCAGTTATCTACCACACTGAGCTATCGCACCAGATATGTTGATGTATTTTTTCTTTTTGTATTTGACTTCTTTATTTGAAGTAAGACCTCAAAACTCATCGTGTCAAATAAGGATGGAACCTACAACCTCCAGTACTCCAACCGGATACTACAACCAGTTATCTACCACACTGAGCTATCTCACCAGATATGTTGATGTATTGTTTCTTTTTGTATTTGACTTCTTTATTTGAAGTAAGAGCTCAAAACTCATTGTGTCATATAAGGATCAAACTCACAACCGCCAATATTCCAACCAGATATCTACCAACCTGAGCTATTTCAAAAGTCATAATATAGCATGTAAAAAAAAAATTCCAAAAAAGTAATGTCGAAAGATGTCATGAAAAAAAGTCAGAGTATCTTTCATGACGAAAAAAGGTCATGAAAGAAAGTTGAAAAATCGACCGAAAAAAAAGTCATAGTATGTCGAAAAATTTGGTGAAAAAAAGTCATAGTATATATAGTATATATATTGTATGTCGAAAAATTTCATGAAAAAGTCATAGCATAGTGTTACAACCCGGAGTTGGTGTAGGGGTAAAGGGAGTAACATAGAGCCGATGTTATCAGGCAATCACTTGTTTATTTGTGAGTGATTGAAATTAAAGCAAAATAAACCATACAATGGATGGAATTACTACTAAATGAAAACGAGGGTTTAGGGTGGCCGAAAAGGAGAAAACAAGGCACACACCCTAGCCCTGCACAATCCTAACACACAGACAAATTACACAACTACCTCAATGCACCATTGAGTATAAACAAACACGAGTACCTCAAACTAGTTAACATTCAATATCACAATCTAAAGTCCACTGACTCCAGTGGGACTTATACACAATTTCTGGTTAACAATGTCAACACACAATCGAGAGGCACGGGGAACAGATCAATGATAATCACTGCCCGCCTTGGTCTGGTCACAGCTGGCCTTTAATTATTTCCCCCTCGGCCCAGCCGGCTGGTGATTGGCTAATCACTTGTGTCGTGGCAGAGGCAGGACCACAAACGGCGGGAAACAAAGGGCATCCCCCTGAGAGCGTTCCGGAGGCGTGGCCCCGAAGGGAATCTCCAAGACGTGACGTCGTCTTGGAGCGACGGGACAGCTGGACGCACCAAGAGAAAAAGAACACAGGGAACAGCGCCGCACAGCAACATACCACAATACAATACTAACAATACCGAACGGTCACCTCGGCGACCGTAACACCCCCCCACATAAATACAAACCCACCGGAGTTGTCACAACCTCACATCCAACCAATACTCCTTACCCTCTGGACAAGGCGTCGGCCACAATATTTTCTGAACCCTTTTTATGTTTAATCACAAGGTTGCGTTCCTGTACCAGCAGGGCCCAGCGCATGAGCCGCTGGTTGTGGTTATACATCCGCGACAAGAACACGAGCGGATTGTGATCTGTGTAAATCACCAGGGGCAGAGTACAGGAACCGAGGTATACATCAAAGTGTTGCAACGACCACAACAACGCTAACGTCTCTTTCTCAATCGTGGAATAGTTGAACTGATGCTGGTTAAATTTTCTCGAAAAATAACTGACAGGGTGCTCTATCCCATCTGCATCCTCCTGCATTAACACAGCCCCTGCGCCCACGGCGCTTGCGTCTACCTCCAACTTAAAAGGTCGGGCAAAATCGGGGGCAGCGAGGACCGGCGCGTGACACAAAAGGGATTTTACACTTTCAAATGCACGCCGGCACTCCGGAGTCCATTTAAACTCTACCTTGGGACTCGTGAGACTAGTCAGTGGGTGGACCACGGCAGAAAAGTTCCTACAGAAGCTTCTGTAGTACCCTGCCATGCCGAGGAAACGCCGCAATGCACGTCGGGTGCTTGGAACGGGGAACTCGGCTATCGCACTAACTTTAGCCTCGATGGGCCGGACCTCACCCTGACCCACTTGACGACCCAAATACGTGACGGTGCCTTTCCCGAACTCACATTTGGCTAAGTTCAGCGTGAGAGAGGCCCGCGCAAGACGACTGAGCACTTCAGTTAAGCTGAGCAAGTGTTCAGACCAGGAAGAAGAGTAAACTATCAGGTCATCGAGATATGCGTTGCAGTTGGCCACACCAGCCAGAACAGTGTTTACTAACCGCTGGAAAGTGGCAGGAGCGTTGCACATACCAAACGCCATGACAGTGTACTGAAGAAAGTGGTCTGGTGTTACAAAGGCGGAGATTTCTGACGCGCGCTTAGTCAGCGGCACCTGCCAGTAACCTTTAAGTAAATCCAATTTTGTGACAAATTTAGCAGTGCCTAAATTATCCACGCAATCCTCCATCCGCGGCAACGGATATGAGTCGGGTACGGTGACGGCGTTTACTTTACGAAAATCAGTAATGAACCTGGGTGAACCATCTGATTTAGCCTCCAGCAAACAGGGGGAGCTCCACGAACTAGTGCTGGGCTTGGCCAGGCCATTTTCCAACAGATATCTTACCTCTTTTTTCATCAGCTCTCTTTTAATCTGGTTAACACGATAAGAGTGCTGCTTAATTGATCGGGCATCTTTTACATCTATGTCATGTTCTAGTACCGTGGTACGAGTGGGAACATCACCAAAAAGACACGGATACTCAGCTACTAAGTTAACAATGTCCTGCTGCTGTTCTGCGTTCAGATGATTAAGCAGATGTGGTAACTCTTTCAGCATCTCTGAATTTGGTAACCGCGCACTGTGCTGTGAGGAGGGGCGTACAGCCAAGCCATCCTCGTCACCAGGACTTTTTTCGGCTACAATGAGCGCGGAGCAACCACTTACTGGAGAGGGGTCCTGTCTTGGGGAGCGAGTTTTCACGTCACGAGAGTGATACATTTTTAACATGTTCACATGGCAAACACGAGTTTTGCGCTTTCGGTCAGGAGTATTTATCACGTAGTCTGTCTCACTAAGTTTCTTTTGGATACTATACGGTCCGGAAAAACGCGCAGAGAGGGAAGAGCCCGGAATGGGTAACAGAGCCAACACTTGGTCACCCACTTCAAAGTGTCTGGCAACAGCGGATCGGTCGAACTGTTTTTTCATCTCCACCTGGGAGCTGGCGAGTGCGTCTCTCGCCAAACTACGAGCGTGATGCAAACGGTCACGGAATCTACTTACGTAGTCAAGCACATTACTCTCCTCGGACAACTCAGCCACGAGGAATCTATCTTTCAGCACCTTTAAAGGGCCGCGAACGGCGTGCCCAAAAACAAGCTCCCCTGGGCTGAATCCTAGAGATTCCTGTACGGATTCACGGGCGGCAAACAACGCAAACGGAATACCCTCATCCCAGCTTTTGTCTGACTCCAGACAGTATTTACGCAGCATGGATTTCAAGGTCTGATGCCAACGCTCCAGCGCGCCCTGTGACTCTGGGTGGTAGGCACTGGAGATCACATGTTTTACCCCTAAGGACTGAAGAATCTGTCCGAAGAGCTTGGATTTAAAATTGGTGCCTTGATCAGTCTGTACTACTTTTGGTAGACCAAAGGTAGTGAAAAACTTGGTCAGCGCTTTAACTATGGAACTGGATGTTATTTGGCGCAGCGGCACTGCTTCAGGGAACCGAGTGGAGGCGCACATAATGGTAAGTAGATACTGATTACCTGACTTCGACTTCGGTAGTGGCCCAACACAGTCTACTATGACTCTCTCAAATGGTTCACCGATAGCAGGTATCGGGCGCAGCGGTGCCGGCGGGATGGTCTGGTTTGGCTTACCTGCTAATTGACAAACATGACAAGTGCGACAATGGTTAACGACCTCAGATTTTAACCCTGGCCAGAAGAAGTGTTTCAGAATGAGGTTGTACGTCTTGTTAACTCCCAAATGCCCAGCCCACGGGCTTTCGTGTGCTAGAGTTAAAACATGCCCACGATAACTAACAGGAACAACAATTTGGTGGATGACATTCCACTCCACTCCAGCAGTTATCGTGGGAGACCATTTACGCATGAGAATGTCATCGTCCACATAATACTGGGCATCAGGGTTACTGGATGCATCACTTACCGTGGCAGACAAACATTTCCTCAGGCTTTTGTCTGCCCTTTGAGCAGCGATGAGCCGCTCCCGAGTTACAGGCAGCCGGAGCTCAGGAGATGCGGTGCTAATATTTACCTGTTCTTTTACCTCCTTAGGAGGAGAATGGGACGTCACAATGGCGTCTAGTTCGGTCTCACCTGCAAGGACTTTCAACAGCACACTGTCGGTTAGATCAACATCATTACTCCTGTCACTCTCTGCAGCACGCTTCTGTTTTTGAGCGCGCGTAATTACGCACGACGGGAACAAAGCCAGCAGCTCCGACTCATCACTGTTAGCGGCGAGTCTTGGGCTGACAGAGAGTATCGGTGCCCTGTCTAACACCTCAAGCGTAGGCGTCACCTTACCCCCGGCAATGTCATTCCCCATTAACATTACGATGCCACGGATTGGCAACGCCGGGCAGACCGCTACCGGGAAGAAACCGCTTATTAATTTGGACTGCACATGCACCCGGTGCACTGGCCGCGGAACACAACCCATTTCGATTCCACTGAGCATCGTACTGTAGCCACACGCCGATTGCTCTGAAAATGGTAACGATTTTGCAATTATAACAGACTGGGAACCCCCGGTGTCGCGCAAAATCTGTATGGGACGCTGATCACCTGGCGCGCCGGTTAGCGACACTAAGCCCTCCATAATAAACGGCCTGAAGCAGGGATCAGGACTATCATCATCACACGGGTCTGTGGGATTTCCAATACGCCCTGATTTAATTAAGCCGATGCCTTTAGGCTGGCGCACAGCCGGAGACGGCTGCTGCTCCTCCTTACGTTTCAATAACAAACAATTTGCAATGACGTGTCCGGCCTTGTGGCAGTAGTAACACTCCCTCTCCTCTCTGCGCACGAGAGGAGCTCTGCTAGGACCTCTATCAACAGAGGCAGCGGGAACGAAACGAGGCCTGTCAGAAAAAGAGGACGAAGTGAACGTAACCTTGTGTGTAAGCATATACTCATCCGCCATAACAGCTGCAGCAGACAGAGTGTTTACTTTCTGCTCATTCAAATGCACAACCATGCGCTCAGGCAAACAATTTTTAAACTCTTCCAACAACATTAACTCACGAAGGGCAGAAAAATCATTACATTCCTTAGCGGAACACCATTTGTCAAAGAGACTTCCCTTATCCCTCGCAAACTCCACATAAGTTTGGGTGGCGGACTTTTTCTGGGCTCTAAATTTTTGCCTATAAGCCTCTGGCACCAATTCATAGGCGCGCAGAATGGCGGCTTTCACAGTGTCATAATCTTTACTAGCCTCAAGAGGGAGCGCTGCTACTACCTCTTGGGCTTTACCAGATAACCTACATTGTAGTAGTAGGGACCACATCTCAACAGGCCATTTAAGAGCCAGCGCAATGCGCTCAAAGGCGCTAAAGTAACAGTCCACTTCGGTTTCTCGGAACTGTGGGACTAAAGTGATGTTTTTACTAATGTCAAAAGCTCTTGGTGAATAACTAGCGAGCATTGAGGGTGAGCCAGCTGACGCAGAAGCTGCCTCTGCCGTAAGAGTTTCCCTCTGTAAATCAATCTCCATCTGACGTAACCTTACGTCTTTATCTGCCTCTATCTCCAGTTTTTTAACTTGCAGGCGGAAGTCAAGCTCTGCCTGACGTTCCTGCGCATGAGTCTGAGCCTCGAGGTGGAGACGAGCAAGGCGTACTTTTAAACGTGCCTCGTCTCGAGATCCTGCAGAACCAGGCGATAGGGGATCGTATCGAGGGAGAGTAACCGGCGTCTTAACCCGGCCCTCCGCCTCGAAGGCAATACCCGGGGCTGGTTTCGGCTCTCGCTCAGCCACAGTACTGGGAGTTCCACCCTCAGCCAGAGCGACTTCCTCCTGCATACTGGACTCTGCAGGCGCCAACATCTCAATCACCCTCAACTCAACAAGTTTATTCACCACTAACTGCTTTAGTTCTTTCTTAATTAGCTGCCTCGATGCCGAGAAACAGAAGTGTCTGGCTATGCTTAACAGGTCGTCCTTTCTACACAGCGCAAGTTGATCACGGGTGGGGGTTTGAAGAAAACGCTCTAAATTGAACGCCATAGCACCCCCGGTGCAAACAATCAATCAATTAATTTAAACAAGTAATTCTCGGGAATAATTAATATCCCGGGACGAGCCCCCATTTATGTTACAACCCGGAGTTGGTGTAGGGGTAAAGGGAGTAACATAGAGCCGATGTTATCAGGCAATCACTTGTTTATTTGTGAGTGATTGAAATTAAAGCAAAATAAACCATACAATGGATGGAATTACTACTAAATGAAAACGAGGGTTTAGGGTGGCCGAAAAGGAGAAAACAAGGCACACACCCTAGCCCTGCACAATCCTAACACACAGACAAATTACACAACTACCTCAATGCACCATTGAGTATAAACAAACACGAGTACCTCAAACTAGTTAACATTCAATATCACAATCTAAAGTCCACTGACTCCAGTGGGACTTATACACAATTTCTGGTTAACAATGTCAACACACAATCGAGAGGCACGGGGAACAGATCAATGATAATCACTGCCCGCCTTGGTCTGGTCACAGCTGGCCTTTAATTATTTCCCCCTCGGCCCAGCCGGCTGGTGATTGGCTAATCACTTGTGTCGTGGCAGAGGCAGGACCACAAACGGCGGGAAACAAAGGGCATCCCCCTGAGAGCGTTCCGGAGGCGTGGCCCCGAAGGGAATCTCCAAGACGTGACGTCGTCTTGGAGCGACGGGACAGCTGGACGCACCAAGAGAAAAAGAACACAGGGAACAGCGCCGCACAGCAACATACCACAATACAATACTAACAATACCGAACGGTCACCTCGGCGACCGTAACACATAGTATGTGGAAAAATCGACCGAAAAAAAAGTCATAGTATCGTCATCCGAGCTGCCAGGAGAATATCACAAGAACTTCTGCCTATAGACAGGAAATAATGCTTCCAGAATCAGACATACATCCAGTTATACGAATGACCATATTAACGTTAAAAAACGTTCATAGTGTGTGAGAAAATAATCATTTATAATATGTTAAAAAATGTCATGAAAAAAGTCATAGTCTGTCTATTATTCATCCCGATCAGTCAGGGTTTTATCTCCAGGAGACAACTCTCTGGTAACCTCCAGCTACGGTTCAGGAAGGGGCTACGGTGTATAAGGGATCTTTTTCAAAACGATAACTTAATGTCTTTTGAGCACATTGTTAGAGAACATGACATACGTAGTGTCTAGTCTTCCCATCTCGCCCAATAGATGTTTGGATTGAGGAATCTTTAGATTGTGGTCAGATATCTAGATTGTTCAGTGAAATTCAAAGGGTGGCATCGCCTTCACTGAACCATCTCAGGGAACAATGGGGTAAAGACTTTGGAGCTGATTTTTCAGATAAAGTTTGGCGGTTTGCAATTGAATGGATCCATTCAACATCTATCTGTGTAAAACATGGATTATTACAATTTAATATAATTCACAGACTGCACTTCTCAAAAAGCAAAGATGTTCCCAGGAACGGACCCAACTTGCTCCCGTTGCCATCAAGACAAAGCCACCCTTTATCACATGTTTTGGACTTTTGTAACTTTGAAACCTTTTCATATATCTTTGATAAAACAATACAGCCAGACCCAAAAATTGCGATATTTGAGGTAGCTCCTCCAGAAGTCTCACTGTCATTGGTTCAAGCTGATGCATTGGCTTTTCTTCAGTACTAGCACAAAGGCTAATACTGTTACAGTGTAAATCCAACAAACCACCATCGCACATCATTGTCTTCCACGTGTAAAACTGTAGAAAATAGAATGTAACCCTAAAAACACACTTTGGGTCTTTGTGCATAAACACTAGTGAAATGCAAGGAGTAATTTAGTCTGTGTAAACAGCTCTATTGATTAAAATAGAAGTGTATATGTTCCGTCAGAAGTGTGTGTGAGACGACTGAAATGCTTCCTGTTTAGACACATGGGCCTTTTCTGACACAGGCTAATGAGAATCCATCAGCAACATAGACCCCATGCCTCCTATAATTACTCTTGTTACGTAGCAGTGGGAGCTGTAGCTGCAAACTGAAACCATCACTCAATTAATCAATTAGTTGATTGTCAGAAAATTAATCTGCAACTATTTTGATAATCAATTACCGTAAAAGTTCAACGGAAAGCCAAGCCCCAATTAGAGTTCCTTTTACTCGCTGGGTGTGGCTACAGTTTTGACAAATAAAAGCAGGTCTCAATAAGACACTGGGTACCTTTTGTCAATATGGACATGCTACAAACTGTTAGATTGGTTAGATTTTCCACAATTCAATTGTTGAGATCATTTAACAGTGACCATTTAACCATGAGCACCAAAGTTTAATTCTCTCAGATTTACATGGTCAATTTACATAGTAAACAAGAGAGACACAAAAAGTGGTGACTCCCTACCTTTGAAGTGGTCATAAAGTGTGTGTGTGTGTGTGTCCATCCTCAAGAATCAAAATGTTCTTTCATAAAAAATAATCCTAATTGTGAATTTTGTCTATTGCTCTTTATTGCTCTAACTTTGTTTGTCAAACGAAGACCACACTTTAACCATCATTCTACCAAATGGGATCCACACAGACCCTTGTGTCAAACCTTTTGTCATATCTCATATGTCACATCTGTTTCTGTTTTAATTAGTGGTTTTTGAAAAGACCAATGTATTGGGGTCCTGGGGGACCTCAATCAAAAGCACCCAATTGCAGCCTATGCAGTTTAAATAGATGAAAGAGATGAAATAGATGTTTAATTTAAAGTATCACACACTATCAGGGGAGCATTCTGTCTGTCATTTTTTTAAGGAGACAGAAACAGATGCAGCTGACACACATTTCCTCATGTGCTTAGTCTTTTTTTGTTTGTTTTACACAATATGCAAATGAACTTTAACTTTCCTAAAATCTATATATGAATATGATTTTTTTTCTTCAGATGACATTAATTACATAAGAAATAATTTACCATTTTGTTTTGATGGTTGTTTCTAGCAGTAGTTTATTCTTGGGGTCCCAGGTCCCCAGTCGGTAGTCCTTGCATGTTAAATAGGTTGGCAGGATGAGGGTTAACTGACGTAAACAATATTTTCTCTTCCTCCTGCACCCTGTTGTTGCTTGCTAAAGGAATTAAAGGTCTGTCCTATGTAGACGCCTGTCCCAAATATCCGCTGGTTGAGTTCAGTGATTGACAAGCAATTTGAATATGTCATCTTGACAAATGTCAACTTTGGGAAATTGTAATGGTATTTCGATTTTTTTACTGTTTTCTGTCACTTAATGGACCAATTGATTGATGGATTAATCGAGAAAAAATTATCCAAAGATTAACAAATAATGAAAATAATTGTTAGTTGCAGCCCCATTTGAGACGGAACAATTGGTTGTCCAGATCCTCACTTAAACACAGAGTCCGCCTCCTCTCGTCCCACCGAGTCCTGCGCTCTGTCCTGCGGTCCGCCCATCAAGTGCAAAAGCTTGATCCGGGATGCCACGATGGAGCCCAATAAACAATAATAATGAAATAGACCATTAGTTCATAAATGTAAATGATCTTACTGTTGATGATTCCAGCAGGAGACGACGGGGCTTCTTGGTGTTGAACACTGAAATGACTTCACAGTCCCTTTCAAAGGTGAACAGGGACAAAGAGTTCAGTCTGATGTGATGCCCTGATGACAGTTTTTATTTTTGGCCTTGTTCTGGGTAGGGTGACAAGGGGCCTGCTACGCCCCCGTCTAAGGGCGTAGGAGCGCAACATGAAGGTGTAAAGGACGTCCCCTCCCTAGTCCCCAAACTACAGTCGCAGGACTAAATTTTAAGTTGAGTAAAAAACATTTATTACTAAAAATCTAGTTAACAAACAATACAATTAAACAAAATAACTCAAGGTGAACAAAGGCCAAAACAACAAACAAACTCATTTATCTGACTAACCCTAAACTGAATAAACAAGCAAACAAGATGACAGTTACTAAATCTGGCTGCCTAGGATACAGCAGAAACAGGAGAGAAGATTATAAAAGAAGAAAATGGCAGTTCACCCCGACCGCTGAAGTCTATCTTTAGCAACAAAGAAAACCTACAACAAGTTACACAATGATGAAGCCACTAAGGCACTAAGGCTACTGATTCTACTGTAGATCACAGCTTTAACACAAAGGTTTGGAGGCCGAGGACAGAACAAGGCTGCTGTCAGACTGCTGTCAGACTACCTGAGCATTTTAAACTGCAGAGATGATGGTTGGACCAATCAGCAGCCGACACACCCCATACTGAACCCACACCTCCAGCCCATCAGAGAGAGAGCACCTAGATGGAGAACAAAGATCCTCACCAGACAAAGACACTCACTCTGACACAAAACACAAACACATTTCAATATACGGTTGAGAACGATGGCTGAACTTCTTCCTCCTGCTCCTCAGGCTTCTGTTCCTCAGTGTACAGGTGTTTCTGTTTAACAGGTGACGGTGTTATCTGGTGACATTGAGCCAAATGTTTCTGCATACTCGTAGTAACTTTTATGGAACTGGTTGACGTAGATAATAAACACCTTAGGAGGAGTATTTATTTAAAATGGATAAAGTTAAATATTCTAGGCTTTCTATTTGTGTTGTCGACAGCTGCCGTCACTACGAGCGATCACGAGGCTGAAAGACACCGGTTGTATGCTGAGTGAAAGAGGAGGGGCTGCTGGGAAATGCACGACCACGTTATGGTCTTAGTCAGATAACTGAAACAGCGCTGACTGCTATTCACTGGGTGATCCAGCAAAGAAAGGAAGCCTTCTGTTTGGGCGGGCCTGAGTGCCAAGTGGGTGGACCCAGGCCCACTGCCAATGAAATTGCAACTTGTTTTGACCAAATAATGTGGCAGGGTGTCAGCAGTCCTTGGAAAACACTTTTGTGTCAGTCTTTCAAACATCTACCAGTTTCAAACCCTCAATGTTAGACACTTGTTGTGCTTGTTTTCTACTATTTCTTGTTCTAAATGCATGTCTCTTGCCTTCCTGTCAGCATTCAAATTTATCAAAACCATTAATTTTATACATCGCTTTAGACACATGTGACTGCCAAATGAATTAAAGTAAAACCAAGAGATATTTCAAAGCAATTCACTAAAAATTGTAAAGAACTACACAGTTCGGAAGAGTCACGGTTATATAGCTTTACATGCAAGAGTGGCACCACATCTCAGACATCTTTCCTTTTCATAACCAGTCTGTATTTTATTAAATTGAATAGAGTCGTGAGCTGAAGCTGGGAGCTACACTAGACTGTTTTGACACATCACACATTATTGCCTCAAGTTTCCCTGTAGCCTTTGAGAAGAATGCTTGCTGAAGCCAGAATCTGTCACTCTTCCAGGGCTTAACATTAAGGCCCTGGCACTTGCAAATTTGTATTTCAGGCTACTTGGGATGTTGATCCATTATATAAATTATAGTCACTGTAAATGTGTGGTTGTACAGCCTGTTTTGCTAGCTCAGAATGTAAACGTAGTATTACATGATATGTCCCATTTCCATCCCATTGATTTATCCCGTTTTTGAGCCCTCAGTTGTACTTAGGCATGTCAAAAGTAAAGCTTCTATTACAGCCTGAAAAGAGTGCATTTTTAATATTGGAGTCTTGGATTACATGAAGGATCATTTGCATGACCTTTATGAAGAGCAAACAACTCATCAGTGAATCCAAAGTCATCCCTTGTAAGGGATTAAACCTGATACTTTGGATACATCTTGGGCATACACTGACGTTTTAAAGTCCTTTTGTGTTGGATGAATGCACGACCCTGGTCTTTCCTTGTATGTAACCTGTCAGTGACATGGTCCTTGTGGGAGATCATGAGTAGATCTATCTGGTGCATTTTTTGCAGTTTTGCAATGCACTGTTTGCACTGTTTTGGAGCGAATAAACTCAGCCGCAGCGTAGTTTGGTCAGATGTTGGCGCTATAGGATTGTATGACTGTAATCCGCCAGTAAACAGAGTAGAAGAAGTAGAGGTTGTGAACCGGAAACAAAACAAGTCGGCTTGGTCATCTAACCATCTACGAGAGAAAAATGGAGAGAGGTCTTCAGGAATTTGTTTCCATTGGGCAAGTTTTAATTGTTCTTTCTTGTCAGCTAGTATTGACCATGTTTCATGTTGTTTGGAGACAAAGACAAGCAAAGAATATCCAAGAAGACGGCAACAGCAGAAACAGCAACATCAGTTGTGAGTTAAATGTTTGTTATGTCTGAATTTATTTGGCAAAGGCGTTTCCATAACCTGTTTCGCACAAAAACTCTTTTTCGACAAATGCAAAAACCACGCAGGCGTTGTTTTCCTAAACCAAACTTAGTGTTTTTTATTGTTTTTTTTGCCTAATCCTAAGCCAGTGTTTTTTGTTTATTCACAACATTAAGAATGCGTTCACTGCGACCGTACAGTGACGCAGAGTTCGTTAAGCACGTGTTTAGTGCAACGGAAAAAGTGATGCCAAGGGGTCTGACAAAGCGTCAGTATATGACGAGTTTGGATGACAACATGTTGGGAAATACATTCCACATAAACTTCAATGCACTCTAAATATGTTAACAAAATGCATTTTAATGTAATATAAAATATTGCAGTTTCCACTGACAATAAAATCAATGTCCGCCATTTGTTTTGTTTGGACGGAAAGACACTTGGCAGTCACGTGACGTGGACGCAGGCCGATAGAAAAGAACAGCCCAAAAAAGAATTTAGGCATCTCACTTTGTTAGAGCCGTTATTCTGAAACTAATTTGTTTGGCGCTGTGGACCAATGTACCTATTACACATTTTGATTTGAGACTGAATTGGCACCCCTGCAGGCAGCAGACATTATACACTGAAGGTGAACAAGGTCAGATACAGAATGCATTTTTTCCAAACTTTGTTTCTCAAAAATATACAACCAACAGCAAACCTTCAGTTTATGGCACAAAGATCGTCCATACGGACTGTGGATGTAAATGTCAAGGGTACGGTTAAGACAGATTGAAAAGAATAGTTTTTGTTTAAATTGTTGTTGCAGCACCGTTCCTCCACCTGCAGAACGTATTCAAAATGTTCTGAAAGATAGCCTCTTGGTGCACGGCAGGATTCATTACATTTTAATTTGGCACAAGCCTTAAAAATATGTTGTGTGAAAATGTGACTGCAGGCATGAAAAGGCAGCATTGAAGGATGCCGAGTGGAGGAGACTGTGGACATGGACAGAAGAGAAAATGAGAGAAAATTCTATCTTGATAGTGGTTACTCTGCCTCTTTCCATTTCTAAAGTGCACATTCATATTACACTGCCACTCATTTAATTTGTAAGATGGCTGGGCATGTTGTGAATATAAGCCAAGCTGTGTGAGATTCAAATGATGCACTCTTCTCTGTGTAAAATCAATCTGATGTTACTTTTACCAGTCACCAGTTACAAATCATGATGAGTTTCTAGGCATTTCTGGCATTTTAAAGTATAACATTAGATTGCAGTTTGATAAACACACCATATGGGAATATCCACAAGCGTCCGACATTAACCATGGCCCGATGACCCGTGGCAACAAGAAGATGCTCTGTGGTCATCAAATATCCCCTGTAGGGGATAAATCAAAGTGAAGATTTGTAAAAATACAACCACTCATTCCCTAATCATTTGAGTTGAGTATTTATCTAAAAGAGACAGATGATCTTTCGTAGTGTGTGCACAAAGAGACTGCACAAACCTACTACCAAAAGCAAACTGAGGTCCAAAAGGTATAGATTTTCTTCATGAATATGGTATCATAAATGAAATGAGCTTGAGAGGAGATAGCACATTAGCTTACATTGTTGCTCTGTTTGAAAGAGCTCTGCTCTGCACTTAGCATTGAGCAATGATTTGATCAATGTGTTAATGAATGTGTGGAAGAAGGCTGTTTTCAGCAAACAACAAACCACACAACTACTTTGTATAGATTCATTTTCAAATGCTTTCAGATGCTTGAGCGACTGACTTGGTTTAGCATGAATGCTCGATGTGGAGGAAGTCAGAGAAAAGGAAGAATATGCTGAATGATTCTCTTACTGCAATTTTGTCAGCGCTTATAATCCGCATCTGAAAAGTGAACTATATGGCCTTTTTATGGTCATTTAATATCTGCTGGTTGTGTAAGAGAAAATAAAGATAGTTCTACAAAATATATACTCGCAGGTTGAAAGTGCGTAAGTCAGAAAATACTGCTTCTGATCGCTAGTCAGCTCATCAATGAAATAAACACATGGCTGAAAGTCTGGACTTGTAAATACAAGGAATTAAAGACCCAGCTATCTCAGCCAGCATGTGTGAGGTGCTTCTTTCATGCTGATCACAAGGTAATATTTTTTTACGCAGTGCATCATACTCTGCCATTTGGTTTCACTTCAGTGCTGCTGTCATTACATTGGACTGGATCCTGGAACATAAGATGCAATGGGTCCCATATGAAAATCTGCCTTTGAACTGAGAACGCTTGGAAGTTTGAAGGCAGGTGTCACCGCTTGTGCCTTCTACCAGCCAGTGGGACAACTAACCTAGTTTACTTTCTCCTCACCAAAGCATGAGCAGCAACCCCCCAAGTGTTTTATCACACTTTTCCAAGCAGGAATGTTTGGATTCCTCTCTTGTTCCTTCTCTTGGAGTTGGATGTGCCTCTGAATTAACAATAACCACTGACAAGAACACTGAATGTTACCAAGATATCTGTCACAGATGTCTGTTGTTCCGAGACGAGATGGCACATCGGAAAACTCACTGACATTGATTCCTTTGATGCTTCAGTCACATCGTAATTTGTTATGAAGGAAGAGTTAGCATCTATTATAGATTTGGTGAATGTTGGCACAGGAGCAGAGGCTTTGATGTAGGGAGATGTCGAAGGTTCAGGCTCTCCCTTAAACAATCCTGAGCAAAGCTACATGTCTTCCTTCAGTTTCTTAACATGTATATTCACAGCTAAAATCTATTTTTTTTGGTTTAATTGTTTGTTTGTTTTATTCAGTATTTTATAGGCTACTACGTCACTTGCTCTGCGCATCGCTCGCTGTACTCTGAATGCAAAAAGGGCGACTTTTAACATATCCGTGGTTTGCAGAAATGTACAATGCCAAAAAATGTTTTCCTGGTGACTGGGCTGATGAGAATGTGTTGCTTTGTGAGTACGCCACCATGGTGGCAATGGGAACAATGGGAATGTGAAGAAAAAAGAGGAGTAGTCGGCCCACTGAATATTGCAAGCTTCCAAAAATTCAACCATGCAACGTTTTCACCCATTTTCATTCACATATCTTGAGGTCAGAGGTCAAAGGACCCCTTTGAAAATGGCCATGCCAGTTTTTTTTGGAGCGTTATTTAGCCTCATAGTATGACATGGTTGGTACCAATGGATTCTGTATTTTTTTTTTTCATATGATACCAATATCATCACTCTAGCTTAAAAACCGAGCCCACTACAACCTAAAAATTGCAAGTTGCGTCGATGTGTTAAAGAAATTAGTGGCATTAAAATAAATTTGCGTTAACACGTTATTATCGCGTTGACCTTGACAGCCCTACTATAAATACATGTGTACTTCTACTTCCTGATTTTGAAGGCCGGACTTGTATTGAAGTATTTCTACACTGTGTTCTTGCTACCTAACACCTCTTGTACTAGTGGCTGGGGGTTTGAGGGAGTCCCAGGGGAGAAGCAGGATGCTGTTGCTCAGCCTACTTTGAAAACTTCTGGTTTTGAATTGTCCTGACCCTTCAAACCCAATTTCTTGACTTTCTTTCTCATTCTCATGAGGAAAAAGTTGGAGCTAAAAGATCCCCCACATATGTCACCATTGCATTGTTTGACTGGAGAATTGCCATAAATGTATAATTCATATTCTAACAGACAACAATGTGCAGTAGCCTATCGTAACAATGCAATTGTGTTCTTGTGCCCTGCAGATAACGACACATTGTTACACTTCTGCCCTGTATCTGCTCCTCTCCCTGTGAATGAAGCACATTTGCCAGCACAATGACAGTTGACATTAAAAAAAATAAAAAAAAAAAATACAAAGAAATAGAATCACATCAGTCAAGCCCTGATGTTAAATAAACACCCAGAGAAAGCATGCGTTTCCTTTTTGGGAAGTCTCTTGATTCCATTTTCTAATTAATTACTGGCTGCAACACCTTGGCTGTGCCGACATGAAGAGTGACGTGTCCCCGGGCCCCCAGTCACGTCCACCAGCAGCCCTGGTGGCAGGGGAGCTGTGTTTTTAATCACCTGGCCACTGGCATTATCAAGCTGGAGGACCCGTCACCTACTCTGCACACAGATGCCTGTTCATTCATCTCTGCCGGGGGTCAATGTGTCTGAGAAAGTGACGCCTGCTGCATCCTCAAAACGCTGCGCTGCCCCTTCCCTATTTAGAGCCTCTTAAAGGCGCCACATGTTGCATTTTGGCCTCAATGAATCATTACCACATTAGTCCTGTGGCGTTAGTCTAATTGCTGTAAACAGAAGACGTTTGCAGAAGCCTCTTCATTACATTTTGCCACCTGGTTTGGCAGGAAATCTATTGGACTGCTTTACAGCTGTCCTTACGGCCTTGTTTCATGGAACATATTAGGAACTAAGTGTTGTGTATGCACTTTGTACATTACATACACAACACTACTGTTGTTACAGCATTCAAAGTAGTTTGAAATTGACATTAGGTGACCTTTTGGCTGTTAAGGGGCTTGCTCTTGCGGTGTGTCCACACCGCCCGCGTGAGCAGCGCGTGGTGGTTGCGGAACGTGTTGTTTTTAATTTTGGCATTCATGTTAACAGGTTAGAGTAGCTACACGGCTCGGCAGCGCGTCAGCTGCGTCTCTTCTACAGATTTGAGGTCTCGCCTATTTTTACCGCGAGCCACGCAGTTCACAGCAACAACAGACAGTGAAAGTGATCTATTGACAGTATATTGACATCATACCAGCAACATTACTACAGTTTCAATGTCTGTATCTATAGAATATGTCACGGACATGAAAAAAAGTAAAGATTTATTTTTAAATCAACACTTCCTACTTTCATTTCACAATAAAAGCGACTTTTTCTGTGGACAGAATTCTTTAATTTATTAACAGGAGGCTTTTATTCTGAAATGTGTGGGACAGTGTTGTAGAACATGCAGTGACTTGCAGGGCTCCATGAATAAATAAAGTACCGGGTTTTAATTGTGGATTATTACTATTATTTACAAATTAACACACAGTTCATAACCTTCTTCTGTCTAAAGTAAATATAAATTACATTTATAATGAAATTAAATAGCCATTATGAAAGGCAAACTCTATATAGAAAGAAAGAGCTGGCAGCCCGGCAGCAGCAGAAACACAGCTGGTGTGAACAACCGACGCGTGAGACTTTGCTTATAGTGACACAAACTAGGTTCAACTTAATATCTTCAGACCAGAATATGTTCAGAGAATAAATGACAACAACTATTAAGGACCAGATCACAATTTGTTGAAAGACTATGATAAATTGCCTTATAATAACTAAGAATTGCAGATTAAAATATCTCTTTGGTCTAGGTGTTGCAGATGAAAAGCCATTTTTCACACACTGATTTGACTTTGTTGATCATGGGAGAGACAAAGAGAGAAAATGACACATTTCAAAATTGACTTGGACATGAAACATATTTCCTTTTAGGATGAGTCCCTCGGCAGGCTATTTTTGTATCTACGAATCACCTAATTTTCTATTTTCTCTTAAGCTTAAAGAGCTCACCAAGGTCTTCTTCTTCTCTCTGAATACCTGTATTATATCAGCCTTTATACTGGTCCAGTTTGATGGTATTAAAAACACAGGTCTGATAATGTGCCTTACATTATTAGACACATTTTCAGTTTACATACACAATAAGGACACTTGGGTTTCTGTGTATTTTGTTTCCACTCAGTAAAAAGAGAACATGATTTGGGCAGAGGAGGCATCAGTCTCTCCACAGAGCTTTGTACCTTAGCATGCAATTTTCCAAACTGTTGAACTTTTGTCATCTTTCACCACTTTGCCTGAAATGAAGCAGTGCACTGCCCTTTTCCCCAAAGTGAATATTTTTTTTGACTTTTCATGTAGAAAAAGGTGTTAAGAGGTTGCAAAAAGTGAGACAACAAAGCCTAACTTATGAAATAAGAGCTTGCTTTGTAAATGTTGTAAATGCCCTTTACTTTTTGCTGCAGATACTTTGGCGAACCAAACAGACAAAGGGGTCTGCAGGTAATTAAGTGTACTAACTAAATAGAAGGAAACGGAAGGAGGTAAAGTCAATTTGTGCTCCTTTAAAGGGTCTGAATCTTATTAGTGAGTTATGTAATAGTTATAAATATGTTATGAACTATGTTCCATGTCAACAGCAAGTTCTTGGGTGGCATTTAGAGAACCAGGCTGCACACACAGCGTCCTAAATGAACCAATTGAGCTGGTTTTAGCAACGCATGCTAATTGAATCAGTAAATTGAAAGGTCAATGGGATGCACAATGGTATGTCACTCCAGCTCAGATCCCCTGGCACAGAGCACACATTATGGCCATGACTTTTTATATGAAAAAAAGAAAATAAATCCACTGTAGATCTGTGTTTAATTATATTGGATATATTACTTTGAATATGTTAATGTGTTAACTTATTTTAATGAAGTAAAAAGCTGTCTTAATCATAATTGAGTGAAATCCAATTATTAGCTAAAACTTCAACATCATAATTAACGAGTTATGTGACCAATTGACAGCAAGAGAACAGTAGCTTATTAGTCCTGTAGGGACCATGACAACTGCTTTGAAATAAAATGAAGTCCCGTTGATTTACTTGTCGTTTATTATGGAAAGGAGGAGTTGCACTAAACTCACAAACTAACCTACTATGTTGGTGTCTGAGCTGGCCTTGTCAATGTCATGACCATGTACAGTAGTACAGTATTATACCCCAAACAGCATTACAGATATGACATTAAGCACTTTTCTGTTGAACACCTGCCAGAGTAGTGCTTATTGATTATGTATATAAAGAGGTGGAAATCATTATGCAACAGAATATGGTAAAAAAAAGAGTTATATGGCCAGTCTAGTTGCCTTCATTTCCTATATATGTACATTTAATACTGCTGATCGCTGGTTGGTTCTCATGCCTAAGGATCAAAATAATTTAGTTTTCATTTTAATTTTGAAAGGCTAAACTGTCCTACACTACACTGAAGAGGATAAAACGCAAACTTTGCTCAATGGAAGCCCGTCTTGTCCGTTACGCTAATGATCTTAACATCACTATGACTGGGTTAAATTACAGTGAAGGATAACGTCTGACCTTTGATTTGAGGCTACACTCTCACAGGATATACACACAGATCAAACCGGTCCAGTCAGAGAGATGAAATGATGGTTTACTCCAAAATCAGTCTGATGCTTATCTAATGAGCAGTGTGGCAAAGACACACGATGAAGAAAATCAATCATGTATAACATCTCGGCGAGCCAGAGAATTGTCAAATTTGTCAGCTAATTTCATGCTAATTGAGTCCCCAACCCGGCGGTTATTTTTAACCTCATTGCTGTTCTGATCACGTGGAGTAGCGAGGCCTTTTGCTCACGTGTCATTAATTAAGCTAAAAACATCAATCATGATTTTATTTCTCCCCCTCAGTGCCCGCCAGGATCACTAACATATCGAAGGACATCACAGTGAATGAGGGCAGCAACGTCAATCTAATGTGTCTGGGGGTCGGTCGACCTGAAGCCAACATCATATGGAAGCATCATTCGCCAAGAGGTAAGCCACAAGTTATTTTTTATTTCTATTTCTTGGTCTTAAAGCGGACTTTTATGTAAAATGTATTTAATGGAGGAGGTTTTGGTTTATACAGGGAGAAAATGAAGATGAAGAGCGAGTGTTAGAAATTCAAGGGCAGCTTGAATTTGGTAGTCGATGGGGAGTACAAAAGTACAAAACCAGATGTTAAGACTTTTGTTCTGCTTCTTAACAAATGTGTTATATTGTGCATTATCATGCCATCTATCTATAAAACCCCTCAGTTACTCGATAATGTGGATTTTCCAGAAAGTTCTCATCATTTTCTTTTCAAACTGTCAAAGGTAATTCAGAAATTTCACTAAACAAATGTGTTGGGCAAAGCTGCAACAGCATTACCTCGGTGTAAAGGTGACTGAACCACCACTCCTACGCACACAGCCCGATGTCGACATTTCCCACACAACGCACACCTCCGACACTTGCTTCACATGAATACTCGCCTACGTGCAGAACAGCCATTTACCTACAGCGGAATATGAATCTGTAGCTGTTATGTTAACATAGCCACGAGAGGATTTATGTTGAATAATGCCTGGCTTTAATCTATTGACTAAGCCTTGTTTTCTTTTCAACTTGGTGGATTGGAGGGGTTGAAACTGCACAACCTGTAGCCTGACAGGACCCGACTCCAATCAACCATGATTTGGCTGGAAGCCACGGCTGCTTTGGTCTGTTCTGTTGTGCTGGCACCTCACAGCCTGAAGGAGAGCCAAGACGCTCTGTGCGCCTGTATGTGTGTGCACGTATGTGTGTGCACGTATGTGTGTTCTGTGTTCTAATTGTGTCGGCTCCACGCTTCCCACTGAGCATTCAGCGGTGTGAGTCATGCGCTGCTTCTCTATAGGATCAGATGTTCAACCTCCAACATGACATGAATGCTTACAGCCCAGCTGTTCCTCTCTTACTCCCCATTATCTAGAGCCAGCAGAATCTGGTTCTCACAGCCCAGTGGCTCTCCACCACCTCAGCCATCCGCAACATTTCCAACCCTCCATTTGTTATCCATGTTGTTCCCCAATATTTACTCTGATCATGATCTCCTCCCACAACCCGTTTGTTTTGAGGTGGGAATTGTAATCACATCCAGAAGGGACAACTGAGTGCAATGTTGTATGTTTTTGATATACATAGAATTTGGCACCTGTTTAGCACCTATAAGCTAATATTACCCCTAGAATATTGTTATATTTCTCTCTAATACAAGCAAGCAATTAATGCGTCACCAATAAAGGCTGATAAAAGTTGTATTAAGTAAAACCCTCTTAATGCTAATATCCCCTAAACCCCTGAATGTCCCCAGTAGTAGAAAGAAAGGAAGTTCTAACTCACACAGGCTTCCTTTATTGGTAATCCCCTACTCCTACTCAATCACGCGCACCCATTCGCCCACTCAATTTTGCATAAACGTAGCTGGCCAGTCAGGAGATGCCTACCCGAATATGTGCAGAACCCCACAGCATCCCTCACTGTCAGACATCCCACATCCTTTTCCAGCGAGCGTTTTGTTATATTCTTTTAGCAGTGTGTACACGAATGTGTCCTGGACCACATTAAGGACCGCCAACTCATCTGATGGCGAGCACTCGTCTGCCTCGAGCATGGAAACGGCCTCTGTGTTCTATTGTATTCTGTCAGTACGTCTGTATTTTATTTAAATATATCTCATCTATATGCTACATAGTATACAGACTATAAGACAGGAAGTGCATTACACTGTCGGAGATGTGTCGGTATTTTTGTTACGCTGCTTTGCGCGGAGCTGACACCATACCGCCTGCCTGACCGCCTGCTCGCTGTCTCTCCTCCCCGGCTCTCTGAAGCTATGTACCCCGCTGTTGCCTGCCAAAGACAGCGGTGCCAGTGGACCGCCGGTACAATAACCTTATATTTTGATATCATAAAAATGTTAATAAAACTTACCCGAATTCGCGTTATTACTACTGACACTCTTGTAGTATTTCGTCACAACGTCTGCTGTATTAGCCATGTGTTTACTGTTTATTTGCATATAGAGCGGGGAAGTGGAAACGCATTCTAACGCCAGGTTTGAGCAGACGTACTTAAAGTTGCCCACTTGTGATCCGATCACTGAGGACGCATCTTAAGGGCCTGATTCTATAAGCACATGTGGAGCCCTGTACACCAAGGAGGCCCTGTCATTCCTGTGCCACTCGCTGAAGAGGGTGTTGGATGCCTGACAGCGAGGGACGCTGCGTTATATACCGTAGGGTCCGCACATATTCGGGTAGGCAACTCCGAATTGGCTGACTGCGTTAATGCAAAATTCAGTGGGGGAATGTGTGTGCCCACTGAATTTTGGAGGAGGGCATTACCCATCAGAGGGCTTTGCATGTGCTTATAGAACAATGGTTACAATAACGTAACCTTCGTCACTCCACACCTACCCTGAGCTGAAGCATAGCAGCAAGAGTAGTGGCACATGAAGCAATAGAATCACACTAGAAAGGTAATATACAGACGTCCGTTGCCAGGGAGCCTGGTATGATGTGTTTATGTGTGTGTGTGTGTGTGTGTGTGTGTGTGTGTGTGTGTGTGTGTGTGTGTGTGTGTGTGTTATTGTCAACAGGGAAGATAATGGGTTATCTTCCTTGACATTTGTCTGAGTTGCACTAATGAAAAGAGACTATGTGGGGAGATGTTTGGGCAACCGAAGAAATTCTCGCTGGCAGTCAGAATCTTAAATGTTTTTTTGCTGCAGAGTGGCATTTCCCCGACTTGCTCCTCACCGTTTGCTTTTCATGTTTGTCACCAGCGATAATGGACTGTTCCCTCAGAGGATAGTGTTTGTGTCTGTTAGTACAGCACTAAAGAGAGCAGTCTTCTCCCCGAGTTAAACCGCATTTCTAGAAAGTCTCAAATCTGCAATGTAACTGCTTTCCCATTTTGATCGTTATTTTTCCGTGGCATATCATTTAAAATGTTCACACCCGCATGGTGTCAGGAACATGAGCAAATGTACTGTAGCAGCTGATGATGCAGAAAGATGCCTCTCCTTTCACTATGAAAATGACAAGTGACGTGAGAAAATTGGCTCCAGCGAACATGGGAGAAATATGGAAATACTGAAACAATATCAAAGTTGCGCTGCCTAATTTGAGCCTGAAGTTTGTTAACAAAATCTAAACTGGGTTATTGTCAGATTCCCCGTCACAGTTTAATATGACTCTTGTTTCCACTGCACTGTTGAATGAAGGGAGACTCTACAGTATATGCCAATAAATCCTCCAATACAGATCGTGACATAAGTAAGAGATGTGCGGAGAGCCATAAATGTGTAGCCTCTACGGTCGTTTACTTAATGTCAATTTAAATCTCACCTTTATTTTGTGCACTGCAAGACTCAGTCCCTATTTCAACTCAGTGGAGACTATATAAATTATTCAGCGGTGTCCACTGAATCTCTGGCTGCTGGCCACTAAAAGGATTTGAAGATATATGGTTGGGGGAAAACAGTTTATTCAGGGGACAATGTGATATGGATCCCTTCGACCCATTAAGACTCATTAAAGTGGATAGGTTGTGAATGTAAACTCTCTCAGATGTCAGTTTGTGCCTTTCTTTTCAAAATGACTTTGAAAGAAGGCTGTAATGTGTGCTGTCCTTTAGAAGTGCTGTGACTGAGTGGTATTGTTATTTGATATCAGTTACAGTGTAAAGTCACAACAGAAACAACAAACACTGGATCTCCAGTTGTGGTGGTTTTTACAACCCATTCTCATTCCAAACCTGTCACATATCAGGACGCTTGGTCAGGACCCCTTCACGTCACTTTCTAATGCACCGGGTAGCCCAGCGCGTCAAACTATGATGCTCCACTACAGTCGCAGTAAACACTTAAACGTTAACATGAATTCAAACAAAAACACTTTTAGGTTTTGGGCAGCAAAACCACTTAGAAAAAACATCATGGTTGGGTTTAAAATGACTACGTGCTGCCAGCTATACCACGCACCCTTCAGCGAGCGGCGCAGGAGTGCCTGGGCCCCCTTGGTAGAGGGCTCTACCTGTGCTCACGGCCGGGACAGAGAGCAGTGCGTGATGGCTGCCTCGCTCAACTGCTTCGTGTCCCACGCGTGTGGTGTCCACACCAACACCTTGATTCTCTAGAGGACACGCATCTCTACACGCAGCTGAGGCGTACCTGAGCCATGCTACTCACAGGGGCTGTGTGGCTGCTCTAACCTGTTAACATGGACACTGAAATAAAAAACAACAGGTTCCGCAGCCACCACACGCTGCTGACGTTCGCTGTGTGGACGGGGCGTTATAGAACTAGGGTTACAATATGGTAATCTTCGTTCTAATTCACACAGGCTCCGCCCTCAACTGGAATCTATGGGTACCGTGGGTGAAGCCCGATGGATGTACGCCCTACCACGACACCACATCAACCGAACCACAACGCAGCCCACTTATACTTCTTTATAACCTAGGCCGCCACAGAGGAAAAGTCTGGGGCCCTAGCCACCTCAGATAGCCACAACTCATCTGGGTAAAGCCATGATCTAACCCTGCATTTAGTGTAAAGCTCTTTGAGTGGTTGGAAGACTAGAAAGGCGCTTTACGCCATGTGATGCTGTGCTCATGAACATCATATCTGCCATGTAACAAAATGTTCACTTTATTGTTTTTGAGTTTAAAACAAATATATTTTCTTTTTTTTCCTACAGAGCTGGTTTTATTTATTTTTTTTTCAGATTTTGAGTCCTGACAAGTGAATTGTGAGATGTGAAGGCTAATCGATGGAAGAATGTCGTGATGAGTGTCATTCAAAGTGTTGTACAGCAGAAATGAATGGCACACTGTTCGCAATGATGTTGCCTTCCAATAAGAACAATACACCGGCATCGCCTGCTGACACTGGAGAAGCAGTTATTACTGGGAGAAGAAAAAAGCATGTGAGCAGGTGTTTCTCACTGAAAAATGGAACAAAATTACATTTCATGACTCTTCACAATGTGCCGCCCACACGGGAAAAAAGCCTCACGTATTCTGTGTTTTTAGACGAGGTGTAGAAGACACAGGCCCGTTTGATTGCGAGTTCCATTATTCATCAAAATTGGAGGAGAAGTGATTTTTAGTGCGTTTCAAACCGACAGCTCCAATATCCCAACATCAATCCATAAATACGAGCCTCTAATCTTGGATCGGTGCTGGCAGTAACTGTTTTTAGGAGAAAATCGGCTCATCTCTCTTCATGGTTTACCTACAAAACTGTTCATTTCAGTGACAAGACCCGTCACATGGAAATAAAGAGCTGAATGAAATAGCAAGCGTATCCTATATAGTGCATTATGTGGGAAATAATGAATGTCTTTGACCGACTGACTCACCATCGCTGACACATACATATGCAAGGGGTGGTGTGCAGTTGGCATCATGTCTCTCATCATGTTTACAAATGCTTCCAGATAGAAAGATGGCCATTGTGTCATTTGGTTTAGCATTTGGGGGAAATTGTTGCTCGTAGTATTACACAATGAGACATCAACATATTTTAAATAGTCACAGTATTTACTGGAGAGATTATACAGTTTAATATAGTGCTAATGCTTAGCCCCCTATTCTCAGTTCCCTTACAGCTTAGCTTATGAGGCTAACCTATGACACACAGGGTAATATTACCTTTGCTTTTCCGTGACCTGCTCTCTCCACTGAGCCTCAGAGTCAGGTCTTGAAAGGTGACCCCCAATGAAGATGTGACTCGGTACCTGTGTTCACACATACTGAGTAGAGCTGCAGGAAATAGCCAAGTGAAGTAGAACATGTTGCGCTGTGCAAGCAGAATGCAAACAGTTTTTTCAAGCAGATATCTTATATTAGTATCTCGTTGACAACCCCTTTGCATGCAGGAATTTCCAGTCAGTTGCTTTCGACCTCCTCGAAGCTATTCTTTGCAACCATTCCAATGCCTCTCAAGCTAGGCAACTCCAAACTCTCATTTGCAACAACTTTAGCCTCTTCTGCAGACCCTCTCCTGCTATTACGACCTGCTCATATATGTAATGTAACTGCTTCACCCTCTTAGTGTGACCCTCTCCTCCTCCACCAACTTGAGACTACTGTCGTGGAAATGTCCTTATAAGCACTCAGAAATAAACACACTACACTACTCAGAATGAACACACTACTGCAGCGCCTCACTGTAGCCTGGTCTCCTAAAAAATATGTACAAAACTGCATTGTCATTTATGTTTCAAGGGAAACATATTTTCTCCTGAATTGTTTTTTGACATATCACAAATACGTTTCTAATGAGTCCACCAAAGTCCGCACAGGGAGGAAGATAGGGTGGCTAGATATGTCAAACAAATACATATCTTTCATGCAGGAGACCTCTGTTTGTGTCCTGTGTGAAATCAAAAGTCGACGGTGACTAATTTTCACGTCAGTAACTTAAATAATGCAAGAATCATACTTATTTAAAGCCTTATGTTTGCCATGTTATGATTTGAGCATATTGTTTTATGCTAATTGCAGTACCTGTGAGGATTTCTGGACAACATCTGTTGTTGTTTTGTGTTGTTAATTGGTTTACAATAATACATATATGCCTACATTTGCATAAAGCAGCATATTTGTCCACTCCCATGTTGATAAGAGTTTTAAATACTTGACAAATCGTTTGTCCTATGTTTTTTTTATTATCATAAAGCACAAATGTTGCTTTGTTGTATTTTTTTTTCCCAGGAGAGTGCAGTCCAGTCTAGAAAATGCAACTAAAAACGTAATGTAGTTTAAACTTACATGTATTGGATGTGGGTAAAACAGTCCTATTCTCCACTCCCCCTGTAGGTAAGGACATTCTTAATCTCAGCTAAAAACAGGCTGTAATATTCAAATGAAATCATACCCTCAACTCCCCACCCGTCGTCCTCTATTCCATGCCCTTCAACAGCAGCCACCTCCACAAGAAAATTGTCAACTTATGAGAACACGGCAGACACAAGGTTGAAGGGCCAGGGAATTGCATAGTCACAGCTTAATTGGCTGAGAATGTGAATACAAATTACAGTGAGTGGTCAAGCCTGTAAGCCCTGTTAAAGGGTGAAGACTACGTGAAATGGAACAAGACATTATACACCCCCAAACATACAGGACAGGCCTTAGTTTGCCTCTTTACTTTGATCCAATTGCAGCTTCATAGAAATGACATTCAACAACAATTTATAATGAGCGTTTTGTCATCTGCACATTCCAGAGGTTTAACAGACTGGTCTCCTGAGGTGCAGTCATTGGTGTGCAGAAAGAAGAGCAGTGGGGAGAGTACACTTTGCTGGGGCACGCCAGTGACGATGGTCTGGGTGCTGGATGTGATTTCCCCCAGCCTCACCTGCTGCCTCCAGGTCTGTCAGGAGGTTTGTGATCTGCTGACAGATGGAGGCTGGGACGGTGAGCTGGCTGAGTTTGGAGCGGAGGATGTCTGGGTTTATTGGTGTTGAATGCCGAGCTGAAGTCAATAAACAGGATCCTTGCGTATGTCTCTCCGGGGAGTCGAGGTGCTTTATTATATTATAGTCCGGTCCCATTCTGACTGCAATCATCCACCGACCTGTTTGCTCTCTAGGCAAACTGCGGGGGGTCCAGCAGGGGGCCTGTGATGTCCTTCAGGTGGGCCAAGACCAGTCTCTCAAAGGACCACAGACGTCAGGGGGACATCTGTGGTCGTCTGTGGGGGGGCGGGGGTCGCAGGTGGTTGTCTGATGTTGGAGCAGTTGAGGGGTGTGAATGTGGTCTTATTAATGGGACTGTACAGTGTGGGGGGGGAAGGTCTCCTGTAGTTGGTGATGTCCTGCAGGCCCGTCCACACGGACGCAGTTTTTGCATTTTGTTCTTTCTTTTTTTCTACAGATGTACATGCTTCTATTGGGCAATCACTATAGGAAGCTTTCATTAAGTGTTTTATATCAAAGATATATTTTGGGACCTTGAGTTGTCATAAAGACTTGGCATCTCACCCAGGTCAGTGTTTCTAGTTCATCTCTTTTAGGTCTTACTTTATCATCACTTAAATCATGTGGAACACATACAAAGAAACGGCACTGCCTGTTTTGTGGCCACGGAACTGGACATACTTAAAGGGGTAGTGATGTAAAGATCAAGCGCCTTCCACCATTATACCTCCTGCTGCAGGTAAAGGCAGTCTCATAGGATTAAGATATCCAGCATTCATTCATTCATTCATTGAGGTAGTAGTAGTAGTAGTAGTAAAGTAAGGTTGTGAATGCAAGCAGTTTCTAAGTTCAAGACCTTTGGCTAACATGACGGTGTAAGAACTGAGAACTATTCATTGCAATTAAAAGTGTGATCTTTATCATGACAAAGTGTACCCATGTCAGAGAATTGAGTTTAACAAGTATGAATCTCTATGCCACAATATATTGCAAGTAAAACACAATAACTATAAAAATGCAGCTACTCTTGCTTCTCTCATATAAAATTGGGTCAAAAAATTGGCGCCTGATTGCCACCAAATAAAGAATTCACTGGCACTGAGAATCAAATGTTCCTCACACAACAGAGTGAAACAAAAAATAATCTGCTTCATGAATATTCATGTCATTTTTAACTTTAAAAATGAGGATTTGGAGAGACCGCTGTTGCATTTTAAAAGTTTTAATGCTTATAACAAGGTGATGTTGAAGAACACAATATAAAATTTAAATGTATTTCACTTTTCATACTGCTTTCATTTGCTTTTATATAAAAAAGAAGATGACATAGCAACAAATAGGCAAGGTGTTAAACACTAGAGGATTTCTTAGAAGGAGGTATTTCAGCCCATTCTCATTCCCAGGGCGTCAAATACCGACGCGTTGTCACGGCCTCGTTAAGAGCCTAGCGGCCGGCACTTTACACAAGCTGTATATCAAATCTAACACCAAGGTTCCTCCAAAAGCACCCATCTGGTTCCTCTGGCATATTCCAATGCTATTATTCCATCATATACACTAATCTTAATTATTGCATATGTTAATGACTTTGCCTGCCTGATTGTAAACATGTTGTGAATTATTGTAAAGGAGAATCAGGCTTCTAGTGTGTTTTCGCCCACACAGTCTGTAAACAGTTATTAATATTTAAAACCATGCCTTCCTGACTGATAAAAACTTTTGTAATTAATTCATAGACCTTATTTACTATTTATTTATTGACACCTTTACTGTAAGGTTCATCAAGACATGCCACCATGATGGTTAATGTATAAATGCACTCTTATGCAGTGGAAATAAATGAGGTTATTTTAAAGGTCCCAGGTTTTATCTAGCCCGTGTATTGATTTTAAATTAAATTATTTATAAAATAAACCTACTATGCCAAAAAGAACGCTGAAATAACAAAACATGTGAATCACTTGACTCAAATCATGTGAATCTAGTTAATCAATCATCCATCGTTATATACAGTCTAAGAATAATAAAATAATAACATATGTAAGGGGATAAAGCACTTGCTCTGCGTGTTAGATTGACAGTAGGGGCACCAGTCCACAGAACACTTGCATGTGTCCTTTTGGACGACAACGACAAACAACCCATTTTGTCATTCTATTGTAGGACTTGTTTTTAGGGGCCGTGAACTACAGTTCAGGTCAAACTCCCCATTAGTAGTAGAAACTACCCAACTAGCCTTCACTACATGGGGACATCACATGCAAACCTTTTATGCAGACACAAAATCTCCAGATAATCTTTGTGACGATAGAAATCTGTATTAATATACCCCTGAAATATTACTAAATTCTAATTTGCTTGGTAACTTTTCACTGAACAAGCGGGTACAAGCGGCCGAAATGGGTTTCCTCAGGAGGGTGGCTGGCGTCTCCCTTAGAGATAGGGTGAGAAGCTCAGTCATCCGTGAGGGACTCGGAGTAGAGCCGCTGCTCCTTTGCGTCGAAAGGAGCCAGCTGAGGTGGTTCGGGCATCTAGTAAGGATGCCTCCTGGGCGCCTCCCTTGGGAGGTGTTCCAGGCACAACCAGCTGGGAGGAGACCACGGGGAAGACCCAGGACTAGGTGGAGAGATTATATCTCTACTCTGGCCTGGGAACGCCTCGGGATCCCCCAGTCAGAGCTGGTTAATGTGGCCCGGGAAAGGGAAGTTTGGGGTCCCCTGCTGGAGCTGTTGCCCCCACGACCCGATCCCGGATAAGCGGTTGAAGATGGATTGATGGACTTTTCACTGAGGTCACAGTGTAGGATCATCAGGTATAGTACGGTCTCCCTGGAGCTGCTATACAGATTCACAATCAAGTTCCCCATTTAGAGAAACGTCCATCCTCTCATCTCAACACCATCCCCAAATACACACAAGAGGACGAATGCATAATGTATAACATACTCGATGGACACTTTAATTCCGAGAGAAAGTTTGTGACGAGAGTGGAATCTTTTTTTAGCTTTGCACTTTTGTGTGGGATTGCAGTGTGCGTTACTATTCCTCGGCACCAGGGATTAAATGTTCAAAAACAAGGAAAAATACAATACGGTTTGTGACCCATTTTAAGTGCTGAGGGAGGGCTTTTTTTTTTTTTTTTTTTTCAAATTCAGCCTTTAGTTTAGACAGCAGTGGCTCTGTGGCAGATGACATCCCAGGCATTATGTGAACAGCATTCTTATAGGCCAACGGGAGAGGGAAGCTCCTGTCTTATGCAAGTAAATTCCCCCCTGAAACCTATTTTAGAACATTTGGCAGTTATCATTAAAAAAAAAAAAAGAGGTCAAATGGTCATGTTCAGTCTCTCACAGTTGCGATACAGAAGGATATCATGTCTGTAGAAAGATCACTGTGGTACTTTAAGCCAATTACTATAAATCAGACAGGGTCTAGCTTTGGGAACATGTCTAGAGATGCTGATCGTCAGCCAGACAGACAAAACACAGCGTTGGCTAGTGAAAATAAAACATATGACATTAGAGGAAAGCATTTCCCAATAACCTGTTGTGTGGCCTGTGTACTTTTGGGAAGTCTCCAAGCAAGCTTTCTTTTCAAATTTATTGGCCAAATGCACTTCTAAAATCACAGCGTGGGAGTGTGGGGGGGATTGTTTGGCTGTTAGAGGTGGCAAAAGCAGTCCGCAGTTGTGTGAGTACAGCATGCTGATGTAGGTATGTGTTTGCTTTGCAGTGAACCTGGAGGGCTCACTCAAACTTTCTGTTTCACCCCACCACCCACACAAGGCGCAAAAGGCTGTGAGAAAGAAGTGCAAAGCATTCAGAAAAAGTACGGACGAGGGTTAGTGAAAAAGGAAGAGGGTCTGAGTGTAGCGAGTCTGTGAGTGAGAAACAGCGAGGAGGAACAGAGGGGCACAGCGGGCTAAAGGAAAGATTAGTGCACCAAGGAGCTCCCAATTTGCTCATAGTGCCGTCTTATCCGGAGCATTTTGCAAGTAAAAGCCATCAGAACGTCTCGGACAGGTGCAGACTGTTCCGAATGAATGGCTTCTGCTCTCCTGTCCTTAATCATTAATCACAAAACCAATGCGAGTCATTTTCTCCTTGAAACTAAATCATTAATAACACATAGTAGGTGGACATTTGCACTCACACCTGTTTCCCTTTGCCAAAGTGGCAGAGGGGAGGGATCAGTTCACACCGTCTTATCTTGTGACTGAGGGTTAGGAGGAATAATGTTTCCTAATTAATTGCTATATATCAACATAATGACTTGTTGAACTACTTTGTAGAGGGGGTTTTATCTGGAGGGAGTCTGGTTTAATTCATTTCAATGAGACGTTATGAAATGCTTAGTAGTGGCGGCTTTGCTTATCAAAGATCACTGATGAAATTCAATGCACATTTCTGTACTCTCATACACAAAAACCCTGCCCCAATTAGACTTTCAAGGAGATAAAAACAGATAATAAGACCATTATCTTGCATTTGGTCTGTGAAACAAGGATACTCATTATATTTTAAACAAGCAATTATTTTCAACTTGAATGTAACGAAAACTGCCGTCCATTACACACCACAGGGTTGCTATAGGGACGTGACCCGCCAATGTTTTAAAGGTCCCATATTGTAAAAAGTGAGATTTTCATGTCTTTTATATCATAAAGCAGGTTTAAGTGATATATAAATACTGTGAAAGTATCAAAACACTCAATCCGTTGAGAAATATACAGAGCCCGTATTCAGAAACTCTGCATTTGAAACAAGCTGTCAGGATTACTGTCAATTTGTGATGTCACAAATATACAATATTTAGACCATTTCACAGTCTTAAACATAAACATACTAAATGTGTCTCAGTTTATTTTCTGTTGCAGTGTATGTGAATGACATCAGCTGACAGGATGTCAACATTGACCCGAGCTGTTTCCTAGCAACGCACTTTCGTTGAAAAGCGCTAAAACGGAGCCTTTCAGACAGAGCATGAATACAGGTATATTCAGACAGACTACATGAGAAAAATGAGTTTTTTGAACATTAAAGCATGTAAACATGTTCTAGTAGAAACTAAAAATACAAACATGAACCTGAAAATGAGCTTGAACTGTCCCCTTTAATCCTCCACTGGGAAACTTTCCCTCCAGAATCAGTGGAGGTGTTCCTCTCCTGCTCACTGAACTGTAAGCATCTGAGTAGTTAGAAAACTCAGGTAGATATCACAAGTAATTTAGGCATTAAGGGCACAGGATTCTTACGGTGTCTGTTTCTAATCAAGAGCTGTTGCTCTGCATACTCATGCTCATGCTCAGAATCCTCCACTGCTTTGGGATGCAGAGGATACCATGCCTTGAGTGCCCTGCTTTCACCTCTACAACAGCTTGTTTCACTTCACCAATGCTTTGACTTTCTCTGGTGAGGCATGCACAAATCAAAGTTGATGTTTCCGCACAACACGCATCAATGATTCTAAAAGTTTCCAAAGTTTTGTTTTGTCAGAAAGAGATCCACTAATGCTCTCTTTACGACACCATTCAGCTGGAACATTGAATATTTCCATACAGACCTATTGATGAAGTTCATTTTGCAAAGGAACTAAATAGACTTCCATTATCATTTCATCATCTAACATCATTGACATTCAGCGTTTAACCTTGAGCATGAAATCTCCATAATTAAATCAAAGTAATTACCTTTTTAGTCATTTATAAATGTTCAAAGCCTTCTTTTTAAAAACAAACAAATCATATTGATATTGTCAAACTGACATTAGAATGCAAACAGTGCCAGCTGTATGTCCTCAGTGTTTACTTGTGTACTGATATGGTCAAAACGTTATAACCAACAAGAAACAAATGTGTAGCACGTTAATGTGCGTCGTGATTCAAATCATGATATAACGGAAAATAACTGAACATTTACTGTTGCAGTGGATGGGTTTACATTGTAATTAATGGAACTGTGTGGCAGTATCACACGCCGACTGCTGTGACAAAGCCTCGGTATCTGACGCACTTTGAATGAGAACAGGCTGTTATAATGGTCTTCATGCACTACATGCATGTACTCATCTGGACCCATGAAAGGGAGACATAGCAGTTTGTTTAAGGTCCCAGTGAGACAGTGAAATATGATCCAGGATGTCCAGTTGGAGTAACAGATTACTTAATGCATTTATAGGTTAACAGATGCCAAAACACTGCACAACATCTTTCATCACAAAAATCAATGTAGAAGAAGAAGAAGACATACTTTATTGATCCCCGAGGGGAAATTCAATTTGTTTCACTCTGTTGTTATTTTTACACATTGCACACACACAGGCTCAAAATACACACACACATGCACAAACAGGACCTATATACACATGCATTAATGGATATACGTCAGAGCGAGACGGCTGAACTGGCCACCCTTTGGTTCCCAAGCCGAGTCCCTACAGATGGAGCTACTGCCGCCCTCAGAAACAGTAAACAATAGAAATAAAGAGTTTGTGTTACAAAGTAATCCACCAGGAATTTGCACTTGCAAGTATTTGTCTAAACGCGGCCCACATGTGCAACACCTGCCGATGACTCAGCAGGAGCTGATATAGCGTCAACGAAAAGGAACCTCCAGAAGGAATTACTGCAAATGTTCACAGCAAGATGGGTCATCCCAAATGTTACAAAGGGACAGATGTCTTAAAGGTCCCATATCATGCTCATTTTCAGGTTCATACTTGTATTTTGTGTTTCTACTAGAACATGTTTACATGCTGTAATGTAAAAAAAAAAACTTTATTTTCCTTATATAGTCGGCCTGAATGTGCCTGTATTCACCCTCTGTCTTAAACACCATGTTTTAGCGCATTTCGATGGAATTGCGCCGAAATTGCAAAAGAATTGTGTTGCTAGGCAACAGCTTGGATCCATGTGTACTTCCTGTCAGCTGATGACATTCACATACACTGCAAGCATGAATAAACTGGGACACATTTAGAAGATTTACGTTTAAATCTGTGTAAAGGGTCTAAATATTGTATATTTGTGACATCACAAATTGACAGTAATCCTGACAGCTTGTTTCAAATGCAGAGTTTCTGAATACGAGCTGTGTGTATTTGACTGTGGATTGTGCGTTTCGATACTTTCACAGTATTTTTACAGGGCTTAAGCCTGCTTTATAATAACAAAACATGAACATCTCACTTTTTTATAATATGGGTCCTTTAAATCTCTAATGGTTGATAACTAGGAACCTCAATGATAAATGAAAAGCTTGTTGAAACACGGCGGTGTCGCGGCTCTGCGGGTTACACGGATATACATCGTGCCGCTGTACACATGTACATTTTATGTTGATCCTTTGTTGATGAGGCTGCTTTACTCTTACTGCACATATTACGTACACTATTATGATGACTACTGGTGTGTTGTAGGCCTACGACGGGCAGTGTGCACTTTGTTGGTTGGTGGCAGTCAGTACATGTAGTTAGGCTACTGTGTGTGTGTGCATGTATCTAATAGTAGTATTTCCTTCACCCTTTACTCCTACTCTATGCTTCCTACAAAAATGGAACCGTACACATGTGTCTCGGTATAGACAGCACACGCAGAGCTGTTATTAAAATGAAAGGAGAGGCTTACAGTCAGAAAGTTCCCATATTAAAGTTGTGAAACTGGATAATTTGCCAGGACACATGTTAGCACATATTGTTCTGGTGATAAATGACAGATTGCCTACCTGGTTGCAGAAGGCAAGGTTGAACAGTTAGTAGACTTTAACCACACCTTGTAGGAACTTTAACTGGTCCCAGATGCAGAAGCAGGTGTTTTTAACAGATCTAATCAATAATGCAGCAGTTCCTTGGAGGATGCTCTCCAAGCCCAGCTGGAAGATGCTGCTCAGCTTTTGTTAGTAAATGTACTGTACGTTTGGGGGAAAATGACGGATATACCTCAGCATCCACTCTTTGAACTTCTTTCTTTTGAAATCCTCTACAACACACAGCAGCTCACCAATGAATCAATCTACTATGAAGACTGATGATTGGCCTTTTTCCCAGCCTGAGTTACAGCACTTGCACTTCATAACTTCAGCTCTGAAAGGCTTTTTAATTCAGTCAGTGGTTTTAATTTGAAAGGGCCTGATGAGGGAAAACACCTATTGATTGATCATTGTTCTCAGGAAAGGTCATACATTTGAAATGAATGAGGCGAACGAGGGGAGGAAATGGGAGAATGCTCAGCAATTAGATTATGATGCAGCGGGAGGTAGGGCTGGGGAGGCTTCAAGTGGAATAAACAGCACATTCCGGGAGATAACATGACCCATCATCAAAGGCACGTGGGAGGAAAAGAAAAAATTATTCTGCTGTCATCTGAGCCGGAGCGGTGTGGAGGAAGGAAGGGACGGCATCGTGACTCTGGACTGCTGTTGAGCCTTGCTTATTAGCACAGATAGCTTAAGGGACTGTTTGTTAAATGGTTGTATTGTATAGTTATTTTTTTTTATTGAAGTTTGCACATATTACAGAACCAGGCGAAGTCGCTACTCCTACCATCCATCCCCCTTACCTCCCTCTCCCTCCCATCTTCCCACCCATTTAGACTGACAGGCATGGTAATAAACAGACATATGGTCGGACTGGCAGACAACCAGAGGGTGAGACGTACACATAGTTATGTGAATTGACAGATGAAAAAAAAGCTAGAAAGACAGACACACGATTGGACAGATAGACAGATAGACAGGTGAGCAGTCGGACAAACGGAGCAAAAGATAATGACAGGGAAACGGGGAAAATAAATGCGGGGGAAGATAAATCAGTAAAATAGCAGAAGGCATGGCGGAAAGCAATGGTTGTAGTGAGAGAATAAATACAATAAAAAGCAAATAAATAATAAAAATAAAAAAATAAATTGTAAGTATAAGTAATTGACTCGATAACCCTCACAGTGTTACAGAATTACAGAACAAATAAATAAAGTAAATAACAAAAAAATAATGATTGAGGGTAAATTCAAGGAGATAATAATAATAATGATAATAATAAAAACAGCAGCAATAATAATATAATATAAGTAATAGTAGATTATAATTTTAGATAATAAAAATATATCATTAAAGGTTGCTACATAAACTAATAAATATAAAGTGCATAAGCAGTGGGGCAATGGGATAGGATGCTATGTGGCGTGTATGCCTCTTGTTTAGGGTATTAGTTTATATTATAGAGTACTAAAGACAATTAATGACCACTTTAGTTGATACAAAATAAAAATAAAATGAAATACAGTACCAAGAAAAAAAAAAAGAAACAGTGTGTATGATGGATTAGTTTACAGGAAGATTTAATGAGGTTATAACAGGAGCCCTGTTTTTTTCAAAGTGTTTGGTTTGGTGCTGATGTGAAATTCTTTCCATTGAAATGTGTCCTGTGAGAAGGTTTAACCATCGGGTGATGGTTTATGTGGTTTTTGTTTTCCAGTTCAACAGGATGGTTTTCTTAGCGACAGAAAGGGCAGTGAGTTTGTTTCTGTAGTTTAGGATGGGTGAGGAGAGGGAGAGAGGGATGGAGAGAGAGGTGGATGCTACAGCTCATAATGATGGATATCCTGTCGGTGACCTGTCTGGTGGGAAGAGCCAGGTGGAGTGGAAGTAATTGTCTGACGTGTTCAGTGTGAGCACGTATCTGAATTGATACATCTTGTGTTGAGTAATGTGTGTTGTGTATTGTATTGTATTAGCGGTAGGTTAGTATTGCTCATCACTGTGAAGGCATTCCTGCATATTTGGGTCCAGAAGTTTGTGTTGGGTAGGGAGGGATATTGTTGAATCGTGCACCCATTTCTGCTGAAGTGCACACGCAGCTTGTGTGATGATGTGGTTATTTGTAAGGAGGATTTGCAATTAGCTGTTTGTTTTGGAGATAACGCTCACTGCCTCCATGCTATTTGCTCATTGCATTGGTTGAACTAAGGTCGGGTCTTATTCTTGTTTCTGAGGTGTCTCGCCTTCCCCACGACTTGTGTTTCTTTGTTCATTACTTGTCAAACGTTTAACCAACCCGTTCTCATCCACAGGGCGTCAAACACAGACACTTTGTCACGGCCGTCGGTGTTACCGCCGCACAAAGCACCCTTTTGTGGTGGTAGGAGACGCACCGGGCTTTCCATTAACTACAATGTAAACTCATCCGCGGAAAGTGCTGTGGTGAATAATAGAGTGAGAGAGACACACAGGGCAAAGCGGGAGGCGATGTGGATGGGCACAAGAACACAAGGCTTTCATCCAGGAGACCTCGGTTTGTGTCCGACGTGTTATATTTCACTTTCACTTTACAATCAGCTGTTATTTCATGTCTCGTGTTCACCACATCGTCACATTTGCACTGTTCAAACGTAGTAATTTTAAGCCCAACTATTATGTTTTTTTCCTAAACCTAACTAAGTGGTTTTGTTGCCTAACCCTAAGCAAGACTTTTTGTTTAATTCACAACATTAAGCACGTGTTTTCTAGGACCAAAAAGTGATGATGAGGGGTTGTTAGGCATGTGTTTCGTGCGACGGAAAAGGTGACACCGAGGGATATTGACAAAGCGCCACTATGCAATGAGAACGTGTTATTTAAACTACATTCTGGCAATGTGAAGCCATTTTTTTCACAATTAAGCCGTCATCTTGCCATAATTAGGGCATTGTGAAATAAAGTGTAACCATTTTTCAATATATAATTTGTTATGCTCTGCTGAGAAAGCAAAAATTTTTTATCGCAATATATCAAATTAGACTGTCCCCATTCTGTCAAGACGTGAGAAACCGAGCCAAGGAAGTGGAAGTACTTTTCTTGGCTGTGAATGGATTTTTTTCTTCTTCTTTCTTTTGCTAGGGATGAATGTGGGTCAGAAGCGAGTGTGAGCCCGTCCACGTGACTTTAAATTAGAGGCATCGGAATGAATTGATACCGGATGATTAATCTCTCTCATTTGTTCTGGCGTTGAGCGTTTTGATACGTTTCAACTAAAGCCAGCTGAATGGTACTTTGGGCTTCTGGTGAGTGATACCTGTATATATATTGTATGCAATTTACAATTCTCTGGCAAAATGGCTCATAAGGTCATCCCTCTCTTCTACTACACGTCCTAGGAGTTCTGATTGCTGATTAATCTCCTCTCACATGATGAAAACTGAGAGGCAAAAGATAAAAGCGCTGGCTGTGTTTTCAAACTACTGACTGTCAAAGCAGAACAAATTAGAAATATATGTCACACATCTATTGTTATTAATAAAGATTAAATTCCAGTTAGCTGACGCTTTAATTACACCACTGGATACTGACTGCTAGATAAACTACTACTAAGCCACTGAGCATAATCCAGGCAGGTTTTATTAACATTATTTGGCATCATCTTTTGGAGACATGGTTGCACAAATACTGTAGATCACCAATATCATTTAAAAACAAAAATAGCTCACTTACACTAACAGTTCATGCTATTGCCATGGTTACTAAGAGGTCAGCTGTGAGTGAATGAATACATGTCTGCCCATTTATTTAGCATCTAAAAATTGTTCAGCATAAAATGTGTCTTAAGAGCCATTACCCTTTTTCCACCGAGAGGCCTTTTGCTTTTTAAACTCAATTACATGCCAGCACTCTGTCAGTGGGGGCCCCCTATTTCTTCATGTGAAGAATGTGAAATGGCTAATTCTGTGTTTTAATGCAGGATTTCTGTCACTGTTCAGCTGAAGCTTTTACGACACACCTTCTGACAGGTATAACTGTTCTAACCCTGCAGGGATGACAGGTCACGGTGAGAAATGCTACATGCTAAGTGGCTGTCACACATTGGGTTTGCGAGAGAACAGATGACAGTTACTCATCCACGTAGGTGGACATGTGACTGTCTGAAGCTCGGCTCGGAGGCTAAGTTGTGATAAAGCGTGGCTGTTCCTCCGCAGGCCTTTGGAGCGGAGTCCTACTGCCTTCTGGCATCAGGAACACTTTTTATCCCAATGATTTCTGTTTAATTAAGCCATGTTTAATTAAGCCATTATGGTTATCACAGAGCAAACAGTTTATGTCCAGGTGAACGCAATTGACATTGTGGCAAGTGAAGCCAAGAGTTGCCTATCATCATTAAAGATGTGTGACTTCAACGCTTTGACAAAGAGGTTAATCTTTAGTTCAGAGTGAACATCATGGTGCCGCATCCTGAGAGCAACTCATCACCCAATCTGCAGCGGTTTGCATAAATACATAAAGTAATGGATGCATGCTTTCCATCCTGCAGCCCTCTCACTTGTCCTGGTCGATTTTAGCCTAAATGTCCTTTGTTCTAATTTAACCCACCTGCACAGTAATGCCCATGGGCATATTTCCGCTTCTCTTCCTGTACGTTTCAAAAGGAGCAGAAACATTAATGACCTCTTCAATAGACTCCGGCTCTTTGGTCCCTAAAACAACGGCTAATGGCTTGTGATCTCTCCCGAGAGCTCCCTAAAACCTTCTCAGCTAAAGCTCCTACAGCAGATCTTCAGGGAGCCACCCATAGCTCCATGTTGCGCAGTCTTTCTTTTACATATTATAAAGCCAGTCGCACACCTGATGAAGCTTGAATGCAATGTGTATTCCCAGTTCATGTCATGTTTCCTTTCATCTCACATGTGTAACCACTGTCTCTACGCTGGCTTTGTCAAGTGCCACAGGGGTGCAACTGAGATGCTGTGCATGAATGCCTCACCGGTGGATCGTTATTAATTATCATCAGGTAGAATTATCAGGCTGATGCAACACAGGCTTGGGAATTTCACACTCCACCGTCACACTGAATTTCTTGAGATTTTAGTGCTCTGTGCCAGCTGGTGATAAGGGCAGGCAGATTTTTTGACAGTGACGCTCTGAGACTGGAGCAATGGACAAAGTAACGCCATGCCACCTTAAATATAACAGGTCAGCTCAGGTGTCTCTGCACTCAAAAAAAATATTCCTCCTTTTGGTAAATGTATTTGCACCATTCTAGTCTTTCGATCACTCAAAGCGCTTTACACTACATGTCAGCATTCACCCGTTCACACAAACTGATGGCAGAGGCTGCTATGCAAGGAGCCAGCTGCTCATCAGGATCTGATCTAAATACTCTTTCACACGCCGATGGCACAGCCTTCAGGAGCAGTCTGGGGTTCAGTATCTTGCCTAAGGACACTGACATGCGGACTTAACCATGCAGGTTGTTCTTTTTGTCAGTTACAGTGTACAGGTTTCACAGTTCCTATAGCACCATGGGCTTCAAGAGCTGAATGGGAGAAAGACTTTTCCCTATAAGGTCGGCAGTCAAAATGTGTTTTGTACACATGAAGTCGAGCCTTTGCTGGGCAATGAACAAACTATTGCTTAGTGCCAATAGTGCTGCAAATTCCCTACATTTTCTTCTAGACCAGTGTTGATGAGATGTGAGCAGTGTTGTAATTTCTAACAGTGAGCTAGAAGGAAATCTGGGGATTTAAGTGGGACAATTGCTGCTACTACAGTAAGGTAAAACAAATCCAATGAGGAGAGACTCAATATCGAAGGAACAATAATTTATTACATGGTGCATGATAACATGAATAGTGAAATGTCTTTGGCGATTAAACTCCATCGTGATGAAGTATATTAAAGGGGGTAGTAATGCCATGGTGAGATTAGGAATATTCCCCCCCAAAAAAAGAAAAGAATATTTCATATTCAATTAAATTAATTTTTATATTGCGTGAAATCATAGCATAAGTTATCTCAAGACATTTTCATAGAGCCGGTACTCTATAATTTAGAGACCCAACTAGAGATCCCCCAGGAGCAACTGTGGCAAGAAAAAAACTCCCCTTTAACGGGTAGAAACCTCGGGAAGAACCCGGCTCTGGGTGGGCGGACATCTGCCTCCACAGGTTGGGCTTTTGAGAGAGAGAGAGATGCACAGCAACCACAATAATAGCACAACAGCTATAAGTAGTAATACAAATATGACTAATAACAATAATCAAATAGCAGGTTGAAATAGCAGCAATAATAATAACATAAATAAGGCTGATAATAATGACGGTAGCTGTGGGTGGACAGCAGGCAGCAGACCTGCAGACGCAAAACCACGATCAAGGTGCGAGACGAGAAAGCACCAAAACTCCGGGGAAGAGATCAAGTTAGTAAGATGCATTAGTAGGACCTGGGTGGAGGCTGACTCGTGTTGTAAAGTGCTTTGAGTGGTTGCTAAGACTAGAAAAATGCTAGATAAATGTAGTCCATTTACCACCCGGTTTGGTTCTCCAAAAGACTAGCGGCACACCTATTACTTTAACAATAATACTCATTCAGTGCTCACTTACATTTTATCACTGCTATGAAAAATTACAATTCCTCCTCTCTGGGGATAACCTCTTACCATTCTGCCTCTATTTTTAGAGGGGTAGCGGTGGGGGACAGGGATGTTCAAGGGTAGATAAAAAGACAACAGTATACGCCACATATATGCACATACATATGGTATACACCATCTGAAAGCTGGGAACCTGAAGATTTGAGATGCAGCTCACTGTGTGTCTATCTCTTCCAGACAGAAATCATAAATAAATAAAACAAATAATGAATTAATTAATGAATTAATAAAATATAACATCATCACACATGAATACATTTGAGCTCATTGGATCCACAAGAGTCTCAGCTTTCCAGTCACACCCAACACATGCAATTCTAAGACTGTTTAGGGACCCCAGTATGCAGACATATTCAAATACACCATTTTACAATAGGCAAAACTATGTTTGCTCATACCTGCATGTGATCATCATAAAGTGGTCTGTAAAGGGGAGACTCGTCGGTACCCATAGAACCCGTTTTCATTCATATCTTCAGCTGAAAGTTCAAGGGAACCCTTTGATTCATATTTTCATATCAATATTACAGGGACACTGATTTTGTGTTATTGTGGTTATATAAATGTAATGTATGGTGCTGTTAGATTGCTGCTTGGCTGCCCCTTTAATACAGGTTTGTGCCTTCCTTTGCATGCGGGATATATTTTTTTAATTATTATTTACCTCATTGAAAATGCTGTTTTTGAAAAGCTTAACGCCAACAAATATGGATTGAAGCAGACAATTTCATTGGATAAAAACATGTTGTGAATGATTACATCTATCTTTTGGACTTTACAACGTTTATTGGAGTTATTGCAAATGTTTGGATCGCATAACTCGTAAACAATCCTACGCAGCCATCACTGGAATCTAATTCTACAAAGAGTAATAATACTTAATAATATATTTAAATTTAACCAAATAATATTAGTGTAGCTTAATCTTTATCAAATTTGTATGCCAACTTTATGAATGAAGCTTTGAACTGTTTGGTACAGCCTTTCTTACCACTTTGAATTATGTTCTAATATTTTATTTGCTCGCAAGTCTGTTACACAACGTCGGGGTTGCAGCTGAAAGAATAAAGCTAAAATGTTGTCCTATGAATACATCAAAGAAATACATTTAAGGGAATACACACATGTAGTCAGATCTATCGTGTCCTAGATGTGGTAGTGATATTATAAACCTATTAATTTACCTATTCACACACACATTGTTTTGCCAGCTGTCCTTTCTGCCTTTGTCAGTTTAGACTGTGTTGGTTTTAGATTTTAGCTTCTTCGTATTTGTGTAATATTATTTTATGATCCACGAGCTCTGCTTTTATCCAAGTTGATCTCTTATCTTGAACATGACCTGCTCCGGAGCAGGTTAGGTTCCCATCATCAACAGAAACAAATTACCTTGGCGATCTACCCCGGTTAGAAATCGCCCAGCGTTGTAGGCCTGAAAACTCAGGGTCAAACCTGAAGTTGTCTCGCTAACACCACATCCTGTTCCGTAGTTCAGGCCTCAGGGCGTCTGTTGATCGAAGGGTTGGCGGTTTGATCCCCAGCTTCTCCTGCCCACATGTCAGCGTAAACCACAGATTGCCCCGTGATGTTTCTCTTCACTGCCTTGGGTGTGTGGGTGTGTGTGCATTGATGAGTGAAAGGTTAATTCTAAAGCACTTTCTATAGAAACACTATAGCCTTTTCAGTATTTCACTAAGACCTTGATCTCTCCCTGACCTCATACATCGTGTACAAGTAGCAAATATTACAGATAAAACATATGAAAAATGTCGATGGCAAACATTTTCCACATAAGTTCAATAATAAATGTTTGAAATGCCGATAAGAAAAATCAACCTCCAGGAATGGAAAGTGAAAAGAAAAATTGTGAAAATGTGAAAAGGGAGAGAGGAGAAGAGTCGGTGTCACTTGATGTCTTTAAAAAAAGAAGAATAAATAATGAGTGAATGTTTGCACTGCAGATGGTATTTTAATACTCTGCTTTTCATCCACATCTGTGACGTCTTTTAATGTCCGTGGCAAGATGCTTTGGATTTGTTATCGTATTGTTCTTGTGGATCTTAGTATTTGCTGGAAATGAAACCAGTGAAAGCACAATGACAACCGAGTGAGAAGGCTGATAGAGGCAGCCGGGACGGCGATGTCTGAAGTTCAGACAATCTTTGACAGCAACGCTTCACAACGTGTTCATCCCACATAGAAACTGCTTTGGTGTTTAGTTAACTATGAGCAAACTGAGAAATCCAAATGCGTATGTGTTCTCTGTTTGATAAATATTGGAACTATTAATATCTATTTGCTCGGTAAACACGGACAGATGTGTAGATGGATTAGTGTGCCGTTTAGTTTGCTGATGTCCTGGTATTCACCTTTTATTGACTCGTCTGAGATTTAGACGTCAATAAAATGACATACTGTGACACTGTATTTATTATCTCAGTGAATTCATGCCATTTGCTGTAAGCAATGCTAATGAATCATGGCGTTGTTTTTTTGGCTGAAAGTCTGTTACCGAGTGATGAAGTTGCACGATTGGACGGCTGAGTGTTGGAATTTCCTTATTGGCCGTAGCTCTTTCAAAATTAAAAGGAGGAGAACAGTCCTTTGTTTAAGTGTTCAGGGGGGGGGGTCGTGTCAGTGGTTCCACTCACCTGTGAGGGATCGCTGATTGGATGAACGCAAACAGTATCAATATAAATGACGTTCTTTGCTCGTGGGCTGCTGCTCCCAGCTTTCAAACCGCAACCCACAAGGTGGCTCGTTTGGAAAATGTCTTCTCTTATATCACGGAAATCGTTCACCAGAATGTGTTTCTGAAAACATTTCATGCGAGAAATTCTTTAATGCTATTTGATGTTAATCTTTGATTTCTACAACTGATGATAATAATTTCATCAGCCGCGAAGCGCTCTGAGCAGCACACAGACGCCTCCTTAAACTTTGTCTCATCCAGAGTCACAAAGGGGGTTCTGTGTCTGTCAGACTGTCTGAAGGGTATCAGCAGATCGATAATGTCATGCACAGCAGACTATAACCGGCAGGTAGATTCCTTTCTCATTAAATTGTGACTTTACTCACAGAACACATGCAGATCTGGAATTAGTTTTGAAAGTGCTGAAAGTTTTGAACATGAGCAGAAATCTTGCTGAAACACCAAGGAACCTTTTTTTCAGGCCATTTAAGGGTTTCCTGGTGGAACGGTAGAACTTAGGTAGAACAACCTACAGCTAGGTGACCCCGCCCACAGAGCTGCTGTTGAATTGGCCGCAGATGTTAATTCCTCGCCGATTTTGGATCAGATTCCTCCGGGAACATGCGCTGTGTGAAGTTTCTGGTTTATAAACTTTTAATTAGTTTATTATTGAAGGTAGAACATGCTGATAAACTGAGTGAATTTGTCTTCCTGCTGGCTCTCCTGCTGCAGGGCGGGTAAGAAAATTACGCTGCGTTGAGGGCGTTTGATTGACAGCAGAGACCCGGAAACGCTGACCAATCAGAGCAGAGTGGGAGGAGACAGGCTCTGAACCAAAGAGGGTGAAAGGTGCTTTATGCAGGCAGACGGTATGAGAAGAATACAGGGTTTTTGAACATTACAGAATGTAAACATGTTCTAGTACAACATTAAAATACATCTATGAACCTGGAAATGAGCATAATAAGAGACCTTTAATGTAGGCTGCTATTGACTGTGAATATGGTGTCATGCACATTTAAAGAGGTTGCTTGCCCAAACAAAATATACAAAAGAGGTTGGGAGAGTAAATCATGCCGACATGTGTGTTGACTCAGCAGAGAGAACATTAAACGAGAGAAGTTGATCTACAGGAGAATGATTTTTTGAAAGCAACATAGAATGCCTGAGAGCCTCAGAGTGCAAAACCGTGGTACTGTCAGCCGCCATCTGACCTCCGCTGCTGCTAAAGTAGTGTTATTATGGGAAGGATGGCCTCTGAGCGAGGTGAATGGCGTTACCACAGTTTTGCCCTCTGCGGCTCATGTCACCGCAGTCTTGGAAAGGGAGGAGTGAGCAGAGGGTTACTCATGTGGTTGCAATCTGCGACCACACCACTAAATGCCACTTAATCCTACACACTGTCCCTTTAAAACCAAGTCTATACCCTCAAACGGGCCTTTGACGGTCTTGAAGACAAGCCAAAATGTCCTCACTTTCCAAAAATGCCCCTTACTCTGAAGGTCTAAAACTCAAAGCGGTCCTCACAAAGATAGATGAACAAGTACACACAGAAAAGAATAAAGTGATTTTAGGGATATACTGTATTCTACTGCCACAAATGTGCCATGGGATTGTACTAAATCTGTTCTAGCATTTGCTGTGCACACAGGCATATCCCCTGATTAAAGTATACAGGCTGTTGGGGCTGTGGTGTTGTTGGCTTGAATGAGCCAAATGAAGTCAGTATTCTTTCAGGCTGGTCTCATACACTGTTCGTAGCTATACCTATGAAAAGTAATGCAGTGCAATGTGTGTATATTCCCATGAGATCAATGTGTGTAATTAACATAATTATGAAAATGCCGGGTATGGTGGGGGTCAGGGTGGATGGGCGGGTCAACAAATACCAGACTTTCACCTAGGAGACCGACATTCATGTACCTCGTGAAACCAGAAGTCAACATTGATTTATTTGTCGTGCAAGTCCTGTACTTAAGTAGCGCCACTTACAGAGTTATTTTAAGCCAAACGACGATCTTTTCCTAAACTTAAAAAAGTAGTTTTCTTGCTTAAAGGGACTGTTTGTAACTTATAAATATATGTATGTAAGCGTATAAATGTACCGGGTCGGGAAACATGCGCGCTCGCGTGTGGCCGCTGTACTCTCCTCCTCTGCCTGCCTGCCTTCACTCAGACAGAGCGCGCGTTCTCGCGTACTCGCTCCACCTCTAGATGTGAACACGTGCTCACTCCACACTGCAGGAGAGTTAGTAGCTCTGAGAATATCTAGTGAATGTTCAGTGGACGTTTGTGCAGAAATAACTGCTGCAGCTCCTCCAGACCAAAAGAGGTTTCCCGTGTCTTGTGAAGTGATGGGGCTCTGCAGAGAGTTACTTTATCGTCTCGTTACCGACCGGGTGCCGGTGTCTTCCTGTTCTCTCCGGCTGTGGGCGGAGAGAGCAGGAAGACACGCTGCAGAGCCCCGCTGGAAAAGCCAACACTAGGATCAGCAGTGATTCATGGAGAGACCTTCGTCTGGTCAGCTAACATTACTGCCAAGCAGCTGAAATATAGAGTGATATTGTGTTTTTAGCTGACGTGTGTTGCCTCACTGTTTTGAGCGATGCTCGTTCAGGTATATTTAGAGCGAGCAAGCGTGAGCCCGACGCTGACTTTCGTTGATTTCACGGCCACAGGTGTCGCTGTTAAGAAGCATTTCTAAAAGTTACAATTAGTCCCTTTAAACTTAACTATGTAGTTTTGTTGCCTAATCCTAACCAAGCCAATATTTTCTTAAGCCTAAAGAAGTAGCTTTCTTGAAGTTCGAAACAAACAGAAAAGAGGGGAAACCTTTTTCGTAAGATGTCATAGGAAGTGTTGAATGAGAATATGTTGACTCTTTATAGGTGTTACTGATGGCACTTGTAATGTATCTCGCCCTCTGGTTGTTAAGAAAATCAATTGCAAAACTACTTTGTTATGTTTCGTTTGATGTGTAGTGCCCCTGGTTGGTTGGTTGCTTGGTTGCTAGTGCTTAAAAATAACAATGTGCAAACTGCTCTTTATGTTGGGAAAGTGGGATGTCATATGTTAATTAAGTTATGTATTTATATACCAGGGACAGTGCATATTAATCAACATTTCAGTTTCCACCTTAAAGTAAATGTGCTAGCTAATGAGCTAATTTAATTTAATAATTTCTTCTCTGTGTTAGGATTTGTACACACACACACACACACACAACACACACACACGACATACTACACTACAACTGTATAAGAATAGTAGAAAGGTCATATCCGTGCCCTTTATAGATGATAACATGCAGGGGATGGCAGGAAGAGAAGTAGTTTTATTGCAGCACACTAATATTCATGTTGTAATAATGGATAATTAACAGTTTGGCCAAAAGGGATTATATGAAATGATATTATTTTTTTTTTTTAATTACTGAAAGAAAACATTACGTGTTTTTTTAGTTATTAATTTGAAGTGTTTTATTAAAACACTTATTTAACATTTTGAAAGCAAACAAATCACATCTCGCTGGGTATGTTGAAACGGAGGTTTGTGTGCTTCTATCCAGCGATGGGGACGTTTAGCTCCTCTGGTGCTCATAAGGGCAGTAAACATCCCTCATGCACTCCAATTATTTTCACTATAGCTGCTTTCTTATCAAATGTCAACAGTCTCTTAATTAGTCTGCTTACAGAGAAGTCACAATTGTCTTAGAGAAGCCTATTCTGGGCATCTCATCCAGGGATGATTTCATATCGCAATTAGAGGTGTTGCCAACAATGATGGTCAGTGGTTTATTATGAAATCATTTGCACCGGGGAATGTAATAATTGCTCGAATGTTACCCTGTAGCATGTCAGCCCCACAGTTTATTGTTAATTAATGCTAAGTGAGAGAGAGGATATGGACACGACTCTGAATATCAACCCTATGCACAGACATGATCTCAAATCACACAACTGTCCTGGAAATGTGTGCTACTATGCTTGTGTGATGAATTACACTAAAGCCATCCACACAGTAAGTACAACACCTCATCCTCATTATTACCTCACCGGCGTTGGTTTGTTTGTCTGTTTGTCTGTCTGTCCTTCTGTTTGCAGGATTACTCCAAAAGTTTGTGATGGATTTGAATGAAATATTTTGGAGGGATGGAGTTTAGCACAATGAACAATCCATTACATTTTGGTGGCGATCCGGATCATGATCGAAGTTTATTTAAGAATTCCGATCAGCCTGAGCATTCAGATCACAAGGTATTACACATGGGCAGTGTAACTGAAGACGCGTTGATGATGCATGACCCCGCCTCCTTCTAAGAGCAGAGACATGTGTGGTTATGTGTGATTATGTGTGCGGGAGCTGCTGGCCGTCCGCGGTGAGAAAGAACAAAGCGGTAGATGACGGGATGAGAGCCAACGTAGTGTAACGTTAAACAGACATAACAAGGCTGCTGAATGAGAGAGGCATCCGCCGATACGTTACACGGAAACACACCGTGTTAATAAGAAGCCGACCACCTCACGGTACTGCCAGCTGTGAGCTGTGATCTGTATTTAAAGTCACGCACCTTGGCACCTTAGTTCTAGTTCTATCTATGACAGACTGGAAGATCAACTTGAGGTGATTATGTTTACAGGCTGCAGGAAAGAGTCGGATGATTTGACAAGTACAGCCTTTTATCCATGTTGCATACGTGGAGAGAACATTTGTATTCAGGTCGGGGCAACTGCATACATGTGGACTATATATATATACACAGTGTATATACACTATACACTGTATATATACGGTATAACCATCCATTCCAAAATCTGCACGCAACTTTTCCACATGACAACCATGCACACTGGGCGAATTATCTGCGTTGCTGTGTTCCATTTTCATCAAAAGAAAAAGTCCCAAGATGAAACTGGTTTGGTCAAAAATAAAATAAAAATGTATGGTGAAACATCTTCTGAACTAACTTGCATCTATTCATGGCCGTGGTCTTTCTGTCAAACAAATGCAAATATTAAAATGTTTACATTTATGAATCCCTTTTTGTTGACACTGAAAGGTGTTTGAATAACAAACTCAACTATCCATCACTGAAGTTTTTGTTTCCAAAGTCAGGTGAAACTGAGGAAGTCCCTTTACACACAGACAGATGGCAATTGAGTGAAGGCATGGTGGTTAATATTTAGGGTGCATGCTAAACGACCACTCAAGCTTTAAAGGGCATATGGCACAAGTCATACAGGAATTAAACGGCTAGCGGGAACAGAAGGCAGACATCTTCTTCACCTTTTAGGTGACAAAACCGCCTCTGCATAATATATTATAATGCAAGTTGTTCTGGTGGAAAGGTGACAACTTTGCTGACTATTAGTTTACCCAGTGGGAGTTTCTCAAGCTGGTACAGAGTACTTAATGCCTGCAGTTACACATTTCAATTTAGTAATTACGATGGATGTCAAAGGGGATTACATTATTTTAAAATGACATGTATTGCTTATGCATAAGGTCTGCACACTGCTATACTGCTGCCTGCTAAATACAACATAGACACTCTGATATAAATATCCCGATGCCAGCTGTTACTCAGTATGAAAAAAAAAGGATACGTCTTTGATGTAATATTATAAGGAGTTCAGGATATGACGAAAGATTAGAGAGCAAAGATTCAATCTGTGGCTCAGATAGGATCAAATAGACAAAGCACGCCTCAGGCTGACGTCTTTGAAGAGCAGTCGTAGCACTATTAAGTTAGTCGTCCATGTTTGTGAAAGCTATTAAAGGACAATTCTGCTCTTTTTCTCTCATAATCATGGCCATTCTGAGTCATGATGGCTGCACCTGCCACCTCGGTTATAGAGATATCAGGAAACAATGTGAGCCTCACAGCTTTCCAAGTAACCTTCAATTTTAGATAAATCACTAACATAATCACATAAAGTAGTCCCCGGGGTTACCAACTCGCTAACCAAGCCATCCTTGGGGTTATCCAACCAGCATCTGTATATCTGTAGTAAAAAGAAACATGTATTAGCAAGATATTATATAAAAAGTGTTCTGAGAGAGAACTAGACTTCTGCACCTCCTCATGGCTCTGTTTTCAGGCTTTCAAAAAAAAACTGCAGATGCCATTAGGAGCACCGGACTCAGATTACCTGTCTCATGCACTACTGTCAGGATATAGTGACAGTTTTAACAAAATATATAATTATTTTTAATCATATTTGCTTCAATTCTACCCACTGCAGCTTTAAGGGACACTTGTTTTCACATTAATAAATGGCAAATTATAGTTAAGTAATGAGAATGATGCATTTTTGCATCATTCGGCAGATCTTTTGCTGATAAATGTGAGGGGGCCTTTGGTTGCTGGAAACACGGAGGGAAGTTTAACACTGTTAATATCCCTTTAAACCCCCAATGCATCGCTGGCAAGAAAAGTAGTTTTACCTTTCTTGAGTTTGATTAAAGTTGGATTTACAGAAGAATGCAGACTTGCAGGAATATTCACCTGCGACAACTGCATCAAACAATTAAACAGCAGAAAAGCGGCTACAGCAGTAATGCACTCAACCCATACGGGACCGGTGCTATCGCAGCAGCTCTGCGGCAACGTGGTAATTGTTAGAGCCTCGTGGGACATGGGCGGGATGTTGTGCTATCGTCAATGCATTAGTCACGTTGTGGTGCTACATGCAGAGGAGAGGACTGAGGGAGAGGAGAGACTATACACAGAAACAAGAGCACACATGGCTTCCAGCTAATGTACAGGCTTCATAAAGCATCCGTACAATTGAAGCCATCTTCATTGTGCCACCTCCTGGACTGATCCCGTCCATCGTCTCGGCACAAGCTGCTGTTCTACATCAGTGCTGCCAATTATGTGGCTCTGTCAGGGGATAAGAAAAGGGGCGTCTAACTCCTTGGAGATAAAGATTTTCATTTAAGTTATTTTTGAGTTGTTTTTAAAGACTATTTTTGATTTTCTTTTTTTGTTGCTGACCAAAGGTGTTCAGCACCTGAAACATGGTTATTTGTAAGTACAGTGCTCTGAGAAGCCTTTTCTCCTGACACTGTCATATTGGCGATTACTATTCTTATGTCTTAACTCTATATTTATTTTGAGAATTTCTCTACACTGCCATTATAGTAAAGAGTTGAGCAAAATAAACCTAGTGTGTAATCTGGAGGGAGGGGCTGCAGGAGGAAGGGGCCTCAGTGAGAGGATTGCCTGTACCCAGCCGCCTCCTTTGAGACCAAACAGTGCCAGAGGATATGGCCACTCTGGCCTCCGTATTGTAGCGGTGTTTTCACTCCCGGGGGGAAGCAGTGGAAGGAGAGTGAAGGTGCTCCAAGAAGGTCATCAAAAAAAAAGATAAAGATGATGGCAGATGCAACTAAACTTTAGTGTGCCCTTCTCACCCGGGCTGACGCCTCAGGCAGAGAGGTATTGGTGGGACGTGACGGCAAGGTGAGGGAGAAGACAAAAAGGCCAGTAGCCGGTGTCAGCAGGAAACCAGTCCTGAGGGAGACACCGTGCTCGACGGGGGCAGCTGGAGTGTCTCGCCATCAAATGGACCACGGACTGTTTCAAGTACCGTCTGCTGGGTACCGAATTCAGCTCAGAGAATGACCACGGGGCTCTGAATGGTTAGAAACCATGAAACTCTAGAATTACCTGCTGGCTGCTGTCGGCACAGACAGACACAGCGCTTCACATCAAGTGTTCTCAAGTGTATTTTAGTGCAAGTGTCTTCCTGTCCCACATCCCTGTTCTCTGAAAAGACCAACCCGCTCCACCACCCCACACACAAACACACACACACACACACACACACACACACAGATGTTCTGTATTCAGCTCTGTTTCTTGCACTAAAATAGGTGGACAATTACATTATGCAGGAATGACACTTTAGATTTATCTGCCTGTTCCTGTGTTTGAGGATGCTGCTGCTCCATATTGATGCTGACAATTACATGGTGTGATTAATGGACTACGGTTGAGGGGTAGTTTTCCTTACCAGCCGCAGCTTGTCAAAGCTTTACCTCCCTCCCCACGACGAATTAGCACTGGAAGGAAGTTTTAACGGTAATGATCTAGACTTTACAGTGACTTGTTCTTATCGTACATCTGGCGGTGACTAGTATGCTATTTAAAGCTGTGTGGCATATTGTATGTCGCTGGCTGAATGCTGTTTCCTCGCTGAATAGGGAATGACTCAGGCTGAACATTTTTCTTCACATCTTTATTTTGAAGTAGTTTATCAAAGTGATTCTTTTGTTATGTTTTTGATCAAAGACTTTGCTCAATTAAACTATTTGGAGACAGTTTTTTTTCCATTGATTTGTTTTGAAGCCCAATAATTAACCCAACTCTTTGAATGACAATTGGCGATTGCAGTCACACCTTTGCTTCCACTTAAAACAAAAGACTCAAACAAGTGTGAAAATAGAGGCCAATAAGACACAAACATTAAAGCTTCAGTAGACAGAAGGTTTTTCATTTGGCAAAAAATTCCATAATAACATTTCAGCATATCAAGTGCTCTGAGAGGAAACTAGACTTCTGCACCTCCTCATGGCTCTGGTTTCAGGCTTTATAAAAAATGTGCCCATTCAGCCGATTCTGTCATTTGCACCATTTCTACCCTCTGCAGCTTTTAAGGGAATTACAGGTTGTTCAGCTTTTTTCAGTGTTTCTGTTTTTGCCCAATAGTCTCCTGGATAGATAGACCTTCACGTGTAAACATGCTAATATGGGGTTTGATCAGTTAGCATACAGACAAATACAATTACATACAGTAGTAGCCATCGAAAATTGGCTCTTTGGCTGCCAGCTATTATCCAGCCACATATGTGAACTTCAAGGAAAACAACAATCTCTCTGTGTGACAGTATCTCAAATAAATTGTGTCTCAACTTGTTCCAGCTCTTCATTGAAGTTACGCTATATGTTGTGAAATATTCAAACTAAATACTCTTATGTTTTTATGGCTACACCATTCCATCAAATGGAAATATTCTTGATGTTTTGTGTCCCCAAACATTCAGCCTAGAACCGGTGGAAGGTCTGTGGCTGGTATGGTATCATACAGATATGTGACTTTCTTTCAAAATACTCAAAACATGAAGCCTGACTCTTGTAGCCAAGAGAACTATTCTGCAGCTTTCTCTCAAGATGAAGGGAAGTTGCTCCTCATTCGTATGTCTGGACATATGATGCTGGCTTGGTGAAAATGCATCTCTTATTTCAGGATATTTGGTGCACTTAGTGAGGAAGCTCTCTCTCTCTCTCTCTCTCCCTCCCCTCCTGCTCTCCATGGTTCAGACCTTTTTTTTCCGGTTTGTTTTTTAAGGCTGATGTATCGCCTCCAAAACTGGAATAAGCGTACCTTTAAACATCTACAGGCTTATCATAATTGCTTTTGTCTGTATGCATGCTGTGCTGCTGTGTGGATGGGTTTTGTCTCTCTCACCTGCCAAAGCAAGCAGCAGATGTTTGTAAACACATTGTTTCAAGTGATTTCACCATTTATACTACATTTATGAAAGGAAATGAAATAGAATTACATGTCAAATCTTACAGAATACAATAAACTGTAACCAGCAATATACTCCCTTTTCACCCGTGGAGAAAGTCCCCCAGACTCCCTTCAAAAATAGCAATGTTTTTTTGAGTTGAGTTAAGGGAAACTTTATGAACTTTGTGAAACGCTATCTTAATTATTTGCGCCTTCTTGTATATTAGGCAAATGTAATACTTTAAACCTGCAGTAGGCTGAAAGATTTTGGCATCATTGGGCAAAAATTCCATAATAACCTTTCAGCATATTGTAATTCAAGTGTTCTGAGAGAAAACTAGACTTCTGCTCCTCCTCTTGGCTCTGTTTTCAGGCTTTAGAAAATATAGCCCGAGACGGGAGACTTTGGCCAATCACAGGTCATTTCATTCAACAGGAAGCTGGAATTCCTATTTCTCTCCTCACATGTTTTCAGAAACATCTTGTAGTGCACTGTTTAGTTGTAAAATGAGAAAGTTTGCTCCGGCTGGTGGGCGGTGCTTGGTATTTCCTCAACTGATCTCAACATTGCTGCCGGGTCACAAACATTTTCAGTTCGGCAGGCTTTAGATCAGCTCTGATTGGTTGTTTTCCTCCAGTCGGTGAAATCTTGCAGATGCCGTTAGGAGCACCAGGAGGACACCAGTCTCTAATCTCAATAGTTACTGCACCATTTGTAGTTTAGAAGCCAAACATGGACTACATACTGTTTTCTACTGAAGGGCAGATTTAAGCAAAGCCAATCAATAACTTTACTTCTTCTGTGAAGTTAAATCGGTGCCTGCCAGCTTCTGTCGGTTTGAAGTCACCTTTTTTACTTTTATAACAAATTGCCCTTTACCGGCTGTAATAGAATTCTTTACAAGCTATTTCTAAAGAGGACCTGTTGCTTGTTTACTTATGAAATCTTTGGTCTTTGCTATTGTAATGCTTGTAATTGGACTGCAGTAATCTTTTTACCAAAGCGCTCATAGTGGTGTCTAGACAGCAGAGCTCCTTAAGCTAATGGCTAATATTGCTGAGGTGCTCCGCCGAGTGCTTTTAGACGCTCATTTGTGCCGGCTGCCAGCCGGTACTTTAATGGCTCTCTTATTAGTCATCCAGTCATGCTGTACTGACACTGATGTTGTGCTGGAATTATGGCCATCGCTGCAGACCACTGATGTGGGTGTTGATGATGATGGTGATTGTTTTTATATCCATTCATCCAGAGTAATATGTGATGATTATGACTTCTTTATATTCATTCATCTGGGTAATTTAGATTGACATTTATATTAGCCTATAATACTTAGATTGTAACTGTGTCTGGTCATTATCTTGTACTTTTTGTAAATGTCTACATTTTGTCAACTCTGCTGTCTTTTCTGGCTGTTCTCAACAGGAATCAATAGTGTTCTGATTGTATTCACTCCTGCTTTGTTCTCATTTTGTAATGAATGCTGACACGTTAACAATGGCCTAATGAGCGTGTACAGACACACACACACACACAAACACATATTCTGTATGTCAGGAGTGGGTTGAGTGGGAATCACACAGCGCACTCCGGATCAGTTTTGTGTTTTAGAGACAATCGTTTAATGACAAAATCAGGAGATAAACATTTAAAATCAAAATGTGTTGTTTTAGGTGCTGCTTTGTGACCCACACTGGAATATTGGAAATAATATCTAAACGTACATGTATTATCACATTACTTTTTGAAGCATCTTTTGGTCTTTGGCTGGACAGATCAAATCTAAAATACCGCAAAATCGAAGAAAGTTTGAATAAAAGGTAAACAACAAAAAATACATATTTGGCATCCCCAAAATAGTTTAGTAGTCTGCATTTAAGATATTTTACTAGTTATTATTCCATCAACTCAGAGATAATTTTAGGTTTTTGAGGCATAGTATACTAAAGAAACAACAATGCAATATACTGTAAGACCGTTTCAATGGAATTGCGTTGCTAGGCAACAATTTGGGTCCATGTTTACTTCCTGTCAGCTTATGGCTTCGTCCGAAATCGCATACTACATGTATGCACTACATACTCAATATGTGTACTATCGTTTAACATACTATTGTGTGAATAAAACAGTAGTATGTCTCTCTTCGGACACACTGAGCTGTAATTTATGTCGTCACTTCCTGAGAGCCTCCTTTGCCGGTTTTGGAGAGACGTGTAACCACGGTAACCCGTGTCAACCTCATGTGACGAAAACGACGGTTTCTGAAATTGTGGGACATTTATGATGCTGAAGTATTCAGCATTGCATACTGTAACATTTCACCAGAAATAGTATGCAATTTGCGTCCTATTGGTTTCATACTAAGGTTTTGGACGTACTAAAATATCTCACATATTGTTTTAGTGTACTAAATAGCATGTTAGTATGTCAATCACTGCAACAGGAAATAAACTGGGACACATTTGTTGTGTTGTTGTTTACAATGTTACAATGTTTACAACTGTGATATGGTCTACATGCAATCTAGTGCACTACCCAGTGTACTACAAAGCCAATGAGGTAATTAGATCATAATTTGACAGTAAACTTCCTTCCAGCGTTGGCCATCATTAAAGCAGTCACACAGTGCAGTGCCAGCTATAGGAACTCAACAGCATGTTGTCAGCCACAGCCTGCCTGATATAGTTATCCATGGTGAGAATGCTCAATTACCTGTGCTAGCAGTTCCGCTGGTAACACGCAACGCGTTGATTATCCCCAGACCACAACCTTTTCTGCTGAATCCTCAGCCAGCTGCAACAGTGTCTGCAGCTTTGGAAAACATAATGGCATTATGCTAATTTAGAGATATTGCTGGATTGACATTTCTACTGATTGGGATTAGTGCTCCTATCCATTTCACCCCACCCACGCAGCAATAGCTTAAGGTCTCTCTGTCACCAAAACATGCTTTTAACATTGCTGGTGTCAGGGGTAATTTGTGCAGTTACTGAAGTGGGCTTGTTTCGATGCAATTAGTTTATTTTCTTTGTGTAATGAGTGCGTGCCCTGAGCTGTCTGCCCTCTCGAGACATTTAGAAACCCAGCAAATAAACCAAATTCAGAGACGAAGGCTGCAGCTATGGTCTGTTGATTTGAATTTATCTTTCTTGGTAAAATAAGACCTTTGACACAGATAATCACAAGGTTGTCCTCATCTGTTAGGTTTGTATATCATCATATAAAAAGAGTTTGTATGTTATCAAAACGACTTTCCATCCAATGGTGTCTGCAAATTTGTTAACAAATAGTGTATCCATAATGTCTTATTCAATCAACCAGTTTTTACTCTACTACTTTACATTAGTCTTGTAGTCCTCCAGCACCAAAGTACCATACTATAATAAAAATATAATGATAATATAATAGCACAGGATAAATGATCAGTCTTTTACTTTCCATTTAAAGTTAACAATCAAGCACTGAATATATATCAAGTACAATTCACTGGTCATTTTGATTAGTACTAATGTCTTCTTCAACTATTCTGGGGACCATGAATGTTTGTACCAAATTTCATGGCAACCTATCCAATAGTTGTTGAGATATTTCAGTCTGGACCACAGTGGTGGACTGACCGATCCACTGGCATTGCCATTGCTTGAACCATGCGGCATGCAGAATGACTCCTGTCGGTCAGCATACCGTATGTGACAATTAGAGGCTGCTGTATTTCAATACAATATCCGTCCCAGTGGTATGTACAGTATTTAGGGGGTGAAAATGTTATCAAGGTCAGTACAGGACTTATTCACTAATGCCTTTCTTCCTTCTGTTTCTTTCCTTCTCCACAGGCACTCATAAATTTGTGATTGAGGGGGAACATCTGGAGCTGACAGCCATCACCAAGGAGCAGTCGGGATCGTATGAATGCATTGCTTCTAATGACATATCGAGCCCTGATGTCAGGACGGTGCAAGTCACAGTCAACTGTAAGGGCCAAAACTCGCACGTTCATCAGATATATATCCTCAAATAAAGCCTGATTGTTTAGTTCTTTTAATATGAATGTTTTGTTTTATACGCTCTCCTGTTACAAAATAAGTTGTCACAGCTATACTGGGATTATAAAAATGGGTTTGCAGGGCTTTGTGCCTTCAGAAGATGCATAGTTCGTCAAGGTTGAGTGAAGATTCAACAGGATGCCATCCCAAATAATGTCATGTCATTATGTCAATTAACTTTTAAAGAAATAGTAAGAAGAATTAAATGATAGTATGAAGCCCATAACATCAAGCAATGGGTAGATGTTCTCTATATGACGCAAACATATTTGACATTCTTTTATAGATCCTCCCTTCATGTCTAAAGCGAGGAGTACGGGTACTCCGGTTGGACAAAAAGGAGTCCTGCAGTGCGAAGCCTCTGCCGTCCCGAGAGCAGATTTCGAGTGGTACAAAGAGGACCGCAGGCAAGTTTCTCTTCTGAGCTCTGTGATTTCTACTGGACTGGAATTGTTTGAAGTCGTTATTACAGAAACACAAAGACGCCCGTTGTGCTGTAGGGTGTGGATTTACTTTATTTGAAATAAGCCAGACTGCATCATCTTTGTTGATGAGTGATGGCTTTTTACACATAACCTCATTAAAACTAATATTGTGCTTTTGATGTAATGAGATAATCCTTCATGCCCTTAATTTTCTTCTTTCAGTGGGCAATATAGGCCTATCCTAATATTCACATTATGAAAAATCCCAATTTACTTTTCTTTTTTTTTCTTCAAAATTCAGTCAGATCATTTGCAAAACAGGCATGGACACCAAAGGCAACTATGTTTTATTTCTACATAGTAATTGGTTTATGTCAGTGTGGTGTGGGGCTCGGAGGTTTAGAGGGATATTATAGTATAATATATTTTCCAACTCAAGGCTGGAGACTGGAAAGATGTTTATGAGCAGCCCCAGAGCTGGTAAGCTGATGTAAACACAAGCTGCACTGTTAAATGGGCCCTGACAGTGACAGCAGCGCTGCTCGTCAGTCCTCAAAGACAACATCGGTCCTCAAGAATAAAAAGATGGAGGTCGCTGATAAAATAAATGACTGTCGTCCGCAAACATGAAATAAGGCAACGCAACAGGAAATGCAATGAGTGAAATAGAAGGAAGGTTGCCGTGCACTGAAGGATGTACAGTCACCTCGATGAGGCAGTGAGCTGCATTCAGACTTTTAGCCCATACATATAGTTCTAATGTCATGAAGTATGTGTGCTAGAGATTTGACAAAAGGTTAAACAAACAGACACATGGCCTCTCAACAAACTCGAGAAAAGCACTGTTACAGTTGTTTCTCTTCACCGGCAGAAGCTTTGAAAGCTGCTCCCCTCTTTCTTACAGGCTCTTCAACGGACTAAACGGGGTTAAGATAGAGAATCAAGGTAAACAGTCAATGCTCGTCTTTTTCAACGTCTCTGAAGAAGACTATGGAAACTACACCTGCGTCGCCGTGAACACGATGGGAATCACTAATGCCAGCATAATCCTTTATGGTAAGAACATACATGCTGAGTAAACAAGTGACACGCTGAGGTGAATGAAAGTGTTAATTATGTTTCAATTATTCTGATTCATTCTCAAGTGGACTATTATAATGGCTAGTTTTTTTGCATGCTAACAGCTGCACACAAAAAAAAAGCAATCCTGACATGAAGGTCTCCCAAGATTTACCTTTTTCATTTCCACCATTCACTAGTTTCCATGGCAGCACTGATGTAAAGCTCTCATTTGGCTGAGATAATAAGCCACATTCACATGAACATTTGAATTCCAGTTAATCACAGTTCACATGGAAGCATATCTACGGTTCAAGCACTGATTTTAAGACACGCTAACACTGATGATGGAGTAAGTGGTGTGTTATTCTCCTGCAGGTCCCGGTGCGATGCACGATGTGAACGGGGCTGCCGCGTTGCCCCGTTTCTCCGTATGCCTCCTGCTGACTGTAACCTTACTCTGCCTGCTGATGTTCTGATGTGAAATGTGACGACCTTCAAGCTTCTCTCAGCATTGAGCGGCAAGAACAGACTATTAGTCCTGTAAGGAGAATGGAAATTTAAGAGTACCAGTGGTTCACCCTTAGTTTTCTTTCTTTTTTCTTTCGGGCTTTGCATCAGAGTCTGTTCTCTGTTGGCTCGCCAAGAGTGAGAGGCGTCAATCCGAGGAAGGGAAAAATTGAAAAATCATGCACTAATTTGATGATGGTAGAACTACTGCGTTTGTGTCTCCCCCAAACCTTTTTGTATGTGAAAAGGGAAAAAAGAAGAAAAATACATGTAACTGTTGATAGTTGACTGTTTATTGCCCAATATTGAAATGTACATTCAGATTATTATTATTATTATTGTGTCATGTCCGTTCAATATCTGTACAATACCATTAAGCTTTTTTAAGTAAACAACAAAAAAGGAAAAAATGCAATGTGATTGTTGAATTTTACTGTATTTTTACAGTTGTATGCAAAACAGAATAACAAATCCTTCATGATAAACAGTTCAGAATAATAAATAGTACACCATGATTTCTCAGGCAAAGTCCTACAGCATAGTGCATCCACATTTCTTTTTTTTTTTATTATTTTCATTCTAGTGTGTGTAGAAAATGTACAAATGTGTACAGACAATTCCTGCACTGTTGTTTTTCAAAATGCATACACTTATCAGATGGCATTTTTTGAAACACCTAATCACAGTGTCATAGCAGCTTCACGGCATATTCACACTGAGGACAGAAAACCTGAAATGAGATGTCAAACATTTATGTGATTGTCATTTAGGACAGAAGCGTTGGTCAGTGTGCCGCTTCGTTTGCTGCGGTGACAAATTGAATTAATGCTCAGAGTTGATAGATGTGATGGATAACCTACAGTTAGTGCTGATGGCATCATTAAAGCGTCAAGTTAGTGGGTGGTCTGATTAGCAACATGGCACTGAACTCTCTGCTGCTGATAACTGGGAAAACTAAATTCAATTTGAAAATATCATCAAACTTCCTGATTTAAAGTATTGTGTTAAAGTTGCAACTGATTCACGCTGATGGTAAGTTATGAAGTTGAAAAATGTGTAAAACTACAAACACATTTGATAAATAGCCTTTAAGTTTCTCAGGCAACCACAGTGGTTATCAGGTTCCCTTGGTTGACCGGTGGGCTTTTATGCAATTGAGGCTTTTTATTTGGACCACAGAGCCAAACAGGTTGCAGCTTATCACAAATCATGTGTTTGTTTCTTTTTTCCATTGATCTGCAATTGGAAAAAAGTACTTAACAATAACATATATTCCTCGTTAAAATATCTCTCCAAATACTAAATATCTCTGAAAACGCATACGGTCACTAAGAATCCACCGCCGATAAGTGAGAGCAGATAAAGTTACTTAAAGGACCATGTCAATGTTTTTCATCAAATCTTATTAATTACTAAAAGCATTCCAGAGTGTTATTTGTTTTACCTATATGTGAATTGTATTAAAAGACCATAAAGTGACTCGCAGTGGTGGAATGTAACTAAGTACATTTACTCAAGTACTGTACCTAAGTACACATCTGAGGTAATTGTACTTTACTTGAGTATTTCCATTTTATGCAACTTTATACTTTTACTCCACTACATCTCAGAGGTAAATATTGTACTTTTGACAGCTTTAGTTTCTTTACAGATTACAGTTTTCCGTCCCTTATTAATTATTGTCCTTAAAACAGTACAGTACACAAATACAGGATTTTCTTTTTTTGTCAGAGCATTTCATTTATTGATTGCTGTCAGGATGTGAGAAGAATTTCAAGAAATATAACAAAACATGTCCCGAAGAACATTACCAACCTCACCTTTAAGGTTTTAAATGCAGGACTTTTACTTGTGATGTATTTTCACAGTGTGGTATTAGTACTTTTACTAATAGATGAAGTCAGCGATTCTGGAGAAAGATTGTTGATATTTAAACTCAACACCCCAAAAGGTTAAGAAACATGTAGTAATTTGTAAATAATAGTAATAATCCACAATTAAAACCCCGTACTATATTTATTCATGGAGCTTTGCAAGTCACTGCATGTTCTACAACACTGTCCTGCAAATATTTCAGAATAAAAGCCTCGTGGTAACAAATTAAGGAATTCTGTCCACAGAAAGATATTCACTGTCTGTTGTTGCTGAGAACCGCGCGTGACTCGCGTTAAAAATAGGTGAGACCTTGAATCTCTAGAAGACATGCATCTGACACGCAGCCCACAGGTTCCACAGCCGCCACATGCTGCTCACACCGGGCGGTCTGGACACGCCGTTAGCTTGTTTCCCATTTACAGAGCCATGGCTGTGTATTAACACTAGATTTTCTTTCAGCGCACACTAAACGGACAGCTAGAGGACCGTGAGGAGATATTCCGATGAATTATACAAAAAAGTGTATTGCATTAGAATCGCTGACTGCTCCTTTAAGTAAAGAATCTGAATGCTTCTTTCACCACTGGTGACTTAGAATTTGTTTTATCCATTAAACACGACATCTGCTTAAAAGTTATCAATAATGCAAATCAAAAATAGGCCTTGCGCTGTCACTTGACTTCAACAAATTTTTTTAAAAAAAGTGTGCATTGGGATGGATTACTTGTATCTCAAGCACCAATCTGTACTATTTTAGTAATGCATTAAGATGAACAAAAACAGTGGTACATTCCTTTAATTAGCTTCTTCACATATTTAATAACATTGTGATCAAGGTTTATACTCAAACATGTCAGTCAACCAGAAGACGGATCCATATTTAATCACAAAAGTATTTTAATGTGAAGTGGTGGAGAAGCCGGATAAAGGTCCTTGATTTAAAACATCAATTTAAATTCACCAGAAGTGTTTTTTCACATTTCTAACTACAAAGCTGGCACACAGCTCCAGTCCACATCAAAGCCACAGGTGACACAAGCTGGAATATTTCATGATCGACAAGATAGTAGCGTCAACTTGAATGCTGATGAATGTCCCGCGTAGCTGCTATGAAGCTTTTTTTCAGGTGTTACGAGTGCGCTTTTAACCTAGTTTGCACCGAGGTAAACAGCAGACGCTGATCTCAAGAATGCAGAAGTGATTGTTGTGTTCTGTTGTCAGTGGATGCGTTTTTCAAGGGACATTTTTTTAGTCTGCCTCAGACAGAAAATATCCAGTGATGAGAATATACTTAAAGCACAAGTGATTGATGATGTAATGTTCTGCTATTGTCCAGTTCACTCCTGTGCATACGTACGAGTAAGAAGTGTGTCGAGGACAAAACGAGAAATGAGAATGATATATGTGGGAATGCTTTTGTTGTACTCACATGTTAAGTTATGTGCTTGTAATGATGATGAACCAGTCAGCTGCAGACTGTCAGGATGTGATTTCAATCTTTAGGGGTTTGCAAAAAAACACAGACAGGTGAAATTCAGACGCCTGCAAAACTAAAGTGAGGGGTTATTGTAACCCTTTCCATCCCAGATAGATTAACACGTATTGATGTCAATAAGTTTGAATCAATTTGTTGAAAATCCCCATTAAAAGAGAACTGATACCGGAATTTACTTAAGGTGTATTTTTGCATATGTCACCATGAAATGTAATTTGGTTTTTTTTGTCTTTTATTTATTTATTTTTTTTAAATGGTTTAAGGATTTTAGATTGATGCGTTTCACATTATCTGTAATCCTCCTGAATGCATAATTCTCTGGGCATTTTAAAGTTTGCAGTATTCAAAATTCACTTGTCATCTACAATGTTTAATTATTATTATTATTTTTTTACAGTTGATTTTACAATATATGATCTCAGTGATGGCTGCATTGTTAACCTGTTTGATATGTTTTCTGACCTTACTGGAGGTTCAGCATAGGGTAGTCACTATTGTGGTATATAGTCATCGTATCATTTGATTGAGAGATTGCAAAAATGTCCATAAACTGGTTCAATGTGAAATTCAAGTTGCAAATCATTTGTTCTGACTATGACGAGCCCGTTCTCATTCCCAGGGTGTCAAATACCGACGTTTCGTCACGCCCCTCGGCGTGTGATACCGATGGCACCGAGGCACCCTTAAGCGCCTGTATGAGACACACCGGGCTTTCAAGTAACTACAACGTAAATCCATCTTCGTCAATATCGGGGGAAGTGCTGCAGGAGGGTAGTAGGAGACCGGTGCTCGTGTTCGGTTTGAAACCAACAATGTGTTGTTTATCTTGTGTGTTCACAACGTTAAGTTTCACTTTACAAACTAATCATTTTAAGCCAAACCACTTTTTTGTCCTGAACCCGACTAAGGCTGAGCTACCCAGCGCGTTAGAAAGTGACGCCAAGGGGTCCTGACCAAGCGTCAGTATGTGGTGAGTTGGGAATGAGAACGAGTTGCTATGACACCACACATTACTGTTACTCTTTTACGACAGAGTACTAGGGCCACATTGAGGGGGGAAAAAAAATCTGATATTTCGAGAATAAAGTCATAATATTACGAGAAAAAAGTCATATTTTAATGAGAATAAACTCATACTATTTCAAGAAAATTAAGTCGTAATATTGCGAGAATAAAGACATAACTATACGAGAAAAAAAGTTGTAATATTAAGAGAATAAAGTCATAACTTTACACAGGCGGCACGCTGCTTTATAAATAATCTAAAATAACATGTACAATTACTACTTTATAATATTAGGACTTCATTCTCATAATACTATGACTTTTTTCTCTTAAACTTCTGACTTTATTCTCATAAAACAACTTTTTTTCTCATAAACGTATGACTTCATTCTCATTAAATTATAACTTTTTTCTCGTAAAATGACTTATTCTCAAAATCTCCGATTAATTTTTTTTTCCCTCAATGTGGCCCTAATACTCCCGTTGTACTCTTTAGCCTGTGCTTTTTTGATTTTTATTTAAAGCTGCAGTAGTTTATATGTTTAACAAATTATAACATGTCATGTGAAAGGTGTCATGCATAGGCCCTGTTTACACCTGCCACCAAAATGCGACAGGTGTAAACAGGGTCCAAGTGAACAGCTCTTACTACATCAGTTCACACCTGGCATTAGAATGCATTTCCACGTGTCTCCAGTGACCACTTGTGATCGTATCTCACTTGCTCACCTGCTAAACACACACATCGTTTCTGTTTGCAAAGACCAAATCTGATGTTGTTTTTAACCAGCAGGAGGCCGGAAATAGATATAAAGAATAGATATGTGGTCAAATGCATCCCAGATAAACCTCAGCAAGTGGTTTGAGTGATTGGATCACAAGCGTACCTTGGTGGTCGTTTACGCATGTAAACGGGGTCATAGTGACAAAGCCACAGATCATTATTGACAACTCTGTAGTTCCCCTCAAATCTCTGGGGCATTTTAGCCTCATTGTTAGGATTGTACAGCCTGCAGCTTTACTTATTTGCTATCAAAAAGGCTTTGATAAACCCACCGTATGCAACCTGCTGAGTACCAAACAACACACAGACAAAGATAGCAACCGTCTACATACATAGTACATACTCGCTACTAACATAGTGGAATATCAAAGGGCCAGACATCTTTCCACGAGTTGGTGGAGACCAAAAACAGAGCTACAATGATAGTGAATATTGGGCTTACATTTTTGGCCAGAAACACGACTCCAAAATAATGTTAATATTGCTCCATTTCTGTCAATTTGTAAAAAGTCAGGTCAACCCAACTCAAATTATAATAATTTTTTTTACAGGGCACATTTAAAAACAGAAAGAAATGTTGACCAAAGTTACACAGATAAATTTAAAATAACATAAATAGGTTAATAACTGTAACAGATATTATTAAAGCAATTGTGTAGTTAATAATAATTACGGGGACTCAAACACAGTTGTAAAAAAGATGGGTTGCATAAAAACTGGTGATAAATGGAAAAGATCTGAAAGGGAAGTTGTAAAGTGTTCCACAGTCTGTGAGCAGCGATGGAAATGGGTTTGGTCCCTTTGAAATTCAACTGGAAACATGGAAGGGCGAGGAGTGACTGATCAGAGGATCACAGGGGTTCTGGATGTAGGGATTGATGAGATCAGGGTTGAAAGCTGGTATCAATCAAAATCAATAAAGGGGGAAAAGAGCGGCGTGTCATCAGTATAATATTGATGAGGGATGTTTCTGAAAACTGACTCCATTGGAAACATATGCTGTAGAGGCAGGAGAGCAGAAGATGATGATGAAAAAAGATCAATCATGACAGGAAGTGATCTATGTCTTAGGTATGAAACAAATTAACTGCAAGGCCTTACCTTGAATGTGTACTACAGGGTTGAGATGATCCAGTAGGAAATGGTCAAACATATAGTTCATATTTTGCCATCATTGAAAGAATTGACAGCTATTGTAGAAGGAGAGAGATAACATGCTAACAGACATGAGTGTTCAATCAGTCTGCAGTAGCCGAACCAGTCCAGTATGATAAAAGACCTGCTTTTAATCTTACCATAAAAAAGAAAAAATATTCTGTCCTCTAAATTCCTGTCGGAACTACCTCTGCACCCAAGGTGTTTCTTATTTTTCCCAATCTTAATAAACAGGACTATTCAATGTCACCGCTGTCAGGACTGATAGGGATTCAGACAGTCTCAGCACAATGGCATCAATATCTGCATGTGTTAGATCCTGGGCTCCTTCCAGTGTAACCTTGTTATCAGAGCAAAGCTGTAAAAAGAGCAAAAATGCGGGGCAAGTTTGGAAACGGTGGTGTCAGTCAAGCTGCCTGGTACCTCTTTGTGTCTTTCAATGAATAGCAGGAGATGCACTACGGTGACATATCTGGAAGACAAACTCTTACGTCGAGGTTCTGTGTGTGTGTGAATACTTTTCTGTCAGTTTCCACAACTTAGTGTAATCACATTACTGCTGGTTCTTTTTAAAGTAATAAGGTTGTGTTCTTTTATTTCCATAATGAAATGAGAGTTACTTAACTCGAACTAACTGATTTAACTGGAGGAACCGGGGATCGAAATGCCGATCTTACGATTAGTGGACGACCTGCTCTACCTCCGAGTCCCCCAATAAGAGGAATCCATATTTGTGTGCTGAAGGAGAGCCAATGAAAGCAGGATTTAATTTGTGAAGAAAGCAATATGATGATGCGTTCACTGGCTGTCTGATGAAGTATGGGAATCATTTTGAGAGTGAGAGTGAGTGTGTGGGCACAGCTGGCTAAATGCAAAGACAGGTCAAGGCCAAAGCTGGAGGGGAGGGGAGGGGACGAATCAGAGGCCTGCCCAACTGCTGAGGTCCCCAGTCAACAAATCTCTGCCTATATGAGACTAAATCATCTCTAAATCAGCTGCAGCACTGAACATCCTATTCCATAACCTAGACATAACCTTATGATGTTGTCTTTGCCATTTCCTTCCTCACATGAGCAAGACAGTAGGTGAAGTCATGCATGCCTGAATGGGCAACAGACCGTTCCATCCAAGAGTCTTCACCCACACCCGAGGACAGAAACATTCAGTCCACAATGGGTTTTTTACTCTGTTTTGCTCACTACTAGTATTCTCACTTTGGCTTTTCAATACAAATCAGATGTTGCTGTCGCTGACATGAGGATTTGACCAGCTCCAAGGTGTCAGTCTGTAAAACCGGCCTGATCCTGCTTTGGTAGATAATCAGAGCGTATTTTTCTTTCCCATATTGCCATGAAGACATCCTACTCCCTGATGTATTTGCCACACTCATAACATACTCCTCCTCCTGTTCTCTTGGGAGTAATCGGCTCCCGTTGTATTTTAAAATACAGAATGTGTCACAGACATGAAAATAAGTAAAGATTTATTTTTAAATAAGGTAAGATACGATAAGAAAAAACTTTATTGTCTGTCACAGGTAACATTAATTTGTCTTTGACAGGCTCAACAATAAATAGATAAAACACATATAAGACATAGTCAAAACAGAGATACACACTTGCCCCTAGGGCACGATATACAATTATAACTGACAAGAACAGTTTGAAAATAGACTGAAGTTAAGTATGTTGCCCCTTTTAAACTGTTCAAGGTGATGATGGCAGTGGGAATTAAATACTTTTTATATATATTTTTTCCGGGCCAGCAGGACTTTGTAGCTGCGACCTGATGGAAAGGATTGGTGAAATCAACACTTCCTGCTTCCGTTTCAAAATAAAAGCTTTCTAGCATTTTTTTTCTGTGGCCAGAGTTCCTTCATTTGTTAACATTATGATTTTATTTTGAAATATTTACAGGACAGTGTTGTAGAAAATGCAGTGACTTGCATTGCTTCATGAATGAATAAATAATGGGGGTTTAATTGTGGATTATTATTATTATTTACAAATTACCACATGCTTCTTAACCTTTTTCTGTCTAAAATAAATATCAATGGCATTTATAATGAAATTAAATGGCCATTATAAAAGGCAAACTCTATGCAGAAAGAGCAGCCCAGCAGCAGAAATGCTGCCAGTGTGGATGCCACATGCGTGAGACACGCAGTAGTCACACACTGCTCACGTGGGCAGTCTGGCCAAAGCGTTAGATCGGAGAGCATTGGCGTCACCTTATTTTTTTAACCCCAATACTGTCATAAAGGACAAGAATCGTATTATTTGTTAAATGCCAACACTCTGTTAAATGTCAAAAAACAAACGTGTCATTTTGAATGTAGACTGTGCTAATATCAGTCACATCACATCACCCTTTGTCTGATGGACTACAGAAACGTTGCCCAACAGGAACGGGCTGTCTGGAGAAAAACAGATGTCATTCTCGGTCAGTGCCTCCTTCAACCTTCCAGGTACAATCCGCTCACACATGTCACATAAATGCTCTCGGATCCCTGCCCATGACTGTTCTCTCGTCTTCAGGTAGAACAACAACATCAGTCAATGCCAGCAGCTCACTGGGATATTTATTTCTCTGGGTATCCCCTCGACACCTGCGGGGACGGAGAGATCACCTCCATCCTGCGAGGCTGCGATCTGAAGAGAGACGCTGCAGGTTCATAAACAGGATAAATGCAGGCACGATCTTAGAGGTCTTAATGCAGTTGTTTGGTGTGAGGTAACACAAATGAAAACTATGATTGTGAAAGAGTTTTACAATTTTACAATGTTGAAATATCAACATATCAACTCAATATCAGCTATCCTCTAACACCAATACACATGACAGACAGTATTTAGTTCATCATAGATGAAGAATAAGAATGATTTCTTATTTTGGCACCTGTCAAATGATTTGTTTGCTACCCTTTAGTTGATATCTTGTTTAATAACACACTAGAATTGTGTTCTTTTGTTCAGTGGCACGTTGTTACCCTCGCCAGTAGGTGGCAGAATAAACTACCCATATGACCCATATAAGCTATAGAAGAAGGGTTGTGTGGTGTCTGACCCATGGTCTAGCCGCATGGAAGTGTGTGCCTGGTGCAGCTGTAAGTTAGCAAAGGATTTGCCCAGTCCTGCTGGTGAAGTATAAAAAAAGAAGGTTTTTCTACACCATTAATGCCACAGCAGTCTGAATGGTGTAACATTGACATAAAGGCAACAGGAGTGGAGTTGTAACCATGATCAGCACGGCTGAGTGCTAATCTTGTAATACCACTTTTCCTCTGAGAGGCGATAGTGAGTCACTGTAGCATCCAGTCTGCTCTCAGTCCAGAGAACGAAGAAGAAGCAGAGCTGCCCCGAGGGTTTGTCAATAATGAATCCACGGTCCGTGTGCATTTTGATAGTTTTATTTATTGTATTGGAGTGGCAGAAAAGAGAAAATGCTCCGTACAAGGTGAAATGCTGACCCCTATTTCTGTGGAGCAGGTGGCTCGGTGATACATATTGTACCTTTAAGCAGATTTAATTATGATTATAATAATGTCTGATTGGTTGCATTTAAATACTTTATTTCTTGTCTATAAATGTTTTCAAACGTTCAACTTGGTGCAAGCAAAATTCATACATTTAAGTGCAAATTAAAAATCTCCATCTTATTATCAATACCACGTGCTCTGGTTTCATCAGTCATGTTCAATTGAGTTTACTTTTCTATGTTAGCCTTGGTTCTTTTGTAAGAGTACCTTTTTATTTTCCATGTGTATTTTATCATATGTATTTAACTATTGTAAAAAAAAAAAAATATTGATAATTACACCAACGGATCACAAATCACCTATGTTCTAATACAAAACCATAAGGATATAAGAATAAAAAATGAGTCATTTGTATGTGAAAATAGGTCCATTTACAGTAAATGGAGCTCCACATCAGGAACTCTTGTCATGAACCAGCTAACTGTGTGAAGAAGAAGAAGCTGCCCTTTTGCAGGCTTGGGTATGAGGACTTGTTGCTGTGACAACAGCTGCAGATTTTTTCCAGTAACACTGAGATGCTGTGTAAGAACGGCCGGCAGCGTTTGTTCTGTCTCCGGAAATTATCTTTGTTTCGTGTGACAACATGATCCTATTTTATGGATCCTATATGGAGTCTGTTTTAACTTTTTTCTTGAATCTGTTAGTACGGGAACCTCAGCATCAAGTCCTAAAATGCTCTATCTAGGATAGTGAAAGTGAGCAGCAAGATCTTGGAGGTATAGGCAAGTTGGAATGAGAACGTGTTTAACAGGGAGGAAGGCTAAAGCCATCCTATACAACAGTGCACATCCTCCTATACTCTGAATTCAGGATTTTGCCTTCTGGCTCCAGGTTCAGATTCCTCCCTGTTAAGAGTATAAACACTCCTTTATCCCCAAAGCCATGTCACTCCTGAATACAGGCCAGGGGAAGAGTGAGTACCACGGCTCCTCACCTGTCCAAGTTATAGTGTAGCTGATAATATGATGATGACTATGTACTTTACTCTCCCTGTGTATTTGTATTTATATGGTCATACTCTGCCACCGTGTATTCTATCTGACTTTTGTATTTTATGTTAGATGTTATTGCAGCTGTGTTTTTGCACACTGTGGAAATGTAAGTTGGAGACCTACTGTTGTTGGACTTCCAGCCCGTTTGTATTCAGGGCGCCTCTCCTTCCCCCTACTGTCTATGTTCTTTCATGTATTGTAATATGCCTTGCTGTGGAACCAATTGCCCTCAGGGGACAAAAATAAAGTTGAAGTTGGAAGTTGAAGCAGGAACATTTCCAGCCAGCTTTGAAGAACTGAAAAAATCCAGACATGTGTCAAATCATCAACAATCAAATCAAACTATCTCCATCTGGACAACCATAGCTGGTCTGGTAAAAACAAAAACAAAACGTTCCAACTAGTTTCTCATCAGTTCTGATATGAAATTTTATATATTTAAATAATACACCGACATATTCAACCTGACAGGATAAATAAATCACATATTGTGGTTACAGTCAATGCACGTTAGAGTGATCATCCTGTATTATAAATTAAAACATACGGAATCTTCTCCAGCATCAGTCTGCTAATGATGCCACCGTGTCATACTGTTCTCAGCTGATCATTGATTTATGCCTCTGCGCTTTGTGCATCAGGACAGATCTGTGTTGCTCTCGGTCCCCGGGGGAGTTGTGGGTATCCGCAGACTGTTCATTTACAGCGCCTTCAGAAAGTTTTCAAAACTGCACATTTATGTTGCCACAGTTTAACGTTAAATGGATTTCAGATTTGTTTTTCTTTTTTGTACTCAAAATTCCTGAGAGCGTAAAAGTGTTTTTTTTTAGACTTTATTTATTGAAATTGAAATCCAGAATATCTCATTTGAAAGAAAAGATCACTCCCCTGACTCATCGCTTTATAGACGCATTTCTGGCAGCTAGTTCAGCTTTAAGGCTTTTTGTGTGCAACAACATGGCACATCCTGCTTTGGGATTTTCTCCCATTCTTCCCTCACAGATTCTGTTAAGCTCGATCAAGTTGGACTGGGGTGCGTTTGTGAGCGGTTATCTTCCAGTCATTCCACAAATTATCAAGTTCTGGGCCTTTGACTGGGGCCTCCCAAAGACTTCCACATGATTGTCTGAAACATTTCCAGTTTTAATTTGGCTCGGGGGTTAGTGTTCTGTTTTACGGTCTCACCCAGATGTGTGTGAGTATACTTGTGTCTCCACAATTCTATCTCTAACTGTATGTGTCCTTCTAATTCGTGCCCAGTCCTTTGAATGGGAGTCAGCCATCTCAAGGACACGCAAAAGAATTTGGATGCAATTAGGAGTGACACTGCGGAGAAGATGAATGCTCACTGACTGACGCACTTTGAGCTTTTTCATTTCTAATTAATTTATGGAAGAAAAATGTGAACTGCAGATCTGTGACAAAAACAAATAAATAAAAAATACTCTGTTTTTGAATTCAGACTGTATTGCAGAAAAAAATAAAGTGGTTGAATTTCAAACTCTTTGCCTGAAGTCAAATGTGAATCAGCATATCGTACAGGAAACTCTGGGCAGAGGATTATCATCTTTGGTGAAGTATATGTTTTTCTGTACCTTGATGTGTTGACAAGCTTTCAGAATAGCTGCTTCCTTCAAAAATTGTCAGAGTTTCACCAACATCACTAACGGTATCGAAGATTACAATACTGTAACTCTCGTTCTAATTTACACAGGCTCCGCCCTCTACTGGACTCAATATGTAATACTCTCGTCCAATCACAATTTTGCATAAACGTAGCCGGCCAATCAGGACATGCCTACCAGTATACCAGCCTACGTCCCTGCTCCTCTGCCTGCTTGCCTTCACTCAGACAGTGCACTCGTTCTCGCGTACTCGCTCCAAATCTCTAGAGGTGAACGCACGCTCACTCCACACTGCAGAAGAGTTAGTTTAGCTCTGAGAATATCTAGTGAATGTTCAGTGGACGTTTGTGCAGAAATAACTGCTGCAGCTCCTCCAGACCAACAGAGGTTTTCCGTGTCTTGTGAAGCGACGGGGCTCCGCAGAGAGAAACGTTGTAGTCTCGTTACCGACCGGGTGCCGGTGTCTCCCTGTTCACTCTGGCTGCGGGCGGAGGGAGATGAGTTTCTCGCTGCGGAGCCCCGGAGAAGAAAACACAGTATCAGCAGTGATTCATGGAGAGACCTTCGTCTGGTCAGCTAACATTACTGCCAAGCAGCTGAAATATAGAGTGATATTGTGCTTTTAGCTGACGTGTGTCGCCTCACTGTTTTGAGCGATGCTCGTTCATGTCTGTTTAGAGCGAGCACAAGCACGAGTCCGACGCTGACTTCCGTTGATTTCACGGCCACAGGTGTTGCTGTTAACAAGCATTTCTGAAAGTTACAAATAGTCCCTTTAAATCTTAACAGATTTTAAAAATGTGAGAGAGCCCTGAACAGTTAAATTGAACAGTTTTGTTCCTATAGTGTGTGGAGAGCAATGACTTGGCCAAAAGAACACACTAACAGATTCATTCATGAACAACAAAAGTCACGACTAAAAAAAAATGGAAATCTCGCAAAATATTTCACCGTCAAATGTGACTTCAGTGTAAACAAACATGGTGGACGACGGGCAAGAAGAATTAGTGATGTTAGTGGTGGTTGTCCCTCCTTCTTCAGTCAGCTTTGGTTCTCAATTGGCTGTCGTTGTTTCCCACATGACCGCGTCATCGGCTGTCCTCGTGGTTCCCCACGCATAACAGGATATCCCATTGTAAATATTGAACATGTTTAATATTTACAATTTGAAATCGGAGCGGCCAGGATAGACTTCCGAGCCCATCGGGGATAAAAAAAACACTCTTAACAAACCTCACACCACAGGATTATCTGGAAAGATAATCTTTAGAACCATAAAGAAAATCGAGGCTTTGCTGCCGATCGTCGGGAGGGGGCGGGGGGGTAATTGGGCCCAAAACCGGCTTAATTCCCGTGTAGTGTGTACCCAGTATTATGTGAAATAGTCTGCTCAGGCTTTTATTTATTTACATTTACTTACATCCCATAGTTAATTAAAATCAGCCAAAGGCCAGCCCACATATTCATGCTGCCTGGTGTAGAATTATGATTTTCTTATACATGAAGTTTCCTTTCACCACATCTTACTTTCCTATAGCCAGTGTACCGGCAGTGTCTTAATTGCTATAATATTCAGTGTTTTCCATTCAGATTTTTTGCCCACTGAGCCATTTGCTGCTCAGCAAGCAGAAACAGCCTGCTCCTGTTAAACAGATGTAATGGGTCAGGAGGAGAGCTGCATGTCCCGCGAACCACAAATATTTTCTCTGACAACATGTGTGGTCCTGTTTGGGTTTCACCATGAAAGTGAGACATTGGTTTTTTTTCTACACTGATGGAGTAGCTTTAGCAAAGCTTTGCAAAAGCTTTATTTGGATATAAATAATGTTTGCCAGTGCATAAAATCCCAAGCACCAAACAGAGCGACAGAGGGTTGCAGAGAAGTGATGCTGACGATGGCAAAGGGGAAGTGGTGGTGGGAGGTTAGGTGCTGGTATAAGGTGGTGAGTCTGTGTGCATCAGAAACTTGTCTCATGCAGAGGTGGGCAGCAGGGATGGGCTGCTTGTCCAACAGAGGAGACTGGGAGAAGGGAGCTGTGAAGCTGTGAATGTGTTGCCAAGGAGCTGCTTGAATAAACAGGCTGTGAAGAACAGACAGAGGAGGAGGAGAGAGTAAGCCAAAAAAGGCCTAGGAGAGCCTTCTGTGCTGCCAAAGGGGGGGTGGGAGGACTCCTGTGCGTGTGTGTGTGTGTGTGTGTGTGTATGTGTGTTTGTGTGTGTGTGTGTGTGTATGTATGTGTGTGAGAACTGGTAGCTGACAGCCGGGCTTGGTGTGAGAGATTATAGGGGAATGGACACTGTCTGGAGCAGAGATCTGCTGAGGAGCCGGAGTCATCCTAGCAGTGGACACTGATGGCAGGACACTCTTAGAGGCATTACAGCAATCAGTAAGGGTCAAGGAGCAGGAGCCATGTAAGAGAAGTAGCCCATACACTGAGGGCAGGCGTGGTGCTGAGGAACATGATTGGACATCAGGGATGAGGGACAGTGATTGGTTGAAGGATTTCCATACATATGGCACTAAAGATGATTATTTTTTATTTAGTTTTGATTATTTTGATGTCTTACTAGAACCAACACTGAAGGCCTATTCTATCATCAGATTGAAATATTGATGACATTGACTTGACTTGTCTTGAGTTTCATAACAATTGCTTATACATGTGATTGCGATGTTTGATAAGAGGTCTAATGCCCGTTTCAGACTACACGATATCAGCCCGATTATAGCCCGACATGGCCGTCGTAGGGGATCGGGAACGATAAACGAGTGTCGTGTGCGAAATTCGATCCTCTTATCTCGTGTAGTGTGTCACAGCACACGACAACTGACGCCACGTCTCGGACGCCGCACGACATCCCGAGGAAAAGTTTAGCCTGTCTGAATTTTTCGCCTTGTCACGCCTAGTGTGACATCTCCAACGACGTGTTCCTTTGCGTTGACCAATCAGGTGCTCTCTCCAGCGCACAGTTGCAATCAGGTTACTTGGTAATAAACAAACATGGCGAAAAGGAGGAGGAATGCCCAATTTGCTGCTGTCAGGTGGGACAATGAAACTGACTGAAGTATGGACAGCCCATACCGTCCTCTCTGTGCCACCCAGGAGCGCATCCACAACCCTTTTCTCTTTCTTTTCTTTTTGCAACACAAGACCGCCAGCATCACACAACGCTTCTGTCGCCATGATTGACAGTTGCTTCAACCGCCTCCCCGATGACGTCTGAACTCGAGCACGATCGTGGAATACGACGTGCCGTGATTGGTCGTGGTCATACGTGTAGTCTTGCCGGTCACCCGACCAAGACACTGAAAGAGTTTAGGCGCTGTGATCGTTAGATCTGACACGGTGACCATCGTCAAAGACAAAAATATTGTGTAGTCTGATCCCGGCATAACAGGGAGTTAGACCCAAACATTAGTAACATATATAATAACGTGCATATTTGTTCATGCATAGCCCATATCCCATATAAAACTGGTTTGGTGTAATGACAATACATATAAGTCCAAATGGGGAAATGGTTGATTAAACAAATATAGTTATAATTTTCCCACATTCAACAGCAGGACATTTAACACAATGCTGGGAGCACCAGCAATACATTTCCACTCATCTCAGTTGTATTAGGGTGGAGAAAGAAATCTGAGACACAGACATATCAAAATCTGGACATATAAAACTATCTGCATGGCGACAGACCACCAAATATATATATTTTTTTTTTTGTGGTTTTATCTGCTCCGAAACCTTTCTATTAGTTTCATGTCATTACTTTTATGAACATTCACTTGATAAGTCATGTAGTTTTTCCCTGTTTTTCTTCAGTGTAATCAGGATCGTATACAGACTGCGGGATTTGATGCATGCATACTGCGATTTTTCACAGATCCACGCTGTGTTTGCTGAAGCTAACACTCCTCCCAAAGCAGAGGTGTTGTATTCCCCATGTTCCATCCCTGTGATGGTAACACCTCCTCGGTCTACTCCTACTCAACATTGATTACATGTCATATTGGTCAACATAAACAAGTATGTGAAACACATATGCACTGCGGGCCTGGTACGGTATGTGTGCTTATGTCAAGCTCATTGTGTTTATTGTGCGTAATGAAGCGTCTAACCTTGTGTAACTGACATAAATTTGGTCACAGTGAGATCTCAGTGTCAGCCATGACACAGATGACTGGGTATACGCACCGCTCTCTGGATACGGAGTAGTCTTGCATATTATGTGAGCGGTGTTAAATTATGGACTGATAAAAGACAGCCACTGCGGTTGTGAACTTCATCTGCATATTTGCCATAAGAAAAACAGAATGTTCTTCCAGTTAAATTCCAGTCCATACCAGGAACTCATGTTTACTTTATATCAGCGAGTTACCTTTTGTATTGTCCATCAAATGAATACTTTTGTTTGGGTTGATTTCTCAAACGTCCATCCCATTTGAAGAACTTGATTTAAAGCATTTAGCTCCCGTCCTAAAACTTAAAAGCCAGATGTAAAAATGATGCAAATCAGCTAAACTCCAAGAGAAATGTTTAACGGTATAATATGTAACAGTTGTCGCACTCCTCCTCAGCTCAATGGGCGAGCGACAGAGGCAGAGAGAGAACAGTGATGGTCAAGTGAGCTATCGAGTGAATGAAGAGAGGGAGCGGCGTTAGTGAGAATAAATCATTGAATCAGAGAAATAAAACATTATTGCTGAAGTCCAGAAACGTCCTGAACACGGCAAAATAAGAAGAAAAGAGAAAATCCAAACATAGGGCTGCAGGGTCTCTGTAGATATAGACACCACCACACACTTCTTTTTCTTTTTTGACAAACAAAAAAAGAAAAAGCCCACAAACATCTTGTGTTGGTGCTGTATCATATTCCGTTCTTATCTACTAACAACATATCACTCAACATCTGTGTCTCTCCTGCTTATGCGAGAACATCATTTAAATCACCATTTTCTATAAAGTGTATAAATGGTCCCCACACTTTTTTGAAAAAGTCTTTTTTGCCTTTAAGGATTTAGGTTATTTATTTTCCGTTGAGAGACAGCGAGACATTTCTTTCAGCCACTGACCTATTCGAGGTCTGTTGACATTTTTCAAGTAGAGGGCAATCAGACGACTTGCTTGTCGAAAGCACAAATCAAAAATAATTTGTTTACTTCTCTGTATAAATGCAGTACATGGGTACACTCTAACTTTAGAGATCAAATATAATCAATAGCATTGTTCATTTCCCCACAGAACTCACTTATTTTAGCACAGTCCCAAAGATGGTTATCTAACGTGCCCCTTTCCCGACTACACTAGATGCATGCATGTGGATTATTGCTATGAAATGTATGTAATCTAACTGGAGTAACATCAGTATGCATCAGCCAGTTATATTGTTGTTTCTAGTATTAACAGATTGTGTTTGGGCCTTCATACAAGCGTCCTGCCATTCATCAAGTGTAATCTCCACTCGTAAATCGTCCCTCCAGGCATTTAACCTTGGTTCACGAGATTCAGTACAGCCAGAGACAAATATGTCATATATTATAGAAACATGGCCTTTGCCATAGACGTTTTGTCATTATAGTTTTCTCCAGAGCAGAGAGAGGTGGCATTGCTAATGACTTGTTCTGATTGGTTGAAATAAAACTTCTGATTTGTAGATATTTAAAGGGATGTAAGAATCAGAAATGTCTTGTTAACAGCGACACCTGTGGCCGTTAAGTCAACGAAAACGGCCTTTTGCTCGCGTTTGTGCTCGCTCTATAGACATGAATGAGCATCAGTCAAAACAGTGAGGCGACACACGTCAGCTAAAACCAAAATATCACTCTATATTTCAGCTGCTTGGCAGTAATGTTAGCTGACCAGACGAAGGTCTCTCCATGAATCATTGCTGATACTGTGTTTTCCTGCTTCAGCCTCACGACTGCAATCAGAAGGAACAGGGGAGACACAGGAGCTTTGGTCGGAGACGATAACGTTACTCGCTCCGGAGCCCTGTCTATTCACTCAGCGACAGGAAACGACACGGGAAACCTCTGTTGGTCTGGAGGAGCTGCAGCAGTTATTTCTGCACAAACGTCCACTGTACATTCACTAGATATTCTCAGAGCTAAACTAACTCTTCTGCAGTGTGTAGTGTGCGCGCATGCACGTGAGGTGGAGCGAGAACGAGCGCGTTGTGTGAGTGAAGGCAGGCAGGCAGCGGAGCAGAGACTCCGGCCCTGGAGACCAGGGTTACGGTCTTTCCTGTGTCTTCTGACCACGGTCGGGGGGCTGAAGCAGGATTAGTTGACACTGTTTTGCAAGACGGGCTTCACTAGAGAGAACTTTGCAGTTTTGGTGCTTCCCTGTAGTTTGTGTTGGAACAGCGTAGCACCACGCCAGTGCGCATGGAACGGCGACCTGCAATGATTTCTAAGAGTGTAAGAAGTAACAAACAGTACCTTTAAAGAAGTGATTTTTGTTGGATTGTTGTGCTTTCTTGACAGTTCCTTAAAAGACAGGTGGGCTCCACCATTAGGTTTATAGACATCTTGGATTTTTGACAGACCCCTGTCAGCCCACAGTCGGAAGCCCCCGTCAAATCTACTAGACACACAGTCCTCATTACCCCAGGTTGGACTAAAGCAAGAAAGAAACTGACATTTCACAGCATGCCATGCATTAATCATATTGATTGTTTGTTTTCTAAATACCTGCAGAGTACATGCACAAGTGAAGGGTGGGTCTAATGGGGCTCTGCTTCAGTCTCAGCCAAGATGAAAGATTTTCAGATGTGAAATAAAACAGTGGTTCTCAGCTGGGCCGCCCAGTAATACCACAGGAGATTAAAGGGCAACGTATGAAGTGTTGTTCTACTCATTGAGCCCATATAAATGAATTAAGATCTTCAGTAAGTAGATACATCTATGCAATGATATATCCAACACCTGTATCTTCAACACCACACACTTCTAACGGGTCATAAGTGATGATTGAGAGGGATTATTTTATTTTATGTTTTTGAAAATCCCTGCATAATATGCCTTTAAAGCAGTACTACACTCAACACAATGGGATTTCCTCTAACATCTCAATGGATAACGAGCAGCTCTAGATCTCAGCTCCATGAATTCTGATCAGCAATAGTTAATGTTTGCATAATTATTCCTTATGTCATTATTACACTAAACCAAAAAAAAACTGAACCCTATATAATTATAACCCCTCAAACCGCTTTCTTTGCATGGATATATTCCTGTATACATACATGTGTTTGCTTTGTAATTGTGTCACTGCAGCATATTTGGCCCAGAGGGTAGCTCCCTTTGATATTATAAAAACACATGAACACACAAAAGACAGCTGTTGGAATTTCTTGTCAGATTTACACTGGGAAGTGTCACCGTTTCTAAGACTTTGAATTGTGTTGCTCAAAGCACATTTATTGGCCTTGGATGAAAGCAGTGAGGACTGTGAAGGTTGATGGCTGTCAGCTCATTAATCATATTTTCAGGGGGGGAGAGTCCTCTTGGAAGACACATCACTGTTGTGGCATGTCTCTCCACAAAGCATATCCACAGCCTGAGATCGTGTGCAGGGTGAACCAATCTGAATAAATCAAGTCTTTTTTTCTTACTGTCATGCGAGGAGTCTAAGTTTGCCACAACAATGCAACTTAAAGGTGTCCCAAATCAGATTTTTATCCTTGTGGGATTGTAGGGATTCTATGTCCATGTGTTCATAAATGTCCATTTATACCTTTAAATACGGTGTTGCTTCTCCGATTTACACTCACACAATACATCCTCAATATGATGCAATACTTTTAAAAAGCGGCAGGACCCTATAAGGAAACCAATAGCAAAGGGATCTGTTGCCATGTGGAATCCCTTTTTTGCAGCCTTCCTCACATGGTTCATCTCCATCATCTCTCTCTACAAAAATAGTGTGAAAATGTATTTTTCTGTCATTTTACAATTTGGAAAAAATTGATTCACAATAATAAATGAGTAAAGTTTAATCAAATTTTAAACAGTAACTCTTTTTTTCATTCCTTTCCAAAAAATATTTCTTGAAAATGTCTATAAATTATGTTTATTTGGTCCATTTTATGACAAAAAACATATACATATATGTCCCCTTCAGGGTGATGAGAGACCAGCATCGCCCTGAAGGGGATTCTTTCACAACAATAATCCACTTGCTGTACATTATCCCGCTTATTACGTACTGAAGAAATCAATATTTTGACACAACAACTGTCCTACATCAGAGCTGCGCCCATAGCAACGGTCTGTTATAAAGAAATTACAGACCGCAGAACGCTGTGATTGACCAATCAGAATTGAGTATTCAAGACAGCCGTGTAATAATATACAGAATGTTAACATGCTGGTTTCCAATAAATGGTTTGCAGCAATAAAGATGTAAATGGCTGTCCAAACCAAGGGACAGGTAATATAAGAATCAATAAACAGTCAAAAGCAGTTGGTACTGTTTGTGTGTGAAGCTGACATGTGAACGTACTGTATTCATACTTTAATATCCCTCCTCACTGCAGCTTTTTCTCACCAAAACCAGCTACGCTGTGATGTTGGAGCACGCAAAGAACAACAATAATGACGTATATGCATCAATTTGAGTTATATGCAGCCTGCAGCAGCATTGTGATTTCCTTTAATAAATCATAACGTTGCTAAAGGCTCTCAGGCAGCAGTTATTCTCCTACAATCATCACATTATGAGTTGTAATTTCCACTTAAATACTTGTTTCAGACTCACAATTTCAACTCTCACTTACTAATAATTTAGATTTCTGTGAAAGGTGTCATTTCATTTTTAATCAGTAGGCATTAATTATGCCTTCTTAATTAGCCAAAATTATGTTTCTGTTGAAAAAACAGTAATATCAAACTTTCACAGATGTAAAGACGTCTTCAATTTCACAAAACAAGAAGCTCCCGTTAAGAGAGACCGAAGGAAACGATGGAAACACTTCATTTTACAGCTCCGCAAATGTCATGATAATTATAGGGGATAATTAGCAAGTAGTCTATTTTAAATTTCTTTGGAATTAATGCCAAATTATCCCAATATTTACCTCATAATTTATCAAAAATTACTTTATCATAAGATGCTAAAATAGGATATAATGGTTAAAATAGGGCCCTGATGCTTGAGAAGCGGCTGTTCTTCATCAGAGGTGGAAAACTAATAGAAGACACTTCTGATCAGGCACGAATCTCACCATTGTGTGACTTATTGTCTACAATAAATGTAACCTGGTAGCTGATGTCATGATTCAGGGAGTTTTTTAAGAAATTTCAAAAAAGTTATTTGCTAATTATTATCTGCAGACATGGGAATAAAGCATATCAATTAACTTTGTTTTCTTTTTTTGGAAACGTCCTAAATTAATTACCAGCTATTGGGAGATAGCAGAAAATAATTATTAAACAATGTTTATGATAAAGTAATTTTCGATAAATTTTGAGGTAAATATTGGGGTAATTTGGCAGTAATTCCAAAGAAATGTTAAATAGGTTACTTGCTAATTATCAGCTAATAATTACCATAATATTTGCTGACCTGTTAAATGAAGTGTTACCGAAACGATTTATTTATATTCCTTCAGATACAGAAACCTTATCACTGGCAAAATAATAATTAAATTAAAAAAGAGAAATGTGTCAAATCATGCTTTTTTTAAATAACATATATGAAAGTGAATAAAACAGAGCTGTACAGTCAAAATGTGCTACACCTAAATGCCTGTTTTTTTAAATAATCTGACAGCATGGTTCATCCAGTCTTGCACTATTTTTTTAGCTGAGGATTGTAGGCTTAGTTTATGGCAGATGCCTTGTCATCGTTGGAGACTACACAGTAAGCCGGGCTCACTTTCTCAGTGAGTGACGTGGAAATGTAACAGCGGCTAATTGTGAATCTGGAAAACGCAGATCCATCTGAATTTGTGAGGAGGAAGCTTCAGTCTGGTTCCTTTCAGCACAGATGTTATTGTCTTTGGTTTTGATAAGCACTGCGCTATTTCCTCCTCAGTTCTTCTCCTCTCCGCTCGGCTACGGTACGCTCACACTCCTGTGAGACGATCAGGCCAATCAAAAGATGTTTACCAGCCATTAAGACTTTCTGCTCGCCTCCATCAAAGGAGGAGAGTGGAGAGAGAAATCAACAACTTTCAGAGACAGATCCTTAATTGTTTTTACCCTATTTTGACATTAATTAGGTTGAAATATAACAGGGAGAGTGTGAGGGAAGAGATGGCTCCAACTGGGGAGTTAAAAGGTAGACAGCAAGACTGTTCTCCAGTGTTTAAATGTCTATCATGGGCCTCTAAGTGGCTGCTCTGCAACACAAATACTGTACCTGCTGTCTGACAATTAGCATATACAGTATATCTGCTGACAGGATGAGCCTGGCTGTTCTATCCCTGCAGGTTTGTACTGTAATGAATGTCCATATCCAACAAAATACATTCATAAACTACTGATAATTATGATTAGATTTTTTATTTAGTTTATTTAACCTTTATTTTGAGATATAATCTTTGTTACGAGGCAGACCTGGGCCCGGACAGCACACCACTTACAGTTTAAACAGATATAAAACACAACAGACAGGAAATACAATTGTCAAGCACACAAGCAAGAGACTAAAACCAGCTCACATAAAGCAGTTGTATTTCTCAGTTCTATGGCTTTATTTTTATTTATTTTTTTCCACAGGGTCTATAGATTATTAAAATGCAGTGTGCTCTGCAGATTATGTCCAGAGAGCAAAATAGGAGAAGGCCGTTTTTCCCCAGCTCAGCACAAACCCTTGGAACATGGTGTAGGGAAACCACCTGGTGGAACAAAGCTGAAGACCGCTGGAGGTCTGCGTCAGGAGATTGCATATATATGAGGGGAGTTTAGCCAGCCAACGTATTCTCAGTGGTTCCTATGATATTTTAGGAAAAAGTTATTTCTCGTTTTTTTGTTTGTTTTCCTACGAATGTCCAGCAACACGTATCAATTTCAGCTTTTTATATGCATACAGTCTTTTCAAAATGAACTTCCGTCTTCACAGGATACAACTTCCTTCGGATTAGGCAAGAAAGCTACTTAGGTTTAGGAAAAGATCGTGGTTTGTCTTAAAATAACTCCGGAAGTGGCGCTACTTAAAGTTTCAGTAGGCAGAAATCACAGTGTGGGGGGGCACGTCCAAGACCAAACATCTACTTATAAGATTCTGAAAGGCAGATGTTAACCACAACAGGAGCCATGCACCACAGTTTAATCCTACAAGCCTTCTACATCATCATCATCATCATCAGAGGGAATGTTACAGGTCACCTGACATGTATATTTATCTTCTTTCCTCTTGTTCACCTTGTTTTTAGCTGCATTTCTATTTCCGTGTACAATGAGAGCAAAATAACCAGAGTCAAACTCCTGGTAGCCGACGTGTGCAGGTCTACTCATACCTGGACAATCAAGCTGATTCTGATCCAACAAGACAAACAGAAACAGCATAGCATAGCATAGCATAGCATAGCATAGCACACAGCTGGCAGCAACATCAGCATAAAACCCAATAAACAATAATAATGAAATCGGCCATTAGTCCATAAATGATCTTACTGTTGATGATTCCAGCAGGAGACGACGGGGCTTCTTGGTGTTGAACACTGAAATGACTTCATAGTCCCTTTCAAAGGTGAGCAGGGACAAAGAGTTCAGTCTGATGTGATGCCCTGATGACAGGTAGGCCTTGTTCTGGGTCCAGTAGGGTGAGGAGGGCAGTTCACCCTGACCACTAAAGTCTATCTTTAGCAACAAAGAAAACCTACAACAAGTTACACAATGATGAAGCCACTAAGGCACTAAGGCTACTGATTCAACTGTAGATCACAGCTTTAACACAAAGGTTTGGAGGCCGAGGACAGAACAAGGCTGCTGTCAGACTGCTGTCAGACTACCTGAGCATTTTAAACTGCAGAGATGATGGTTGGACCAATCAGTAGCAGACACACTCCAGACCCACACCTCCAGCCAATTAGAGAGACAGAGCACCTAGATGGGAAACAAAGATCCTCACCAGACAAAGACACTCACTCTGACACAAAACACAAACACATTTCAATATCCGGTTGAGAACGATGGCTGAACTTCTTCCTCCTGCTCCTCAGGCTTCTGTTCCTCAGTGTACAGGTGTTTCCGTTTAACAGGTGACGTGTTATCTGATGACATTCAGCCAAATGTATCCGCATACTCGTAGTAACTTTTATGTAACTGGTTGATGTAGATAATAAACACAGAGGAGTATTTATATATATATATATATATATATATATTTTTCTGTTTGTGTTGTCGACAGCTGCCGTCACTACGAGCGATCACGAGGTCGAGAGACAGCGGCTGTACGCTGAGTGAAAGAGGAGAGGCTGCTGTGAAATGCAGGACCACTTTATGGTCGTAGTCAGATCATTAAAACAGCGCTGACTGCTATTCACTGGATGATCCAGCAAAAAAAGGAAGCCTTCTGATTGGGTGGTGCCAAGTGGGTGGACCCAGGCCCAACTAGGCCCATCCACACTGGTCGCCTGGGTAAAAGTATGGTATTTTTTGACCCACCTCCGTACTTCCATTTGCCACTCTTTATATTTCCTGGTTCACCATTACGTTAATGACACAGTGATTTTGTGCTGGGATATACACAAATTACAGTGTGTACAATGCAGACTTTGAAAGAACGCTTGTCATCCAACCAAATACCTCAATACTATGGTGACACCTCTTCATTTGAGTCCCCGTTTAGAGTGTCAGCCTGCAACAAGGCAAAGAGGCAATCCAGCAGACAAGTTGGTTGGATTTAAACACATATATAAAACACAGAACTGGGTTTGCAGCCATCTTGATCGCTACCATGAGCTGGGGGACTCTGAAGATGGATGGTTGAGCGCATAAGACATTGACACCGGGGATTGGAGTTCACCTCCTGTATCCTGCCTGAGGTGAGGTTTATGTCAAGGACGCTAAAACACTGTTAACCTTTTCACTTGCCTTAGTTGCTGCACCCGATTCGACTGTTATCAGGCCATTAAATAGGCGTTGTCAGTCGCTATAAGCACTACTAGGGCCTACTATGCCTACTTCATTGTAAAAGTGAAAGTAACATGTTGTAAAACTTAATGAAACGCCACATTTTGGTTTAAGCGGTATCATAGACGTCCGCAGCAATGCCAAGCAACCACACGGAGAAATATTTATCATAGATGATGCTGACACAGGTCGATCTTCCTGTAACTGATGGCCGATAAAGTTCAAAGAAAGTAATACATTAATTACAAGTGAATTGACCGGCAACATTTCTGACGGATCTAAAAAATCCCTATGGCCATGGAGTAAACCAAAGTAGGTATTGATCTTTGGTTGTCTTGTTTTTTATTATTAGTATTATTATTCTCGTAAAGGAGATGTGTTCTCTCTGAGGTTATTTAAAATATTTATCACAGTAAAATAAACAAGCCATGAAAAACTTTAAAAAACATAAATGTGAAAAATAAAGAAATAAAATGTTTTCTTAAGCTTGAGATGGACCACCTGACCAAGACGACCTCTGGCAAGTACACTTCCTTACCAGCAAGTGACCTTTTCACACACAGCTGACCCTGGACTGTTAACTGAGGAGGGTACCGTTGGAAACTGAGTAGCCTACAGGATTATTGACTTTGATGTGAACTACTTGCCTGAACTCACCAGCTCACTTGTTGGACTGTGTTTTGACAAGAGATTCAAAAGTTGAATCACTCACCAGTTCTTTAACTTTAGATAAAGCTGCAGTGTAGAAATGGAGCCGAAGTGTTTAAAAAAAAAGTGATTTTAATAAAACAGTCACTATATCCTGACAGTATGAGACAGGTAATCTGAAAAATATAATGTGCCTCTGTGTCCTCCAAATACGTTTCCAGCATCCAAATACTGTCGATCCAAACACGCTCGGTGTGAACACTCATTCTTGCTGCACTTCTAAGCAGATGGTTATGCTGGTTTCAGTGTTTTGTGCTCAGGTGTCTCCTTTCAATGCTCAGTTTCACTGATCTTAAGTGACAATGGAACAATACATCCTCAAAAATGCAGTTAATCACCGAGCTTTGAATGACCTTAAATTGTGCATTTCTGTGTTAGCTTTTGATTTCTTTAGGGACACTGGCCTTAAACGTAAGGCATTCTTTTATCTTTCTAACACTGTATTCAGTCTCTGGTGTGTGGAGCAACTCTCAGCTGCAGAGAGCAGATGTTTGCATGAATTAAATATCTGCCGAGGCTGAAGTAGAGTGTTGTGGTATCAACTGTGAAGACGTGTTTCTGTCGCTGCTTAAAAATGCAATAATACCTGAAATACTGTACATATCATCGACAGGCTTAACATAATTTAGCGCACAGTAAAGCATTCCTCCAGGTCATGAAGAAACCACTGCACAGTGCAAACTAACAGTGGAAACCTTCAGATTCTTATCACATGTATTATCTATACAGTGAATAAATTAGCATAAGAAATAGTTTTTTGCATGCAGCTACAGTTGAAGAAGAGAAACCCATCCAGAGCATTATGGCAGACCTCCCGCTGCGGTCGTACATTATTGATGCTCCGGAACCCTTAAAATACACTGTGTTCAGTCTCAAAGACACACTGGTGTCATTTAGAGAACTGCAGTTAGCAGTTGTTGGTAATGTAGCGGACAGACCACAATGAGCTCAGTCCAAGGTCAGGACTTCTGAGGGATCAAAAAATCAATAGGTTTATCTTGTTTCTGGATGGGTGCCACTGTAGTGCACTGTTTGTGCACCTCGGGAAGGTCTGTTGGCAGTGCACTAGATACAATTTGTTCATATGTATATTCAACATGAATACAACACAATCAGTATATGCAAAACACACAGTCTTAAGATACAACATTTTATTATTGTCAGTCTTAAATATGAGCACACACTTTTCATCAACAAAATACATATGAACCAACAATCCTTTACAATGCAGGGAGTCAAATAGCATGATGCTCCCCTCCACTTGGGAACAATCCAATCTGAAGAGAGCCTTGTGAACGTGTAACCAGGTAAAAGGGCAGAATTTGTCTATATGTGAATCATCGTCCAAAATAAATCCCGACAGATCATGAGACTACTTCATGCGTCTGCTAATATGATAATCCCCTGGCAGCTGAAGCAAAAGGTTTGATTTCTCATGTGTAACCAAAGTTCACATCCAGAAATGATCTCTTCCAGACTCCGATGCAAACCACACAAATGTCACAAAACACCTAAAATGAATAGTACTATCTGGTAGGTGCAATACAAGCTCAGTCATTTTTCTTACATGGTATCAAATTTTCTTCAAAGACTGTCTCTCTTGCCTTGCACATTATGGAGACAAAGAAAAGAAATACACTGTATCCATAGCTTTTTTCCCCCCCAACTCAGCCCACGTTCCAACTGGGCCCATGTTTGCTTGGACTGAGAGAGAGAATGAGTCCTGCAATCCTTATGCACTCGTCAAACAGACAATGGAGTTGGTCGTATCACCATAAATATGCAGCGCTACTGCCAAAATATAAGCCTTCATGGACTGTGATTCAGAATTGGCTGACTGGAGTCAGAACAGAAAAAAAAAAAGTTGTTGGGTATTCAGGCCTTCTAAGTGCAGTTTTTAAGCTGAACTTTGTGGGTGGATCAGAAATATTTTACTAGTATACTTCCAAGATCCTCTTCCCGAGTTGCTTGATTTTATCATTATAAGTTTTGGCTCGGATGGGACTCGCTGTGTGTCTTGTATCCGTTTTAAAAGTCATGCTTGGTGGCAGTTAAGAACATGTGCTCTAATAAGCAAGCACAGAGGCTGACTTTCTTTAATGCCATGCAGAAAGAAACTGCAGTACGACTGCCTACTATTTGTCTGAGAGGTGGTAAATTATTTTCAATTATGACAGTTGCTTATTTCCCATTGCAATGCCTGCTGTGTTCAGTTTGCCTGACGGTGATGCATGTTATGTGCAGCTGTTGGAAGCATACAGCATGGGAGAAACAATCAGGTACATTTCTTACTTTATTTAACTCCTGAAGAGATCGCTGCATAAACAGGATGTTACTGTATATATAGCAAAGAGCTGCAAAAACCACACTGGGTGAGACTTATACGACGGAGGATGAGTCCCGTTAACAACGGGACGATATGAAGGCCAACTGAGAGCTTATTAGAGTTTTCTCAACTAAATGAGCCATAGCATGGGAAATAGCTGCGTTATGCAACACGAAACATCACACTGTCTCACTAAACGTAATGTGATTGTGTTTATTTAACTGCTCTGCAAGCCAGCTTGTCTAACCTTGAGGCTACCAGGGCCCAAACTGCATCAAGAAAACACTGGTGCTAAGTAATACAAAACGGCCTCAGGTCAGAAAACAATCCAATTGAAGCCTTTAAAGACGCTGCCTGCATAGGTTTACTCCACATGCCTTCTCTTGTTACACGTTTGGAACAGTGGGGATTTGAGAACAAGGAAATGAAGATGATCCTTTTTCTGTTAGCGACACGTGGATCAGACCAAGGCCGAAACTTTAGGAATATGATCTAGCGGGATTTCCAGCAGTGATCTGACGAGCGCAGACTGTTTCCATCTCAACTGAAAAAGGCAGAATACCAGAACACAGATCAGACCGTTCTTTGACTTGATGTTGCTTCTTCAGCTCTGCGCTTCACAGTTTACAACATTTTGTCCGCGACCACATATCTCATCAGAGTTCATAAACAATATACTTGTTTGATTTGGAGAATTAGCGGGGTTCCTCCTAACGACCGTCGAAAAGTTTGAATATTAATGTGCACAGTTTTGGTCTGTCGTCTATGATGCTCTGTGCTGCCTCAACTCTGAATCGCTGCCATAGTGACCATATGGCATTGCTATTAATAGGTGGATTATTAGGTGGAGTCTGCTATACAACCACCTCCTTACCTCTGGTTACATGTGAACTTTGTTTTTTCACTTTCATCTCGAGATGCGTGTTATATTTTGACAGCAGCCCTGCTGGTTTGTCCAGATCTGTTTGTCTATGTTCTAAAGGTACACACTTACATGGGTTTGTCAGTAATAGTGTGCTTGGCTCGATAAATTATACTGTATTTTATATGACATAAAAAAACTAAAACAATATCACAGCTATTAAGGACAAAGCAATAAACTGCAATCATTCAGCTGTGTGAGCTGTCCTTTCAGAAACTCGTGGAGTGCTGTGATACTCCCGGAGAAACAATACTGACAATGCAGCAGTGTGGTGTGAATGAGCCTCGCTGTCATTACAGCCCACACAAATGCACACCCATGGCCACATCTAAATATGACTTTAAGGTGGTAATTAATAATTGGGCAACTTGCTGAGCAACTGCTCAGAGGTAGAAAAAAAAATAATAATAAATGACCTGTTTTTACAAAGTGTGCTTGGCTGTTCTACAAAAGAAATGTTGGCATACATATACAAGAAACTGTCTTACCTCAGTAGAATCTGTGGCGTGTGTGTGTGTGGTGGTGAGAAGGTGTGTGTGTTTCTGTTAAGTGATATTTTCAGTCAAATTATTTCAACCTTTCAAGTGAACTCAAAGCAACAGCAACCGCTTCATGCAATCTCTTGTGAAGGGATCCCAACACAGACCTCCTTGGGAGGTGATCTGACTTCAGTTCATCTTAGACGTGGTTAATCTTGTGGCAAAATGACGTGAGATCAGTGGTGCCATCCCTCCAGCCGGGGATGGAATAATTACCATGTCATTTCCAAACATCACTGTGCTGGAGATGAATAATAGTGTGCAGTGTGTGTCTCTCTCTCATTGTCTTGTGTGTGTGAAAACAAACCGTGATTAGCCTGTCACATTCAGCTGATGATTATCCTGATCAATTTCAATAATGGCCCTATCTGTTTCATGCCGTTTTGATTTGGATTTTTTTTTTCACATCAAGAAGCACAAACCTTGTTATCCCCATGACGGGGGCTGAGTTTAAAAGAGAAATTGAGGTGCGTGCACGTGGATGAAGGACTATAACCTCACCAAAAGCTGAGGCAAGCCGGGGAAAAAAAGGGAGGAAAAGGTGAATATGAACAGATCGTTGCTTCTGTTTCGCTCTTCTCCTTTTTGTGCCTGCTCAGTGTCGACTGAGCTCGCATTAATTTAAAAATAACCATATGTGAAAACACTCAATCAGAGCCGTGGGATAATAAGAGGCATGTCATTGCCCCGCCACCAAACAGACACACACACTAATTTGTTGTAATTCACTGTTCCTGTTTGATGTTGTGTTAATGGAAATCCTACAAATCCTTTAGTGCTGCACACAGTCCACTGATGTGGAGTGTAGTCAGTAGACGGTTATGTTTGTACGGCTGCAAACACAAACAGCGATGCATTTTACAAGAGAGGCGCGATGTCTAAAAACATCCTTTCCACGTTACAAAACCAGTAGCCAAACACCAAATGTTGTTGTTGTCACTCAGCTCTCTTCCACTGCTGGGGGAACCTGAGTGTGCTCTGGCAGTCGGTGTAAATTGTTTGCCAACACAAGATATGTGAAAAAGATAAATCACTGGGCTTTAAATCTTGCTGCCGTGTTGTGAGAGGTTTCTGATTGTTGCATAAAATCCTCGCGCTCACAACAAAAATAAGGTAACGGAGGTCTGTCCTCTGTTTGCCGCCTCTCATAACACCGGTGATTCTCTCGGCTGCGCTGATCCTCCTCCATAATAAAACACAGAGATACGACTGGCTTGTTTTCTCACATATCCTGTTTTTTCTGACAATGCGAGCGACATATCAAGTGATAAGAGCTGTTTTTTTTTACTCAGACCTCTGATCAATCTGGGTTATTGCAAATTGGCTCGCATATTGTACAGTTATCCTGCAATTCTTTTCTTTTCAATAAGAGCTGGGAATATCTTGTTCAGGTGAGCATAAACCACATACTGTACATTTTGGTTCAAAGGTATCTATAATTTTAGATTTCCAAATTACCCTATGTTAAACTCAAAACACATGTTGACCCTCTTTTTTTGTGAAAAGACACTAGTATGGAACGATGTGTTTGGTTTGGTGTTGAGACTAGAAAACAGAAATCGTATGGAATATGGTGCTGTGTGAACTGCTAAAGTCTTTGGGTTATTGGTGTCTAAATACATGCAAAAAGTTTGTAATTTCTATGAACATGTTCTTACTGAGTGGTCTCTAACCCTCCAGTGCTGGTTCGGAAAATGAACAGGAACTTTTTTTTTCTCAAATAACTGTGTCGTGTAGAGATGGCATGGTGTTCAAACAAGTAGCAACGGCATTAATACATTTGCATTATTTAAGTCAGACGTCGACTCCACACAAGTGGAGTAAACTCTTCCTCCATTTTTAACTACATAATTATAACATCATTATTCTTGACACCATTTTTGTGTACAACTGTACTGGTAAAGAACAAAAAAAAAAAAAAGACATAAAACTAGGATATCTGTCCTAAATAATTACAACTTCATATTTTCCCTTCTCAAAAAATATTTAAAACTAAACATAATTAAAAAACAACAACATAAAATTAAAAGATTAGCATAACACAACTGCAAGTATATCACTAGAATGCTGTGAACCAAAATACTTGAAGGTCAAAAACAATTCTGTTTCAACAACCAGACTGAATGATAATTATTATACATTAAAATATGATAATACCAGGCTTTTCAGCCTCAGGGTAACCTAAATTCCTTCTGCTTAACTGTCGCGGTTTGACTTTGAGGTATTTAACATTCACCTCTCATACTGTACTTGCTGTAAATTTGCCTTTTTTTTCCTGGAGTTGAGATGAATATGCAATGTGGTTCAAAAATTAAGACAAATCCATTTGAATAAGAGACACCACAATTAACCAAACTTTTTTTTTTTTTCTTTCTCTGAGACATACTATATATGTAAAAAGAGATAATCCAAAATGATATAATTTAGAGAGAACAACATAATTCAATTAAAATGTGAAGCATTTGTTACATCTTTGAAATCTAAAAAACCCCAAAACAAACAGAAACTTTTGTTACGTACTTATTTAGTGGGTCAACATCATTACGTAGCAGGATACGTCATGCACTCACTGTGCATCAGTTTATGGTTCCGGTTGAAAAAAAAAAGAAAAAACACACACACACTCACACACACATACGCACGCGCGCACGCACGCGCGCACACACACACACACACACACACACACACACACACACACAAAATACTCGTGTTCAAATCCATTCCTCTTCAAAATCTGAGCAGGAACGGCAGAACCGCTATGAAGAGCAGACAAGTGTGTGAGTGGACTCCCATCGCGCCGCCGCTGCCATCCTGAACTGCTCTCGGGCCTGACGGGGAGAAAGAAAGAGAGAGAGAGAAAAAGAAAAAAAACTTGGGTAAGTTTCACCTTTGAATATTATTTGTACCTTTATCTCATCACTACTGGAGATACATTATTAAAGTCCCTTCCTGTATGACCCAAAAGGTGAGTACTGTGGCTTTACAGTGTAAACCTGTAGACATACGGTGACTACTTCACAAACAAACTAGTGCACATAATTATATAGTTGATGTAGTAATAGTAAATAATCATTAATATAGTTATCACAGTGATTACTGTTCATTGTTTTGAATTACTGGGGATTAGGAGGTTTTATTAGTCACAAGGCATCAACATTTATTATGTCGACTTTCATCGAGACTTTGAGTGAATCTAGTGTGACTGTGACCCATGAAAGCTGTAACCCTGTCTATCAGACATTAGATTTACATACATAATGGCTTTGATTACTTTTTTTATCAATATGAATAAGAAACATTTTAATTAACATGAATGTTCAAACTGAATGTATCTACAACATCCAGTTCACTTTAACGACCACACAGCTAACTGCTGGAATTTCTTAATGAATGTTGAAAATGTTCACTGACAACATATTTTATTGTTGTAATTGCAACTAAAGTATTTTTTTATGGTTAGTTTAGACACTCACTAGTGAGGTTAGGGAACTACTGTGGTCCTAAACACTGAAAAAGTCAACAGTGATTTGAAACGCAAGACAGATTGAGCTAATTTTGTTAACATTAACCAAAAGTGCTTCTGTTGTCTCCGCCTTCCATGCCAAGCTAGCTAGCTAATTCCTAACTAACTAATATAATTACCAACACTGAACAAAAACTAGCTGACACCAGTTCTTTAAATTCTACAACGTTGCTAAAGTTAGTTAGTTTTGACAGTTTTACTCTGGCTTGACTTCAAAAGTGACAGTCTTCTTCTTCTTTGAGGTTTTATGTCAGTTGGCATCCACAGCGCAGTCTTCTGGTGAGGCTAATTAGTATTTGGTTAATAACATTTTTGATGGTTTGTTGGGTGAAGATAATTTTAGTTTCAATTTTAATTTGATTAATTTTAATTTAAGCCAATGCCAAATAGACACTACATCAGTGGCAGGCGCACCTCAAGGCTCTGTCCTAGGTCCTCATTTGTTTTCAATCTTTCTCCCTAACCAACCTTTTCTTCTAAAAAACACAACATTCCCATACAACTAAACTGTATTCTCAATTACGTTTCGAGGGAAAGATAATCTCCCGGATTACGGTCAGAGTTTTAAACAGTTTTAAACACGTGGTTAACGGTGTAAAATTGGAACATAAACAAAAAGCTAAACAAAGCTACTCGGTTCGGTTTAGTAAAAAAAAAACATCAGGGTTTGGCTTAAAATGAAGTTTGTGCGTTTAATAAAATTAAATAATTAAAATAAGTGTACGTTGACACGAACAGCGGCCTCCTGGTTGAAAGTGTTTGTTTGACCCGTCCTCCCCCCCGACCTCCTCACTACGCAGACTTCCACGGACTACCATTACAAACGTATTTGTATAATGTAAAAAAAAAAAATGCAATCTGTGACAAAATATGTTTCCTTCAAAACATAACGGGTGCAGTTTTGTTATATGGGAACGTATTTTTTTAGGAGACAGGGCTGCCCTAACATATGTTGTTGACATCAGTATTTATTTCATATACAGAAGTAAGTATATCATCAGTGAATAAACCTCATGGTTTTTAACAATCTGATTTGTTCTTGCAGATTTCTTCTTACTAAAGTAAAAACATTTGTGATGCAGTCTTTGAGTGGTCTATTTACCATTTATCATTATAAAATGACCTGTGGTGACCTCTAGGATAATCACAGCCTCATGAAACTTTACAGCCACAAACTAGAGACCTAGAGCATTCAGAGGATGGATGGATCAAACTAGAGACCTAGAGCATTCAGAGGATGGATGGATCAAACTAGAGACCTAGAGCATTCAGAGGATGGATGAATCAAACTAGAGACCTAGAGCATTCAGAGGATGGATGGATCAAACTAGAGACCTAGAGCATTCAGAGGATGGATGGATCAAACTAGAGACCTAGAGCATTCAGAGGATGGATGGATCAGACTAGAGACCTAGAGCATTCAGAGGATGATGGATCAAACTAGAGACCTAGAGCATTCAGAGGATGGATGGATCAAACTAGAGACCTAGAGCATTCAGAGGATGGATGGCTTTCTGAACTAGATTGACAATAAGTTTTTTTTTAGCAGTTTACACAACAGAAGTGCTCGCTATTCAATCGCCGAAAAATACAATTCTTGCAGAAATCTCCAAATGTAAAATAATGTTGTTACCAAATCACAGCATGGCTTTTTCTATGGTGTTCCTCAAGGTTTTGGTATATTAATGTGGTATTTTGGAGGGATTATTGATATTTTTTTTTAAATTTAGCACCAAACAGCACAAACCCCAAGAAATGCTGCAACAACTTATGAGACATAATAGAGCATGGGGATGCTTTCAGATGATGAGGACCCTCTGTACCCCCTAAAAAAAACAAAAAACGGGTCTATGATAGGTCTCTAAGAGCCAGAAATGATCCACTGAGGATACATTCAATCTTTCTAGTTTCATGTATCTAATGGAACTAGTTCATCTGATTCATATTCATCAAGGCTACAACCTTGGCACATCAGAAAACATAATGGAGACACGTGCTTTATCATATTGTCCCCAGATTTCATGAAAACGCAAGCTAGAGTCTCAGTAACTTACAATAAAATCACCTGAATTACAGTCTTTGCACAGCTAAAATATAATACAATTTTACAATGAAAAAGACAATATTTTCATCATCCTCTTTTCAGGGATGAGGCAAATTCCATCTAAATTGATGCATTGTTTGAGGATTGAGGACACATTTTAACTTTTTTACTTTGAAGCTTGTAACACAATGACTACTCATTTCCCTTGGATTTCCATGAGTTCACCACAGTTTCCTTTGGGGCATCTATCCAATTACCCTGCCACAGTGGATTATCCCTAATCCTGCATATGGCTAATTAGAATAATGATGTTCACTCATAGTCAAAATCAAAGCCATTAATACAATTATGATGTGTTAATGGAGCGGGTTTGCTTACAAGATGCTGCAACAACCAGTCACAAGGACACTGCACGTGACACGATGGGTGAGGAGTTTATCTCAGCACTATCGCACAGCTACTAAAAAACACACGGGGCTCATCTACAGCAGAAATCTACAATCTGCAAATCACTATTTTTGCAGATACAAGAAACAGTTCAGCTTGCAGTGAGGTTCTGCAGCTTTCTGTGTTTGCTTTCACAATATTTCCGTGTAGAAGGTACAGTTGAAATTCAGTAACTGGAGGTACAAACAATATCACAACTGATGATAATGAAAGATGATGAATACTTACATTTGAAAAAAAAGAGCATGCAAAGATCAAAATGAAGCCGTGACACACAGTGAGGCGGTTAGGGTTGCAAAAGGAGAAGATGAAACATTGTTAGCGAAACGGGCGGCAATGACCATTTTCACAAAGATCCACATGATTTACATTTATATGGCGGTTTTTGCTTCGCCATTCCTTCTCTTCAGAGATGCTGTCTGCCACACAACAGCTTTAACACGTCAATTCACGAAGAGAACAAAGAGTTGTCAAACACAGAACAATTTCTGACAGGATCACAGAGCCCAGAAATGATTTGTCTCTTCTTGTCAAACACTGCGTATATAACTCCAGTGACACTGCAGCCGAACTTCCAGTTTGTGAAAATGGCGGTTTGTCATGTGCCAGCATGCAGTTAATACTTTCGATCCACGACAGTTGAAGTACATGCTGGTGCGGAATACTAACCTTGCAATAGTGTTGAGCTAGTGGGTTCAATTACGACTACACCGGGGGAACAAATGGAACAGAGCAACATATTGGAAACAGAACAGCAACAAATCATTGACAACACTTGTGAAAAGCATGAAAAGTAGGCTGCTGAATAGACTTTCATTCATTCTGGCTGCACAGTTACATACTTAAGTGTTCAAACTGATAATAGTGCCAATAGCCATTCATCATTTCAGATGGTGTCAAAAGTCCATTTCAAAGCTGAAACACTACAGTATTTTAAACTGACAATCACTCAGTGTTGATGAAGTAATAATTGATTGTAGTGACACGTTTGCTGATATGTGCTGATATCTTTGGTTTGAGGCGAGCCCTCAGGAAGTGTAGTAGTGTAGTGGACAAGGTCGGAACTGCACGTGACGTATGGCGAGCCATTTTAACATTTCATAGCTATACAGGATATTCATTAGAGATCATCTGCAACCTCAGTACAGTCGAGCTTAGCTACTAAATGATGAAACGGCTTGCCATAGGTGACGTGACGCCCACCAGCCCAAAGAGATCCCTTTTCCTGACAGGGATGTATTTGACGTTGATTAATGTTCCTCACAGCATCATTCATTACAGGAAGCGACACAATATTTGGGGTATTTTTGGCACCTGGTGAGTGAGAGGGAGTGAAGAGTGATTTCTGTTCTCTCACACATCACTGATGGGTTTTAGGTCACTTTCTGTGACGCCCATATCTATAATCCATTATCAACATACTTATAATGTGTTATCATCTGCTTATAGCACTGTGTAATTATAGTTATAAGCACTAATACATATCCATGATGCTTTATAACAATAATAATAACACATAATAAAGCATTGTATAATTACTTATAAGGTCAAGTATCATAACACTTTGCGATTAATCATAAATCTGGCAGCGCCCGGGGTTACCGGATCAACCTTAAAAGATGCCGTTTTGACTTTTACATGAAAGTGACTCGGTTGCTTGTTCAAGCCTGAGACCTAGAGGTGTACCGTATGCACAAACAATCAGTAGCTTTTAGCAGCGGAGCTCCTCATTGGTGAGAATAATCCAGTATCCAGTTCTGTTAAAGGAACAGTGTGTCGCATCCACATATCAGAGCGGCAACTCTTCATGAAGCCACCATGTTTTTACAGTAGCCCAGAAAGGACAAACCAAACACTGGCTCTAGAGAGGGCCATTCGCGTTTTCACATTTTTGTGTAAGCCACCGTAGTTCTCCTACACGCTTGGCACACGGGAGAGTTGGTTGAAATCTGCAACCTCACTGCTGGATGCCCCCAGATCCTACACACTGCTCCTTTAATACATTAACGGTTTGAACATAACAAACAGATCTATGTTAAGTGTACTAATAAAATCACATAAAAACTGACTTTGACTTCTTATATTTCATCTTTCATCTCTGTATACTCAACACAATCTGTGGTTGCCTGAACATGAGCACACGCGTTGCAGTGCAAGCAAGGATATTGAGTCATAAATAGTTGTTTGAATAACAGTGAATGTAAAAGCTTTCATGAAATGGATAGATATTGAATCCTACTGATACGCAACATACAGATGCACTACAGCATTTTAGTTATATTTCCCTTCCTGTAGTACTATAAATGTACCATCTTCCTGTACTCACCATACAGAAGGAAGCTTGTGTTTGAGGTGCCGAGTTTGTTGACGGCGACACAAGTGTAGTTGCTGTAATCTCCGTCAGACACGTTGAAAAATGTCAGCTTCGACAGTGATCCGCCATTCACAATTTCCAAGCCATCAAAGCCGTTGAAGATCCTTCATGTGAGAAAGAAAATGTCCACGGACAAACAGTGAACGCAAATAACCATGGCAACCAAGTCACATTATCCATGGGTCTGAGTGCAATAATAATAATTTAATTAATAAGTAGGACCAATTTGCAGTAATCTTAATGCCTGTATGACTGGCAGCTGATCAATAACCATCGATAACTGTGAACACACACACACACACACGCTTCTGCCATTTGCCTGTGTGAAATGCAAATGTAAAACAAATTACCTTCTGTCATCTTTATACCACTCAAAATCTGCCTCAGGCACTGCGTCAGCCTCACACTCCAGCTCTCCTCTTTGGCCCAGAGTCACTCCGACGTCTCTGCCCTCTGACACGGACGGAGCATCTAGAAGCAAGCAGCAACACATGAGAGCCACCAAGGAGCAGCACAAGTCAAGGACATCAGGAGACGGGTCGCTGCATTCTCTCCTCTCAGCCGTGATGATCGACACCGTGACCACACGGGAACGGGAATTAGGAGTTTAAATCATGTACGATTTTCTTAAATAGGTGAAACTGCATGGTATCAGGACATGATGAGAAGGAATTAACTGATCAGGTTTAAATCATCCAGTGGGATTGTCCTGCAGCAGAAAAGCTTGACATTATTAAATAGATTTTACTCGAGCTGTTTGAGCAAAATGTGACCATTGGTCCAATTACTGCTCATGGCTCCTCCAAACTCTCACATTTTGTTCCGGGCTCGGAGAGCCTTGGGAAGTGGCCTTTGAGCCATACAAATGTTAACTATGCAGCCCTATTTTCATTGAAAATAGTCGCACAAAATCATGATTACACACATTATTATAATTGAGGAGTTTTAAATAATGCTCACCATTTTATCCTTTGAAAATATTAGTTAAATGATAAATCAGTTATCAACAGTCCATCTACTTATTTGTATTCAGTCGACCATGATATGCAGCAAATGCTCATATTTAAGAATCTGGAAATGTTCACCACTTTTGTCTGGATAAATCATTTAAATGATTATATTATTATCAAAAGATGTATTTTGTTTTTAATAAATTGACTAATTGTTTCAGGACCGTTAATTCAAATCCAAAATGTTTAAATTCTTCAGCCAAAGCGGCGGACTCACAGTTGACGGTGATGTCTACGGTCTGGACGTCCGTGTCGATTTCGTTGACAGCTGTGCATTCGTACGTCCCTGCTCTCTGTCTGGAGATAGATGGGATCTCCAGGTAGTCGTCGTCTGATGCCAGGTCGCCTACGGTATGAAAGGGGGAAGAAAATGGAAGATGGAGATTCAGAGTTAATGTGACAAGTGAACAGCTGTGGCCTCGACGGTCATGCTCACACTCCCCGTGTCCCTGCGGGTCCACGCTGGTGCACGGAGAGTAAGGACGAAGGTGTTGATAAGTGTTACAATAATAAGTTATGTATTTATACTGTGATGCAGTGCATTAAGAATTATAATGTTATTTGGAAAAAAAACATAGAATCTATTTTCGTACACAAAGAGAGAAACTAACTCCAACACACAAATCCAAGTTGAGAAGCAGCAGCAGGAGCGGCGACAGGTTACCTGATCTAGTATGGCAGGTTTAATTCACACAGCTACATGTGTGTCAAAACTTACACAAGTAAATATGACGACATGCCCGTATCTGTCTCTGATGCCGCTCTGTTGTTTCTTTCAACCCCAGATCTTGCTGACATTTTGTCTGAGGAAGTTACAACTGTTGGTGATTAGTGCTTTGTTCAGCCCCCGCTCATTATCAACCGTCTGTCAGAACTTTCATATTCGGCTCCTTTTTGTCCGTCTCTTACGCCTGCGATCACACCAGGACTACTACTGAGATGTGACAATATGAACATGGGGATGGAGGGGGGGGAATGCCAGCCCTGCTACTTTTTTCCTCTATCAATTTGACACGCTTGACAGAGACACTTAATACAGCACTCAACATAAAGAACAAAAGACGTAATTGAGTTCAAGCCTGCTTCCGGGATGTTGGTAGGTGACAATAATAAATTGCACATGGATCCACTTTGCTGGGTTTATGCACATTACTGAATTGCACCTGGGAAGGACAGTTATGGAGAGAAGTTCTCCTCACCGGTACGCCGATCACCTGACGAGGAGTACTGGGAGTACTCGTGAGTTCTGTTCTGCTCGACTTTCACTCATAAGAGGATACTACATTTTCGCCAGTAGAGACTGCGTTGTCCCCTTAAAGCCACTGTAATCCTCTGAGGAGAGTTAATCAAGACAAGGCTGCCAGCTGACACACATTCTGAAAGTCCTCACGTCAAGCATCAGTTTTACAGCTCCACATTAGCAGCATAAGCGGCTGTCCTCCAGACTGACACTGAAATCAGTATGTCTCTATAGTTAATGGCCTCAGAAATGAATTCATGAAAACAATTCACCTGTAACAAAGCTATGAGGCTCCTTCCACATGCCTTTTATTAGTATAAATGTTGGGTCTGATATGAACACATACTTGCATTGCTTTAAAATAGGCCAAATCAGGTTATTGCTGATGTTCAAAGCCTTGTTTTCAACACGTTCTCATCCCAACGCTTCACATACTGCTGCTTTGTCACGCACTATTGACGTCACTTGAGGTCTGGGAACAAAACCTTTTTGTGTCCCAACACCGCTGTAGTAAATCATGACCTCCGTGTCAAACGTACACCCTATCATCATCATATTGTTGTCTTTCAGTAAACACAACGCTCCTCCACCTCCACAGCCTTCCAAGGCCTTGGCTGGCTAAGCACCAGAGGTCACGACCCTTCAAATCCATCACCTCATTTACATAGAGTCACCTGCACCAACACTCATTTAAATGTAAAGTGTTTGCCATGTTTTGTCCTGCATTATAAATGAAGTAATTAGTCATTATCTTGTTGGTCGGTCGTCTCATAGTTGCACTTCTGAGCCTCTGCATGTGCTGCTGCTGCTGCCAGTTTGACCGCCAGTCACCCAACTGTGCAAGCAAAGCCACTGAAAAACAACACGCACCATGTGCCAAAGAATGATGTTCCTCTTTAAGTGTACTAGAGAGAGAACAAATGTTGTCACAGCAGAAACAGTACCCACAGCACAGCACTACCCGAGCACAAAGAAATACACAAAGAATCCCTCATTATTCTTCCGTTTTAATGGGCTCACAAAGAACAACACAATCTACACCAGCATGACTACTGATATTTTACTAGTTCTTTAAGTTTCCACCCGAACTCTACAAGTGAGCTGGCTTTCTAATTGCTCAGTCTTTGTTAAAGAGGACCACTGGGTTTGTGACCAAGTCATTAGCGTGCACTGCCATCAAGGTGACATGGCAGGACATCTGGGAGATCAGACAGGAGAAGGTGGTGGGGAGAAGAAAGCAAAAAGGGCCAGCGAGTCTCGGGAGAGGCCTGCAGAAGATAATGCAGCCTCTCTGTGCCCCTGAAATGTCATCCTCAAGCTCAAGGGCAAAGAAGAAAATGGGGTACAAAATGGAAAAGATATTTGTGTGCAGGGCAACGGGAACAACTTGGGAGGAGGGGAGGAAAAGACAGGAGCGCAGATGCTTGAGGGATATAGGCATTTAAGGAGAGGGAACAAGGGGATATGGTGAGGCAGGATTTAAATTGATGAACCCGAGCAACGGGTGAGAAAGAAATAGAAGCGGGATGGCAGATAGGAGCCGTTAACAGCACACACAACCAAAGAGAGAGTGGGAGTGGAGATGGTGTTATCAGTGTTGTCTTGAGGGAAAGGAAGTCGGAGTGAAATGTGTTGAAGAAGAAGCAACAAATGCTTTTGTTACTCCGACAAACGCCGAGAAAGAACGCTTATTGAAAAGATGTCTGAGGAGACAATGAAAGAGAGCAACCGACTGCTGCTGCAGTCTTAAACCGTGCCTCTCTCCTGCTGCCGCTGTGTCAGCTACATATATAGATAGTCATTTTTCCACTGATTATCAGCCGTTGGCATATGGAATTTTATTAATGTGCCTTTGATGCATCATCCACTTTGAAGGAAACAAATATAAAAGGGGTGAGCAGTAAAAAAAAAAGAATGGTAGAAATACAGTAGCCTCGGCTTCTGTGTATTACTGCTATGCAATAAGGCAGCTTTACTTCTATTGAAGAGGTTTTCCAGCGGAGATAATCTGTTGTGACAGTACGGTTTAGATTTGACCCGTGCATATTTTTGAGCATACAAAGAAACAAAATGAAAACCATGGCTGCTACTAATCTCTCAGGCCACAAGTCCTTTTGTATCTCAGTTAGTCGATAGGAGAAGCAGCTGTGTAAGTGAAGGATACGACATGCGAGTTAAAGCTACGAAGAACGTGTAAGGATGAATCACACTTTGTGTTTCTGCTTCTGCACGCCAAAAAAATATTAATAATTAAAAAAAAAACTGAAGGATACACTCCTTTTGAGTGTTGAACCTTTTCATTACACTTCAATAAAAAGACTGGTTGAACCCTGTCCAATTAGTTGATTCCAGTAAGATTATAAAAGCAACTATTTAAACTTGCATTATAGAGAGAGCGACCTACAATGGTTGAAACATGTCGGGGCTTTTTTAATGATTCATCCACTACAATAAAGGCTTTTTAATATTTCCTTCCTTGTTGTCACTTGTTCTACGATTTTGGAGTGCCTTCCTGTTTCCCTTGTATTTGCATTAATTGTACTTTTAAGTGGTAGTAGTGTCTATCTGCCCAGGGACAGCAGATGGAAAGTAGCCAGTAGGATTGGAACAACTTACCACAACACATAAGAAACTGTGCCAACTAGCCGTTTCTTCTCCAACAGCACTTAGAGAGCCTGCTTTACTACAAATCAAACTTGTGAACTCCAGAACAGTGAGGTGTTGTTTCTTAGTGTATAAGAGCTGCTCCTGCTTTTCGTGTCGCTGCTCATAATATCCACACTTCTCTGGTCCTAACATTGTGTTGTCATGGTAGTGTTGATTCGGTGTCTCTCTTGTCTTTTGTAGTTCAGACTCTGTTCATATCTGCATTTTATTTTTTCATTGCTTTTATTGTTGTAATTTCAATGCTTTTATTCTGAATGTCTGTGCTTTAACTATTGCCTGCCTGGGCACTGCATATTTTCATAAATGTGATTAATATACACTGTCCCTGTCAAATACAGTAATAAATTAAAACTAGTACCTAAATCCTAAAAGCAAAATCTAAAGCATCAAAGGATTTTGAACAATTTTTTTTTAAAGAGGATGAAAAAAAATCGTGTTCCTCAAACTTATATTTCAGTGTTTAATAGAACGCTTATACGGGTTACCAGATTACATGAAATGACCAATCTTCATGGTTGAGTTATCATTAATATTAATCGTACTACCATCATACAGCCCGGAGCATGTGCTAAGATATGACAGATACTCTCATTAAATGTGTCTCAAAGGGTGCAGTAGATGTAGAGGAGATTTCCAAGCAGTGGTGGCCGACATGTGGATTGTCTAGCTCAAGACTAAAGCTAAGCAGGTGCAAAAATTAACACGAACATCTCCCACGGTATCGATATGGTGCATCAGTATTTAAGTTATTTCCTTCACCTTCAAAGGGGTCAAAAAAGGGACCGATCTGCTACGACTACCAACTCCATCAACTCCCAACTTCAAATGAATCTTTCCAAGCATCCAGTGCCTGTGCAAATGTGGAAAACCTTTATTGCTCCTGGGCCAAATTCAATCATGTGCATGTTCATTCCGGCTGCTTTAATGCACCGGGGCGTCGGCCGGCCGCCCGGGCTGACAAACTTTGCAGTCAGGTTGTGTGGTCTGCGGGAGATACCGAGGATCACTTCTGATCCGCCACAAGCCCCTAAAGCCATCTATCTATCAAAGGTGAGGGGGAGCTGGGTCACGGCTGTGTGAGAGCCCCGGCCCCAGCCTGAAATCATCAATCTTTATGCACACACACACACACACACACACACACACACGCGCAGGATCTTTATTTATTTAATTCACTCTTTTTAACACCCCGGAGTGCTTGCAATAGCTGGGCTCACACTGAATGGCCCCGGGCTGGAGGAGAGTTGCTCTGCAGCTGGGAGATACTGGAGACAGAAGTTTGGACTACAGGAAGTACTGGGACATTTCTCTGCTCTGCTCTGCTGCTCTCTCTCCGAGTCGGGGGGGACAACTGTGCAGTGTGACTCTGTGTATTCTTGCCACGCTTGCTTATCAGGCCCCCAGTCGAATACTGGAGATGAAACTGATAAGAAAAAAGGCTACTAAAAAAGTAGCAGCAAGAATTCAGCACATTGAAAGTGAACCATCTGAGAGGAAAACAACTCCCCCCCAAAAAAACAAGAATAAAAGACTGAATCATTGTTGTCTTTTTTTCTTGCATGAGGAAAATCAAGACGACAGCTTCTCAAGCTAACGCTAGTCTATTTACATTTTCATCCCACACTAAAATAAAAGACAATAGGCAGCCCTGAATTGTAGTTTTGTTGTTGCCTGCAAAAAAAGAATTATTCACTATGAATTTCAATGTACTTTCTCAGATATGGACTTTAAACAGATAAATAAACATAAGCAACCAGTCACTGCATACATTTGATCATGAAGAGTGCTGAGATGAGCAGAGAATAAAGAATACCTTTGAATGGTCCTGCTGCTCTGAAAAATATGTTGCACAAAAAAAACTCAGACTTGGTGGAAGTTTGGCCACAAACACAGACACACACACACATACACACACACTTCCACAGCTATCTTGCAGTACACACATGCACAGCAGAGATCAGAGTTTGAGATCTGAGCTGTCTCTGCATAAGATGCGTTTTAAGGCGTTTGCTCTATTGGAAAACACACCGTGAAAAAACATGAAGGATGCAAGAGAGATGCAAGGAGACCTCATTTCAAAACCATTGATGCCACAAATACATGGTGGGCACCCTATAGGGTGGTAAGCCATCAAGGCACCCCAACAGCCCCGTTTCCACTGCAGGAACTTTTGCCCCGGAACTAAGAACCTTTAGAAGAACTCATTGCGTTCCACGGTCTGATTTAAGTTCTTGGGACATTTTATGGGGCCTTTTTACCCCCCAAAAAGAGCCTGGTCGGAGGGGGGTAGTACTGGAGCTTTCAGAGAGGAGTTTACAGGGGAGACCATCGCTGATTGGTAAAACACACACACAGCTTCATTCGTAAACATGGACGTACTCTATAGTATCAATTTAGGACCATTTTAGTCGGTCTCCCGACACTTTTAAAGCACAAATAAATAACCATCAAACACTCAACAGGTGATTTACTGTGGAGACAGACACTCGTAGTGTCATTTCCCTCCTCTGCATTTCATTCATTGCATCCCAACGTGTATCAACAAATATATGCAGCAGTAAATATTGTCACAGTAAGACAAAACATAAGGTAAACAGGCGGACACACTGCACTGCAGGCTGCAGGGTGTGTTTACTGCTGTGACCACCAGCAGCCCTCTTCACATGTCATGTTGCTTTTTCATACGTCAGCGGACTAATCTGCCTAATCTTCGCAGAAATCTTCCCAAAGTCCCGGGAACGTTTTGGTGAAAACCTGGCTTATGATTGCAACTTGTAGTCCACATTTATGAAGCATATTAACAAAAGAGGGACTTTGTCAAGTTGTTTCTTCTCCTACATCAAACGGAAAGACAATCTATATACATGTACACCCTGGACAGGTTGCATAGAGATAGACAACCATTTACACTGCTCACATTCACACCTACGGGCAATTTAGAACAGAATATAATAAAAATACTTTGTCTGCTTTTTGCATGCAAAAGGCTGCTGTGTCCGGGCTGTGCGATTTTGCTTTTCCATGGTGATTTGGAGTTTGTGTGTTCATTTGGAAAGCTTTGTCTTGTTGTGAGAATACTTTCAGTTCATGATTGGTATACTCTGTTGAAAGTGCATTATTGGCTGACCTCAAACATTCCACTCAGAGTTGCAAATCAACCGAACCTGCATGTCTTTAGACTGTGGGAGGAAACCGAAGCACCTGGAGAAAACCCACACAGGCGCTGGGAGAACATTGCAAAAAGTACACAAAAGTTTCCAGCCCAGCATGGCGAAGTGAAACTAATTTGGACAATGGATGACTCAGCTTCTTCAATCTCCTCCCACATCAAAATGTATTTATAGCCAATTATAAAAGATTGCACATTTAGAGGTCTAAAGAGAAAACAGCTCTGTTTTTTTCACATCAGACGAAGGAAGTTAAAGCAGCAATGAAACCAGCTGTTGGATCCGCTTAATGGATTTCACAGCAATAGTTCCTCGGAAACACGTGTCGCCCCCTCTGGCCCAGTAGTCAATTCCGTCAGACCGTCCTCTCCTCTGCTTAACTCACTAATTCACTATTGGCCTAATTAAGAGTCAAAATTACAAAAGGGGTGAGGAGACCACTCTCTGTCTCTCCTGTAAAACCTCTTTAGGTGCACTTGTCCAATTTGGTTCATGATCATATTGAAATGGGATAAAAATCCTCTGTTGCTTTCACAGGCTATTGATTGGCTGTTCAAGAGAAGAAAAACAAAAAAACAAATGAGCAGCTTTCCTAATTAAGCCCTATTTTTACTCTCTTATAAGCTAGAACACCTGAGCACTGAGATGGAAAAAACACTGTCTGATTTTTTTCTTTGTAACAGTATGAACCACTCACACTCGGCTCCCACTGTTCATTTGGCACCGTCATTCAGTTTCTAAGTGATGGAATGTTAATCTGTAAAACTGTCCAAATCCTACCAACATTAGTGAAACAAAGTAGATACAGTCAACCAGCAGGTCACTGAAACCAGTGAACCACCATGCAGATCATTGATTTAGTCCTTCAGAAATACCAGGTTCAGTAAATTGAATCGCTTCACTTACTACACACAGGATCATTTGATAATCGTTGTGTTTGTACTAGAGAGTCAAAGGGTGTATTAGTCCTGAGTAATGTAGATAGATGGACAGAAGAATATTGGACCCTACCTGTGTTCAAACAAGCTTTGGATTATGAGTACTTTTCCAGACCAAGAAAGCTTGAAGCGATGGAGAATGAGGTGATCTGTGTCGTACTTTACCATGGTAATGATAGTCAACTTTCAAACAATGAGGATTAAGATGGGGGTATGCTTCTTATGTTTAAAAGAGAGATGTCTAGATGTTCTGAATGGCCACATTGGAAGGCAGGAATTGCCATCATATTGAGCGAACAGGGTGTGATAATGGTTTAAATACGGGGGGTTACAGTACACATTTTACAGACAGTCTTTGCTGGAGGCCATTCAAAGTGATGCACTTGTTTGTGCACACGCAAAGTGACAGAAATGTAAGAAGAGAGTTTAAATCCTGTACTTTCTCAGCTACACACACCTGGCCTGTTGCTGCACGGAGTGGGCGTGAATGTCTGATAGAGGAAAGTTCGAGAAATCAACAGATGCAGTTCCTAAATTCAACGTTGTAAAGATGTGGGGTAAAGGGTGTTCAAACACTATTCCACCATCTGACAAGCACCTATGTTGGAGCGTAATGATGCCTTTAGGGCCTTGCAGCGGTCCAGCCAGGCTTATTCAAAAATCACACAGGACCAGCCGGGACACAACAGATTGAAGCCTCCTGCAGAAAAGGATCCATGGATGTTCCATCCAATACCTTACACCATGATTAGGTCACATCACCAGAAAAGATGGTTGGTTGACAAGATCCTTGGTCAGTCTTGTGCACAGTGGTAGCACAAGTTATGTGGTTGATTATGACTTGTTTAACTTTTGAGCCTCTGTTCCAAACCTGTCTCACCATCATCATCATTCAAACAAACTGACAGATTAAAGTACTGATGTTCTAAAGGTTGAAAGCATACAATAAAGGTGCAAGGTGAACCACACCGCCTCCAGTGAGAGACGATGGTTTCTAATGCACAAGCTGATGTTTTGTTTATCCACATAAAGCAGCATGCCAAAACTGTTCAGAGACACGACGCATCACCTCCTTTCAATGAGTCAGCCGTCCTCACTCCTCTGACTCCCTGCTGGGAAACACTCCATCTCTTCATCAAGCCTTTCTTACAGCTGCTTTATGAGTATACAACTGAATACTGTCATAATGAGATGAACTGACCTGGAGTTGACTTTACTGTCTACCATGCACACATACCGACCCATTCTCACTCCCAAATCCTCAAATACCACTGTTTGGTAAGTGCCCCTCGGCATCGGAACCCAACGCACGGAGGCACCCTTTAGCAACACGATGTGACGAACCGGGCTTTCAACTAACTCTTATGTAAACCCAGCCGCGGCGTTATTCGACAGTCGGAGCAAATTACGTAGTATTAATAGAATGAGAGTCCCCGAAGGCGGGCAGGAGAGGTGGTGGCTGGTCTAAAAGACATATTGCAAGTGCATTTAGGGTGTGTCCAACTTCACTTTTGCTAGTTAAGCAGTGCATAATCTGGACGCAAAGCAATGCGCAGGGGGCAAAGGGGTTGTATTTAGTCTCTTAATTAATCATAGGTGTGTTTTGGGCGTAACAGGAATCAAACCAATAAGAGCGCCCGCAACAACGGACGACTATGTCTCCGTGTTCCATCCCTCCCATCTGTTATGTGGCGAAGAACACCGAAGTGACCGAGCCTGCGATGAGGTCCGTGAATGCATCCTCCCTGGGCCGTCCGTGCCTGCAGGCACCTGCATGTACTGCATCTCTCCGTTCTCCCATGTAGTGGTTGATGGAAAAAAAAACAGACACGGGAGTACTTCCCTCCCCCTCCCTGGGTTAAGCTGGCCTGATCTGTATTTTTCCCTGAGGTAATGCAAACAGCCATCCCATAGTCAACCCGGGAGACAATTTGTGTGCGTCGATCTGTGATTTCACCACAACAATGGCCAAGACGAGGGGTAGCAAGTGGAACACACTGAGCTGCCTTTGAGGTCCTTGAACGCCTCATATTAGACAGCTCATCTGTAACGTTAATCAAAGCTGCTCCACCGGGTAAGGTGTGTTTTCTATCAGCCTCACGTTGTTTATAACGCTTATGAATGGACACAGCCTCATGCCGCCGGCTCTGTCCGCTTATGTTAGCGTGATCGTGCCGGGCGTGACTGCACCGGCCCACTGCATCCTTTACCGGAGGTGGGGCCGGATGGCCGGTATGTGTTTTGAGTGCATTAACACTGGGCAACCATGAAATGTCACATTCGGTTCTGGCTGAGCTAAACATGATGCCATGAGAAGCCATGCAGGGACGTGGGGAGAGGGGAGGAAAGTCCTCGTTGAGACATGTAATTTGTTTTAATAAAACAAATGTTCACATTTTCAAAAACATTATCAACGGCAGCTTTATTAACAGCATCAACAGGAACGAGGGAGGGGGCAGAAAACCTGCAGATTTTGACAGAAAGGATGTCTGACATCAAGGGACGCTGTTTATACTGTGGGGTCTGCACGTATTCGGGTAGCAACGTCCTGATTGGCCGGCTACGTTGATGCAAAATGCAGTGGGCGAATGCGCTGGAGGAGAGTATTACCCATAGAGTCCAGTAGAGGGCGGAGCCTGTGTGAGTTAGAACAGTCTGTTCTACACAGCCTGCACAATAATTTATGCACAAGCATGTAGCTTTTCACAAATAAGAGACAATCAATGCCCCCCCCCCTCCTCCCTCCCAGCTGCTTATCTCCTTACAGACAGGTCTGTCACACTTGTGTCATATTAACATTCAAATTCCCAGATCCCAGCGTCAACACAAAAGACAGCACAAAAGTAACTCATTATGAATGCAAACATCTTGCCTGATTAAGTGAAGCATGGACACAGAAATAGCAGTTGGCTTCCTTCATTCTTCAGTAAGGCATAATGGCATAAATGCCATTGAGCATGCACAATGCAACTATCCCGATTCTGGACATACTTGCCAAGGCGTGCTTGTAAATGCATAACGCTCCACACTGCTAATGTTCTCTGCATTAATAATGTCATTCAAGTGCCTGCAGAACATTTACATCCCTCCTATTATCCTAATTAATTAGTCCAATAACAACAGGGTCAGTTTACTTTCCTGCGAACAATTAGGTTGTAATGATGATCTGGAAACAGGTAATGATGGGTACTAAGTGAAGCGAGAAATCCACCAGGGGTCAAGCAAAGTCAAAGATGGGGCGATAAACGGAGAGGGGTGAGGGAGAGAGAGAGAGGCAGCGGGAGTTGACGGTGAGGAAAATGAAATAGGAAGCACAGGAAATGTGTTACATTTAAGAGATAAGTGTGAATATAGCAGACAACTGGTCTGCAGCTAATGCACTTATTTACAGGATATACAAGGTACCTGAAGGGGAGATGAGTTTCCAGCTGATGGAAGGCTCCGGTTTACCGCTGGCTTGACACATCAGGGTGACATTGGAGCCTTCATTTACCACAAGATCTCTCGACAGGTTGATGATTTTCGGTGGTACTGTGAAAGCAAATGAACAAATGTGTAAATTGGGAGAAGAGGAATAATCAATAACAATTAAACACATCAAGTTATTTTTTTTAAATTGGTCTCTTTCAAGTCCCCCCTAACTTCCAGACAGTCTACATACATTGCCAGAGTAAACCTTTAAAGTCCGCAAGCCTTGACTGGAATGCTGCTTTCAAGTTGTTCGTGAATATTACGTTTAAATACTTTCCTAAAGTGCTTTGCTATTGTTTTTTTATTGTGACATATTTGATACAAACTGGCAAAGGACAGCTCACATCAACACATTGAAAACAATCACACATTGTCATGAAAAGTGGGATTTTTGTCAGTAAGCGGCACTTTAAAATTGCTGTGGAAGTTCAGGTTAACGGCTGTTCACAGGAATTTGCAGGTAGCACAAAAAACTCCCGTGAACTGAAGTGGATTGTCGATTTCTAGTAGTTTTACGAGCCTGAGAAGTTTGTCAGTTGAGTGAGCCGAAGGGGGAATCGGAACAGACTCAAACGGAGGGGAAGTCATTTCCCCCTCCCAACAATAACACTATCCAACATCTGCTCACTACAGAATAAAAAGCACAAACGTGCTGCACTTGTGAACATGACAGGGATTTCACTGACTACACCTCCAGTGTGCTACTTGCAGGTAGATAAGAGGTTGTGCAGGTGAGGGGAGGTAGCTCGAAGGGATCCAGGAGCTAGTTTCTCAGGGAAAAGATTTGCAATGCAAACTCAACAGTGGCGTTCTGCTGCACATTGTAAATGTCCCACGCCTGTTTGAATGTGAAGAATCATTGATGAGTGCATGTGATGTGTAGAGCTGGAATGATTCACATTGTGGTAGCACGGTTAAAATTGTGTACAACGAGGAAGAAGTGTCAGTCTCATTCATTTATGTTTCTTTTTTTCTCACTGACAAATGTAAAACATTTTCTAATGAATAATGCAAGCACTTCACCAGAGTTTTTGAGCATAAAGATATGAATAATACCCTAAAACAAAACTAATTTAAGTCAATATCCTCTTTTGCGGCACATAAATCAATAAAAGGAAATTATGTTTAAATGCAAATTGAATCGTTGTCATATTTAAGTCCCTCTGCTTTGTGTCAGACATTTTTAATTCCCTATGGACAAGTAAAGCTTTTTGGTACTGAGCTTTGAATCCAACAAGCAGCGAGCGAGATAAGTTCTCTGCTGCCTCACTCCACTGGAAGTCCTGCTTAGTGAAAGTGAAACCAATTGGTAAAGGGCAATTTCTTTTTGCAGGAAGACATAGATAAGATGATAAAATACAAACAATAATGGAATATAATGCAGTAAAGCTCTGAATCCTTCTGTATTGGTTTCACATATTTATTCTCCTGTAGATCAACTTTAATGTTATCTCTGCTGAGTCAACACACATGTTGACATGATTTACTCTTCCCTCCTCTTTTGTTTGGGGAAGTAATCTCTTTAAATGTGCATGTGCAACTAACTTATTCACCTCAATGATAAACTAATTCATTTAAATTCATTCATAAACCCCTGGACTTAAAGAGCTCATGTGTTTTAGCAAGATTTCTGCTCATGTTCAAAACGCTCTGCACATTGAAAACATCTCCCACATCAACATCTGTGTTCTCTGAGAAGTATTATTTTGAGAGAAAAAAACAATATGAGAATAAAGTTGTAATGTAATGATAATAAAGTCATATTTCAAGAAAAGAAAGTTGTAATATCACAATAAAACAATTATAATTTAATGATAATAAAGTCATAATATTTTAAGAAATAAGTCTACCCGTCAGAACCCTGCGCTGCTCTTCATCAGAGGTGGAAAACCAAAACTTACTGAATCAATACAAGACGTGATTTGTCCCGTATATTTTCGTGCACAGACCTGGTAGTGTAAAGACAGTGTCTTCTTCACTTAGACAATAGTGGTTATATTTACATTTTTGGATCAAAATTAATGCAAAGGACAATTCACTAGTCGCTGGATATTGGTAGGAACATGTCCCTACAAAATTCTACGCCTTGTAGGAAGGCAAGGGCGAGCTGGGAGATTCAAGTTAGGAGCTCGTTTCCAAACACTGGTGAGGGCTTGCACCTCTTCAACCTCGGAACCCATCTGCTATTGGTCTGACAGCGACAGATAAGCCTCCGGGGGAGATATTTCTGGGGTTCCGGTGTAGCCAGTGGACATTAAACCGATAACAAACTAAAACCTCATCTGACGATAGCTGGTGGGTTCCTAGATTGCATTTTGGCCGAAGCGTTCAGCCTCTTTTGCTCTCCACGCGGACTGTTTAACTGCATTCAACCAACGCCTGCTTGTGATTGCTCAACTCTGACTACAAACGGAAACCGGCACCTATTTAACTTGCTATTGCTCATTTTGCCTCAGCAGTTATTAAAAACAGGGATTCTACAGCAGAAAGAGGAGTTTGTAGCAAATAGTTTCTTTGAAAAATCTATTGTTTGTGGGTGTGACATCTCATTAGTTCGAACGAGCATGATCACTAGCGCTGCTGGCTCTGTTCCCAGTTCCCGGCACTCAGATTTAGTGTCACCCTACCCGGGGCTAAAATTAGCCTCTGAAAACTATATCCACAACTACACTGTCTATTTTAAAAGCAATGTTGTTTTCCTTCATGGGTTTAGATAATTTCACTTGTTTCACTTGCTAAGAGCTCCTGAGGATTACTGTACTCTATTGATTCAGATATATATTCTTAAAGCATGTTGAGTTGAATGTGTTTGCACCTTCTGCTGTATAAACATGGAGGTGCTGCAAACATGTATTGATTTCTTAGCAGCTAGAGGATTTTATGGCTACCACCAGTCTTTTTCCCAACGCACACTGCTTTATCAAGCTGTCTTCTAAATGAACTATCGGGCAGATCCTCCCAGGCACCACCTTAACTATTCACAGTACATGAGAGGAATGGTACTGTGCAGAATTGCAAAGCAGGTGGTTAAATGATGCAGCCTTTCACGAAGGTCTGTGAAATATCTCTGGAGGAAGAGTTTCATTTCCAGGTTCATAACGTTCACATGCAGCACTAACCGAACTAAAGGAAGACCGTTTCTGAGGGCACTTGACATATGTAAAAGCTTTGAGGAGACAAAACCATCAGTTATTTCAAGTACTGTAGATGACGTCAAAGAAACCGTTTTGAAAAAATCCCCCCCAGTGCTCAGTGCTAAACTTTATACGCCGATTTTAAAAGGAGCACAGAGCAAATTGCCTCTGAACAAGCAAAGGATATATCTATAATACAGAGCACTCTGTTCAGGAAAGGTATTACCGACTCCATCGAGAGTGCAGCTCCAAGGTGAAGACAGATGGTTACAATCGGGAGTGTAAACCTGCATGTGTGGATCACAGGCTTCGTTATGCCCTTTCCGTTTTTACAGATCACTCAAAAGAACCACTGAAATGTTCTAACAATGAGATCAAATGGCTACTCGTTTTTAAATGAAAAAAACAAACACCACACAGATGGCACCTACATCTTTGGCAAGAAAAACCGACATGGATGGAAGTCCGCAGTAAGTCTGAAGAGGTAGTGTAGTGTTGATAGCATAAAATAATAACTGATAATACTTACAAGTTACATTAACCCTAACTAATTACACCAACCCTGTCTCCTACAAAATTAACTTCCCGTACGTTACCAAACTGCATTCTCAATTGCATTTCGAGGGAAACATACTTACCCCCGGAATACAGTCACAGTTTTATACACGTGATTAACGTTGTAAATTGAAACAAAACAACAAAAACGCAAAAACAATACTTGCATAGGTTTATTATAAAAACATCAGGGTTAAGCTTGCAATGACTCTGTTTGTTACGTTATTAAGCTACGGACATAAATTCCAATAAGTGAACATTGACTTTGAGTTTCACATGAGACGTGAACAGTGGTCTCTTGGGTGGAAGTCCTGTGTTTGTTTGACCCAACTACCACTCCGAAGTCCCTACGCAGACTCTACAGACTATCATACAAACGTTTTTGTGATACATCCGAAACACAATGCAGTTTAGTTGTATGAATGTAATTTTTAGGAGACAGAGCTTCGTGGTGAGAGAGGTTCAAAATATGATGTACAAGTACCGGTATGCTGTTTCCTTCCCTGTTAGATACAGTATGTTTGCCTGTATTGGATACACAGTAAAGCTCTCCTGAATTAGACAATACCATTTCACATTATTTTCAAAAGCAGCAGGTCAGTTTAAACTGAGTTTCATCTGGATGTCATGTCCCCACTAATGCAAACGTTGTGATGCAAGGAGACACGTCATTGCAGGTTATAGTAAACAAGGTCCGCTTGTTTGATGTTCCCATACAACAGAACTGCATTGTTAATTGCGTGTCTAGGGAAACACATTTTCTTCCTGGAAAATGTTTGTTTTTGACGTAAAACAAATACGTTTCTAATCAAAGTCCACCGAAGTCTGCAGAGGTCGGAGGTCGGGGTGGACGGGTCAAACAAACACAGAACTTTCACCCAGGAGACCACCGTTTGTGTCCCGTGTGAAACCAAAAGTCAACGTTGACTTATTTAAATTTACGTCCGTAAGTTAAATAACATAACAAACAGACTTATTTTCAGCCAAACCACGATGTCTTACTAAATCTAACCAAGGAGTTTTGTTTTGTTTTGTCTCAATTCACAACGTTAACCACATGTTTAAAACTGCAACCGTCATTCAGGAGAAAATATGTCCTCAGAACGTAATTGAGAATGCAGTTTAATTGTATGGGAACATCATTTAGTAGGAGAAAGGGGTTGGTCATTCGCACAAATTTGACCAATGAACTGTTTGTTTTCACCCAAAACAGCCGGTCATGTACTGACTGCTCAGACATTAGCTGTAACGATGTAATGTCTGTGGCACTGCGCCTGTGCAGCTCAGCCTTTGACTGATCTTAGAACTCAACAGAAACTCCAGCTCTTTCTGTTATTTCCCTTCAGTTTCTCTCCTTTTTTTCCCCTCTCGTTTCTGTGTGCTTTAAGAGCAGATTCACAAAGCCCCAGGACTAGGCACATTTTTCAACTCTACACTTGAACATGTTCACACGTTTCTATCTGAACACACAGTTATAGCGGGTTCACATAGGGAACGGAAGCGCTGCGATATGTTAATCGTCACGTGAGCTGAATCCTAGTCAACAAGCGATTCTACTCCTCTGCTGTTTACTGTAATTATATTGACCTTAAACAGAGCTCTACGCAGATGGGAAACTCAAAAAAGTTTCCACTCACATGTTCCTTTCTGATCAGACCATGTGTATGCATGCTTGTGCACCTGACAGACACGTGCACAATCGTCAGCAAATCTGCATTCCTATATACAGTTTAATGATGTGATTGCAACAGTAACACTGCAGGTAATGAGCAGCAGACTAAATACATTTTTATTTCCACTCTAGTGTTATGATGTATGGCACACTTAAAACCATCACACAGTTAGAGCAAACAAGGATTTCACTTCATTCAGTATATTATACTTTGCAATATCACCCGGAAATGTTGACGAATTTCATAACCTGACGGCTCGTATCTGAAACCCAACCTTACGTTTTGATTCCACAAACAGTGGTTTAGCCTTGGCCTCTTGCACCACAGCTAAACAGAAGCAATGTTGACACGCTCGCTGTATGCTTTTGTCATTCATGAAGGGTAAATGGGGATTAAGCTGACATCCAATAAATTATTCATAGAGATTTTTGTCTTACAAACAAGTCTGATGTGACTGAAACAAGTTAAAGCACTGGTGACGCTCTATTCATAGGATTTTTAGTTGATGATCCGCAAATGTCAAAAACAGAGATGTGTCCTTGTTACTTTGAAATGGAAATGACAAAAAGATAGCTCGTATGGATCTGTCAGGAATAATAAAAAAATAATAATATTTATTCAGGAAATCTTAAAATAAGTGTGAAGCATCCAGAAGAAAATGTTAGAGTCAAACGCAGCCAGCTATGTCTTTAGATGTCCAGAGACATGTGTTATTTATATGTCTTGAGACATCCAGAGACACCTTCAGATGTGTGTTGTTTTTTTATGATATGAGCGAGTCTTAACACACCGCACAAAAAATAGATATCATTTATCTGTGCCCATAAAAGTAGGCACATCAGGATGCTAATGGCTATAGGAAATGTCCTGTATGTGGACATATTACATCAATACATGTATTGTGTTGGGGACACAGATAGGAGCTTGGCTGGTTATTTGCATATACATATCAATAAAATGGTTATGAATGAATTAACAATATATATTAACAATAATGGGGCTCAACAATTATGTTGGTGCAGTAGCTCAAAAAGCCTTTAAAGGCTACTCGTAAAGTGTGTCTCTTCCCGCCTGCCTGTAGGCTCGGGAGATACACTCACAAAGCCGTCCCGGCAGACATGTCTTTGATATACTGGCCACACCATCCCTGAAGCACACAAATAGCTGTTCAGTGCACCTTGTGGGGGCTGTGCGTTCAACGCAACATATCAATGCACAAACTGGGCGAAACAGATGCAACCTTGCCTCCCTGTCCCCCGACAAAAAGCATCCATTTGTCCGCAGGGACTAAAGAAGGGATTTGGCCTGAGGGGTAGCCTCACTGCGGTCACCACGAAGCAGCACGTAACTGGGGAGCACCGACAAGGCGCAGGGAGTGATCCCAGCGCTCGACAGGTCGGGCAGGCTGGTGGCGGCCGAACACCGCTCTCTGCTTCGTCTGCGCAGAGCTGCACTGGAAGATCTGTCCCGGCAACGAGGCCTGGCAAAGATGAGGTTCTTGAAATGGCAACTCCATCCGCAGAGATGAGCAGTCAGCGGGCAAGCTCGAGTTCCACCCGCACACTTATATTAGCAAAATATGCTGAGGTTAGCGCAACAAGCGGATTGGTGTGCGAGTCAGTCATGAAACGGCGGAGTTAGAAGACCCGCCTGTGGGTTCCCGGTCAGCTACAAAGAGAGAGTTGTGTATTCGATGAGGACGGCGTGTCGGCGTTGCTCCACCGTTGTTGGGTATGTGAGTTACGTTAATTATAACATTCTTCTAATGCAAAAGTTGTATTTATTAGAGCCCAGCTAGTAGGATGCAACTTATTTATTCCGTCCACCCGTCAGCTACTGCCACAAATAGAATCAAATTCAGTGGGAAACACTGCTTTGTGTGCATGTCTAGAATCGGGACTGACAAAGAGAAAGCAAACGGAAAGCTCTCCTTCAGATGGTGCTTCACCCACCCACTGTTAACATTTCCCAGTGACACAGCCAGTCCATGTATTGTTACACAGTCGCACTAGATTTCTCTTGAGTGTTCTTAAATATTCATGGGACACGAGGACACATTTTCATAATGCTGTAAGACAAAACAGCCAGATAAACAGCTACTCCCTGACATCTTTGGGAGGAGTTACATGGTGAACGGGGGTATCGGAGTCTAATTGTGTTGTGGTCACTCGTATTTCAGCTGGATAACCAGAGGTCAAATCCCTGTGTAACCCTGAGGTGAACTAAATCTCTACCGGCTCCAGGGCTGCCTCTCTGACCTCACATACAGGGGGGTGAGATAAAAATGTTCCTACAGGGATTGATTGAGTATCACGTGTTAACAGTAATGAAGCCTACACTGTCCACATGGATCAGAGTTTATCCAAACTGCACAGCCTGGACTCTGGAAACTTTTTTTGGCAGCAGTATTAATGAGTATTTTGTAGCTGGGATGAAAGAAGGATTCATCAGCGCACTGGACAAACATCTCTCTCATTATTTCTCAGCGCACCCAATGCAGAGTTTTCTAAAAGGGACACAGGAGAATGATTCAGTGTGTTGTGTCACTTCCAACAAAAGCTGGCTCTTCAGAATCACACAGTGATGACAGCCATGTCACTATTTATGCTGTCAAAACAGTTTACATTCAAATCTGCAGTAATATTGGAATCCTAGGAAAAGTATTAAGGCGTTTGCTTAACTTAGAAATAGAGCAGGTCCTACCAGCGTGCTACAAATGTGGAGGTAGATGATTATAACTTATTGTAATACAATGTTAGGAGGATTTAACTTTTAATTTAATTTAATTAATTTAAAAAGGATTTAATCTAAATATGATTTTATGCAGTAAAATATAGTTTAACAGTGAACAAATCATATCAAACCGTTTACTGTTTGTGTATACTTTGGTGGACATTGAAAGGGTGACGGTAATGTGATTTCAGTTTTCCTCTCTTCGGTGCTACACCTTGATGTAGTCATATCTCTCTTCTGCACTGAATAAATATATACATGTTTTACAAACACATTTCCAGTTATTTCTAGATTTTTTTTGTAGTTATTTTGTTGATGGGTTGCTTAGCAATAAATAATGTAAGATCACACGAGAGTCTGGAGAAGTCCACAACATATGTGCTTTTAAAGATAGTAAACCTAAACGCATCCGTACGGAGCAGTCTGAAGGGACGATCTGAAATGACAGTGATGGAGCGTGAAAATTAATATGACCTCAATATTATGTATCATGTAGGTCTACTGAATGTATGAGGATGAACCAATAGAGCCAACCATCTGGAAGCTGTTTACTGTAAACTGCAGGGATACTGTGTGTTCTCTTGTCTGCTGTAAGCACCTTCTGGGTGCATGACAAAAACATAAACAGAATGTGCTCCATTGTGCATCTTGTCAAAAAATAGTGGTGTAACGATCCATCGATCCAGATCGATCTATCAATTCATTGATCAACGATCCAATATCATTGATGCAAATCTGTACGTATTATCATCTTTAAGATATGCCTTTAGATTGAAATTCCCATGGCACGTCTGTTTCACCGTTTCCGTCCAAGCGCACCTCGTTTCTAAACATCCAAACAGTGCTAGCGGCGTTAAGCCTCGGTTATGCTTTCCACATGGATGGGCACACTGACATGAGGTGACGGCAATGTCTACACTGCCCCTGACAAAATGAAAAAATAATCATGACGAGGAAACGAGCGCCGTTAGTGAGCGGTGCTAGTGGCGTAACGTTAGTGAGTGTGCAGTCTGCCGAGAGAGAGAGAGAAAGAGAGCGTGTTGTGTGTGTATGACGGTGAGTAGCAGTAACGTTATAGCTGTGAACCTCAACCAAGCTGTGCACTGCGTGTAAGTTCGGTGAATAAATGCTACAACTCCTCAAGACCCAAGCCAAGTTCCCGTGTCTTGCTTGCAACCTTAATTAAGGTTTTATTGACAAGCCGCTCAGGTAACAAGCATGATGCATGTTAGTTACTCATCAAAACATGAAAGGGTTAGATGGAAGATCACATATTGCCACACTGGCATCTTTCTCTATTTGTCAACCCTTATTGGCTTGGTTTTGGGTTTAACACGACAGAAAGGCTACGGCCATGCTAGCAGCTCTCTGAGGTTGTACAAGAGGTGCTTTGAGCTAAATGTTGTGCCTATGTTTAGCTGATCCTAACGTCAAGGGATCCCTGATGTCATTAGGCTTCATCCTCTGGGGACCATTAATGTCTGAACAGAATGTGGGCGAATCCATCCATTAGATGTTGATATATTTCACAGGATAAGTGAAAACTTTGACCTGCTGACGGCATTACATGAAAACATACGGGGATCGCTGAAGTCACTAGTCTCTGTCCTCTGGACTCCGCGGTTATCTGTACCAAATTGTATGTGAATATTGTATTAGATATTTCAGTCTGGACCAAAGCGGTGGACCATCTTACCGTCATGGCAACCTGTTTATTAGTTTGTTGATATATATATGCTCTGAATCAAAGTGTTGGATGAACTAACAGACTGATATCATCCTCAAGCTGCGCCACAAGAACTATTTTTTGGCAAGAATCATTTGAAGACCATACTCTACAATACAGTAAGTGTTTTTATAAGCAAAGCTTTATCTGTGGGCTGTAAAAAAAAAAAAAAAAAAAAAAAGAAATCTGTAGGTAATAGACTATCCTGGAGGGCTTCTCTTTCTACACCATCTGCTACAAGACTGGAGAACTGGAAAATGGGCTTCAGGTGGCAAATACTTTCATTGTTGTTCGGTAGAGAGTGGCGGCAGCAGCAGAAATAACACATACAGTATTGTATTCTTACATTCTGTCTCCTTGGGATTATCAGGTTCCAGACAACTTTTTTTTTTAAATTAGTTATTCAGATATTCTTATTCTGTGACTTTTTATTAACATTATGTGAGGTGTTTTTTTTTGTATACATTTTTGGACTTTTTATGAAGACAACGAAAAAGTTTTATCTCCAAAGTCAAACTCTAACTTGGTTGTGTAAGGTTGTACTTGTGAGCCAGTCAGCACTTTGAATGCAGACAAGAAGACCAATCAGGCTGTATTCAAAACTGCCTACTGCATACTACTGAGGAACGCAGTATGCAATATACATACTGTATACTGCGATCCTCAGTAGTATGCAGTATGAAACAGTAAAAGCAATTTATTTTGCAGTATGCTATAGGCCAGGCTTTAGACTTTAAACCAGCTCTGGACAATAAACTGTACTTGTACCACTTTTGCAATATTATCAGAAAATACAACTTTGACTTGTTTTGCTTGTCACTAATATGTATATATAAATATATACTGCAGATTTAAACTATTTATCCTACCAGATCATAGTGAAGTCAGACAAACAGGATTATCAACGAGGGGAGATGGGAAATATAAAACATTGCTCGACAAAATTGACTCAAACTGCTTTTTCAGTTACAGCAACAAAACAGTGGACTCCAGATATTAGTGTAATGTTAAAAAGGGTCATGTTGTCTCAGCAGGTTATCGCTCTAACCCGTCAGAGACCGCTCTTTCCCTCGCCACTCTGTTGCTCTGTAGCCGGTCTGTGAGCGTGACTGGACCGGACCATTGTGGAGCTTTTCAACTCCAAAAAGGCAGATAACATAATAATAAAGATGTTGTTTTTTAATGTTTTTGTTTTCTGTAGGCTGATTGTTTAACTGCTGTCGCCAGTCTAGAGGCATAAAAGTTGGAGAAAGGAAGACAAAATACCAATTTCATAAATGCACATGTGTTTTTCATCCAAAAATCCCACTAACCAAGGAATAAGAACAACAATAAGTTTGTGGTTTTGGCCGAGGTGTTTCATTCAACAGTTAAACTAATGTCTGTTCGTTTGACTGGAAACTGTACTTAGCGTCTATGTATGTGTATACATTATATGGGACTGTTGTGATGCTGGCCCATAAATCTCATGAATGTTGAGCAGACTGGGAGTTTTTTTTCCATTTATATTTAAATTGTGCTTTCTGCACAGCCAGATATTGCTTCAGTTTTTTTGAGGACAATAACAGTTCGTCATTATATTTGCATCATTTTATGATGACAACTAAGATGAATCTTCTTAATTTTCACATATGTGAAATTTGTGCAGAATCATGCAGCATACTGTCAGCAGTTGTATTTCCAAGAGAAGGTGTTTCGATTTTGTTTGTATATAATAGCTTGTTATCAGTTTCTTCAAAAGATATAGAGCAGTGTAGGTGGGCATGTTTATAACCATAAAACAAAGCTTAGTAGATTTTCTTCTCTGTTGTCTCAATCAAAGGTGTTGCTTGAAAATTAGAGGGGCTGTCTATTTTTATGGTTGTCATAGGAATAAAAACAATCATCACACTAATTTCCCGGGATGTTGAGATTTTAACTGTGTCAAATTTCATAAAATGAAATGAATAGACGGACACTATACTTTGAAGAAAACTTATTTAAACAAAAAAAATGAGTGTTACTATCTGTACTATTTCCATAATTCAATATTTTGATCAATAAAAGACAGCTAAAGTCAATTAACAGCGATGTGGTATTAAAATGCAGGTGGTTGAACTGTACTGTGTCCTTATTGTTACATTTCTCTTATTTGGCATCGTGTTGCAGAGAGAAAATTGAGAGCATAAGAAATCCAAACGTATCTTTGAGGCTGGCATCTTATGAGCAGCACCTTATGTTAGATGAATCATCCGCCTAGCGAACTGGGAGCTTTAAACTGTGCCATTATGATTTGTGCACCTCGCTGTGCCTTGCATCTCTATGAGGACACTCATCGCAACTCCACACATCATTTTAGCCAAAGGATCTTACCATCTGGTGTTGCCCATTAACCTCACCTAACGTAGTGAATGAGGATCACACTCCCCTCCCTCCCTCTCCTTGAGCAAGGCATTTAGCCCCTAATTGCTCCGCTGGAGCAATGAATGAGGAAATGAGATTCAAGAAAGAGAGTGTGCGTCTGTTTTTTACTCTCTGGTTTGTTCACTCATGCCCTCATGTGCTGGTGCTCAGCAATAACATGACCATCAATTATACAGTGTAGAAAATAGAACAAATATCTATGTGTGTGTGTGTAATCACAGACTGGCGTGTTCATCAGAGGGTTTGGATGTACTGAAAGTAAACAGGTTTTTTTTTTAACTATGTTTCATGAGACACCTGCCAGTCTGAGACTACAAGATACAGATTTATTACTTGTAGACATTTTAAGAGAATATTTTAGAAATTCACTCAGACAGTAACACTAAATTCTTATTATTGCTAGTATTATTTAGTAGCATGTAGTAGTAACAGTCATAGCATATGTGTTACCTTGGACGAGGATGTGCACTGAGGTGGTTCTCGGTCGACTGCTTGTCTGGACTGCGCACACATACTGGCCCTCATCTGTCATGTCCACGTTTTCAATCTTGATGGTAAACTCTTCTTGATTAAGGGTCACCAGACTCACTCTGGGATCCACCGACCATTTGTCTTCTCCGGCATACAGTATACTCGACCGGTTTAGCCATGCTGTGTGTGTGACAACGTCCCCCTGTGCACACCTGTGAAGCGATAAAAATAGCATTGAAAATAGGGCTTTTACCAAAGTGCACTGGTTATTTTAAGAGAAAGTGAAGTACTCATTGAATCGACAAATATGTAAAATGTATATCTAGTATTCTCGACATGATACATACATTCAAGCCAAGTAAACAATTCACATGCCATGTTTTTCACAAACAACAATTACTCCTCTTCTCTACAGTAGGACTCAATTCAATAAGTTATTGCCATGTGGACACAGGTGATAGGAATTTACTTCAGTGAAGCTCTTCAACACAAACACAAAAACACACATACGTAAATAAAATATGTAAAATAAGAGCATTACATTTATACATTCAAACATACATAATATGATAATGTCCTAAAGTGCTTTGTGCCGCTCCATCTGTTTTGAAATGCTTGTCGCTGTGTGCTGTACATAGCTACTTTTTAAAGAGCCTGGCTGATGCCTACTACTGCAAGTACGTGTGCGTCAGAGTTCAAGTATCAAACAGCCTCAGGATATGTGCTATTCTATTCCTCAGGCGAGATTTCCTTCACCTTAAACTCTGAATTTCCTTCTAGAGGGGGGAAAGATTTGAAGAGCTAGCAGGGTGAGAGGAGTCAGCGATCAACTTCTGCGTCTGATTCGTGAGGCATGTATGGAAGAGACAGAGGGAAGGTCTTAGCCGATGATCTTAGATGCTGTGCGTACAACTCTTTCCAACTGTCACATCTCAAGTGTGGATGTGTTGCCATACAACACTGTGACTGAGCCGGCTGGTCTCATACACTGTTCCTAGCTATAAAGTAAAGAAACTGACACGAGTTGCTGGACATTCATAAGAAAATGCACAAAAAAAAAAAGTACAACCTTTTGGTAAGATATCATATAAACTGTTGTATGAGAATATGTTGGACTGAGCAACGCATTCTCATCTCACCTCGCTACATATTGCCGCTTTGTCACGGCCTTTGGCATCACTTTAGGTTTAGGCAACAAAACCAATTAGTTAGGTTTAGGAAAAAAAAATACATGGTTGGGTTTAAAACTACTATGTTTGTAAAGTGAAAATTAAACTGGACGTTGTGAACACAGGACATGAACGAACAGCTGATTGTAACGTGAAAGTGAAACTTAACTCACGGGACACAAACAGCTGTCTCCTGGATGAAAGCCTTGTGTTCGTTGGGCCCATCTACCTCCCCTCCTGCCCGCCCTGTGTCTGTCTTTTTGCTCTTTAAACAACATAACCACAGTCACTCCCGTGACTGAGCGTTTACTGTTGCCGCGGATGGGTTTACATTATAGTTAAAAGAAAACCTGGTGTCTCTAGTAGCAGTATTGAACGCTGTTGGCTGTGACAAGGCCTCAGTATTTGACACCCTGTAAATGTAAATGGGCTGGACTGAGAAGGTGAGGACACTTTCCACATTAGCTCGGTAGAAGTACAGCATCACCTACCCAGGCAAACTTTTTAAACTGGCGCAGGAAGTGACAACCTGTTCCCACTCCCGACTCGTCAAATACCACCGTTTGGTAAGTGTCCCTCGGCACCGGAAACTGACGCACGGAGGCGCCCTTTAGCAACAGTATGTGACGAACCGGGCTTTCAACTAACTCCAATATAAACCCACCCATGGCGTTATTCGACGGTCGGAGCAAGTGATGTATTAAAAGTGTGAGAGTCAAACAAACACAAGACTTTCAACCAGGAGACCGCTGTTCGTGAACTTATTTTGTCACGTCAGTCGTTAGTCACGTGACTCGTCGGTATTGTCAGCTCCGGGAGTCACTTTTCAAAATAGATGTTGCAACAATATGGTAAAACAGAACTTCACAGAACATATCAATAATAATAAAACAGTAAAGTGGTAAAATAAGTTGATAAAAACAAATATATAATTGTTTATGTACATAAATGTGTATAAATACATACATGCATACACTGTATGTATATATATATGTATGCACATAAAAACACATATACAAGTACAGACACATACTGTTGGGACCTTATAAAAATGTGTTGTGGATACAGATATAGATCATATCTCTATAGGAAATGCATTTCAGAGTTTGGGAGCCCTGACATCAAAAGCCTGATGCCCTCTAGTCACAAAATTGGACCTTTGAACAGCAAGAAGTAGCTGATCACATGATCTCAGACCACGTTCAGGCACAAACGGTGTTAAGAGATCCGTTATTTATTCTGAGGCCAGTCCAAGTTGTGCTTTAAAAGTGAGTAATACAGTTTTAAAATTCATTCTAAAATGTAGGGGAAGTCAATGCAATGATGCTAGATATACAGTCGGTGTAACATGTTCCCTTTTGTTAAAGCCTTATAAAAGCCTGCCAGCAGAGTAGTAAACCAGATGTAGCCGTGAGAGTTGCCCCTGACTGATGCAGGAATACATGGAGTTACAATTATCAAGTCTGGGGAAAAAATAGACAGCATGTATGACCTTCTCTATACCGCTGAAGGACAGAAAATATATTATTTTGGAGATGGTTCTTAATTACAGAAAACAAGCTTGAACTGTCTTGACCTGCTTTTCAAAAGTAAGTCAAATATGACTCCTACGTTTCTGGGATTCTGGCAGTGCTTGTGGCAGAGGGAGCTAAGGAACCCAGCTCATGTTGAAGCACTTCATCCACTCAGCGCGGACCAATCAGTACAACCTCTGTTGTGTTATTGTTTAGCTGCAGGTAGTTTTGATGCATCCACTATTTGCTCTCATTAGTAAATTATGCAGGGGAATGAGGCTATTGGGGTCATTAGGGATGATGGGCAAATACAGCTGGGTGTCATCTGCATAACAGTGTTTTGTTTTAGCGATGCTTAAAATCAGGTTGTTTGCCCTACACCACGCCACCTTAGCCCTGTAGGCTGATCATCACCATTCCTCACCATGCCTTCAACTGTTGTGTCATCTGCATATTAAAAAAAAAAGAAGGTGTATGGGATACACTATCATCGGTATGCTCTTTATTATTCATTGCAAATGTCTGAATGTTTTTTTCTTGTCCTGTCTGGCTGGGGCGGACAATCATCCCACTTATTAGCAAACCTTCAACCAGAGAGGAGGAACTAATCAGTGAAAGCAGCTGGTGTAGTGTTTGGTTGACCACTGCAGTGCAGGCTCACTGATAGTGTACATTTAAAGGCTAAAACTGTACTGTAAGACAGTGTAGTGAATAGGGCATGTGTCAGCTGCATTCATACAGGCTTATTCTGAGTAAGGATACTCTGCATAAAACAGGTGCATAAGTAGATATTAGTTGGTTTGTTATAATTGAAATACATTTCCCATAATCCCTTTTTTAAATCATTACCCGGGGCATTATCAGACACACCAACATTCGTCTTTTACTTCACTACCAAATCGTCTTAATTAAAATTGTGTTGATTTTGCGAAGTAATGATATGGGTCATTATACAATATTGGCAACATAACTGCAGTTTCCAATTCAGTCTTAAAGAAGGAGGACATTTTAATGTATAATAATATACAACGTCAAAATGGAACTATTAACAGCATTTGAGCTATTGCAAACATGTGAACAGCTTGCTTGGAATGTTGACAATTCTTCAATAAGCTTTGTCCAAGACATATTGTACATATGCAAATGGAGCTCTCGAGCAGCCATCGGGTTTCTTTTGTTAATCGGCCCACACACTTTGGTTTGTGACACTCCGAAGTGATTGAGACAATGAGCCGAGAACTGCACCGCCGAGCTCCGTCGCAATCACAACAGATTGGTTTCACCAGTCACAAAATGCTGCTTTGATACAGGAGCTGGGCCACTGATCTTTGACTGTTTCCACAGAGCAACACATCTGCTGTATTTTCATGACTAATCTTCAGATCCTGCTGAGAAAGCAATGCCAAAGCTGCAGGAAGAAATAAAAGTCTTGTTTTTGAGGGAGTGTGGTAATGGAAGAAGAAATTCATACTCTGTACAACCTGTGCTTCTGGCTGCCAATGCCTGTGCATCGTCTGGTTTTATTTAACTTTCTGTAGCCTAATTTCCCGACGTACAGAAATAGCGGGGCGTTTGAGCATTAACAGTTTAAAATGGTGACGATGTAACAAGAGCTCAACACTCAACGCTGCAGCTGAAAGACTTTCAGCTCCATTTACGCTGTCACAGCTTTTGTTACAGCATCAGTCACTTCCACTTCAGTGGTGGCAGTAGGGTCAATGGCATCCTTGGGGCATTGGTGGTGCTATGGTGGGGAAAGAAGACAAAAATGGTGTGTATGTGTGTGTTTGTGTACAATCAATACACAGGAGCAAAGGCTTTCAAAAATAATGGATCACAGCGTATGTGAGATGTCAAGGGATCAATTTACTATGACAAAGTGGATTCAAAGTAGGGTTTTCATTTCTAATGGCTTTAGTAAATTAATTTCTCTGAGCTGCAAATGTATTTCCCCACTGTTAAATGTCAACCTTTATAAATAACACCAACAACAGCAGAGTTTGATCTGTGCCCGCCCTGTAACATTCCTTTAAAATGAGCAGATCTGCTTTGCCTGATAAAATCCTGAAATAAGAATTTAAAAAGCGATTTAACATCACCCCTAAACATCTTGTATTTTTCCGACCTCCAGTAGTTTAACGTCTCACCTTGTTGCAGTGATGTGCATTAATACGGCACATATTAATTAACGGATATCCACAATTCAATTGCGGATATCTACAATTTAATTCTGACTAGTCATAATTCCAGTTCAATATATATTTAATTCCCCCTCAGTTGTAAATATCTACATAGTCATTTTTAGATAGCTAAAATTACATTTTGACCAGTCCAAATGACATTGTAGATATCTCAAACTGGAGTTAGGGATAGTCAAAATCTAATTATGGATATGTTGAATTAAGAGTTTTGACTAGGCAAAATGACATTGCAGATATATGTTATTACGTCAGCAGCTACGGCAAGTGGGAGGCGGAAGCTATTCAAACATACTATGGCGCTGCGCTGCAGCCGTAGGGTTTATAAAGTGTGTCTGGAGACAATAAATCTACAACACACTGTACATTTCTACCACAACTCTCTAGTGAACAAAGCTCTCATTGGCCACAGATTCCTCGATGATGAGCTCTCTTTCTATTTCATGTCATTTTCTAAACTATCTGATCCACAGCGATCCCCGACCACTCGTCTCACAGCCGGCTGCACAGAGAGACCGATGTTATGTGTCCAGCTCGGAGGACGTTGGTCTTCAAGTCCGAGGCGATGGTCAGTGTCTCCAACGGAAACACAGTCTTTACTGGTTCGTGTTTAATTTAAGAGGGTCAGTGACACAGCTGACGCTATCCTGGCAGTGTTTACCCACCGCCTTCCAATTTCCAATTCATGACTCATGTTATGTGAATGGAAGTGCTGCCACTTTGAGCGTGATGAAAGAGTATGTCATAAGATATAAGATTGCAGTGGCTGATCTTTTGATGAGGAGGAACGAGGAGGAAAGAGAGAGTGAAAGCAGCTTTGGAGCCTCTTGTGTTGAGTTGTACAGTGCATACGGTACATTAGCAAAGTGTCTCAGTCTACATGTGCAGAAATAGTCATTCACATCTTTGTATGCATGTTTATTCAGCACTGTACTTAAAGGATTTAGTGGCATCTAGTGGTGAGGTTGCAGATTGCAACCAATTGAATCCCCCTCTGCTTGCTTATCTTTCCAAGTGTGTTGGAGGAACTACGGTGGCCTTCAGGTAACGTAAAAAGGCAAAAGGCTCTCTCCAGAGCCAGCGTTTGGTTTGTACGTTTATGTAGATATTAACGGCTAATTCTAAGGTAAAAAAAAACCCTAAAACAATTCTTGAAAACATATGTATGCATATTATATTCCACTGCTTCCAAAGAAATCCCCTAATCAGACACACTGGTCCTTTAAATTCACCTGGTGTTACATCCCTAGAAGGCAAAATGTTCAGCAGCTAATTGGAATGATCCCCTTGAGTATATACTGTATATATATATAGAACTTTATCGAAAAAAAAATCTGGTTTGACATACTGTAGGTTGTTATTGTTATAAAAACCATATGCCTCACCAGCTAAATCCTCCTTGAGAGCATCAAGAAGAAAAACAATGCAATATATTACATACTATTATATATATATACTATATAAATACTATATATTTTCCCCTTATCGCTTCTGCACACATTGCAAACAAAATTTAATCCCCAAAAAATTGTCAATCCTCTCAAAAGCATGAAAGGAGGAAGGGAAGGGGAGATGTGAGATTAGGAGGTGAAACTGTAACCGTAAGCAAACAGCTTCTCCACTCTCCCCCTGTGTGCTTTCTGACAGTAATGTGTGGATCATTAAAAATACATGACACTTGTTGCACCACAATTAGATGTCGCCAGTAGACTTTGTTTACACTGTGGATCAATTGAGTTAATGTTTAATGCTATGTCATCAGTAGCTTTGCTTCCAGGAGTACGGCATTCATCTCTTTCAACACTAAGTCACTGAATAGGTTGTTAGCGTTACCTTCTAATGATGCACTTCAACTGAATATGTTCATCAAAGTGTGTGTTTCTTTTAAATGCAACAACAAAGACATGTTTCCCAATGAATGCATACCGTAATGGGATGTGGGCTTAATTGGCAAAAGGAAAAGAACGTGATGGAAATTCTAAAAATGTATTTAGATAAATTATACTCATTACTCATTAACAAAGACAGATGCCATATGGGCTCGAAAGTACCTCTTCTCATGGTCAGATTTTGCAAACCATCCCAGTCTTGGTAGGTTGAGGTTGATTTAGTGTGATAATAATTAAGGAGCTGGGGAACTGTCTCTCAGACCACAAGGAGACATTTCACCTCAACCATCTTGGATGATTTTGTTCTGCTGTCTTTTGACCTGTACCAAGATTTCAGTCAAGTTCTTGACACTCTCTTGCTAGATCACTTCTCTGTATCTGATAAATACTGGGAGTGAAGCTCCATCCTTTTAACACCCACTGACCGCATTGCATCATGTAATGATGCCTGTAGCACACCATCATGGAAGTGTGTTGTCAAACAGGTTCCATTAACTACAAGTGCGTGGGATTTGCATCTATATGTGGCAGTAACCCCATGTGGTGCACCATTAGAAAAATGTGCTTCATTTGAAAAAAAAAAAATAAATGACATGTACAAAAACAGAATTGAGATAAAATGAAATAAATTGTTGTACATTAAGCACTGTGAGTGTGATTTGTCCGTATCTAGCGGTGAGGTTGCAGATTGCATCCAACTGAAACTTCTCCCGTGTGCCAAGCGTGTAAGAAAACTACAGTGGCCGATGCAAAAACGTGAAAACGCAAATGTCCCTATCTAGAAACAGTGTTTGGTTTGTCTCATTCTAAGGTAACGAAAATACGATTCAGGAGATTATACTCAAAAGAAAACATACTTATTAGGGCCCAAGCATTGACCAGGGGTCGGCGAGGCCCTATTGAAATCGCTATGTTTATTATTATTCTCCTCTGCATTGAATCACGTTTTGAAGGGCTAGAGGCTCGTAAACTTAAGAAACTTTGAAAAATTATATATTTTATGGGTCTAGCATATGGGTGTGGTAAAATGGCTCCACAAACTTAATTGTGAAGCTTTTGAGTTGCAGATTAACGTTGGTACTCTCTTCCGACTCTCCTCCGACAGCCGATGCATTTGCATAATGGCTGTATAAGTGCATTGAGACAATGGATGGGACATAAAAACTATTTTGCACGCCAATATTCACTCCCATGCACTTATAATCACACCAAGGTACGTAGGCCCACAATATTCACCATATGATATGTGTCAAATCAGAAAAAAATCGCACTTTTTGTCTAAGTATAAAACTCACTTTCTCGCTCTCTCTTTCACATTGAGCAATGTGGCGCTCCATCCTCTCTCTGTAATTATGTCAGTCTTCAGTCCACAAGTCAAAATGTATGGAAAAATATAGATGTAACCATTTCAAAAATTCACAACATGTTTTTATCTGATGGAATATTCTGCTTCAATCCATATTTGTTGGTATTTAGCCTTCAAAAACAACATTTTGTTCCAGTACTTTTCCTTCGCCGCGCACTATTACTGCATCAGATGGCAGCGTAAAAATGTTTGTTTTCTAAAAATAGAGATCATATGAAAATTACACAATTTACACTGTTAAGGGTGAAGGTACAGATATCATATTAAACTAAAAAAAAAACATGTCATGCAAGCTTGTCGGGGAGGAAGCTAAAAAGGGCTCCAAAGTTAGGCTAAGGGTTTCTGGGCAGTTTCCAGAACAAAAAAGATCCCCATCCAATCGCCAAAAAATGTCATTCTTGCAGAAATCTCAAACGTCAAAAGTTGTATCAATTTATGGTGGAAATGTCTTTATGTAAACACAATATTCAGATGGCAGGTGGCAGGATGCAGCGAGGCTCTCAGGCATTCTGTGTTGCATTCAAATATTTATTCTCCTGTAGATCAACTGTTTAATGTTATCTCTGCTGAGTCAACACACGCGTAGCCAAGATGTACTCTTCCATCCTCTTCTGTGTCTTTTGTTTGGGAAAGTAACCTCTTTAAATGTGCACGTGACACCACATTCACAGTCAATAGCAGCCTACGTTAATTGATTTGCAAACCCCTGGACTTTAATAGCTCATATGTGACCACACACACTCTGCCTTCCTCAGTCACCTCAGCCGGCTCATCTTCACCACCACAGGAAGCTGTCTAATTGATAGCTGTCAGTTTCAAGCGGTTTCACGTGATTCAGATCCAACGAGACAGTCGGCTTTATAGGAAATATGTACTGCAACCTCAGATCCGCAGACGCCAACCTCCTCACCCCTCTCACGTGGTCCAAGCACCGGGACCGGGCTTCATCTATTGTCAGTAATACAGAGACGTCACCAACCGGTGCACTATAAATCTTCAGTACTTCTATAACAAACATCCACTTGTGACATTAGTATCCTTACTCCTTTATTGAGTTTAATGCAGTGTCTCATGTATTTCTTGAGAAAAGGAGGAGGTCAGTAAAAAGCTGGTCTAAAATAGAAGCACAATTAAATCTATGTCATTAACCCACAATAACAGACCTCCCCGGGTGCTTAGCATCTGCTCCTAAATTGCTCATGGGTTAAATGCATTGGTGAAATTATATGTATGTACCTGTATGAATATGATGATTGTAATAAAGGTTTAAGTACATTTCTGTGAGAGAATAATAAGTGCATGTCCCTGTGCTGTGAGTAAGTATTCATGTTTTCCATCTCTGTGTTGAACGATGCAGATAAACAAGCGCTGACATGACCTGATGGAAAAGGAGCCACTTGAGCTGCCTAATGTCTCGCCATAATCACAATGATATATTAAGCCTCACCGGTTATGCTGATGAGGCCATTAATTAACCCAATCCGTGCATTCATTAGCAAACGTTGCTGTGTCAACATACTTGTCTCCATGTAACATGTGGCTGGAATAAATCTGCTTGATGCATCTTAAAGCTCTACGGTGGTGTTTTCACTGAGAAGGTTGTAATATGGGCTCTTCACATTATGATGGAGATGCCATGACATGACATGCATCACAGGGTGTAAGGTGGTGAATGGACAGATCATTAGTAAAACCAGTTAAAGGGAAGAGTAATCACTGAGCCTGACCCCTCAGTATCCAGCTAAAATGACTTTAGACTGGTGACTATTCTTTTTTTTTCATGTGATTAATTTGCAGCTCAATATACTTTTTCAAACTGCTGCTTTTGTTATTAATACTATCACGAAGAACGTGAATATTACGCAGAACAAGTTTGATTTTTCTGAGCTCTTGCACCGCGAATAAAGGCATCAACCAATCACGTTGTGCGGAACGTGTTGAGTTGCGAGTATAAATTTAAGAAACAACACAGAGGCTCCGTAGTCCGACCCAAGACCAAGGTTAATCCTTTCAACCTTGACAAAAGCAGCACATACCAGATCCACGTCTTCCGTTCTTACCTTTCACAATAAAAGCCCCTAGACATATCATATTTGCAGGCGAGTATTTTTGTGTGTTGTTTATTCGTCACGCCCCCCCCCCCCCGCTGTGTGAAGGCCTTAAGACAGCATTTATCTTTAGGCTTGTTGCTTTTCTTTGAGGAGGTAGTTATGTTGCCTGGGAGGATGCAGTTCCTTAAAGGATACAGTCAGGGAACAAAAGTCATTTTGTACAGTTAACACCAAAATCACATGAAAGACTGTGAAATGCAGCCTTCGACCCGGGTATATGCACCATCAGACCACTGGATCCAACCCTGTCTCCTACAAATTCATTTTACATATTTGCAACAGTAAATAAGTTCAATTTAATGTTGCCAAAACGTTCTTTAGTGAAATCCGGGCGCCATGACAAGGAAATGTGGTTGATAACGTATCCACGGACAAATATCTTTTAAAGGTTATATTTAGGGACTAACAGCACTTAAAGTTAGAGATGGAAGTTATATCACATAAATGAAGCATCACTTCCAGTAATAAAACAACGTCCTATATTGTACAGTACAGCAGCAGCGCTAAAGTGAATTGTATCATGGCACCGTGTGAAGGACATCTAGTGTGAGATACATTAAAAAGATTGCTTAAACTGTCCCTGGCGTGTCGCCAGTCTCTTTAGCTGAGCGTTGGCTCAAAGAATGAATGAGGACGAGTTTGTTTTTAGACTGCGGGCATCTGAACCACCTTCCAAAAAAGAGATGGAGGGAATGACACATGATAAATAATATAACCTTCCCTTTGTCTTCTTGGTCTTTATTTCAATCTGTGATTATTTAAATAAATTAAGAAAACAAAGAAACAAAGAAACAAAAAGTGCACCAAAGTGCTAAAACTGCAAAAGAATGAACCTTTTGATTCACACATTTCTCCTGCAGTTTTAATCATTGACATTGTTCATAAACATCCATTCTTGGATTGCTGGTTGATTTAACACACAATAACCTGCTGCAAGTTCTTGGAGGACAAAAAACACTAAGTAGATTATTTCCTTTCCTTAGTGAATTGTTATATTTCTGGCAGCAGTGGTTTTGTTCTGCAAAACCATAAGAGGATCATAGATAGATCTTATAGAAACTCAGAAGAAAGCAAAGGGAACACACAGTAACGGTGGAGTCCACAGAGACGCCACAGACACAAATAGAGGAATAACTAAAATCCTATAGTGGCCTGCTACTTGACTTTCTTGGGTGTTTCAAAATCCAAAGCCAACAACCTCCCCTCCTCCTCATATCCAAGAGCAACTTCAGACATTGCATTTCTATGATATAATCACATCTTAATGTGTAAAAAAATGATTAACTTAACCCTCCCGGCCCACAGGAATAACATGCAGACTCTTAAACTAAGTGGTAATTCCACTTGAGGAGCAGCAGTGGCTGCCTCGCGAGCAGCAAGTCTTCTCTTTTATATATTTATTTAGTCGAGGCAGGCTTGATTAAGAGCCGCGACACTTGAGAGTAATAAATAGTTGTAATGTATAAGCTTGGACATCTTCCAGTGAGCATCACTCTTTCAAACAGTCGACTCATCATCGCCACGTAGCATCCTTGTAGTGTAACTGCTGAGCCATTTGTGCGACTGCTGCTGCGCTGCCCCGTGTTGCCTGTTGCCACAGATTTGTAGTTAGTTACCGGTGTCAGTTCGGGTCGAAGCAGCGATCGAGCAAAGAGGCCGAATGTGAAAGAGACTATTGTGATGAGCGAGGCTACCAGTTGAATTACCTTTTGCTTGCATTGTTTATCGGGGCCTCTATTATTATTATTATTATTATTATTATTATTATTATTATTATTATTATTATTATTATTATTCTATGTAAGCATTCGAGTGGCTGATGGAGAATAGATCCTGACCAGGTCACGGTTCATCTTTGTTGTTGTATGTTTGTTGAGGTATTTTGATCCATCTAATGGATGTTGTCTTTGAAAAATGTATTTGCATAATCTGTATAGTGTAGGAGTATGAATGCAATTTCAAAACTACTTAAAGGAATACTCTGCAATTAAGTACTGTACTTCCTTAAAGCTCAATGATTCATGAGAGACATATTTAAAACATATATAAAATAAGCAGAGGCTGACTTTTGGTCCCTATGGGTCAAACTCCAGAAACTTTTGATCCTACATTTCCCATAATGCAACTGGATATCATCTTTCAGAAGCCCATCTCTGCCTGGTAAACAGCCACTTTTCCAACTCCACACCTCCCTGGTGTGATGCAGGTTTTCTATTAAAACGATGACATCACTATAACATCATCTGGGTTATTCTCTCAAGCTTTTGAAGAGGCGCACCCTGAGCCACAGAAGACATTGTACAACAGAGCAGTGCTATTCGTGACGAGTAAACTGACCTTCAGGTGTGAATTCAGCAGAGTGCTCCTTTAACACAACGTTCAGAACAGCAAATATCTTCCTTTTGAGGTTTATCGACAAAATGATTCATACAGGCACATAAACAAACTGCTGCTACCTAATTCCACCCACTCTCACAATACATGAATCACTTGTCAGATGTGTTGTGTGTGGACTTCCTCATGTGGACGCTTTACTTTGTTAAAATCAGGATGAATTCACAAGAACAAATATCGGTGGTCATTTGACTGTCATACCATTTAGCTGACAGTCCTGCCTGTGTTTGCACATCCAATCAATGCATGCATGTGAGATAATAATCTGCTTTGTCTCGTGGTGTAATGTCACCTGCACCCCCACACTGTCTGAGACGGAACAAACACAATCTCCTCGCATATCAGTATTGTGATTTGAGCCGCCCTTTGAACAAATAAAGACCTTTTAATTGCAGATGATACTGCTGAGCAAGTTATCTTCTAGAGAGATAAACTTTTGTTATTTATACAGTACAGGGGCTCAGTATACAGGACAGGCTCTGTTACAGGTACACTGAACAAAAGGTACATATAAAAAGAACTGACGGAACGGACAGAATAATAAACAATAGGAGGCTCAGTAAGTGGGCAATTATTGAAAATGGTCTTTGTAAGTACCAGAGGCATATCTCTCTCACACTTTAGATTTTTCTTTTTTCTTTATATACATTATGGTTCTACCAACAACAGCAGAAACAGTTGTTGCTAAATCTGTTATGGTACTACTATATATATATATATACATATATATATATACATATATATATATGTATATATATATATATATATAGAGAGAGAGAGAGAGAGAGAGAGTAAAATCTAATCTGAATAGAACTAGAAGTCATCGGGTCATACAGTCATAATGAATAAAGTGAGGGTAGGAAGTAGAGCTCAACTTGTATAGTTTTCATGATTGTGACAGCAAGCAAGATCTTGACCTGGAATTGACCTGATTTTGGCAGGAAAAAAAAAACAGGTCGAGGATGGGACACAGCTTTTAGGCATCCATTCATGCCCGGGGGAACATTGTTGTTTCATAATTCATCCGTGACCACCATCGCTGCTCTAGTTTATCTCCCCATAGCTTGGAGTGGTCACTCATGGGTCATGTGGCAGAGTCACATTTTGCTTGTTCTTGTCCTTGTGGAGGTTGGGGGGGTGGGTGGATGGGGGTGGGAAGGGGGGCTTAAATAAGAGGAGGAAACACTTGTTTGGGGAGTGTGAGATTTGTCCCAGAAGGTGCTTCAGTGGGCTCAGAGCAATTGACATTGCCAAGAAATGTCCACTCACAGGCACCCAGTGTTTCCTGCTGTGTCCCAAACTGACACACGAAAAATAGGCCAGTTAGTACCACCACCATCAACCCCCCTCCCATCCTCTGTTTTCACAAAGCTGAAAGAGAGCAAGGACACATGCTGGTGGGACGTGGCCAGCAGCTCCTCTGATGATAATCGAGGCTCAGTGTCTGAGAAAGTGTATGAGCTTTGCTTAATTGAGCTGGACACAAAGCTAAGCCAGGGATAAAAGTACCCCTGTGAATAATATTGAGGCACTCACAGCTCTACTCATCAGGCCAAATTCGCTGGAGCACTCACTTCCACTTGTCTTGTATAAACGTTTTCACACAGCGTACAGTAAATGCAATAAATCAGACGCTGCAGACCAGAGGACTCCTGCGCTTCCATTCCCCTCTGCAACAAAACTACAGAAGCTTTAATGGGCTCATTTAAAGTATTACGTTTGCTAATGGCTCGAACGTCTCAGACATATTTCAGTCTCGGGAGATTCAGTGGGTAGCCGGCTCATATGCAGGAATCACTCGGTTCATTTATCAGCCCACTCCGGCCAAATTCCATTAAAGGCCGTGATGCTTATCACTCGGAGAGCTCGGTCTGGTTCTGATGAAAAGGAACAAAAACGTTAAAATGTGAGACGTGAGACGAGTCTCACAATGTCATCAAAAAAACATCCTTCTGCTGCAAAAGGCAGTTAATATAATTTACAGTAGACAATGCCCAGTAGGATGTTAGAACTTCTAGAAGACCGTTTGTGCATTCTTTGAGTTCACAACTCTGAAGTATCAAAAGAGAAACGTTTGTCTTTTGATAATATCCCAGAAACACTTTGTTCTTTGGTTTATAGCTTTGTGACAAAGTCATGTTCACTTATGACTGAACTGCCTACGATCAGAAGAATAACGTACAGAATATGTATCGTCTTCCTTTTGCTTTTTGGACATGGATCAAATATATATATTTGCCATCCTAGGTTTGTGCGGGTATTTCTTCCAGGAAACAGGAGCAGATTTTGGTGAGAAATTAAAGGGAGCACCTGGGTCTCAATTTCCATAATGTGTAAAGGTACCCATAAGAGGCACAATACAAAGAAAACAGAAAAAAAGAAAGAAAATGAGTCTGCGCATTGCTCATTGTCACCTTTAATGGATTTCATCTTTTATTTTATTTTATGAATAACAAAATGAGGGGAGATGAGATGAGAGCTTCAGCACACTGAGGTCAGTAGAAGTCTCTGTATTAGGAGATCATTCATAAAGGCCTTCAGCGATGCCCTAATGAAGGTCACCATGACAATACATCTCTGTGCATGTCTATTTCCTTTTCCTATTTCCCAAATGGCCTTACAAATGGGATGGGACATTTCATTTGCTATTGCACAGTTAGTCTTCACTCTATTGTATTATTACAGTAACAACCACTGTACTGTAATACATGTTTATTTCTGCCTTCTTGTGTCCACATTTCATCTTTCCGACCGTTCTTATAACAGTGCATTAACAAACTGTTTTGCAAAAACTAAATAAAAATAAAATATTGCAAGCAGTCAACATTTGTGCAACATTTTCGCTGTAAAAAGACGTTCTACATGGCCGAGTGTGGTTTGTAAATGGTGTGCTATTGCCTGCATCAAAATTCAGGAGGGCTTGCTCTATCAGAGGCACTGGAGCCCAGAGTAAATTTAGTGTGGATGGAGATAAATGAAAAGAATGATTCCTACAATATGGGCTGGCTAGCCATCCTCAATCTCCAATTCTCTCTAGTCTGGCACACAGAAACAGTCAGTGGCAAAGGCTAAGTGGATAGTTGGGTCTAATGGCGTGGTGATCCTATAAATAATAGCTACACAGTTTCCTCCCCATTGATCACACAGCCTTGGCTGACTGATAGAGGGGGTTGGTGTATGTTGGATGGAGCTGACCTAAGAGCATGCTTGGCTGCCTTTCCCTCCACATGCTTCTGGTGCATGATCTATCAAACGGGGCCTGTACACCTCGAGGAATGACACAGCCTAATTGGCTGCTATGAGAGGCCCATCACTTAAGGCGAGCGTGGAAGTGGGGGGAAGGACTGACTCTGGACAAGGTTAACTAACTCCACTGCTAAATCTCTGGCTTTGAAAAGTTTCTTGGCTTCAAAAAAAGACTAATGCGTGAACAAAGTGTATTTCAGAGTGAAGACTTAGAAGAGCGATGCATTTGGAGCAACAAAAAGAAACCCCTTACCGACTGACTTTCATTAAAATCAAAAGTAGCCTTAGTTTTTTGTGGACCCGACATCTTAATTTGGTCAACCGGGTCAAGTGTCAGGGTCAGAGGCCCTCGCAAAAATCTATGCGAGGTCTGCTGATTTCCATTTGGAAATCACCGTGGTTGATGAGACTGAAGGGCAAAGGTCTTCTTCTCATCTTAAGTACCACAGTGTGTGTCCTTCACAGTGGGGAGAACGCAGCAGGGCATGACTGCGGGGGAGATTTCACACTGAAAGAATGTGGAATATTAATATGATTTATCTACTTATCTTTGTCACACATCACAGAGGAAGAAACAATTTACTTATATTATTATTATCATTTTGTCATCCAATATTCTTCTGCTACAAAACACTTTGGAGGACACTGATTTGATTATTACTTTCTCAGTTTCCGTATATTTCCCTTAACCCTCTCATTGCTGACATTTAAGATAGGGATGATGTTGGAAAGCTAGCATCATTTGAAAGTAGCATGGCCTCAGGAGCTCCGCCAACACCCCCCCTCTCCCCCTCGGGGCTCCTTCCTTTTTCAGAGCTCATCAGTAATGGATCACTGTCGGGGTGTAAACACCATTTCAACCAATATAACAAATAGTGTCTACTGGAGAACATCGTCAATCCTGCCTTTAAGTTAGAGGCAATGATTTTTCAAAGCAATACAAGTAACTGAGTCTTGTTATGAGTGGAAGCCAAACTAGTTCATACCAAATGTAACTTAAGGTTGTAAAGATTACCCAATACATATTGGATAGGGATGCACCGATACCACTTTTTTTCAGACCGACTACAAGTGCTTACATTTGGGTACTCGCCGATACTGAGTACCGATACGAGTACTTCTCTGTGCCAAAAGACCCTCGTCAACAGCCAGCTGGAGGGTGTGAGCGACACACGGCAGGCTGGGGAGTCCCGCATACGAGGTGGTGCGGCGCGACCGGCTCTAGGTCGGCTTGGAAAGGCTCGGAGTGAAGATGCTTCCCGGGGTCGTGGCCAAAGTGCTCGCTGCGCCCTCTATCCCCACCGGGGAGGGACGGGGCCCCCTGCTCCCGGTGTGACTGTCGACCGGGGCAGACTGTCCTCAGTGCGCCCTAACCGTGTCGTGCCCCCAGGGCGGGGCTCGGCCCACGTAAAAGGCACCAGGGGTCTGCAACGATGTCTGCAACCCACGCGACCCATCTTGAAACACGGACCAAGGAGTCTAACGCACGCGCGAGTCAGAGGGTGCAAGCAAAACCCCGTGGCGCAATGAAAGTGAGCCCAGGGCGCTCCGGCTGAGGTGGGATCCCGGCCCTGCGTGGTCGGGCGCACCACCGGCCCGTCTCGCCCGCATCATCGTTGAGGAGGAGCGTGAGCGCGTGCGATAGGACCTGAAAGATGGTGACGAGAGGTTAAAGTCTCGCTGCCGTAAAGTCTTATCGGTGCTGTTTTGCGAGTACAAGTACATGAGCACAGTATCGGAGCCCTAATATTGGAAAACTGATAACAGAGAGATAATAACAATCATGCATTTGTTAAAATTTTAAAAAAAAGACTGTCAATCTTTGTCAGTATCTATCTTTGTGCTCTTTGTCCTCTGATGGTAGTCCGTGGATATGAATGTCAAAGTGAGCGACCGTCCCCACTCCTGGTAGCAAGCTATTTTCCCCGATCAGTTTAACCTACTTCGTGCTATCCACTTAAAGTAAGCTCAGACTACCGTGCGTGCGACGCTGCCTCATTGTGTTTGCAGTTTACAAAATGCTCAGCGGTATCATGGAATATGCCGGTGGCACAATCCTTGGGAGCCACTGGGATTCTAAGCACACTCTAACTGTGGGGGTGGGTGTCATTCCTGAAGCTTTAAGTAATTACCAGATTCAATCCAATAAAATGCCTCAGGGTTCCCCAGGAACAGCTGGGAAACAATGCTGGGAATGGAGACGCCCGGAATACTTTGCCGCATAAGCGGATGAAAATGGATGGATGGAGTTAAATAAACTGTTTTCATGGTGTAACTTTAAATTGCTTTTTTACACCTCACATCTTGAACTGCCTGCTGTACATTTACAGTATATAACTGTGCTATAGTCTAGTATGTCATGTTGTTGTTGTTATTGTTGTTTCCTAAAGGAAACCCAATGATGATCCAGACCACTGAATTACTTGGCTAAATGTCAGGATTTGCAGCCTTTATCTGATGGTGATCTTCCAGCAACTTTCCAAGAAGAGTACTTCATGCTACTGCCCTGGACTGCTGGGAGATCCAGAAATCGAGTTTGAATCTGAATCTTACAGTCAGCATCTATTGCTGAGGACTACGAGGACAAGCTGGCTTATTGAGTGAAACGTAGAAAACAAGGAAAGGGAGAAAGCATAAGCGTTCTCATAAAGAGCACTGTGTAAAAGATGGAATCCCTCTCTCCATGAGTCTTTGGAGAGAGATGGTTTTAAAGAATATCAAACCACATCTGGCAGGCCAACTGAGGGGTAAAGTGGACAACATTGACAATCTGGTAGGTCATCAAGTTGCGAAAGATTGTGAACAGCAGCAGGAATATAAACAAAGGACAAGAGTCAGAAATGTTAATGCTCCTCCCAGAAATTATAAAAGTGTCCCCAATAAATCATCTGTGCTGTGCTGGAGAAGTAAAGGTCAACATCCACCCAGTTACTGTCCAAACTATGAGTCAACCCCGTCCACAATGGACAACCACATTGGGCTCACTGGATGCTATCACAGACAGCTGAGCCCATAAATGCTCCGACAAAAAGACAAAAACAACCATCTGGAGTCCAGAGTGCCAGAATTATTTTGACCAGTTAAAAACAAGTCTGCTTGTTCCTCACATTGTGTGTCACCCTGAGCTCCACAATGCCAGTCATTGTCTACTGTATACAGATGAGAGTGAGATGGGACTCGGTGGTTGCCTATTCCAGTAGGACCTTGAATCAAACTGAACCAAACTATTCAGCTACGGAACAGGAATGCCTTTCAGTGGTTTGGGCTTTAGACAGATGGCAGCATTACCTTGATCCTAAACTGTTCACTGTCGTCACTAACCATTCTGCTCTGCGATGGGTTCTTTTGAGTTCAACAAAAACCACCAGCTGTCTCATTAGATGGGCTCTGCGTCTGCAGGTATTTGTAGTTGAGTATCGGGAAAGAATTGAATGCTGCACCTGATGCTCTCTCTAGGACGCCTGCTGGTGGCGGTATGGGTTAGAAAGACGCCAAAATGGAAATAATTTTCACCATATGGATGAGATTTCATCCTGTCTGACCAACCCGGTCTCACGGGATGGCGTATAAATACAAATTCTGTCTCATGATGATGTCACAATAAATGGAAAATAACAATAATAATGCCCACCCTGTAATTCTGTCAGGCTGAATATGGGGGAAATGTGTATACATTTACATCTAGAATCTTTATTTGTGATAGTATAGTGTTGGTTTGGTTTGAATATTTCACTTAGTGTGCACATCATATAGCTTCAATGAAGAGCTAGAACAATCTGGTACAAGATACACGGTATATGTGATAATAGAAGACAATGTGGAATAAGATTAATTTAACATTACTTAAGGGGAAATCAACGGGGATGTTAAAGGGGTTGATCTCTAAACTACAGCCAAAAATATAATCTTACAAGAGTTAATTAAGATTAACATGTCTTTACTTCTCACTTCTTCTCGAAAACATCAACTCTCAGTTAGCAATCTGCAAGTAAATTCTTACAAATATGAAATGCACATCTAAAGAAAGCTAAAGGCTTTCCATCTCCTCCTTCAAGGAGGAAACAAAGACAGAGCAGCAGACCTCGATATTGGTTGCTGAATATTAAATAAGTCAGTCACACATCAATGAATAACATGCGATCCACATTCAGATCTTCTGTGCTCTCTGGGATTCATCAAGCACAATGGATGAAAAGTTTCCGTTCTGACCCGGACATCTTTTACAACGTGATAGCCTAAGCTTATTGACTTATGTGTCCTTTGGTTATCTACAAATTAAAAAGGGCAAAGGGCAAGTGGTACACTGCAATATAAGAAGATCTGACGCATTCATACAATTTATTAACTACCTCAAAATGTTGAAGAAATACACACCAGCGTGTAGTTAATAAATAACATCTCATACTGCCGCGGTATCATTTATGGAAGTTACAAGAACTTTCAAAATAAAGTGAGCAAAGTAGTATAGAAGACACGGATACAGCCGGGATTTCATTATAGCTGGAGCTTCCTAAGAAGTCGTTATCATTCAGTTATTAATTCTGTGACCTTTGTAATAATTTATTTTTTCACCTTCCAACTTTAAATCAGCCAGAAAAACTTGGCAGAAAGAAGCATTAAAGTTAGCACAATAGGCTGCAGTATAGTGGAACGTTTAAAGAAGATTATGAGCAATGTTGAGCCTTTGGATCTAAAAATCCAGGCTGATAATCGCCATATAGCATTCTGCTCTGACACGCAGGAGAGGAACTGTAGTTCTGCACCTTAAATCTACATGGGAGCGGTGATTTTTCTATCTCAAAAAACAACACCCTCCCAAAAATTCAATTAACTAAACGTCATAACAGGAAATATTATTATATTTCACCGCATCCACCCACTCTGCTGTTTTTTCTGCGAACAACAATAGATCTAGAATTGAAAAAAACAATTCTCAAAAGTCTAAATATCAACCACCTCACTATCACAAGAAAAATGTATTCTGCTGGTATTCATTCATCCTTATGTTTTACATCAGGACCTCATTACCCAGAAGTCCATCAGGTTCAAACAAACAAGCAAACAAACAAACAAAAGAGCTGCTAGCAAATGGTCAGGGATTCCTCAACTCTCTGTTGTAATTACCCAGCATTCAGCTGTCTCACACACTGCTCCACCTATCCCCTCCTCCTGACGAACGCTCGCTGAATAGTAATACAGAATCTGGGTCAGTACCAAGTATTGATAATGCCATATGCAGTTTAAATTAGTCTGGGTTGGCGCTAATCAATAGTGCACAATTGTCAGGCCTTTACAGTCACCCCTGGCCCCTGCTGATGAACATCGATTCAGAGTTAAGTGGACCTAAAAGCCGAGGGAGAAGAGCAATGGTATCTGGGGCAGGTAAACAAAACTCCCGGAGAATAAATCCAGCAGGTCGGAGGAAGAGTCTGTGTATTTATCTGTCTTACACCAGCGTGTTCCATTATTAGGAGAATCAAAAGAAAAGCAGACAGCTGCAAGGACGAGCCGCAGGCAGCTTTCTAGGCAGACACAAAAGAAGTGGGTGGCTTTGTTTAGTGGTTTTAGAACTTCACTTTATTGGTTACCTTATCTGGCAAATATGGATACAAACACAGCGGCAATCGGTGCATGTCAGTGGGTGAAAGGCAGAATGAAATGAGCGACACACAATGGGGGTAAGTAATACCAAGAGTAGATCTTATCACGTCTGTGGATGTCACATCACGGAGCCGATGGCTGTCAATGTGCCACTGATCATTTCTACACATTTATGAAGAGGAGGAGTAAGCTTATACTAACAAGTTGGGCCTTTTTGATTAAAGGTTGGTTCACTCAAATCACCCAAAGAAATATCATTGACTGCTATCCAACCATGCGACTACTTGAACAATCTACTTTCAAGAAAAAGTCCCTATGACAACTGTTTACAGTGTATTCTGTGTCTTGTCCATATAGAAACAGGAACACTGTTGCTGGGAAGAGCTGCTGCTGTTGAATTTCTCAAATGTAATCCTTCAATGCTGTGAGCACTAGGGATGTCATGAGAACCGATACTTCGGTACCAAGTCGATGCCAAAATTCTAAAATAGTGACGGTACTCTTTTTCTACAGTACCGGCGGTACCGTACGATGCCTGTAATGGTCGTTGGTAGTGATGTGACAGTGAGGAAAATTTTCCCACCAGTTTATAAACTTGTGACAACACCGGTGTTACCGATTACACCGGACATTTTACAAGAAAAGATGACGGTCAACATGTGTAGAGCACTGACTCTAATCTTTACCGTCGGGTGGCGGTGTGTCTGGCCTCTCCGGTAGAGCTTTTGCTGTGGGGGTCTACCTGGCGCCGCTGCTCCGTGCACACCAGCTGTGACGGCTCCATCCATCTCGCGGCGATTATCTCATTAACGTTATGGTTCCCTTATAGCGTTGGGATTAAACGTGAAATATTGCCAACTAGGTGCGTCTGCTTTTCGCTTCGACAATAAATCCTTCTGCTCCTACTACTTTGAGCTGACAGACCAGATGCGTTCACGGTCAGTATGTAGTGTCCGTCGTCTGACTATCGATTGATAACATGCAGCTGAGACGCCAAAATAAACCAAATGGGTCAATTATTTTTATTTATTACTTAAAGGCTACATGCCTCTGTTTTTTATAATGTTCAAATGTTTTTAATAAAAGTGTTAAATTACAGTACAGGGGATTTATTGTTGTTTTTCTTTTTTTTACCGTGGTATCGATTTTGGTATCGAGAATCATGGAAATTCATTGGTATTGGTATCGACTACTAGATTTCTGGTACCGTGACATCCCTAGTGAGCATCAATAATGCATCACATTCATTTTTTTTTATTATTATTGCAGACATCTGAACATATCTAAATGGCTAGACACCCCTTGAGTAGAAAGAAATGGCGATGGTGCTTTTAGCCAGTACGCCCCCAGAAATTTAAACGACAACTCAAAACACATCTTTGTAATATTGCTTAGCAGCTGTCTGTTTTTTTTTTATCTTTTATGATCTTTCATGTAATTTTTAGATAATAGAAACACTCATTTTCTCCTCCGTCTGTGAGCCTGTGTATTGGTGTTTTTGTTGCTGAATTGTGAAGCACTTTGTGCAACATTCTGTGCATTCATTCATTCATTCTTTCTTTTTTTGTCCAACAGCGCATCAGATGGGGCGGCTTCATGGAATTGTAAAGTGGCAGCACAGAGAAACCACAGTAGCCGTGGCGGAAAATGTGAATCCGTAAAATACACTCAATGGCTTGGTCTCTTTCTTTTTTCTTTTTTTTCCAGTCAGCAGCAGCAGGTCAACAGTAGATGTCACATAGAAGTGATGTCTATCATCTGAAAGCTGGAAACCTGAAGATTAATTTGAGATGCAACTCAGCACTGTGTTTCAATTCCTTCTAGTCATATCTAGGAGTGACTTATTTTAAACAAGTTCCTCCTTGATTTTTGTTGTCGTCACTTCAACATACATATTCATTAGAATGGATGCAGACCTCCTGCCAGATGTTGCCCCAATTATGCAAAATAGCAGCGGACACTCAAGTATTAGTAACCTCCAATTTGATGCATGCATCACTGCAACGCTTAGTAAAAAGCGATCCAGAGTGGTTGTTTGAAGCTGCTGCTGTTACTCATTTAACCAGTGCAGCAGAGCAGCAGCTGCTCTTTCATGAATCACTTTGGCAAGCAGAAGCTTGACAATTGGCAGTACCATTTATATTGTAAACATGACAAATTTCTTGATCTGTTTTCAATATGCCAAAGCTTTGCCCTTTGAGAGGTGAACAATTTGTTATTGCCCCCCCCCACTCACCCCCACCCCCGCTAAGTAAAAGCCAACATTTATCTGAACTCTATATCCCACGTGTCCTGGGGCACCGCTATCACCGTGAAGGATTGATTATGATATGGCGGCGAGTTACACTCAGTGCCTCGGGCTCATTGGATCCACTCATGAAGAGAAAGCTGTTGTTCTGGCCATTGAGATTGGAGACAGGGATGGTCCAGAGGGCCAAAGTGTGCAGATAGCTGATAGTGTGCACCGGAGTGAGGCGAGAAAAGACATAATAATGTCATCAATGGACTAAATCTTCTGCAAGGTCCAGAACCGATTCTACATGTTGCATTTTAGACAAAAAAAAAGAAATACTTTTAGCAAATACTGATTGTTGATACCATATAATGTATGCATGTTAATTAAACAAATGATAGAGTTGACACATGTAGTAGCCAATTAGGAATGTTGATAATTTACCGTTTAACTGTTAACGTTACGCCGCGCTGACAGACCGTATGTGTGTGACAACGGCAAGCACGAAGCCACCGGCAACGCTACAGATGTGAACGTAGCACAAACACACACACCGTCTGTCGGAGACTCGCTAACCTTACGTAGGGGCAGACAGCTGACAACCTCGCTGCTAAACTAAATGATGTGTCCGCGACAACACACGCAGCGCCGTGGCTGCTAACTCTACCAGACGGCTGAACTGAACTGGTACACCGCTGCATGCGACGCACTAATCTTGTCTGTTACCGGTTAACAATCGGTTAACTAAGGTAAGTTATTGGAAAAAAAGAAAATTCAAAATCAGCATCCCTTTAGCCAACCATTATAAATAATGCTTCTCAAAAACAATACATTTCCATCAATAAACCTTGTTGATTCCCGTCACAAACATCTACCATGCGAGGAAGAGCTGTCGTCTTCACCTCCGTTCGTTCTAAAGAAACGACTCCCTGCTATCGTTTCTGTGCTGTAAACCATCCAGCTGATCCTGGGCCAGCCAAATCTGACTTCATGGCTCACAATATAAAATACACATGAAGCCTGCCAATCCTCTGAGAGATGGTATCATTTGTTTAATTACAGTCCCGTCTCAAAGTTATGCGACAATGATTTATTACTCTCTATGACCTCCTCAGAGCACTTTCACTGTCCATGTATATGTTTTTTTTTTTCCTTGTTGGTTGAAGATGATAATGTTATATTCTCTTACACAAACTAAAGTAAGATAATATAATATAATCGTAGAATGATTCCGTCGTATGGCTGGGCAATAAATCCTCAAATCAATATCACTATTTATTCTCACATTTATCTCGGTAACAAATAATGACACATTATTATGTTGTTAATAAAGCTGCAGTGGGTAGAAATGGAGCTAATATGATTACAAAATATATCCATCCATCTTCAACCGCTTATCCGGGGTCGGGTCGCGGGGGCAACAGCTCCAGCAGGGGACCCCAAACTTCCCTTTCCCGGGCCACATTAACCAGCTCTGACTGGGGGATCCCGAGGCGTTCCCAGGCCAGAGTAGAGATATAATCTCTCCACCTAGTCCTGGGTCTTCCCCGTGGTCTCCTCCCAGCTGGTCGTGCCTGGAACACCTCCCAAGGGAGGCGCCCAGGGGGCATCCGTACTAGATGCCCGAACCACCTCAACTGGCTCCTTTCGACGCAAAGGAGCAAGGACTCTACTCCGAGTCCCTCACGGATGACTGAGCTTCTCACCCTATCTCTAAGGGAGATGCCAGCCACCCTCCTGAGGAAACACATTTCGGCCGCTTGTACCAACGATCTCGTTCTTTCGGTCATGACCCAGCCCTCATGACCATAGGTGAGAGTAGGAATAAAGATTGACCGGTAGATCGAGAGCTTTGCCTTCCGGCTCAGCTCTCTTTTCGTCACAAGGGTGCGATAAAGCGAATGCAATACCGCCCCCGCTGCTCCGATTCTCCGACCAATCTCATCACAAAATATATATTTTTATAAATCCTGACAGTAGTAGTAATGAGACAGGTAATCTCTGTGTGAGCTCAGTGAGCCCCCTGAACCAACGCAAACTGCGCCTGTGGCCGTGGTCTTCCCAAACATGCTTTAAAAATCAATATAATCATCATGTTGAACCTAAGAGCAGAATTCATACCCGTTCGTGCTACATGTGGTCGTCATTATCTTTACTCCAGAACTGTTTTCCTGAGCTTTAGTTGCAACATCAGTTAACTCCTGCAGCGAGTGATGAACAACTTCACTCTCCACTCACATCTCCAGACTGAATGACGGCTGACCGCGGAGCAGCTGCGTTTTAAAGTTCGGCTTCATGTGACAGCTAGCTTTGCTAAATGCAAAAGCATGTAGAGAAATGACTTCCTGAAAGGCAGACGATGCCTCTGAAATGACAAATCATTTGTTTCAGTAGAGGAGGACGCTGTGCTTTTTGACACGTCGCAGTCACTCACTCTCATAAACACAGCAGACTGTGTCTTTACTCCCAGCCAGGTAAACCATCAGACTCCTCACATCACTGACTCAAATCAGTTTGTGCTGCAATGTAGCATTACTTGCAAGTAAATCACTACAAATATTCCACGGGGACATGATTTATGTGTTGTTTCAGCTGCTATTCTTTGAGTCTCTCTCCTTCCCGACCATCACAACTCGTCTAGCAAAGCAACACGGAGACAAGAGAGTAAAGGAATGTATCCACATTGTGCCGATTCATCCATTTAGTGCAGATGAATATTCATTACTGATCCTTTCATCATTATTTATTGAGTGTAATTTGGTGTAGATCTTAAAAGAGATTTCTATGAATAGAACATTTGAAACTGAAGTAGAGAAAACAATGGACAGCTGATATATTAGTAATATTGATATAATGAAGAAATACAGTGACTCTCCTCCCTTTACACAGAACAACTGCTACTAAACAGTGTTGCTTCAATTTATCAGCTGATATAAAGTTAGAGTAAATGTCAAATTTGATAATATCCCTAGGACTCCTCTGGCATCGTGTTGGTGCAGCTGGATCCGTCTAAACGAAGGATGTTCACAACAACAACACATTGAAACGAAGGTCAAAACACATGGGGTGATGTCTTTTTTTTATTTTTATGATTTTATATCAATCCACATCACACTGATCAAGGTATTTATGCTGTCTGGAGGAGGCTCTTTAAAAAATCCTGAATGTCAACATAATAAACAACTGCTCCTGTCAATGAAATTACAGTTACTAAATCCTCTCAGGCGAGGGTAAAACTCCACCAACAACTTTACATTCACCGCTGCGGGATGAAATCCTTGTATCTCCACAGATGGCATTTCTTCAAGAAGAAGCAAAAAGCAAGCGTCAACAAGTTGACAACCGTTAATTTTCAGTCAATCCGCTGGGTTTCTGATGGTTTTATAAACCCAAGAGGTCGGAGAACTTCCTGAACCTACAGATAGGCTGTCCTGGAAGCTTGGGTCAAGTTTTCTGCTGTATAGCTTTTGGTTCATGACAATCACCAAGAGGACTTGAAAGAAAGATTTGACAATGCTGGTGAAAATTAGAGGGCATCCGAATTGTTCCCAATTGTCCAATCAGGACACGGGACAAGTCACTCACTGCGGACCTTTTCTGTATTAAACCAACACAATTGTTCCCTAACCTTAACCAAGTGCTGTGAGTGTCTAAACACAACCATGAAAGATGCTCATGGATGGGTTAGTGCTTACTAGGGATGTGATGGTGAGGAACTTTTCCCACCGGTTAATAAACTTGTGACAACACCGGTGTTACTGATTACACCGGACATTTTACAACAAAAGATGACAGTCAATATGTGTAGCACACATACTTTGATCTTTTATGTTCCAAAATACAAATGTCACTTTTGTTAGTGTTTGTAATTAGGGATGCACTGATACCAATACCAGTAGCGGGTCCGATACGGTGCTCATGTACTCATACTTGTACATGCAAAACGGCTCCGATACGACTTTACGGCAGCGTGACGGGTGTGCCTGACTCAATGGGGCCGAGGATCCCACCTCAGCCGGCGCGCGACGGCTCTCACATTCATTGTGCCGCAGTGTTTTGCTTGCACCCTCTGACTCGCACGTGCGTTAGACTCCTTGGTCCGTGTTTCAAGACGGGTCGGGTGGGTTGCAGACATCGCTGTAGACCCCTGGCGCATTTTACGTAGGCCGAGACACTCCCTGGGGGCATGACGCGGTTGGGACGCACTGAGGACAGTCCGCCCCGGTCGATAGTCACACCGGGAGCAGGGGGCCCGTCCCTCCCCGGCGGGGAGAGAGGGTGAAGCGGGCACTTTGTCCACAGCCCCGGGAAGCACCTTCCTCCTATGCGGGACTCCCCAGCCTGCCGTGTGACGCTCACACCCTCCAGCTCGCTGTTAACGAGGGTCTTTTGGCACAGAGAAGTACTCGTATTGGTACTCGGTAACGGCGAGTACCCAAATGTAAGTACTTGTACTTGTATTTGGTCTGAAATAAAGTTGTATCGGTGCATCCCTAGTTGTAATGTTATGTGTCTGTTCAGAACATGGAAGTAGGGATTTGTGTGCTGGTTTATAGTTTTAACAATGAGTGAGGTGGCTGTTACATTTCTTGAATCAAGCTGTATTTTCTTTCTAATGCACACAGGTGGGCAGTGTCAGAGAAGAAGAAATAATCGTCAATCCTGCTTATAGTTTCGATGGTTGAAATCGGAAGACAATTTCAATTGGTTTCTGTATTTTTAATTGAATTCGCGACCCTCCCCCCCCCTAATTCAAAACCATCATCTTTATCATCACTTCTAATGAGCAAGTCGTTTATAATTTACTCAAGAACGTTGATGCACTACAAAATGCTCAGTATGACATTATACCATATGTTCATCTGTACATGATATCATCTTATTTAGTGGGATGTAAACTGCAATGACTTCCTGTAGAGAACATATTGTTCGGCTCGGATGCCAACGTTACTGATATTTCTGTGCTAGTCTGGTTATATGAGAAAAGCCTGCTTTATTTTATTATTTCTTTTACGAGGTGGTTGTGTAACTACAACATGACAGCTGACAGCAGCTGTAAAATAAGATAAAGAGAGAGAGGGAGGAAAGAACTTGTGGGTAGAGACAGCCAAAGAAAGACATTTTACAACCTGCACTTAAAATATTGCGTTACCTGATGTTCTTATTGATATGCAATACTGAGCCGCTGTACATTCTCCTATGGAGGACTTTTGGTGCTGTGTATGTTATAGAACAGAGTGTTAACTCCTCCTCTCTTTGACCTAGCACTGCCTGCCCCGTATGTATTTCTTTGAACCATCACCACACTCTTTTACTAAATATCGGATCCTGTTCCTCAGTACATGTAGCTATCAACTAATAAAGTTCACCTCTCAAAGGGCAAAGCTTTGGCATATTGAAAACAGATCAATGGTTAAAGATTAAGGTAGATGGAACTGATGCTCATACATTGTCGTGTTTATGAGCTCCTGAATGGTTTTCACCATTCAGAGGCTCCCCCACATGGCCATAATTGAATCGCTACCCTTTAGTCATGTGCATGGTTTATTTGCCTGCAGGGAAACACAGATCTGACATCCATTTTACTACAGTATATCCCACATGCCATAGCCTGATTCTGGGGTTAAATTAAGACGTAATTAAATCATTACTGCTGGTGTACTAAACTCACAAACCTCAGCAAAACCTGCTCACGCAGACACACAGGACTGTTGAATGATTTCACTTCACTGGCATTTTTTTTTCCCATAAAGCATTTGTAAATTACAAATCTTGCCTTCAAGTTGCAGCATGCTAATGTGTGGTACTTTGGGCTGTAGATACAGTATGAAGGAATAACAGTAAGCAGCATTCATGATGATTTTAACATTTGCATGTTCACTGTTTCGACCAGTGTTTGAGTGCAGTTCACAGCTTGTGATTTACGTACTCTACAGTGCAAACGGGGGTGTCGCTGCTGCCATATCTCTTTATTCTGCCCAACTCCACGGTGCGGCGTTGTGTGTCCCAGCGGTTCCACTTCAGTCATCCACCGCTAACGTTTCACGATGCTTACTGTCTGATTGTTGAACTGAGCTCAAATGAGCACTTAAAGTCAACTTACAGTCACAACGTTTCATCAGTTACCTATAAGCTTTGTCCCGTATGTTATTCTCTTTTCAAGTCAGTGACTGACTTCGAATGACATTTTGATCGAGAGAACACGATTTGACTTAGAACTCATTTCTGATTTGGGGTAAGGAAACAATTAGTAGACATTTTAAGCTGTGTTCTAGTATTGTTTTGAATATAAATGAGGTATAAAAAATGATGCATAATAAATCACTTTGTTGTGGAGTTGATAGAAACTGTTGGCCCATGATGCCATGCAATGCAAGGTGCAATACAAATTCAAATGAATTGTATGGAGTTACGATAGCTGTAGGAACACTCAATCCTGGGAAAATACTTTTAATGAAATGATCACTTTAAATCTTCTTAAATCACACTTGCTACGGACATTAGGATTGTGACATCACAGTTTGGAAGCCAATCGTGGTCCAGTTTCCAACTAACACAAGTGCGATGTGGAAACTTGAAGCATCCAGTGAACAGACACTGAGAATGGACTTTTCAGTGAAGAGAGATCTTGTTCAAGCAATTCATCTTTTAAATTGAAAAGTATTTGCATATTAATACAGTCTGGATTTTTCAATCAGGAGAAGGAGGAGTCATTCATGATGCTTAGCTAGAAAAAGCTAAGTAAAAGGCAAACAATACTGAGTTCATATTAGGTTTCTGGACACTTCATCTTTTTGACCCGACTGTCTCATGCCTGCGGGACACTAGAGGATTTTCAAATCTGATTTTAAAAACATGGCAGGCCACAGACATAATGACAGATTTATTGAGAATTAGAAGTAAAACTAAAATTATTTAAGATAAAAAAAGTTGTTGCATTGTGCTTATTTATGACGGCGTATTAGGTCCATTGTAGGTAAAACAACAACAACATACGGAGCCGTGGACAGGGATAATATTCCGAGAAAAAACTCAGAATTCCCGAGATTAAAATTATACATTTACAAGAAATAAAATCTGATATTATCTGAGATTAAAGTGGTAAATTTACAAGATAAAAACTGGGATATTCTCTGAGATAATAAAGTCATAAATTTGCAAAAAATCTTAAAAATGTGCAAGATTATAAAGTTGTAAATTTACAAGAAAAGAAAACTCAGAAATAGTGGAATACAAACCATGGTAATGAAACATAGTGGGACATTTTTGTTTGGGAACCATCACTTCACTTCGTGTGGGTCAACCTCATCACACTTACACCACCTTTAAACACTGTGAGCCGCAGAGTGCAAAATATATTATTATATACTATACTACATTATATACTGTAGCGTATTCTCCATTCATTCTCATCTGTTTCAGTCATCAGTCATAATCAGTTGTGACTTATTGCTATAGTACTGTATTATACTTGGGCTATGCCTCTTCTATAGTAGGCCTATAATAGTATATAATATATAGCCCAATGTGTAAGAAGAGCCGACAGAGCCAGCAGCAGAGTGCACGGGCAGTTTGACTACAAGAGGACGGCGTCCCGCAGCCAGTCCATCTTTAAACTTCTCCCGTGCACCGCAGCCCAAACTGAAGGTTCTCTGTTGGAAGACAACAGTGTATCACCTGCAATTTAGTCAGAAAGAAACGATTGTAATTCATCTTACTTGAGGGATTCAAATCAAAAAATGTATTGCCGACATATCATCTGCAATAAAGGTTGTCAAGTTTTCTGAATTTGATCATATCGTGTGCACGTCACATAACGAGTCCCTTGAGCAGAGTGAAATTTAAAGAGTCATTAAAACATCAAAAATGCACAAGAGTAATAAAAACTGTGTGTGTACAACTTGCCCCCAGGCTGGCATTAAGTCTCTCCATTCACCATCCTGGAAGGAGAAGCCCATACACTGAAGCACAGCTCTCCTGGGAGCAGTTTGCCGAGTGCATTAGCAAGCACAGCTGGTAGTGTGATGCTTTCTGCTTGGAAGATGAATAGATTTCTCCCCATTTCAAAAATTATACAAATCACTTTATTTAGAAGTATGATATGGTTGATTTAGTGCTCACGTTGCCCCTACGACTCTTTTTCAGAATCATCAGCTAGCCTAAATTAAATGACTTTTTTTTCACAATTACACACAACAATTGATGGCTTGTCTGATTTAACAATGATTACAGGGGGTTGAGAAGAGAGTGATGGGTTAATTAAGGCTCTGGGGAAACAGGTAAACACAGTGAATCTGCTTGACACCGTGCACGTCGGAAGGTAACTTCAGCTGCCCCCCGTCTGCAGTAATTTCACAGAGGATTGTCTTCACATGCTAATTCTACCCTTTAATACTTCTCCCTCACTTTCATCCCTCTTTTTTAATAAGCTTGAAATTAAAACAGCAGCACTTGCTGGCCCATTTTAAAGGAGGAATGATAAGCCCCCAACAATGCAAAGAAAAACGAGTCGGGGGGTTACATCAAACAAAAGCCATATCAAAGCAGAAGGTATAAAGTCACATACTGTGGGTGTGAGGACTCAACCAGAGGTTAACCAGATGCAGATCCATCACTGCCTGTTTCAAATAATTGTTTTTTATGTTTAACTCCGGCTACAGCATCTTCACTTGTGGAGTATCCTACATCGCCACGCTTTCAAGGGATTCCTTTCATTCTAAAACTTGCACAATTTGTGAGAAAACTGTAGAGATTAGGGGCGTAACGCTACGACAGAAGTCACAGATCGGTTCCTAACCCCGTTTAGGAGTCACAGATCAGTTCCTAACCCGGTTTAGGAGTCACAGATCGGTTCCTACCCTGGTTTAGAGGTCACAGTTTGGTTCCTACCCTGGTTTAGGAGTGACATATCGGTTCCTACCCTGGTTTAGGAGTGACAGATCGGTTCCTACCCCGGTTTAGGAGTCATGGTTTGGTTCCTACCCTGGTTTAGGAGTCACAGATTGGTTCCTAACCTGGTTTAGGAGTCACAGATCGGTTCCTAACCCGGTTAAGGAGTCACAGATCAGTTCCTACCCTGGTTTAGGAGTGACAGATCGGTTCCTAACCCCGTTTAGGAGTCACAGATCGGTTCCTAACCCGGTTTAGGAGTCACAGATCGGTTCCTAACCCGGTTTAGGAGTCACAGATCGGTTCCTAACCCGGTTTAGGAGTCACGGTTTGGTGTGAGTTCGGTACAGTGGAATAAAAAACAATCCTCCTGCTGTGGACTGAGGGAGTTGTATGATTATATCTGCATGTTACATGTCAAATGTTTTATTGATTTTAATAAATGTCACCTGAATTCCATGCAAATGTTTCTTTTGTGAGCTGATTGAGTTGAAAGCAACACAAACTGTGTTTTGCTATAGATGCACAAGTGTGTTAAAGATAAACACAGGATGTGTTATTTTTAACACATCTGCTTTGAAAGTGTAAAGAAAATACAAGCTGGATTTAGCGCTGTGACGGCGGCGGCGGCACAGGTTGCTGATGAAGGCTGCATTTTAATTTTTTCATTTATGTCATAATGACAAAAGCCGGTTCAGCCGGTTTGCATGAACTCAAACCGGTGTGAGCTTGATCGGCAAAACCGTAAATCGACCTAACTCTGATGCAGACGGATAGTATGAGAAAGAAATAATGTGTTTTTTGAACATTCAAGCATGCAAAAATATTTTAGTGGAAACCCCAATTACAAGTATGAACCTGAAAATGAGCATGATGTGTTCCCTTTAAATAAACTCCAGGGTTTGTTTAGTTTTCTAGCAGATCCTTCTGCTCGGTAGGAGACAGCCGAGCAGTTGGACGGAGTGTGTTTGCTTTTTTATTTCAATTATTAAGTTAGTTGGAGTCAAAGCTTTAGACAACAATTATAACAACGACAATGTTTCAACCTGGAGGAGCCCACATGGGAAATACACATCATACACACTGTATTTATATAAACCCAATTATGCTCTCAGTGCACAATTATTCTGGACAAAACAGACACATTCACCACCAGCAGATTTCCCAATCTGAATCAAAGTATAAATATGACAGAGCTTAACTACAGTTATGTCCTCTATAACATTTAAATGGCCCTTTCTTATGAGGAAAAACATACAGAATACAGACTGGACATTAACATGGAAAATATGTACTGTTAGGACTGTGGGTGTTAATTGACCCACTTCACATTAAACGCGACTAATTCTTTGCAAAGTCATAAGCAGGAAAGTTTTCTGCATTCTTATCATTTAGGGTAAAAATGTAGCTCATTTGTTTCCCATTATATTTATCATTTTCTGTAGCTTGACATTTTAAAAACACTGCGATTGTTCCGTTCCAGATAACTCTCTCTGACTTGTGTTGCTCTGCGTAAACGGCGATAACGCTCTGCCGCAATTTGATAGCCTCGTTTTCTGAGGCTATTTGGACTTTTTGTGCTTTGCTCAAATTTATTTCAAGTTTTACTAAGTCCTTTTTTTTTCTCCAACTCATTACTACGGCCAAGTTGATATTCAGTTAGAGGCTGCTCCCAAAAAATGAGTTGGACCACAGAACTCTGCAAATTATGATAACAGTGAAAAAACAATTTGATCATTGTAACGCTGTTTTTACTCCAGCATATATATATATATATATCAGGATGTGGACCCTTATCAAAATGTTGTCATCCAGTGGACTGGTGATAACGGCAGGATAATGACCTACCATACCATGAAATAAGATGATAATGGATGCTGTTGTGAGGGTATTGATATTCAGTGGATATAAATGTGCCAGGTTGGAGATGTGTTCAAAAAAGAGCTCAGGGCAATCCTGAAATTTTGCTCAAAAGATAAAATATTCAACACCACCAAAAGGCATATTAGCTTTTTTATCTTAAGTGGTACACAATCAATAATTCAGGTATATTAACATGATAAATCAATTTCTTAGTGGTGTTTTGTAGCAACAAGATGCCAAGTAAATTAGACAAACTCTCATTTCTGAATTAAGGTTATTAAGGTCTCCAGTCCACCATGAAAGCTGTGTTGCAGGGAAATGACTAGGGGACGAACAAAGGCAAACACAGAGTGACAAGTAGCACATGATCCCTTATAATGGGTAGGTGTGCATTACATGCATAGCACAGTGATGTGTATTTATTAAGCATCAAAGATACGACTCTACAGACAACAACATTGCAGACATTGTAGTAAAGAGCGGTTTCTATATCAGGACTAATCAGTTTTCTGAATACTGAAGGAACGATCGGGGTGGAATGATTGGCAGAGGCAATCCAGCGGTATAATAAGACGCCTATCAGGGATAATTTTTGTAATTTTGTGTGACCGCTCCAAAACTTCTTTCCTATGTAAGAGAGACAGAAGGTTAATGAAAAAGTCCTAATCTCTTCCCTATATAATTGAAAGAGCGGAAGGTATCACTTCTAATAAAGTATGATAATGGAGACCCGGACATGCAGCTGCGTCCCAGATGACCTTCTCACCACTCTGTTTTTTATCATCTGCACTATGCTTAAGGTTACAGCAGTTGTGCACCAGCTCAACACTGTACTGGTACTGGCCTTTCAACGGAGCCTGTCAGCAGCTCGCTGCCGCAGTCTGAGAAATATGGGACCCACCCCAGGCTGTGTATTACTGTCGTGAACTCACACAAATTAAACTGTTAATGCTCTTTGTGTCCTTCATATTCCGGGTTGAGGCGCCATCAGACTTCTATCCAACAATGCCACGTTGTGTCCTGTGAAGAAGGGTCCTACTACAACACAATCTGAGGAGACAAACGGCTCACGTTACTGCAGCTTTAGCTTCACTACACTGGTGTATAATGATGTCTGCAGTCATCAGGCCAGTGCCTTCTAACCATCAGGGCTATGCAAATGTGCCCCCCTTAACCTGAACCCTAAAATGAGTTTACCACGTCATGTTAGACTCACTTGTACAGCTGGGCACTCTGGTCATAATCTGTATTTATTGCCCCTCGTATATCATCGTCAGGGTTTGATCCAGAGTGTGCCATTGAGCCCATGACTCCCTTAAAACATAAAATCTGCTGTCACTGTGACCTCCCTGCACCCAATTGTTCCCCATAAAACGAAGGGCAGTATCAGTGCTGTTAGCTGGCTTCACTTTTCTTTTTTTTTAATTTATAAGCCTCAAGAATCAATGCTTGATTTGTGAATTAGCTAAACTACAAAATGAGTAGTTGGCTACTTATCTCTACTTTCTTAGAAAAAAAAAAATGATTTACAATATTTCTTAAGAACAATCACTGCAGCCTCAGGATGAGAATGAACCTCGTGTGCGTAAGGTGTCAGTATAGCCTGTCTGTAAACTACTTGCTGTAGCAGTCCCTCGTTCATACTGGGATCCAGTCCCGGGTGAAGTGCAGCAGGACGTCACCGTAGTCCCGCTGTGGGTCCGGCCCGGACAGCTGAGGCAACGAGGCCCCACCAGCAGAGCAGAGCTCTTCATCCACTCCCCGGCAGGGTCCTGTTGCTGCTACGCACCCCAGGCAGCCTCGACCCTCGCTCAGCTGAACCACGGCTGGACTACGGTGACGTGCGGCAGCCCGACTTGCTGCTCCCATCCGCTCAACGAGGACTGGACCACGGTATGGGCGACGGACTGCTGTACGGGTCCGTCAGGGCTGCTACGACAATCTTACTGTTGCGTTGGCTAACACAAGTAGCTGGCTGCCTCTCAATAAAAAAAGTAAACATAAATATGAAATAAAGAAAATTGGACTCTGTTTTAAAGGTCTACATAAAATGGTTTTCTTTAAAAGTAGCTCACAATTTGCATATTTTTTTCCTAATACGCTACTCTATGATACTTTACTGCCAGTTCAGCAGGTACAATACGGTGGTAGAGAATTGAGGATGTCCTCCCTTGGGTTTATTCAACCAATTACTCTTTATTATATATGTTGATCTCCCTTTTGCCTCTCAAAAATAGAGGAAGAGTAACCTCCTCTGCTTTTATGGACCAGCCTCCTCTGATTCTTTGCGTATCTCGACAACTGTCAATCCGATCTTCTTCACACAATTCGGACACGCGACGCGTTCGATATTAAAAACAACGTTGAATTATCGATAGTGATCTGTGCAGCAGCGGGAGGGGGAGGGGGGCTTTGGGGCTCCGTGGGCTGAGTCGAGCATGTCGTCTGCAGGGGGTTCTTCACGGGCCGCGGCTCATTGACTGCAGTTCACTTTAGCTGCTGGATGCGGGATATAATAGCATTACAACCAAACTCTTCTTCACTCCCCCGGAGTCAACGAGCGATGAGCACTTCTCCAAAATGCTGAAGGCAGCACTCCAGGGGGGCCGAGCGATCGGCCCGCTCCGAACAGCCACGCACTCGTGCACGCCCAGTAGGCGATTTGAGGGGGGGCTGCCATCCCTCTTGTTAACAAATTGCCCAAAATGCTTGCTCCTTGTTAACCCCCCTCTCCATCCCCTAGTAGCTGAGAGAGTGCAGGGGCAGAATATGTTAGTCTAGTCTGTCTGACTCATTGATCCTTTAACTGACAGAGTTTTGTACATTTTAGAATCTCTGGTTCCAACCATGTCTCTGAAATATCAGAAGTCTAATCATGCTGTGTGTTGATACATTTACGGAGCTGTCCAGGGTGCTGAAGTAGCAGTTAGATATATGTTATTGAAAAGTGTTATTACTACTCTTAATCAAGAATAATGCTTGTAAGAATTGAACCAGCTATGCTACTCAGAAATGTCGATACGTTCTAAGATGCTTCTTATTATGAGACAAGTACTTAAATTAGGTTAAATGTCCTCCACTCCACCTCCAGAGAGGACTATACTGACATTTTATAACTTGTAGCTTCTCATTTGCTCTTGTTGGTCAAGTCCAAATCCTCAGTTGGCAATCAACGTTCTGAGATATCCGTCTATCCTTTGTGTTCTTCAGTAGTAAATGTTAAATATGGACACACTATTAAGAATTGTTTTTGTCCCTACATAATACGAGTCTGAATACAAATGGAAATAGTGGCTCATGTCTGTGCGGGGAATAGAATTGTAAACTCATGTACCGTTCCCAGCATAGTGTTAATCAAAGCTAAATATACATGAAACAACCTGTAGCCTTGGATAGAATCTAATCTGCATTTGTCATGGCAAAAATGAGGCAGTGCATTTTTCAAAGGGAAACATAATGAAGCATAACGTTTCTCATTTATAATTATTTGATTATCTCTCTGGCTGCTTCATCTGTGTTATGCACCGCTGGGCTTTTTACACAGCTGCTACGGCACAAAAAAAATGCTGGGATTCAGATAGGACACCAAATGAATGTGCAATTAATGATATTGCTCTAAAAATATTGTGATTCAAGAGTCCTTCAGACTTAACTAGACACCAAAGTTCGATAACAATATCAATAGCGATTTATTTTAATTGTTGTGCGCCTGACAAATATGCTTTCATCGCCTGCGGTGTCTGAAATGTGACCCGAGAAATGCAGTGCTAAAATTGGCTCTGAGGCTGAGTCATCGGAGGGAACAGAAGAGCTGCTGTTGTCAAACTGCACTTGAGAACGCTGAACTTCAAAACAAGTGTCAGTACTTTTAGGATACAGCACACTACAAATATACTCTTGTTGAAGAACAGAACATTTTTACAGATAATTTAATGATAACGACAAATAATTTACGATATCACCAAGTATGAACCTGAAAATGAAATTCAGGATATGTTCCCTTTAAGACGTCAACGTCGGGCTGGTTAATAAACACCTCAGAAGAAGGGGAAATAAAGTTTCAACATTTTTATGTATTGTTCTAATCTTGGCAATCCTGAATAACAATGCTCCATAATTGTTTTAGCATTACTTAAAAGTAGGCCACTTACAAAAAAAGAGAAAAAGGAAAATGAAGTAATCTATAGGGTAATTCTAGAGAAACGCTACAGAGGAGATGACAGGAAAATCCCTGAACCTGATGTCAGCTTACAGCTTTGAATACACACATGCAGAGGCCCTAAATAACTTCAAAGAGAAGAGAAATTCATAATGGTGACGAAATAACACTAAGTTAATTCCTCATTTAGTCAACGTCTGCTCCAACTAACAAAAGCTCTCATGAGACATCCAATGCAATAAAGCATTCTCCATCCCAACATGTCACCTGGAATGACTTCCCAAACAAAGAGAGAAGAATAAATGAGTCAGAGCCAGCACTCTTATTTAGACTCTAATTCAAAGATAATGATCCATGAATGTGTCATGCAAATTATTCAGCGTGCCTGATGCAAGTGAGCACACCGACTATAATCCTGCGGGCTTCTTCTTATTCAGTGTGCCTGCTAGCAACGAGGCCGGAGTCTGACACTTCTTCTTCTCCTTCTTCCGCCTCATCTTCAAAAAAGGTTAGGAGTAAGAATGTGTTGTGCAGTCAAGTTAAGGGCGGCTGTGGCTCAGAGGTAGAGCAGACCGTCCACCAATCGGAACGTCGGTTCCTCAGTTCCTCGGCTTCTCCGGTCGCATGTCCTTGAGCAAGACACTCACCCAAAATTGCTCCCGAAGGCTGAGTCATCAGTGTGTGAATGAGTATTTAGATCAGATCCTGATGGGCAGGTTGGTACCTTGCATGGCAGTCTCTGCCATCAGTGTATGAATGTGTGTGTGTGAATGGGTGAATGCTGACATGTAGTGTAAAGCGCTTACAGTGGTCGGAAGACTAGAAAGATGCTATATAAATGCAAGTCCATTTATCATTTAAGTCAATTTTATTTATAGCCAATATATAACCAATATAGCCAATCATCATAAATCAGCCTCAGGGGGCTTCACAATCTGTAAAGCACATGACACCCTCTCTCCTTAGACCCTCGCATTGAGATTCATGAGCACACACTCACATCTCAAATACAGAGATGAGGAGAAGATGAGGAGCGACAATGTAGGCATTTTCAAGTATGTAAACATTATATATCAGCATCTTCAGAGATAAGAGGAGGGACAGCTCCTCCTCTCGGCTTTTTCAAGTGTATGTGAACATTTTTATGTCAGCGTCTTAAGTGATAAGAGGAGCGAGAGCTGGTGAGGATGTGAGATGTACCCGGCACACTGTCAAAAAATTCTGTTTCTGTCACGTCCATGTCTCACGCCTGTAGTCATATTCACCTATGAATGTACTGATAATGTGATAACACATGTTGGCATCACAACATCAAAGAGGGATGAAGGTGTAGAAGATTTTCACAAGCTTTACAAAACAGTCTTGATCATACCAATGGTTGCTTTCAGACATGACGCTTAGCTTTTTCTTTCAGCAAAGATGTGGTCTCAATGTGGAGCGGCCTTGTCATCCATTTCACTGAGAGCTCAATACTCAATAATCAAGCCGGTGATGACATTTCCATCAGCAACAAAAAGGTGCCATGCAGATGAATAGAAGCCATCAGAGACACATTATCATTGTCAGTAGCTATCGAGCAAGACTCCTGCTACACAGAGCAGCCACTCCGACACAAATAAATGCATCTGAAGTGTTTTTGCACCTAATGCACACACTCAAGACTATGATGTGAACATGAATCAGGTTAGAGCAGCCACACCGCCCACGTGAGCGGCGGCTCGGCTGCGTGTCGGCTGGGTCTCTTCTAGAGATTAAAGGTCTTACCTACTTTTTTTTCCTGCGTGCCGCGCGGTTCACAGCGAGGATAGACTGTGAAAATTATCTTATGACAGTATATAGACATCATATCAGCAACATTAATACAGTTTCAATGTCTATATCTGTAGAATATGTCACAGAAATGAAAAAAAAAGTACTCTACAATTCCTGTTTGTTTCAAAATAAAAGCTGTCTAGTGTTTATCTGTTGACTGGATCCCTTAATTTGCTAACACAAGGCTTTTATTCTGAAATATCTGCAGATCATTGTTAAGGAACATGCAGTGACTTGCATGACTCACAATAATTATGTATTATTATTATTATTATTTACATTTGAGCACACAGTTCTTAACCTTTTTTCTGTCTAAAATAAATATAAATGATATTTATAATCAAATAAAATGGCCATTATGAAAGGCAAACTATGTAGAAAGAAAGGGCTGGCAGCAGCATCGCTGTCTGAATGCACACCTCATGTATGCGAGCCTCAGCAGTTGGGAGAGGTAGCCGTCATTGCCAACATGCAGTGACCCGGGTTTAAGTGGCTATAGTTGCCTCTGGTTGTCTCCTATGAAAAACAACACAACTGCACACTGATCCGAGCCCTTGGTTTGTGTTTGTTGACCACTTCTCATCACTGTTTACACGAGGTGAAGCCACAGGAGTCACCTGAACAGTGTGCAGAGTCAGTCTGCCCCTACCTGCTGGGTAGCTAACGCTTGCTAACCAGTTGTTTGCAGATATCAGACCCCTGGCTTGTCAAGAACACAAACATCAGGCGCAGATGAATTGGTGTGCCGACTTGTTCTGCTCTATCTGTGCTGAAACGGTCTATTCAACTGTCCATGCTCTATTTAGCTGAAGCATCTTGAACTGACAGCGCCTGCATTTTACAAGACAGCACAAGGAACAGAATGTAGTACAGATATGTGGGAACAACAAAGCGATGATGGGAAAGATATGTAGAGTGGACTATGCATGGATATTATGTGAATAAATGTGGGAATGTGCCTGATATATATGTACATATGTCAGTGTGCATAGGCAGGAGCAGCGTTCAACAAATGGCAGAGTTCAGTTGGATGACTCTGTAAGAGAAAGACAATCTTGAGCCGACACACCTGGAGGACTAAAGGAAAATAAAGACAAAGTCAAAAAGAAAAATTTTATGCGTAAAAGAAATGTCTTTATAATGGAAATCAGAGGCAGAAAATTGAACTTGAAAACAGCTTCACCACATTTGGATCAGCAGATCAGTGTTGGCCTGCACTAAGGTAGAAATGTGGTGGTGGTTGTGTGTCTGTCAGCAGTTTTTCCTGCACCCTTGCTGGATTCAAATGACATAGGTTTAAGGCAAACGTAGTCTGGCATAGACCTTCACAGTGCTGGGTCAGCGCTGTAGAAATGTCTGGCTGCATATATAATCATTCTGGTACAGGGGGAAAAAAAACACTGCCTTGTTCCTTCATGGCTGGCTTGTACAACTCTGGATCACCGGTTATGTGATTGGCCACCTCAGCGTGACCCCCACAGGCCGCTACGGGGTTTTTTTTTGGCACCCCATGCGGTCCCCATGGCTGCAGGTTCAACGCACTACCCAAATTCAAATGAACGGGAGGACTGGCGTTTGTCGCTGCAAGGCCTGATTTGGTGTGAATGCAGCCTTAAGCCCTTAAGCCAAACAGGGAACGTCAGCAGCGCGTGGTGGCTGCCTCGCTGAACTACTGTGTGTCCCACGCGTGGGGCGTTTACACTAGCGTTTCTGCTGCTGCTGCTGCCAGCCCGTTCTTTCTACATTAAGTTTGACTTTCATAATGGCCATTTCATTTCATTATAAATGTAATTTATATTTATTTTAGACGGATAAAGGTTAAGAAGTGTGTGCTCATTTGTAAATAATAGTAATAATCCACAATTAAAACCCCGTACTTTATTCATTCATGGAGCCGTGCAAGTCACTGCATGTTCTACAACACTGTCCTGCAAATAGTTCAGAATAAAGCATCCTGTTAACAAATGAGGGAATTCTGTCCACAGAAAAAAAATGCTTGAGGGCTTTTATTTTGAAATGAAAGCAGGAAGTGGTGATTTCAAAATAAATCCTTACTTTTTTTTCATGTCCGTGACATATTCTACAGATACAGACATTGGAACTGTAATAATCTTGCTGGTATGATGTCAATATACGGTCAAACGATCAATTTCGCTGTCTGTTGTTGCGGTGAACCTTGCGCATCTCGTGGTAAAAATAGGCGAGACCTTAAATCTCTAGAAGAGACGCAAAACATTTTTTAGGGAGGAGGAAGGTGGTTAGCAAGATAAAGCCTGCATACATCCATGGCAAAAGATTCACAGAGAACTGCTAGACCGTTGCGACAGTTCAGCCTGCAACACCATTCTGGATGTTGCAGGCTCAAAATGTCAAAATGAGCAACCCACTGGTCATCATGGCAGCCTTAAGAAATTATTTAGTCGGTACTCTTTCATGTTTCCCAGCTTCACTAAATATATAAGACTGGTCTTTATTCTGGTCACTGCATTCACTAGTCAGTGATCTTTGTTGGAATCTGACATCTGGAAGCAGCAGTTCAAAGTAGATGAACAGCACGGCCGCTACAAACCCGTGGAGACGCGGTGTCAGTGGACACTGATGGATCTATTAATGAATTCATCTCAGGGAATCCCTGAGAGGAGAAACACTGTGTCAAAGCAGTTCAAAGGTAAAGACACCTTTGTCATTGTAAATATTTGAGTCTAAATTACCATATGCCTCTGTTCTCCTCTGTGTTAGGTCTACTACACTAGAGTCAGTGCTATTGCATAGTACTACACTGCATGTTTGACACTGAAGACACTATATTACAGTATTACTAACGCTTCCTAGCTTCCATAGCTACTCTTCATGATGTAAAATCATATTTATAAATGCATACAGTATGTAAATAAAGAAAGCTAAAAGCTAACACTCGACCTTGAGGATCCGATCAGGTATCGCTCATGCTTGACTTTGTTGCCAACCACAGTCCTTCTGACCATAAATAATTCTCACTGGGGTCCGTGTACACTCGCCTGCCTGAATTACACTTTCCGACTGATAAATGGTTCCAATGTGAAGAACTGCAAGCTGCACCTCGCTGAAGCACAGGGAGAAAGAATGATTCTCTACAAAGACAGATGCCTCATACATATTTAAATACAGGTAGAACTGAGGAGAACAAGAGGTGAGAGCTAAGCCTCTGGTGGATCCCAAATTATACCAGCTCAGAAAATATTTAGATAATGAAACATGCAGAGAACAGAGGAGCAGTTATAGAGCAATGAAACAATGAAACCAATGGCTGGCCTTCCTCAACAGAATACAAAGACACTTACTGCATACCCCCAGTAGCCTGGGATATCCAACATGCTGAGCACACTTTCACTATTCATGGTAGCTATCCATTTATTCTTCGATGGATCTTGAAACTAGCGATTGAGACCATAAACTCATGTTTACTGAGGTAATAAATCAAGTGAGAAGTGGGCTCATTTTCTCACTTATTTTTGCAACCAGAGGAGTCGACCTTTGCTCGCTATTAGAAAGAAAGTATAATGCACTTCAGCACTGGCTTCACTTTTCAGACCTGGAGGTTGCCGCCTAGTCTTACAAAGAGCCTCTAAAAAGCAACCTCTTTGGTATCAGTGACTTTTTCCCACATGAAATCAGGCCCTTGGCCTGTCTTAAAAGAGATCAGTACTGTGTGGGTGTAAGAGTACAGGCAGGTCCATACACAACCAACATCAGTCTCTAGCTGTGTCCCAAACCCTTACTCAAAATTATGTCTTTCTTTCTCTACCAGGTGAGACACCGGGGCGCCCCCATACTCAACACTGTTTTTAAGCAGGTTTTGAGTAGTGTGTTCACAATAGAAAAGTGACAAAATAAAGTACGCTCAAAACAGTGCATATGCATACAAAAAAGAAATTAATTAATTAATTGGGATAGAGCATTTGAGACACATGCTACCTGTGCTTGCAAAAAGCCTTTCCTCAGTCATCAAGCGCCCGAGCTATCAAACCAAGCATCAACCAGTGACTATGCTGTATGGCCATGAATGAATACGGCACGCTCTTGTCAATCTACTACACTATTTCAAAACAGAGCTGTAGAATCGGCTTAAAAGTGATCCTTTATTTTTAAATATATAATACAAGCTTTATTGAACAAACAATAAATAAAGGAATAAGACAACTTGCATTCTGACTAACTGTCAGACTAACAGCCCGAACACACCAGGAACTTCAGGAGCGTGGTTTGCTCCAGTCTCATCTAACCCACAGCTGTTCGCTGGAACTGCCAGTGGTTTCTGCCATGTCTTTCACTGCCTGCTTTAGAATCTGCCCTCTTATACCAAGTTCAGTTAACAGGGACAGAAGTGATCTGCCAATAAAACCCCTACTGCCAACCTCCACAGGGCGGACCTCAGTTTTTCAACCACTCTCCTCTGCCTCTGCTGACATCTAAGCTTTTTATCTCTAATAGACCTATTGCATCTTTCCATGGTACTGTCAACTCCACAAAATACACAACACATTGTGTGTCTGACCATAACACAAGATCTGGTCTTCGATAATTCTGCGTCGGTATTTCCGACTTCCAATCTAAGTGCGTCCCACTGCTCAGGAAAACAAGGACGCCCACAGCAAACTGATTGTGTATGTATGTAAGTATGTATCTATACAAGTGTCTGAGCTTCACAAGTGTCTACAGAGGACCTACATCAATTACCACAGCACTATTAGCGAAGAGAAACACATCAAGACATTTATTTGCCATTTGCACGTAAGTACATTGGAATTCTGAGCAGTTTACACCGAGTCAGCTGTAAGAAAAGAAAAAGTAGAAAAGGCACAAGGTAATTACAGTACAAAATAAGTAGCACATTCAACTCAACACAATAAATAAATAAATTATTAAAACATAAAACGCCCTCAGTGTAGTCAATAAATAAACTAAACTACCCTCTGCATAGGCACGATGCCCCCAGAACACAAATAAACAGTATATGCTCCATGACCATATTAAAAGAACTTGTAGCTCTCATAAAAAATATTTAAAAACAAATATAACATAACATATAACCTAATAACAATCTTTAAATTAACAACTAGAGAACCCTGTGGGGAAATATTTATGAAAATGTATCTAATTTATGACATTTTAAGGATCCGTAGGAACACTGTTAAAACAAACGTGAGGAGTAGACGAGTACCTTATGCTTGCAACGACTTCAAGCACAAATCAACTGAATGGAAATAGCAGCTACAACGTTGTTACAGCATGTTTCACAACACAAACACTGCATAGAACACTACATAAAGTAAGACAACCATGCACTGTGTGTGCGGCCTTATAGCTGTGATGTCAGGTGCGTTTATGTCAAACTCTGGCTAGATAATTCTTGCCCGAGTTTCCGAATTGAAATTCCGACTTGAATGGCCGTTCCATTGTACTTTTCTGTGTCAGAAGTCGTTTTTTTCCGAGTTCCAAGTACGATGGATTGCAGCATTACACCGTGTCCTGACTGGATGCGGCGCGAGCGAGCATCAGTGACAAAATCAACTTGATTAAACGTTTCGAGCTGAACTTTTGTTGGGCACTCTGTTCCTATTTTTTCCTGTTGCTCGTGTTGCAATATGGACAGGTAATGGCTGATTAGTTTAGATGAAATGAGCCGGCAGTGCCGCTGACAGCGGGAGAAAACTGGGTCAATTGTCCTGGATATAGATATAGATGATATTAACTTAATAATTGCCATTTTGAGCACAAGTATTGACGCTCTCAGTTATATGCGTAGCATCCGCCAGAGAAAAATGACTACCTGTCAAGAAATGTAACAGCCACCTCACTAATGGTTAACACCATAACAATAGAAAGAAAACTACTACTAACCATTCTTTTCAGAGGTTACGTCTGGTTGTGTCTCCAGTCTGATACGGAGCACACAGCTGATATGTACATAGTTTGTTTACATGACGTAACAGAAGTGCATATTTAACATATTCAGTGCGGACAGAAAGCGTCAATAGTCGGACGCTCGCATTCAGTTAGGAGAAGGTTAGTGGTGACTATCTCCTGGTGAAGCATGAGCAGTTTTCTTACATCTAAACTCTCATTCCCCAGCCCCTCCCTCCCTACAGTAAGAAGTGGATCAGATCAGCTCATATTATGCTACTTAACTTCCCTCAACACATTTTATGTTTCTGATTTATTTGTGAATAAAACACAAAAGTAAAATACCGCAAATGTCAGCAGTTTTTTTTTGCCCAGAAGACCTAGGCGGGGAAACTCATGTAATTAACATAACGTAATGCAGCAAATGAGAAAGAGTGCAGAGTTTGCAGAAGTGAGATGTCCTGACAATGATGAGAGACTAAAGATGTCCTTTTTATCAGAAGGTAATGAGGAACAGGACAGAATGCTTCAGCGGTGAGGGCATCGGTGATGAGAGACATTCTGCCGGGGCGTCTGCGCCCTCGTCATTATCTTCATCAGACACTCAGTGTGTTAAGTTGCTGTCTCAAGAGCTTCTGTGATGTAGAAATGCCTAAATAGATTTTTTTTTTTCCGCTTGCCAACTCTCCCTTTTCACTGCCACCTTCTTGAAAGATGCTTGACTCAACAAAAGACACGCGTGGTACTTAGATCTGAGAGCCTCGTTTGCACAGAGTGTCAATAAAGATGCTCTTAACCAACTGTGTTGGGGATCATTACGTTAATCTGAGGTGTTATCCCTCTTCACAAACTCCTACTGACGTTCATGAAACTGTACAGTGTTTGATATTAATTTCCACATAAACAACGTGCTCTAAGTACAGGTGTGAACGCACTCAAGATGCATTGAGATCCGATCGTTCAGACCCCATTCAGAGGTGGTCTGGGCCACATATGGTCACATTCTTTTAGCAGTGTTTACGTGAATGTGTCGTGGGCCACATTAAGGACCGTCTACTCAACTGACATCCCGCTCACTGCGCCGCTGAGTACAGGCAAATGCAAGCACTTGTCTGCCTCGTGGCATGGAAACAGCTTCAGTGTTCTACTGTATCCTATAGGTACAACTGTATTTTATTAAATATATCTTATCTATAGGCTACATATCTACAGACTATCAGACTATGCACGCAAAGTGCATCATCATCATACTATCGGGGATGTGACGGTGTTTTTGGTCTGGTGCTCTGCAGTGACACCCCCCCGCCCGCCCGCCCGCCCGCCCGCCCGCCTCTCCTGCAATGACTTTGTGTTTATAAAACATGGTAATACAATTTGTATTTGTTTTTTTAGGGTTGTACATTGACATTCAAATTTTAAATCATCATCATTGTTGACTGATCATTCTGTTTAAAGCTGGCATTTATATTTGGTTATTATGTTGCATCAAACTTTAGGTTGCCATGATTAAAAAAAATACCCTCTCAAAATGAGCTTCCATTTGATATAAAATAAAATAATAATAAAAACCCTGCTATTCTCACTGGGACATTGTAATTGCAGAATTTTCTTAAGTGCAAAATGACAAACCGGACTTTGGCAAAAATATTTCTCTGGCTTCAGAAACAGACTGTAATAGGACTCACAAATGGCATTCAAGGGGAGCACAGACAAAAACCACAAGAAACAACATTTCAAAGTCAGCTTTGTCTTCCTGTCTCTCTCTATCTCACACACACACACACACACACACACACACACACACTGACAGACAGGTACAGCCATCAGAGACACGCATCCACTCCATTGACATTGACAGCTTGTCAGACTGTGGACTGGGTCTGAGAGGACACACCTTGCAATCAGCCCAGCATGCAAAAGTGGTGAATCAGAATGCATTATGGGAGACAGCACTGACAGCGAGCTGGTCCCTGATCTACCCTGTGGACGTTATCAATTATTAATATTAATTAGAAATATGAAGAACTGCAATGCCCCAGTGCCTCTATCAACATGTATGAGCCTGTTATCATGTCTGCTTCCCGTGTGAAGCACTGAATCACAGACGCCTTTAGTGGCACCAAATCAAAAGCGTAATGATTTTAAATATGTTTTGTTGAATCTATCAAAGCTACAGAGCTGAGCAGGAATCAGGGGGATATGTTGGGATACATTTGTGAGCAGAAACCAGTCATTCCAAATCAGCACCGTAACATAATTGTGATTGGCCCCAGTGCAATTTTTTTTTCTTGAGGGCCTCATCCCAAACACAAGCACACAACTTCTCCAGACAATTGCTATGCCACCAATGAGAGGCTCACCACGCAACTTCAATACTGCAAACCAGCCTTAGATCAGCACCAGGGAGAGCAGCTGGAGCGCCTAATTTATCAACGCTAACTTAACAACGTGCCCTCGACTCAGCAGTTCTCACAGACACAGATTACAGTAGGTGCACATTTTCCAACATATGAGACGTAACAATTACAGTGCTATAGATTTAAATCCCTGATCCCACATTACAAAAAGAAACCAGTATTCAGCCATTAGAAGTTTATCCTACAAGTTTTGTGCTCCGCAAAGTCATTAACAACACTGCTTAAGAACCATGTCATTTTTATCAGACTGTTCTGGCCGTGAGCGACGCAGCGCGACGTGGCACGCCGTTCTGAGCTGAACTTTTGTCAGACGCCACTGTTTATATTTATTCCTGTTACTCGCCTTGAAATCGCCTCAATGGACGAGGAGCGGCTGATTGGTGAAGTTGAAATTAAACGATACCTCCTCATTTCACTACAAAAAACTTTTTTTGGGGGGCTATACAAATACAAATAAAATTGACTAAATAGCTGGCTTGAGGGAGATCACCAGGGAGCTGAAAGTGTCCTACTGCTGTTGGCTGTATTGTGTGTCATTTCCAGTAAATATCGCAATATTACACGTCTGTTTCCTGTTTAAAAAGAACAAACAAAGGAATAAGGGGTTCCTTCTCCAGTCTGATCTCGAGCGCACAGCTAATAGGTAGCCTACGTTGTCTGTTAAGGATACATGACGTAACAGATTGCATATATTGGATTCAGTACCGACAGTGTAGGAAGGTGATTTTGGGGCCCCTGACAGCTTCTGGGTTGCACCGTCGATATTTACGCCACTGTTCCAAATCTACAGCTCATGAACACACACTGCTCCAGCTAGAATCCAGTTATTGAAGCATTGAGAAGTGAAGACACAGCATCCTGTGACTAGCCACCAGAGCAGGATGGAGCTTGACTGATGTTCCACAGGTTAGTTTTTACCTCTTGATCAGACATTAAATGGTAAATGTGCTGCATGTATGCCTCTCATTCATCCATTCACACACACCGACGGCAGTGAGTCCAATGGTTAGGCCAGCACCTTCCAAGGTGCAATTTAGGGTTCAGTGTCTTGCTCAAGGACATGTCGTCACATGGACAGGAGGGGCTGAATATCAAACTGCCAACCATGTGAATAGCGAACAACTCGCTCTATCTCCTCAGAAACAGATACTGGAGCCGGGCACCTCGGTGACTTGACAGCAAGATAGAAAACTGAAGAGCTAAAGTTGGGAAGGTCCCAAAAGTAATCATTAGCTACAGCCCTGATCCAAATACAGCTATTTCTATGAAGCAGCCCGATCCAGATCCAGATAGTATATGTGTGTTGCACTCTCCCCTCTCTGCCTCATACAGGTTTGATGCAACATTGGACAGTTTTAGTGCTTTTTGTTTTGTAGTTCAGCTTCGGCTGTTTACTGCAGTAAATAAATAGCTGAGTACTGCAGTTCAAAATAAATGGTTACAACTGTCTGGTCACGGACAGACTGAATGAACTACCTGGGTTTCATACACTTCTGCTTGCTTTATTTTTTGCATTGCTTTTGGTCTGTTATTTGTGTCCACAGAAAGTCAAGCTGAGGGAAAAAAGTGCAGTAATCTGAAGGCAAACATAACTGACTTCTGCAAGTTATGAAATATCAGACTCCCAAGCCGAGATTGACCATATACACATGCACGTGCAATGTTCTGCCTGCATGCATGCATACAGTAAGATGTCCAAACTTTCTCATTTTACAGCTAAATAGTACACTACAAGATGTGTCTGAAAATATTTGAGGTCGGAGTTCGCGAGTGATGGAGCATTTATTTATTTTTTTGCATAACTTGATCTTCTTGAAGTTATTTGTGCAAGTTTAGCATGAATAAATGTTACCTTTTGCCTTTTCTGTGTTTATATTATTATCAGTTGATATAACTTTTTCACATGTTCTTTCACACACACACACATACAGGCATTTGGAGTCTCTGCCATTGTTGTTGGAGGTCCAAACACTGGAGGTGGGGCTGCAAATATGCAGCAGACGGCGGTCTGGGTAGAGCTTAATGTCACTGTCTGTAAATGAATAAAAACTCCATAATCTTTACTCTGCTTTCAAGCCATAATTTACCACACCGCCTTTATAAAGCACAGCGGACTGGAGGAGATCCTGAAATTAGCACCGTACTGAATATAGAATTGATTTTGAATCAGGTATTGTTTTAAATCGAATCGTGACCCCAAGAATCGAATTGTGAGATACTGAAAGATTCACAACACTAGTAGTAGTAGTAGTAGAAGTAGAAGTGGTAGTAATAGAAGTAGTAGTAGTAGTAGTAGTAGTAGTAGTAATAGAAGTAGTAGTAGTAGTGGTAGTAGTAGTATTAGTAGTAGTAGTAGTAGTAGTAGTAGTAGTAGTAGTAGTAGTAGCAGTAGTAGTAGTAGTGGTAGCAGTAGTAGTAGTAGTAGTAGTAGTAGCAGTAGCAGTAGTAGTAGCAGTAGCAGTAGTAGTAGTAGAAGTAGTAGTATTAGTATTAGTAGTATTAGTAGTAGTAGTAGTAGTAGTAGTAGTGGTAGCAGTAGTAGTAGTAGTAGTAGTAGTAGTAAGTCCTGCTACGTCTTAACTTGTGAAACTTTGATTTTATTTGACTGATTTGACTTCATCTAGAACCAGTAATGTTTGTCCAAACCCATAACCCCTTTTAAAGGTCCCATATTGTAAAAAATGAGATTTTCATGTATTTTATATTATAAAGCAGGTTTAAGTGATATATAAATACCGTGAAAGTATCAAACCACTCATTACATGGAGAAATACACACAGCCCGTATTCAGAAACTCTGCATTTAAAACAAGCCGTGAGGATTTCTTTCCATTTGTGATGTCACAAATCTACAATATTTAGACCGTTTCACAGTTTTAAACGTAAACATTCTAAATGAGTCTCAGTTTATTTCCTGTTGCAGTGTAAGTGAATGACATATGCTGACAGGATGTAAACATGGACTCAAGCTGTTTCCTAGCAACGCAATTCCGTTGAAATGCACTAAAACAAAGCCTTTCAGACAGAGCGTGAACACAGGTATATTCAGACAGACAGTACGAGAAAAATAATGTGTTTTTTGAAAATTAAAGCATGTAAACATCTTGTAGTAGAAACCCAAAATACAAGCATGAACCTGGAAATGAGCATGACATGTCCCCTTTAAATGATATTCAGAGGACTATTAGAGAAGTCACTGCATTCTTTGCCATGCTCTGCTAACCTGTTCATTGCTACCATATTTTTTTACTTTGGCTGTTTTTCAACCAAAACATGAAGTAGATACTTTTCGAGGAAGCAAGCTGAACTAAATGCTGCGCTGTGGAACTGTCTGTATTTCATTTCATACTGTATTACAGGGATGAATGGAGACACCAGGAGTGAATCTCTCTGTGGGTGAACAGAAAGCTGCTGCAGCTATGTACTTACTGTACCAGAATGCTGTGTTACACTGTGATACAGACGCTCTCGGAGTCTGTGAAGAAAAGTAGTGGTGAGCAGGAACATCCCTGCCTTACCTCCTCTTTTAATGCTCCCCGGTGCATTAACGATGAAGAATTCCCTAATCTCCAGGAGAGTAGATCTCTGCTCCCCGCTATAGAATCAGACATGTGAGCGCTTTAGGTAAGTGAGGTGAACCGCTGCTCGGGGGAAGATAATCTGCTTTGAATACCACCTGATTTCACTTTATCCTCAGGAAGTCCTCAGGAAGATACCTAGCTTTGCCTCTCTATGTGGTTAATGATGCAGGGGTGCCCAGGAGGAATGGAACGTTCTCCTGTTGCAGACTGACTCGCAGCTTGGAAACAAATCATCAACTTATGAACTGCCCTAAATGCATTAAGGCATCCAGGGCATTGTCAAAGGCACAATGAGTAGCATTTATCAGTGGCGGTTTGTAAACACAACATTCAAAGCGGGCCTCTCCGTCAACGACACCAGAAGCGCACGCACCCTGACCTCCGTTGGAGTTAGGGTGCTCGCCAGCGGGTGAAACCCCAGATTCATTCTCATTTTGGAACAAGTTTTGTCCACTTGGCGTTTCACCTTGCTATATTTGCATTTTGTCTGTGCTGCGTCGCCATTTTCGTTGCAATCTGACACCTCGGTCGCTATGTCTTTATTGAGCATAATAAGAACATTCAGGCAGAAGATGAAGGGTATCTGCAGATACATACACCACCACACACTTATAGTGGGTCAGAAGTGATGACAGAGGGAATACTTGTTTGTATGATATATTGGGACCTATTTAAACGATCTATAGTGCCTGGTCTATAAAGTGCATGGCACATGTGCATTCAGGTCATGTCCAACTCAACCTTTGCTAGTAAAGCGGCGCATAATCCGGGCGCAAAGGGGTTGTATTTAGTCTCTTAATTAATCATAGGTGCGTTTTGGGCGTAACAGGAATTAAATCAGTGTGTCATCTCCCATTCCCTTTAAAAGCCAGGTACTTGAAAGGCGGATTTGGCAAATTGGAGAAGTGAGCGGTTTTCTACACATCTGCTTATGCGCGAAGTGTAAGTGTGCGAGCAGATGTATGTGGTGCCAGTGGACCATCTGCCTCCATCGTCTCCCAATCCGCTGGAGTATTGATAAATAATGAAAACTGTATTGCTTTTCGATGCGACCCACGGGGGGGGCTCGAACTGGCTGAGCAGAATCCTCACGCCAGGGACCGGAAGAGCGCTGAGAATGTGCTGCAGGTTGAGCAACACAGAGTGCCTGAGAGCCTTAATTCATTAATTCATTCATTATCCGTAACCACTTATCCTATTCAGGTTGGTGTAATCGCTTTCTGCTCCAACAAAGCGCCTGACCACACCTCATTTTAAGACCATCACGCCCATGGGCACACAGATGGGCGTAGTAACTACTCATATTTGTAACAAAAGACAAAGAATTACAGCTAATATGAGAGGAGCAGATTGTTAATACAAATAGATAAAATACACTTAACATAGAATAAAATAAATTAAAAAAGACACAAGGCAGTATAAAGCCATGGTTGTGCGATAACTGTGTTGAATGCAAATATAGCTATGTTACAAAGACACGTTGTGGCGCTATAGGAAAGGCCACGGGATCATTAAAATCAAAAGCACGGAAATAAAAATGTTACATGCTTGATCGTGAACATGCTCAGCACATGAAATGATAATTCAATCTTGTGTATTTTCTTTGCAAAGTTGACATTTTGACCTGAGTGCCAAGCGAGAAGAAAGCACGTGGCGTGTCCAAGGTTTGAAACGGTTTGCGTGGAGTATTTATGTGCTCATTATGTGCTTTCTCGTACGGTCTGATGATGGCACGAGAGGAAAGGTCAGGGTGTATTCCATGGAAATTGGATATCCTGCACAATGAAGCTGCTCAGAGGAGCTTGAGAGGAGATACACAATACCAGCTGAAGGACATCATCACCAGACCCACACATCCCTTTATAGGAAATCTGCACCAACACTTTATACATCACAAATAACACAACCAATTTATGTGTAATTCTAAAAGACTGCTTGTTTTCATTTTTTTTATTTTTGACTCATTTAAAATGGTTTATTTCAACCAATTACTCTTCTTTATATGTTGATCTGCCTCCGATAGAGGAACCTCTCTGCCGCTATGCGACCAGCATCCTCTGCCGCAGACTCCTGACGCACTGACAGAGACTGACTAACATCCTCATCGCTCACCCCTACCACCGGCCCTGTAAAAACATTTCTCTGATGGGGTATAACCCCCACAGACATGTTCTGCAGTCTTCCTCCCACACCTGAATGAGTGTGATTTAGTACTTTGAGTGTATTACATATTTATGCACCCATAGTTAAATTGCCTGTCAAATAACTCTTGCTGTTTTACGACGTAAATAACACTCGGTACCTGTTGTTGACCTTGCCTCCCTCCTCCCCAACACACACTCCTATCCACTCTACCCATCAGCCATAACCCTCAACAGAGTGTGCGAGTGAGGCGGTGGGTGGCTCAGAGGTAGAGCGGGTCGTCTACCAATCGGAAGGTTGGCGGTGCGATCCCCAAATTGCTCCTGAAGGCTGTGCCATGAGTGAATGAGTATATAGATTAGATCCTGGTGTGCAGGTTGGTACCTTGCACGGCAGCCTCTTCCATCAGTGTCTGAATGTGTGTGTGAATGGGTGAATGCTGACATGTAGTGTGAAGCGCTTTGAGCGGTCGGAAGACTAGAAAAGCTTTATATAAATGCAAGTCCATTAAACATGTTCTAGTAGAAAGCCAAAATACAAGAGCTTCATATTTCCCCTTTAAGATAAAGTATTACTTTGCTGCACACATTTTGCCAAAGTATGGCATGATTGAATTGTCATTACAAAACATTATTGTTATAACAGTTCTGGGCGACAGTGCATAATCATTCCCATAACCTCTAACACAGGTCCTGATGCCAGAATATCTCTTAATCCTTATCCTAAGTCAAACCCTAACCCTTAAGCCTGAGTCCTAATTCTAAAATGACCTTCACACAACCAAATCTTGATCCCAAACTTTAACTAGTAAAAGTGAGGACAAGCTAAATGATGTCACTCTGTTGAATATGCTCACTTGTGTATCCATGTGAGGACACTTTTCTACGTAAGTATGAGGAGATATAACCATCAGCACACACACACACACACACACACACACCGACAGGCAGACAGGAAGACCGTTTCTGATCAGCCATGAAGGGTGTGTTGGAGTTGTAGCCCGGAGCGCTGCCTGTTCTAACTCCACTCTGCCGTCTCTCCACTTTGAAGTGTGAAGTCAGTAAAAACTTATTTTCGCCAGAGGAGAAGTTCGCTGGGCACAATTTGGGCTGAAAATAAATAAAGCTGTTTGTTTTCCACCTAAATGCCAGCTGGCTCCTGAGTGAGAGCAGAGGTATGGTATTCCCATTGATCCCTCATTCGATCACTCATTTGTTCTCACCGATAGCTCATAGGGGGGAGAGAGAGAGAGAGCCGGATCCTGCAGCTACAGTGTATATGTTTACTGCTGATGCTGCAGTTTATCATCCAATGACACGTTTTATGGAACCCTTCACAGATGCAAGGACGTATGCATCTGGAAGAGCAACCGCTTTTTTTTTTTTTACAGTGTCTGCCAGACTCTTAATTTTCTGAACTTGTATTACTTTTGGCTCCAAACCCACCATGCATGAAAGTCAGAGAGGTGACTACTTTTAACAGAGAATGACTGCAGTATATGTGTTGATGTATAAATATAAACACTCTATAAAATGGTACACGTTCTGTAAAAGGACCAATAAGAATGCATACTACTTTTTTTTTTTTTTTAAATACTGATTTAAAACATTAACTGTATATTATTATGCATATATTGTATTCTGTAAGGTGATATTTAATATCATGCAGGTTCCATACAGTGTTGTGTGTCTGGTACCCCTTCGGGGGCCCTGTTAACTCCGTTTTGCTTTGTTGTTTTGGTGGACTTTCGTCTTCTAAATGTATTTTTTAAAACATTAGGTGTAACTATTTTTCAAAAATGCTTAATTTTATAAATAACCTAGTTTGACATAAATGAGTCTGATATATACACGTTGACAAAATACATTTGACATCATTCCGTGTCCCGATGTTGATATCTATGAGGGCTAAACTACTGCAAAGTAAGAAACAAATTAATTTAATGCACAGATACATTAAGGGGACATATATTGTGAGAAACTCACTTTTTCAGTGCTTGTGCACATCCATCTGGTATCTGGAGTGCCTAGCAACCCACAAAAGCATGTAAACATGTTCTAGTCAACCCAAAATACAAGCATGAAACAGAAAATGAGAATGATATGTCCCCTTTAAGGTTGTCGTGTCACTGGCCGGTTTGTCAGTATAAACCACAGAAGGATCTAAAGTTGGACATTAGCTTGTATTTAGTTTGTTTGGAGTGAATAATTCATTATCTTGGAGTAGAATCAGGCGTCTTTAGCCTGGTTTTACAGAGTAAAGTTATTGATGAAGTCAGATGTGTGGAGAGAGCTCTCTCCTCGGTACTGAAGTCATGTTGATGTTGCCATTTGGCAGACAGCTGTGTGGATTACTGACTTGCTCGGTCTGCCGGTGACATTTCACGGTGGTAAACCAGTAGTGAAGGCCAGTAACACAGTAACCGGATCCTGATGTGGATGTTTGAGGAATATTTTGCCTGCCCTGTTCAGCTTTGACTGTGACTGCAGCCGATCGATGCTGTTGTCTGGAGAGACTCTAGACATGACAGTGCCCATCATATAATATCATCACATGAGATCATCACTCATGCCTCTTACTATGCCTACGTAAACCTCAATCAAATACAGCCTATAATCAATAAAATGCAGTCTAATGGTAACTTTCAGGACCTTACAGCGTTCAATACTCAGTGCTATTGACGCGTTTCAGTTTATAGTGTATTGTGGTTCGGAACCCAGCCCTATCTGAGTGGTATAAAATGCATATTTAATGTGAAATATCAGTGGGGGATAATGGATTTCACCTGATTTCACCTCATCCCTGATGACCCATATGCTCAGTGTAATGCAGTCTGCTGAACAGAAGCACATCCTGCAGCCGGTTTACATCCTAAAAGCTTCATTTGCAAACTTTATTGGGGCAGCAACAAACACTTACTCTACCCATTGATATCCTGCTGATAAAAAAACAGATATTCAATTTACTATCACTAAAGACTAGGGAAGGATGAAAATCCTCACAGTTGACACGCTGAAACAAAATAATTTTTGCTTGAAAACGTACTTATTATTATCCCAATAATAATTATATTAATTAATAATATTATTCTAACAATAACGTTCAAGAATTTCCCAATTTGGGATCAATAAAGTACATCTATCTTTATCTATATATATTATTATAATAGCTGACGATACATTTTCTGTCAATCAACTAATCAAATAATTGTTTCAGCTCTAAACTCTATTCACTTTCTTTGTTGTTTGTCTTTCCTATAATGTTTAAAACTGATAGCATTACGTATAGTCGTGTCTCTCCTGTCCAATTAATGTGGATCCGTTCCCGTGTTTTAAGACTCTTGCTTAAACTCTGTGTTTTCCCAAAAGAACCTTTTGTTTGCTCATACTTTAAACCACATGGATCTTTTTCCAATCATGTTTCATTCCTCTGCAGATTGTTATGACCTCTGTGGGAGCTCTGTATATTGCACCGTGCCTGTGTCTGATCCGCCAAAGCGATGGTGAGGTATATCCATAACTAATATACCTCTGCGTTAGTAAACAGTGCATGTGTGTGTGTCTGTGAGCGCGCGCATGAGCACGGTGCCCTGAAGTATCGATATCTTGGCGCTAAAGGGGAGGTGGAGCTGAGAATCTTTTAAGCACATAATCCCGAGCAGCACTCCACCTCTCTCCCACCCATCTCCTCTTCTAATACCCAGACAGGACTGCAGCCCGGAATCGACAAGCTGCTGCAGCAGAGCTCCGTTCGTCCTGCCCATGGGTCAGTCTGTTTACTACAATCACACACCAGAAGTAAGATGATTACTTTAAACATGCTGGGGGGGCAGAAACATGGGGAGACCCCAAAGTGTTCAATATTAAAGAAATCAATGCAGTTCAACATTTCGATATATACATGCTGATATGAATACATACCGTCAGAAACATAAATATAAGTTCATTATTATGAAATGTTATTTTTTATTTAATTTTATTTAAGTTAATTTTTATTTTACATTATTAAATAAAGATTTATCAGATTTTATTTTATTCATTTTTATTTTATATTTTTGTATATACATATAATAAGTGGTTGACATTATTTATTATATTAAATGTAACATGAATTAAGGTTTCAAAGGGAACAATGGCATCAAATAGTAGATTTTTAAATTAAAAAAATATACAGTGAATAATAATAATTTCATAATTATTGGTTAAGTTTTTTATAATAATGACTTGAGTTTTAATACGTTGTAAAATGATTCCATAATTAACTGGTCCATTTGTTCATATGCATTTTCTCTCTATCTTTGGGGCAGCATGCCGGGGAAGGTTTTATTTCAGAATGGCTGAAATAACTTGAAGATGACAGCGCTAACTATCTTGGAGCGGTTTTATTTTTGGTACAATTGCATGCTTGAGCTGTTTGAAATGACTTAAACATCTTGGTTATTTGGGCAACAGCTCCATCAGAAGATTATCAACTTTACAGAATGGGTACCAGAAAGCTTCAAATTGCTGGGCGTTTAGGCTGTAAAAATCAATCTGCACAATCCAACCTTCCTAGTTCTCATTTCAAACTTCCTGGATAGCCGGAAAATTAATGTTCACACAAGGGCACTTGTCCAATCAGCCACACTTCATTATAGAAGCTTTGTAATTTCCTGGACGGCATTCAAGGCAGAGTTAAATCACTTCAAAGCAAGACAAGTAAGAGAGGGGAGACAGAGAGAGAAAAGAGAAAAGAGGAAAAAAATCTTCCAGAAATTACTAACGATGAACCGCCACTGTTCCGCAGTTCAGCAAGTCCTCGCTCCGTAATCCACGGGAGATATGAGATTATTCTCATCAACAATGCAGAGAGCCTGTAAATGTAGGCCAAGCTTATTCAATGTCATGGAATAGAACACCAGACATCTTTGGTCTATTTTGATTAAATTGTGTTGATGAAATGTGTGATTGCAGCACGTTACAGTTTTCAGCCTGCTGCCTTTTAGCTGTTGGATGCCTAATTATACAGGTTGGATTTGGCGGCATCTAGCGGTGAGGTTGCAGATTGCAACCAACTAAAAAAGGAGAACTGCAGTGGCCGACGTGAAAATGTGAATGGCCCTATCTAGAGCCAGTCTGTGCATTCCAATACCCATACTATCATACCATTTAACATTTAGTATGTCCCAACACATAGTATGTCAAATGCAGTGTGCCAAAAATACCACGTTGTCCTACGTCCGGTCGCATTTTGCAGTATGCAAGCCAGCATGCTTTTCACAATCCTCTGTGAGCAAGAGGGTCAAAGTTCAAGGCGCAATATTATGAAAAACTAGCATGTCCCAATTGTATGCATACTGCCTGCAACAGTATGTACTTTGTAAGGGCAGCTGCAGTATGTAAAAATTAAAATATGTGATTAGCAACATAACCAGTGTTAGGTTTGTCCGTTCTGGGCTACTGTAGAAACCTGGCAGCCGGATCCAAAGATAGCCGGCTTTTCAAATCAAAGGAAACAACTTGGTTAAGTTTAGGCAACAAAGCTAATCGGTCAGGTTTAGGTAAAGATCACAGTTTGGGCTGAAATAACTATGGGAGTGGTGTTATTTAAGTACCAAAGTTATGTGACAAATAACTCATCGTTTGGGTTAAAATAACTACAGAAGTGGTGCCGGTCTCCTCCATATGTGCAGTACTTCCTAGTCCTAGTTCATGATTTTGTGTATTATATGCAAATTGTTTCATGAGATAATTACAGCCCATAACACTGTAATCAACCTCACCACTAAAACCTACATACTGCTCCTTTAAAAGCCCGCAAGTGGCCAACAATTCAGTTATTGCAGGTTTAAGGTTCTACTTATTGATATTACATATAATATATATACTGCAGCCGGCCACCAGGGGGAGATCAAGATGTTTTGGCTTCACTTCTTTGGAGCTGCCATGTCGTCCATCTTTATATACAGTCAATGGAAATAACACAGGGAAGGACTTTATGATTCATGGATTATGCATCTGTGCTCATTTCACTGACAACACAGTGCTTAATCAAATGAGAATAAATGCTTCCAGCTATATTACCACTCCATTAGACGGGACTTTATAACTGATGGGATGTATAGTGGTCCTAAATTCTTCTGGCATTCTTGCCATTAGAGCCTTTTTATATTGACGACGAAAAAACTTTTCTGGGACAGTAACGTGAAGACAATAAGTGAAAACGTGGGACTGATGGATGGCAGCCCGGCTAGACGGTGCAAGGTGAAAGAAAATGGAATTACAGAGAGGATCGTTAGCATCCCTCTGTGAAATCAAATTATCAGCTTTCCAATCTTGGCCCATGGCATACGAGGAATAAAATGAGTGTCCCCTTGAGAGCTGCTTTAACTCCAAACATAGACTGGATTGAAAAATCCTCATCGCTGACAGCAAAGCTTTGGGCACTGATAGTTCCATTCACAACATCGACGCACCAAAACAAGCCACGTGTAAGAATACAAATTCATACACGTGTCAACATTTCTACATGGAAACTAATTATCAAGGCATTAAGAGCTTCTCCGTGAACAGAGCCTCTTCCCTGAAACATTTAACCTGAATCCTGAATGCGTTCATCAGGCGACTAGGAGAGAAAGGAATAAATGTTAACATGATGTGCTTGTGAGACCAGCATGGTCTGTGCAGGTAGATAAGCGTCTCAGGAGGTTGGCGGCTCACCTCGGCGACTGTGGTGACATTCATTAATCGCAGTCTCGGGAGGCATCGTGTCTCTTTTTAAATCCATTCGAGTGGGCAGAGCCTCGGGAAATTAATGTGCTTCTCATTGAGTCCAGCTATAGTCTGTTTTATGTCAAGTACAGCGCTGTACATTTAGAGTTGACAATTTATTATGAATGGAGATTTAATTTAAAATAGTTAATAATTTGCTTTTTGCAGCTGGTGATGTGGTCTTTGTGAAGAAAGCTCAGCTCTATGAATCAGACAGAAACACTTCCCTCATCTAGTTCTGGGTGCAATCAAACTGCATCAGTTTGGTAAAAATCATCTCCAGACTGTCTGCTTCTGGCTGTGCAGGATGTAATCAACAAAAAGGAATGCAGTTGCTCATACCTAGGATCCTTTATATTTACAGTATATATAACTTAAGGCTTCCAAAGTTAACGCGATATAAACACCACTAATATCTTTAACGCGTTGCATTAACGCAACTTGTGAAAGATGCAGCATATTTTTTTATGCTAAATGCAGTACCTGTGAGGGTTTCTGGACAATATCATCATGTCATTGTTTTGTGTTGTTCATTGATTTACAATAATTAATATATACATACATAAAGCAGCATATTTGCCCACTCCCATGTTGATAAGAGTATTAAATGCTTAACTAATCTCCCTTTAAAGGTACATTTTGAACAGATAAAAAATGTGTGATTAATTTGCGATTAATCGCGATTTTATATATATATATTTTATATAGAGTACATGCCCATGTTGTATGCTGTAATGCTGTAGTTTTGCTGTACTCTCTCCACGGGAGGTTTTAGTGTTTTTGGATCAACTGGGGAGTCACAGCTCAGATCACATAAGATAATTAACTCCACAAATTATAGGCCCCAGCCCTGAAAACAACTCAAACACAAAAGGCGAAATGGCAGCTCCGGCTTCCTTTTATTTAAATTTTGATACCACCCTCAGTTTTGGCGGTTGTCAAAAAGGGCAATGGGAGCTTGTTAGCTGAGCACACAGCGGGGGGGTGGTGAGTCCCACGTCTATAACATCATTTGTGCCAGAGGAATGAAATACATCCGAATATCCCAGGGACTATAAAGGTAATACAAATTGGCTCAGCTAGCTAATAAGGGGGGGTTTGATACCTGCATCACATATGCTACTGCTATTATTCTTGGCTTTTAACCTTGCCGTTAAATCCCATGTGCTTCAAATGTGCTGTTGAATTTTCATGCTGTCGCTCTGTTTTTCTCTCTTTGAAGCCCTGTAGAAAAACGTTAGCACTCACAGTTGTGTGTGCTAAATACAGCTGACTTAAAGGTCATTGTGGACATCACTCAGGATGACAGTTGACTATTATATCATCAGAGTGAAAATGAGTCTGCAGTGAATGTTGAAGTCAAGCCTATTAGAAGCTGTCCTGGGTGGGGGCTGGATCAGAACCCAGTCTTGACTAGCTGACAGGCAGCCTGATCACACTGTCCTCGCTTCAGTATGTCTCAGGAGCAAATGGAATAATATGGACAAAACATCTTTGAGTGTAATGTATGTACTACTTATCAGTGCTGTGCCAGTAGTCTGATAGCTTCAACACACATAATATATTCCCTGAATTCAAAGCCATGCGAACATGATCTGTACAATTATTGAGAAATCAAACACCCGCCTGAAATAAAGCCAGTTTCAATCACCTACTTACTCAGCAACCACAGTGCTTTTCCATTGTCAAGACTTTCTTTACAACTTTGAAAATAATAATAAGGCCGGACTTCAAAAGCAAAATCACGAGCTGCAAACAATCGGTATGTACTTTGAAGCAGTCGCTATAGACAGCTGGACAGCATTAAAAGTTGAGCATCATAACAGCATGCACTTTAGATTGAAATGCCTTTACAACCCATGTGATTGTATGAGCGGGCACTCATCAACAAGATGAAAGCAAAAGTACGGCCAAACAAAATGTGTGAATCAATGCGGGATTGAAAAACGCCATTACCGCTCAGCCTGGAGGATAGATGCACATCATAGCAAGTCCACATTTGCCAGCCCCGTTGACCCGTGCACGGCTGAACTCTGGAGTAATAACGGCACTGCATGCCGATTTCAAGAGGAGCAAATTGTGATGATTTCTCCATCCACAATACAAGCTCTATTGTGCAGGCCAGCTTGCATATATAGTAATACGGAATTGATCAGAAAAAAAATTATGAGCTTTGACAGTATAACATGCAACAGAAACACGGGAATGTTGCTGATTGGGTCTCTAACTGCTACCACTTACTGCCTGCTACTACGGACGTGGCAGCATGCCGTCCGTGGTCCTCGAGGAGGACGGCAGTGAAGGCTGAAAGTACTCGACTGGAACTGTCAAGCACTTCAATAAGAGCCTACTACTATAGCTGCTAGTGTGCTTACAACGCAAAATTACACAAATATTCATCCAAGAGGAGGAATCTTAAAGGGGAACTTCTGCATTTTTCAGCCTGCTATTTCCCCATGTTGGTGTCCCTAAGTGAGTTTTTGAAATGGGTCCAGTATTGAGGGATAACGGGCTGTAATGTAACTCCTCATCGTCAATGTACGTCCACTAAAAGTGCTCGTTGTTGCCACTGACAGGCTCAGATTGTTGTTATAAGTGTCTGACAACATTATGGAAAGAACCTTACAGAGGAATAAAACGTCCGGTCTGTTTGTTATTGTGTGTCTCGCTGAAGTCTGACATCTCGCGTCACATTGTGGTGGAAATCATCTAAATATTCAGCCACTCTAAGCTATTTCCCATCGTTGTCTTCCATCAACAAGTCACCTCTCTCAAGACTTCTCCTTGAGTGAGACTTGGTTAGACACAATAACAATCTGAGCCTGTCAGTGGCAACAACAAGCACTTTTAGTGGACGTACATCGACGGTGAGGAGTTGCCCTGAAGGATTACATTACAGCCTGTTATCCCTCAATATAACGATTTCAAAACATGTTGTCCTCATTAGACACAAAAACAAATGAAGGTTGAAAAATAACGTTTACATTTAAGAAAAAGTGAATTTATCAGAGCATAGGCCTGGACTACAAAGCCAGTCAAACATACCCAGGGTATCTTCTCATTATCTGGATTAACTAACCCTAACAAATGAGATCCCGCTCAGCGGTCCTACGATGCTGGTTATCAACTCGGTAAATAAACCCAGGGTTTCTCCATCTGGCTGTGAATGCATTCATATGAACGGGGCGGGGTTTTTGCAGCATCTGATCAATCACAGACATGGACAAGTCCACAGATTCGCAGACAGACAAGCAGAGCGGCACATTTTACAAAGGAAGAGCGAACTATATTAGACAAATACAAAGAAGTTTAACACTTAATCAGACTAAAAGTAACTCAGTTGAAGCTGCCGTTTGCAGGAAGAACAGCTGGTGAAAGAAAAAACTCCCGATGTGTGAATGCGTAAATTAACAGACGTATCAATTCATTTAACGGAACACTCAAAAATTAGATATAGTCGTTTAGATATAAATAGCTTTTAGACGTGTAATGGATGAATGGATTACACTTCATTATGCCTTTTAACAAAGATGTGGTGTCTATGACTATTTAAACCTTCTCTCAGCTGCGTCCCCGTCTCCGGCGGTTTGAAACAGACTCAAGAGCAAGTAAAAAAAATAAATATAAAAACATAATTCAAAGCGGTAAACACCCACAGCATAAATCCAGCTGTCCTTCCTGCATCTGTCAATTTAAACTGTGTTGATTTTAGTCTGGATTATGACTGTAACTTCTTCATATGTGTGATATATTATCATACGAACTGCGCACCGAGCTCTGATTGGGCAGTAGGCGGTGCTTTTATACGAGTTGATCTCTTATCTTGCACATAACCTGCTCCGGAGCAGTTACCATGGCGATCTACCCCGGTAAGAAGTGAACCACCTTCGTAGACGGAAAACACTGAAGGGTTAACCCTGAAGTTACCTCGCTAACTGCAAATCCTGCTTCGTAGTCCAGGCCCCAGGTCTATAAAGCCACCAGATTCACTATTTCTTTTTTTTTTAACTCACCCAGTAGGCCCTGAACAATGTTTAAGCTGAAAACTGATGTAATACATTGCACTTATAAAACAGACACAGGACAAGGACAGGCATTCTTAAACTTATTACATATAAAAGAAGTCCAGATCAGCCCACTAGACCTCCGTCTGGTTTAGTTAGTCTTGCTGTACAGTTGTGTAATCAGCTGGAACACAAAGGATTCTGGGAGTACCTGGACACCAGTTTATGGATCAATGTGACGTAGCAATTCCAAATGTCCAGGTTCTAGATACGACGTGTTGTGTTATCAAGAGAATTTGGTTAGAAATGAAGTCAGATAAGACCTTGTGTCAAGAGCAGCTTTTAACGGGTTCTGACTTGATGTCTGCAGCAGTTTGAAGTGATTAGATTACTGATAACAGGTACTGTACAGGAGAGATATCCTGTTGGATCTATACATGGAAACATCAAGTATGTCCGCTTTGAGGATACAACAACTATTCAGGAAATCAGATTTTAAGCATTGTCTAATGTTTGCAATCACTAGTGAATCACAAATGAAGGAAATTATTATTATTAGTATTTAGGGGTGGGAAAAAAATAGTTTTTTTTTAATTCCAGAATCAATATATTTGCTTCATTTGAGGTCATATCCCTTCCGTATAAATCAACCAAAACAAACCGAAATGTACAGATTCAGTACAGAATTGTAGATATTTTCCAAAGTAAAAGTCCCTAGAAGTGTATGATTCAACTTTTTCCCATAGTCTAGTGTTAACAAAGTTAATCACAATACTTGTAGAATCACAACACTTAAAAATCGCAATACATATCGAATCGGCACCCAAGTATCGAATCGGGAGATAGGTGAGTCGTCCCAGCCCTATTATTATTATTCATTATAAAAGTTATAGGATTTTCAATTGTCATGTTGTGACCACGAGCCTGTGGAAGCTCTAGTTGGACCCTTAACCTATATATGCATCATTTGGGTGGTTTTGCAGTTTCTAGTCTGACCTCATGTCCATCAAGTGAAAACACTGAGAATGAGTGTCAGTGAGAACCACCTGGTGAAAATGTAATCACGGAGTCTAGACAGACCTCCAACAGACTTCCCTGTCACTTCCTTTAAACTCCCTCCTACAGGTCCATCCGTACAGCTCCAATGTGAGACGCAGAACAGCAACACTTTAACCATCATCTGGTAACACTTGCCCCCACCCCGCACATCACATCTTGCCAAACCCTGGTATCAAAGAAAATCCCCCTTCTTCCTTTGGCCATTGTGATTATTGCTGGACATTTTCCGACAGCACTTGAAAGCAACATAAATCCTTGTGTGTGCAGTAAGCCTCTGAAGCCTCTGAGGGCAGAGAGGAGGGGAAAGGTCACCGCAGACAATCCCCCATCTTCACCAGTAACTAGTCAATCCATTCCACTATTTATTGTAGGAGGTTTTTCTTTTCTCTTTTCACCTGCACACCCCCACCCTCCTCCTCCTCCTCCTCCTCCTCCTCCTCCTCCCTCAGTCCTCATCACTGTTTCTGCTCTTCCTCTCCATCCACAGACGCACTCTTCTTCCTCCTCTCCACCTTTAGTTCTGCACCGACACACAACAATTAAAGTCTCTCGTTAACAGCTGCTAAAGATTAGCAGAGTATCGCTTCTGAATTGAGTGTTTTCCAGAGACTAATCCTCTGAAATCCCCTTTTTTTACTCAACAGCGACAGGACAGAACAGAACATGATAAAACACACAGCCATGGTTCTGTTTCCTCACCACACTGAACACTAAACACTCCAGTAAGGAGGACAGACAGTCAGCCTGCAGGACAGAGAGTCTCCAGCCTGCAGGACAGACATCCTGGAGGACAGACAGCCTGCAGGACAGACAGCCTGCAGGACAGAGAGTCTCCAGCCTGCAGGACAGACATCCTGGAGGACAGACAGCCTGCAGGACAGTCAGCCTGCAGGACAGAGAGTCTCCAGCCTGCAGGACAGACATCCTGGAAGACAGACAGCCTGCAGGACAGACAGCCTGGAAGACAGACAGCCTGCAGGACAGACAGCCTGGAGGACAGACAGCCTGCAGGACAGAGAGTCTCCAGCCTGCAGGACAGACATCCTGGAAGACAGACAGCCTGGAGGACAGAGTCTCCAGCCTGCAGGACAGATATCCTGGAGGACAGACAGCCTGCAGGACAGACAGTCTCCAGCCTGCAGGACATTCTGGAGGACAGCCAGCCTGGAGGACAGAGTCTCCAGCCTGCAGGACAGATATCCTGGAGGACAGACAGCCTGCAGGACAGACAGTCTCCAGCCTGCAGGACATTCTGGAGGACAGACAGCCTGCAGGACAGAGAGTCTGCAGCCTGCAGGACAGAGAGTCTGCAGCCTGCAGGACAGACAGCCTGCAGGACAGACAGCCTGCAGGACAGAGAGTCTGCAGCCTGCAGGACAGACATCCTGGAGGACAGAGAGTCTGCAGCCTGCAGGACATTCTGGAGGACAGACAGCCTGCAGGACAGAGAGTCTCCAGCCTGCAGGACATTCTGGAGGACAGACAGCCTGCAGGACAGAGAGTCTCCAGCCTGCAGGACATTCTGGAGGACAGACAGCCTGCAGGACAGACAGCCTGCAGCCTGCAGGACAGACATCCTGGAGGACAGAGAGTCTCCAGCATGCAGGACAGACATCCTGGAGGACAGAGAGTCTCCAGCATGCAGGACAGACATCCTGGAGGACAGAGAGTCTCCAGCATGCATGCAGCGCGCAACTTCGGCGACAGGATTCCTCAGCAGCAGCAGCAGCAGCAGGACTGGAGGAAGGAGGAGGAGGAGGAGGAAAATATGGAAGAAGAAAAAAACCCAGCCTCACCTGAGAAAGACGGTCTCTCCTTGCCGGACGGTGATATTGTCCATCACTTTGTTGTCGGACTGAGAGTCTCCTTGGCTGCGGACCGGCAATCCTGCAGGCAGAAGAAGCAACATCCTCAGAGAGAACAGAAGTGTGCATTTTTTAGAAAAAGCGTCAAAGTGTCCTCGGACAGAAGACATCGTCTCCAGCCGAGAAGGTGTTACAAAAAAAGAAAAAAAAGAAAATCCACACAGCGAGACAGTCAGTGGAGATTATTCCCCCTCTAGTTCATTAGTGTTAATCCAGATCTGCTGTCTTCAGGTATCCGCGGTGAGAGAAGAGAAGAGAGAAGAGCAGAGGAGGAGACTCGACCTGTCTCATCTGACTGCGCTGCAAAACATCCGCTGTCTTTACTGTTTACTGCTCTTTAGATATCAAGGAAAAGAACATAATCCTGTCTGCTGCTGCTGCTCTTCCACCAAGTTCTTTATGAGAAGTCATAAACTGCTCCACCTATTGCAAACTGTCAATGTGCGCAGAAACTGAGAGAACAACAGAGAGACACGAGGCTCACATGCAAAAGAACAAAAAAAAAAAAAAAAAGAGGGAGATGCCAAGTTTTGCGATTTGCATCGGTTGTCAATGAGTTGTCTGTCGGTGCTGTCGGTGGATTTATTATGAGCTCGTTCTGTGTGTCTACGTCACAGAAGGACGCTGTGGGTGGTGTAGTGGTGGTGGTGCACTGTTAACAATATCCCAGTAAAATAACAATTATTATTATTATTAGTTTGTATTGAAAATCGATCCTGAAACTCAGATGTTTTCCCATTATTATTATTTTTATAATTATTTTTATTTTTATTTTTAATTTTTATTTGTATTATTTAAAAAGTATATATTTTTTTTCATGGTAGTTTGTTATGATATCTAGTTGTCTAATGGAAAAGAACAACCAAATGTACTTTTACAAAAGGTTGTGGCCAAATGCAATGGAGTCACACAAGACAAAAGACATATGCTTATGCCTATAAAACTACAGTATACTCTTCCATAATGACTCACTTTATAGAGGGGATATTATTAAAAACTATCTCATTCTAAAGATAGATGATAAAATACCATAAACCATGATTTGGTTGCCAAAAAAGTCATTGGTTGAAGTACACTGTTAAAATAAGAGTAAAGAACTGGCAGCAGGGTTGCCTTTATGTTACTGTAAAATTAACATTATTATACTGTTGCTGACATTTACAGCTTTGTACTGTTAATGAAAAATACTGTTTTTTTGTATTAATTTCACAGTATGTTACAGTTAATTTACTGTTTAAAGATACATTATATAGCTGTTTTTTCACATTCCTTTTACATTATCTTACTGATTTGTTTTAATGCACTATTTATTTTTTACATACATTTTAATAAACATTATTTTTTGCCTAGATGAATAGACTTAGCAGGTTACAGACATAGGAATAGTCACACTAAATACAATTAAAGGCACTTGTTAGGAAAAAGGCTATAATAGACTTGTTGTGTGTCTCTAGCTGGCTACAAGCACAGAATGCAAACCACAACAACATGTGAGTGAAGAACAATAAAGCTAATTCACTGATTTTACAATCATGTTCAATGTACAAGCCTCACATGAGCAGACCAGGTCCCAGAATTAAAGAAATACTGCATGAAACTGTTACTGATGATACTTTAGACAGTTGATCAGCAGTAAAGTGCTGTTTTTTAAGAATGCATTATAGTTCAGTTAAATTTAATTTAACAGGTTTTCTTTTGTATCAACAGTAAAGCACTGTTTTTAGCAATAACAGGTTAATACTGTTGAAATCCTGCTGTAAATTAACAGCAGTTGTTTACAGTGTGATGATGGTGGTGGAGCAGCACAGTGGATTCACATCAGTATCAAATATAGCCTCATGAAATAAAAAGAAATATGAATCACGCAGCTACTGAGTCTCTCTGCTATACTCCATATGGAGTTTATAATGCTTTATGGATTATTTCAAGTGTAACTGTGCCTCTGGTAGGCTACAGTGAGATTATAGTTATTGTTACCCATTTTATATCTCAGCACACCAATTATAGCCTTCGTTCCTACAGGCTGTTATAAAATCAACATTCAACATTATTTACTTATACCATATCAGTATACAGAAACATGCAGAAAATGGGTTATAGAAGCATCTGCGATAGATAGATAGATAGATAGATAGATAGATAGATAGATAGATAGATAGATAGATAGCTGCTTCAGTTTCAGTCCTGGTATTGTTCATGCAGGAACACTTGAATAGAACAAGACCATCATTAATGTGAATTGTAACACCGTGTGTTTTTCCTGCTATGATAAATCAACATACCTGACAATGCCTTCAACATTAAAATGCCAATAGGATGTAGAAATAGTAATAAAGTCACCCTAAGCTATATTGTTTGAGTTATGTGTGCTACCATAGATAGCTCACCTTATGTCAACACTGCATGAATGTATTCCTTAGATAAAACATAACGGCATGTCGTGGTAGTTAAATCGAAGCGTGCATTAAAGTCTCCATCACGGAGCTACGTGACCCAAGCTGATGATGCCGCCATTAAATATCAATATTGTTAATATAGATCTCTTTATGATGGAGCAAGAAATTACAGTGGAAAGGAAAACCATGTTTGTAGAAATAAACTCAAACACTGAGTGGATGAAATTCTCTACCTTCGTCTCATTCACATACACATAATGCATATATTATGTTTTTATCATTCACACTATTCATTTCCAATTCCTATTCAGATCATTTCCAGCGTGAAGCCCCGCTGCTTGTAATAGACGCAGCTGCTAGCCTGAGATGAATATGTGCAAACGAGTATTCTGCATTTGTGAGGAGCCATGTGCTTAACATTTACTGACTCATGTTGCGATGTGTCTCCTTTTTATTTCTGCTGGGCTGTTTGCTGTGTGCACTGTGTATCAGACCCTCCCTGGCTCTCTCAGCACAATCAATGCTTGATTACTACTGATTTCATTTTAACAACCTCTGAGGATTCTGTCCTCTGTCGTTCATATAAGCCATAAAAATAATAATTAAAAAAAACTTTGATGGTGGGTTAAAAAACTGAGAACAAGCCAAACGTTTTGCTTCAAACAATTGGATCATGACAGCGTCCCATTTTTAGAATGTGGCTATCAAAGTGGTACACGAGACCCAGGACGACGACGTCAATGAAGAACAGAGGCTCGTACTCATGTCCTCTGTGACCCGTGTTCATTCTACAACAACAACACAAATGTCACAACTGAGCAACAGACCAACATCAGGTAGCACCAGCTCTGATTCCTCTCAAAAGTACAATCACCTGATGCATTTACCAACATAAAAAAGCACATACATTACTACTATAGGTGTAAGCGGTGCATCTAGATGACGTTGAGACGTCATCTCATGTCGTCTCGTATCATTTAACACCACATTGTTACCGTGAAACGGACACAATTACGTATGTTTAGGCAACAAAACCACTCAGTTAGGGTTAGGAAAAACATCACGGTTGGGCTTAAAATAAGTACGTAAACTAAGAAAAATAAGTATGTGAACAATGTAACTTCAAAATACCTCAACGACACTTTGGGACATGAGCACCGATCTCCTGGTTGAAAGTCCTGTGTTTGTTTGACCCATCCACCTCCCCTCTCCCGTCCACCATGAGCAGTCTTTCTCACTATTTATACTAGCTTTTACATTGCAGTCAGTTCAGACCACATGGCGTTAAATGCCAAAAGCAAGAATGCTGTTGTGATTGTGACACACAAAATGACTGAACAAATTGGCGTGTCATTCATGGGCTGCGTACCTATATGTTGCAACAATGCCAGTTTCATCCACAAGGCGATAGATGAGCAATATTTCAGACTTTTTAATCATGATATATATGATGCTTCTATTGTTGATCCATTCATATAATGCACGATGTAATAAAATGTGAAAGGGAGGAAAGACTGCTTCTGTAATAACCACTCAAATTCATGCTAGCGCGGTTCAGCCTAAATACTGTAGTCTGTAGGTTCTCTGTCTGTCAGCAGTGTCCTCAGCCTATTCCCATTCAAAGCATGGCATACAACAACCCCGCTGAAAAAAAGTCAGCATGCAATTATTCAGTCCTGTGCTCGCAACAGCAAGTACTTTCACTCATTTAATCCCAGCACTCACCAATGCTTTCTCAATACCCAATATTTGCCTCTCAGCACTTTTACCTCAGTGTGTCACACTAGTGCAGGTGATGAAGTCATACGAATGTAAATCACAATCGGAAACATATTACTGGTGAACATACAATCATGTTAAAATATAAAATAATGTATGTTATGTCCAGGTTTCCAAATCTTCAGTGTGAGGTATCCACACAGTGGGAATGATTATAAGTTTTAATTAGTTTGACTCCCGAGGTGCAAATTAGACATTTGTGTCTGAAAAGGCCCCAAGAAGCTGCAGCTGCCTGACCAATAAATGCCAAAACCCATTATAAATCTGAATATGACGACCTGCATTAATTACTGGATAGAATTCAAAGCCAGAACATTGACCACTTTCTGCAAGAGCATCATTTGGTAAAAAAAAAATAATCATATGTTCTCTCAACCGCAGACTCAATGTGAAATCATGTTTAGTTTATTTGGTGATATCATATGGGTAATATGGATACTATACTATACTGTATCACATTTCTCCCCAAGCTCTAAGCATTATATTATGAGGCTAGAGGAAGTGGGTGTGCTTCAGGCTTGACAGCATCGAAGCTATTTTATAGTCCAGATCTTGAAAGGGACAGAATGAGATGTCACCATCCAGAACAACGAGCCTCCAGGCGGCACATTCCCGGGGAAGCTATACAGTCACGTCATCTGACTTGCTCGGAGCGCTGCGGCTCATAATCGAGGTTCCACCTCCACACATGTAGACTATAAATGCCACTGCTCCTGCACCCCTCTGCATCGCACCTGAGGGAAGTTGTCAAAGTAAATGAATGAGCCTCCTTTAGTTGAGTCAATCACTCACTATCAACATTTGGATCGACGCATGCTCAGTCAGTAAAGTGGCTGGATGGCATGTCACCTAAACAGAAAAGGTGGAGATCAATTAAACATTTATTGTAGACATTGTTTTTTTTGTTTTTCAATTTAGGGGGGAGTAACCTAAAGCAGTAAAAAAATATATAATATCTAAAATATTTTCAAATTATTAAAAACAAATTAAAACGCTATGATAATGTCTGTTTAATAGCCTGACAACAGATACGTCAATGTTGCGTTTTCAGCTTGTTCTGCTGCCTCCAAGTAGCCCCCAAAAAATAATGATTTCTTTTCTTTCTTTCTCTTTTTTCCCAATTTCTTTAAATGTTCCACTTTGACTATAGCCTTTAATTAACAACGACCCATTACAAACTGTGAATACTAAACTTGAAACGGAGTTGCATTTGAGAAACCTCACATACAAAAAAAACATCTTCGGAGACATGATGCATTGACTCGTTCAATGTTTAAGCAAAACCGTGACCTATACCTAACCTCAAGTGTTTCAGTTGCCTTAATATAATAACACATGGTATGCAGAATGTTGTATTGTACTCCCAACCATTCACCCCAACTTCCCCTCTGACTTCTATGCTGTATAGGGATTTTACATTTCATAATAAAGAAAATAATCCATGGAGCGTGCATTACATGTATTTGGAAAAGCTAATTAGTGATATTGAATCATATGTATAGGATATTAGGAATTGTTTGGCTTTTAAAGATGATGATAAATAGAGATACTGTGAAAAATGTATCTATGGTGGCTGTGCCCAAAAGAAAGTAATGAAGAACTAATTGTAAGGTAAATAAAGACCACAAGGAGACAACAAGCAAACAAACCCCAATCTACTTGATGGTGATGTCTAACTAAACTAATGATAATCATGCAGGCCTAATTGGTTGGTTTGAATCAAAGGACCACAGGGGAAAGCTGGGTGAAAGCAGTAAGTGACCCTCCTGCTTCAAATACTGTCAAGATGTCATTGAGCAAAGTGCTTAACCTCCAGCGACTCCAGCGGAGCCGCCTGGGCAGCTTCCCGGCACGACCCGGTGTGAAGCAGTGCGTCGCTGTAAAAACACATTTACTCAGCACAGTTTCACTTCTCTACCTCGCTGTAAACGGACATTCTGTTGGAGAAGCAGATTTGGGGTCCTTCCAACGCGCCTGAAGGTAATAAAGGAGCTTTTATCTGCTGTTAATTGGAATGAGTGACAGAGTGAAAAGGACTAACTGAAGAGTGCTTGTGAGGAAGACTGACAGATGAATGTCATCGGTCTTTAGTGTGTCATGATGTCACGCTAATCAGTGTAATCAGTTTAATGACCACTATTAGGCAATCCTCCACACATGTCAATCAAACTGGGATGTGTACTTTCAGTGGAGGACGAGTGATGGGTTAAGTGTGATGTCACACAGCAATCAAACCCATTAGAGCAGATAATGGCAATCGGTCCGACCGACCACAGATGCGGTCCACTTTTCAGCAGTTATCTGTATAGTAGACATAATGTAGGTACGCACAGCTGCTCATATTTCAAGAATGCTATCAAGTCAACTTAATTGATGCCAGTCGATGCCAGTGAGAGAGAGGGAGAGAGATTCCAGAGTATATGTGCATTAGTGGATATGAAGAGATTTATTCTAAAATAAGATATGCACCATTAAAGTATTATAGTTATATGGATTTTGAACATTTTAGGGGAAGTGGACCTGAGGCTAAAATGAGGTTTAGAAAGTCCACTAAGGGCGGTTGTTATGTATGTTACGGTTGTTACTGTTGTTACGGTTGTTACGGTTGTTACGGTTGTCACGGTTGTTATGTATGTCAAGCGTCTTTGAGAATATTATAAAGCGCTATATAAATCTAATATTATTATTATTATTATTATTATGTTACGCATGTTACAGTTGTTACGTATGTTACGGTTGTTACGGCTGTTCAGTTACGTTGTCCGGTGTTACGTATGTTAACGTTGTTACGATACATTGTTCCGTTCCGTTGTTCCGTTGCATTGTTTTGTCGCGTTGTTCCGCTGCGTTGTTCCGTTGCATTGTTCAGTCGCGTTGTTCCGTCGCGTTGTTCCGTCGCGTTGTTCCGTCGCGTTGTTCCGTCGCGTTGTTCCGTCGCGTTGTTCCGTCACGTTGTTCCGTCGTGTGTTCCGTCGCGTTGTTCCGTCGCGTTGTTCCGTCGCGTTGTTCCGACGTTGTCGCGTTACGTTGTTCCGACGTTGTCGCGTTACGTTGTTACGTTGTTACGTTGTTACGTTGTTACGTTGTTACGTTGTTACGTTGTTACGTTATTATTTAACACAAACCATGATCTTTTTTCTAACCTTAACTAAGCAGTTGTGTTGCCTAAACCTAACCAATCCTTTCACAGTGTTAACCACGTGGCACTGTGTGTTTCTGAAAGCGTGATACAAGGCTGATATGAAACGTATTAATGAAATGTTTTTGGTTCAGGAATGTCAAAATTCAACATAATGTTGATACAGTAAACACGTCTTGTCACATGCTTCAAGTCACTGTTGACTGTTTCCAATATTAAACAATGACCACAATCTTTCTCTAACCTTAACTGAATGCTTCAGCTGCTGTGAGCAGATATTGTAGAATGAATGGAATAAATTGTCATTGAACATTTTGCAGATACGTTCAGAATGTGGGTTACGTTCTATGACTTGGCAGATACAGTGCATTTTTTATAAAATACATAATCAGCACGGCATTATGTTTCTCTCCAAACGTATCTGCTGTAGCAACTTAGTAGCATGCAAACACTATTACTAGGGGACGGAATTGGCACATGGTGTATCACCAGATTAACAAACATACATAGTCAGTCTTTGTGTAAAGCAAACTGATAATTAAGTGCTGTGTCTTTCTTTTTTTTTTAATTCCTGTCTACCTTTTGATATGGTTCCTAGAAAATACTGTATTTGCTATAATTGCTGGCTTAATTAGTCTGATGCTTTAGACAGCAGGATGCTTTCGAACCCTTTTTCCTGTCCTGCAAACCTATCAATTAGTATTTTACATAACAAATGTCCTCTTTACGTCACTGCCAGTCTGGCATCATAACAGTGATTCACAGACACAGCAACTGTATTTATATAACAGGTGCTTTGCAATCTTTTTCAAACACCATATAACTACCGAGATGAATAGCCCATAGATTATATTGCCATTGGTTGTCTTGACAACCAATGAGTGCAAAGTGGAGTGTTAGATCGGCTAGAAAGAAATCCACATCCTGTCGGTGCTGAGAAAGTAACAGGAACAAACTTGATACAGCATCAAGCAACAACCAACAGTAACCCCCGATCAGCTGCAGTCTGCAGCACCTTCCACAGTGTAATTTACACTTAAGTTGGGAGCCACAGGCCAGATGTGCATGAAATGGATCACGCTGGTGTTCTGAACAGCGAGTTAAACGGTTATCTCTGCTGCTCTGCACTGTGATCCCTCTTGATGACTTCCAGATGGTCATTCTCCATCTTTAAGACTCTCTTTGTCCACAAGGGAAGCTGGGGTAATGAGGTCTTAGGCACTGGCATTAATGAAATATCACCCTGCAGACTGAGGGGAGCAATGCGGCGAGAGGATCTCAACGAGGAAGTCAGCCGGACACCTCGACCTACTGTACGTGATGAAACGATGAGACTGCCTCTGGAAGATCTCGATGGTTTAAAAATGCTTGGTAAATCGTTCACACATTAATCACACACATTTCTCCCAGTGTAGAATTAAGCTCACAGTATGATTGGATCTCAAGAGAGCCTGGTGAGAAAAAAAAGACAGTGTGAATGTGTTTATGCAAGATTTCCCCATTGTATGCAAGTGGTTGCATGTCTAAATAATTGTGCTGGAGCACTTGCAGATGCGCGGACAGGAAGCACTTGACTTGGGGTTTGGGCTCTTGGAGGAAAAACAATAATTAAGAGTGAACAAACAGTGGTGATAGCAGCTGAGGGAGAGGCACTGTGGTTGAGTGGCTGTGAAGACAGCTAGTTGTGGCCGGGGAGAGGATTCCAATTGGCACCGAATCAGAGGACAATCGCGCCTGGAGGCTCGCGCTCCGCTCCACCCCCAACACTCACCAAGAGCATGCATTTGCCAAGATCTTAATCATGATGGCCTCGAGCAATCAATACCAAAGTGGCCCTTAGGTGTTAGACATCTCCGAGAGAAGTGACCATTACTTTCTAATAAAGAGATTGATCCCGGCAAAGTCATCCTGATCACCCCTTAGCAATGGCTTCCTGACTGCGAGGTATGTTAAGATCACTGCGGTGACACGTCCTCAGCTATCTCTCCCAAAAATCTCGCAGTCGGCGGAAAACCACATTCCATTCAGCGACACCTCGCCACGGAGGCAGCCGCACTTTCACAAGCATCTCATTTTGTCCTTTGCCTCCGTAAAAGAGCCGCGTATGGACGGGGAAATGGATTTGAGGCCATATATCATACAGCAACATATCCATGTAAACAACTATATGTGGTCACCCGGAGCAACGTTAAAAAACATCTCGCTGCAGGCGATGGACTCACTAATTCACACAGGTCAAAGCAATATAAGGCGTAAACGCACAACACCAGGAAAACACTTTATCTTCAGATGTCTTAATAATCTAGAGAGCTGGGGAGCGCCTCAGTAATTATTAATGGCAATGGTGTGGGCTTGTTTGTTTATTCATCTTAGCACATTTTTCGAGGGGGAGACACACACACACACACACACACACACACACACACACACACACACACACACACACAAACACACACCCACATGGGCGCACTTTGCTTCCCTTGAGTTGAGGCACTTTAATTTACCCATTTTTTGCTGCTTTGCCATTTTTTTTCAGTAAAGCTTTATAAAAGTGTCAGCTTAAGGCAGAAAGGTGCACACATCTAATTATTATGTGGTTATATTCTTTTTGTTGACAAAATCAAGCCGCTACGAGCTCTCCTACGGGAAAGGGGGAAAGGAGCGGCTGTGACTAATAATAATACATTAACCAAAGAAATATGCAAAGCCTTGTGGCAACCCAAACTTTTGACTTTTTTAGGCAAAGGGATATATGTATATATGTATATACTGTATATATGTATATGATGCATGCTTGACAGGGACTAAATATGAATCAAAAAAGAAAAAAATAGTAAATAGGGTGCTCTCGGTTGTAAAATAGTAACTCTAGCAGCAGTAGGCGAGATTGGAGCAAATATGATTTTAAAGGTCCCATATTGTAAAAAAAAAAGTGAGATTTTCATGTCTTTTATATTATAAAGCAGTTTTTTTCTGTCCATTTGTGATGTCACAAATATACAATATATGGATTATTACACGGTTTTAAAGATAAACATTCTAAATGTGTCCCAGTTTATTTCCTGTTGCAGTGCATGTGAAGGACATCAGCTGACAGGGAGTAAACATGGACCCAAACTGTTGCCTAGCAACACAATTCCGTTGAAATGCACTAAAACGGAGCGTTTCAGACAGAGGGTAAATACAGGTATAATCAGGCAGACAGTATGAGGAAATTAAAGTTTTTTTAAACATTACAGAATGTAAACATGTTCTATTAGAAACACAAAATACAAGTATGAACTTGAAAATGAGCACGATATGGGACCTTTAAAAAGTTATTTTTATAAAACGGTCACTATATCCTGACATTAGTGCATGAGACAGGTAATCTGAAAAATGATCATGTATATGTAATACATTAATACTCACTTAAAAACATACTTATTGTGGTTATAAGCATTGTAGTTATTGTTAATATACTGCCTGTAAATGCTAAAAAGTGGGGTCAAACAAAATGTTATCATCTTTTTTCCTGTTGAACTGAGGGTGTCACCGTTTTGCACCACTAAGCAGAGATTGATGCCAGGACACGGTGTGGTTTTTGACCTTGACTACAGTCCACATAACACACTGTGTGCTATTAATGCCTTCCTCTCACATGATATATTTGATTGTTTATCTTCTGCGGCAACTCGCTGCAGGACCAGGTCGGCATCCCTGGAACCTGCTGCCCAGCTGCAGGAGGAATTATGAACTCCAAATGTGATGTGCCATCAAAACAAAACAAGATAAATCGACCTAAACTGCCTCTTCATCCGATACAGTGTGTGCAATACTTCATGGAAATAGCTACCTTGTTTACTGTTGATGATGTAGCATCAGCCAACACCTTCTCATCCCAACTCGTCACATCCCGCCGCCTTGTCATGCTCCCTGGGGCCCCTTGGTGTCACGCCCCGCCCCACCCCACCCCTTGGTGTCACTTTACTTTTGGCTTCAAAACCACTATAGTCTGGTTTAGGAAAAAACAATATGGTTGGGCTTAAAACTACTACGTTTGTACAGTGAAAATGACACTGAACGTTGTCATTGATTGTAACGTAATGCACGGGACACAAGCAGCCAATTGGAAGGTCGGAGGTTCGATTCACACTTTCTCAGAGCACATACTTTCTCATATAGTTTACATTGTAGTCAATGAACGCCCAAACCGTTTCATACTGCCGCTGGAGGTACCTTGTGCGGCGGTATCAAGCCGTGACAAAGCGTCGGTATTTGACGCCTAGAGAATGAGAACTGGCCGCATCAGCACAGGTACGTAGTCTCATAAAGTGGCCTTTGCTTGACAGTCAAACGGAGTGTGTAAATGAAACATATGAGTTCTTACATTACAGTGAAACATGTAGGGAAAAGAAGAGACAGAGCTAACATTGCAGCTGCAGTCCATGGATAATGTTGCAATGTTTTATCATTGCATTTCATATCATATATAGAAAATGCAACATCATCCATGCACTGCAATGGTGATTTCATATTTATGCCATCTGTCCCTTTAACTACACTGACAGGATCTGTCTGATCTGTCTCAGCCAGTTATGGCGCTTTTTTGACGTTACTTGTAAAGGTCGATGCAAGTACAATACAAATGAGTGGCAGCTTGAAGGCTGCAACACCTACACACCTCTAGGTCAAGGTCGTGGATCAGCTCAGCACTCTGAATCATCTTTTTCTGCTCCAGCTTAAACTGTTGCAAAGATATTTCGGTAGACTGGTGACAACTGGACAGAACACGAACATATGCACCCAAACGGCAGTGACAAACTCTACAAACCTCTGTGAACGCTGGATATGAAAAGAAAAGTGCCAAGAGAAACTGGGAAGGAGATGATAGTAGGGACATGGCAGCAGTACTAGACCACACACACACACAAACACACACACACACACACACACACACACACACACACACACACACACACACACACACACACACACACACACACACACACACACACACACACACACAAACACACACAAACACTCACACAAAAACTGGACACTTCTAGGTTACCCATCAATTCTTCTCTCCTATCTGAAGATGATACAGCTGCTGTGTTACTTGCATCTTGTGCCATGGCAGAGGGGTCATTGAGATTAAATGCCAACCTCAGACCTGCCTCTTAGTTGATGAGGCCTGTCAAGGCAGTGGGAGAGTGAAGGATTGTGCTGAAATAGAAGCACAAGTGTGTCAGATGCCCCTTCAGCCTGCCAACAAACACTAAGGCTTTGTAGTGTGGAGTCAGGCGTATGTTCATCCATATTAGGGCTGTCAATCGAGAAAAAAAAAAATATATATATATATATATTTAATCGCTATTAAATCGCATGACTGTCTACAGTTAATCGCAATTAATCTCAAAATAATCGCATACTTTTATCAACGTGAGAGTCCGCAAATATGCTGCTTTATGCAAATGTATGCATATATGTATTATTGGAAATCAATTAACAAAACAAAACAATGACAGATATTGTCCAGAAACCCTCACAGGTACTGCATTTAGCATAAAAAACATGCTCAAATCATAACATGGCAAACTGCAGCCCAACAGGCAATAACAGCTGTCAGTGTGTCAGTGTGCTGACTTGACTACGACTCTATGAATATATAAAAATCAACAAGTATGTTCAATAATAATAATAATAATAATAATATCTTGGATTTATATAGCGCCTTTCATGAAACCCAAGGACACTTAACAAAGACATAAATAAATACAACAAATGTAACAGTAGCTAGAGGCAATCAATTCTGTGCACAGAATTTCCAATTTCAGAATTTTCTTTTTATTTATTTTTCCTTTCCTTCTTGGTATGGTCATGTTATGTGTGTGTACACGTATGTATAATTTAAAAAAAAAAGAAAAAAAGAAAGAAAGATATGTGAAAAATATGTGAAAAATGTCTGAAAAAATTGTGAAAACTGTAAGAAAAATATGTGAAAAATTACCACAAAATATGTGAAATATGTCCCAAAAATATCCAAAAATTATCTGAAAATTATGAGTAAAATATGTAAAAAAAAATAGGCAAAAAATGAATATCTGAAAAATGTCTGAAATGTATTAGTAAATAATAAATACATAACAAGAACATTGGCATCAGAAAAGAAAAAAAATCTGTGCACAGCCATTCATTCTTACTTGACCCACAAGTTGTAGTATTTATTTAGCAATACTATACATTTCTCCCTATATTTATTTATTTATATTTAGGACAGGCTGTAATGTGCATGTTAGGTCTTTGGCTTTTTTGGGTAAACCAATAGCCATTTTCATTTATATCAACAATTTCTGTCAAACTCCTACAGATATAGATGAACAATTACACTACGAAATGTCAATGATAAAAAAGGTTAATTCAACAGAGACATAAGATTGATTACATGTTCAAATCTGGGCCACATGTCCTATGATGTTGAGCGGTCATGCTCCCTCCACAATATTTAAGGATAGTCATTCCTCCCCCACGTTTTGCTGTGTCAGCCAGCTGTCACCATATAACTTCCCCCGAACACCCCCAGAAATAATTCTCTTGCTCAGTCAAGCAGTGAAGGTCACCCGGACAACAACTCGGGATGCACATATGTAGTGCATTACTTTACTGTGTGTGTGTGCCTTTGCCCTTCCAAACCCTGCACAATACAATATTGGAGAGTTTCCCCAGTCAGTCAACAGCGGATGTTCATTTTCAACCTTTTATTAAAACATTTAAAGCATTTATTTGCCGAGAAAGGGGAATCTGTCCTAGTCATGTCAAAATGAAGAAGAGCCTCCAGCTCTGTGAGGCTGTGCTTAAATAGACACAGCAGAGCTTTGAGGTAAATACTAACGTCAGCATGTTAACATGCTAACAGTGACAACATGTAGATGTAAGAAGTACAGTTGAGGCTGACAGGAATGTCATTAGTTTTGCAGATATTTGGTGATGAACCAAAGTATGATGGAGCTTCATGAAACATTAAAGGGAAACTTTGCTGATTTTCAACCTGCTTTGTGTCGTCGCCATGCGGCTGGTATGTGCAAATTAACGATGTTCGGCTTCCCTCCGTGTTACCAGCGGCCGAACCTCTCCACTCAGCTGATGCAAAATGAGGCGTTTCGCGTAATCTAACAGACCCTCGTTGGCAAATGATCGGCAGATGGATGGGTAGCTCCGGGCGCTGGTAACACGGAGGGAAGCCGAACATGGTTAATTTGCACATGGCAATGACACACAGCAGGTTGAAAATCAGCAAAGTTTCCTTTTAAGGGATCACCAAACTCATCCATATGTATCCTCAATGGACAACCTCTGGGGACAATGCTAACAACTATGCTCAATGCAATGATATCTGTCCTAAATGTCTTGGCAATCCATCCAAAAGTTGTTGAGATATTCCGTCTGAATGTGGAGCTGAGTGGTTTACAGACCAATATTGCTACCCATAACACAATTAATTGCCTGATGTAGGCTTGTTAATTTGTTTTCTCATCATCTCAGTCAACCGACCTCGAGTCTGAACTGTCTCTCCTGAAATGCATGCATGGATGGTAATAATGCCCTCTTCAGTGCTGTTATTTCTGTACAGACTGATCATCAAATTCATATTTCTAAACCATATTGCAAAGGGAGCAATGCTCATATATTGGTCCATCACCAGACTGTCCAAAAAGAAGATTAGTGTTTCAATTTAAAACAATAACCTTCAAATTAAAACATGCAACAGTATTTGTGCATATGGCTCCCCAGCTTCCTTGACATTTAGATTCTAAAATTGAAAGTGCAGTTTTATTGCTACCAGATGTTATCAATGGAGCCAAAACAAGAGAAAGGGCAGCGCCTGGATTGGTGACATTTTCTTTCAAACTCGCCAAAGTTGATTAAAGAAGAGCCCATTTCCTGCCGAGAGCAATGTCGTTAAAAAATATACGAGAGATGTGCTCTATGTAATTGAATTAGTTATATTTGTTTTATGATTTCCGTCACACATAAAGCCGTTTCTGTACTGCATACAAATTATTGCAATAATAGTTAAAGGTCTGGTGTGTGGGATTTGGGGACATCTAGCGGTGAGGTTGCAGATTGCAACCAACTGAAACTTCTTCTGTGTGCCAAGCATGAAGAAGAACTACGGTGGCATTTCTGCCAATAAATCCCCCTAAATGCTACACACTGTCCCTTTAATATTGTCACACGTTTTGCTATTTCCAAAGTACAACTACATAACACCATAGAGACATATCAAACTGGAGAGATTATTCTATTTATTTTAGGAATCACAATGCTCCAGCAGAAAATCTTCAATTTCTAGATAAGCAATTTTAAAAACAACTAGTGAAGAGGTCAAAGGGTGAGAGCCACAGTACCCAGACAATACATCCTGCAGCACTTAGATAAGTGTCAGGAAATATATATATACGACCAAGCAGAGATTATATAGACTGCAGGTTTTTATTGGAAAGATAAACTAAACAAAAGGCTTCGGTAATTGCCTGATGCACTGTCACAGACTATAGTGCTTTATGGTTTAGCTTTGGCAGCTATCTGAATGCTTTCAGCCCCTTTAAATGTATTCTCTTTAGTCATCCAATGGGCTCCAAATTTATCTGTGCTGTGTGGTGTCCTTGGGTGTTCACACGCCATCTGTGTGAAATAACATAGTCTGCTTCAAAATTACATTTCAGTCTTAAAAAAATAAAATAAATCAACACCAGCTTATCCAACTGTTACACCTCTACACCTTCACAGCTTAAATGTATTTCCTTAACAAGGCAACCGTAAACATGCCATACCCTGAAAATGATGCCATCCCCCTCAGGGCAAGGCCGTAACAAATGCTATCTTTTACCCATCATTTCAGCGCCCCTGTCGGGTCATTCAATTTAATTTTGTGGAAATACAGATTGGTGATTTCTAAGATATTGCTCTTATTGCGCTGTGAATATATGAATTAATAAACAAATGTTGTAGCTCTTCCTGTGTGCCAGGACTGTTTTCTAATTTTGACACAAAACACTTATAGCACCATTCTCCTTAAATATGTATGAACATATTAATAAACATTCAATTGCATTATGTCTGTAGAAACTAACCCAAATCCATGTATTGCCTCTTCGACAGGGCTCATTCCTGTGCAAGTAGACATTTCTCAAGCTCCAATGTATAATGCCTGAAGTCGAAACCAGGACTAGGCTGTTTAAAATTCTGTTGATACCTGCACCCACACTACCATTCTCCTCTTCACGTCTGCCCTGTTTACTAAGACATATTCTCTCCATCAAGCCGGTGTGAGCCATCAGAGTAATATGTATGTAATATGTAATCAGATGTTTGATGCCTTGTGGGAGATAATCTCAGCTCACAGATGAAGACGTTGAATAATGGAGCTGCTGAAGCTGTTTCAATATTTACCTACTTAACATTTCTTTTTTTGTATTTTACAATGTGCCATTCCTCACCTACACAGATGTAGATCATATTTAAAGGGTCAGTTCACCATCATCAGTTACAATAAGTAGCTATGCAGACAGTTTTGGTTTAATTATGTCAAGGTGAACAGAGGCGAATGCTGTTTGTGATGCTCAAAACATTCAATTAAAGAACAACAACAAGAAACAAATAGCAAGAAAACGTATCCCAGTGACTGACTCAGTAAACTCAGCACCGATCTACTGTGTGCACAAATCCTTTCTCCTCCATCTAGCAGCTTGTAACTTGAACTACTTTATAAACGTCACTATTTTTGTGGACTTTATTTAGCGTGTTCTGTACGTTCTCTTCGGCCCAGATGTCAAGCAAACATCAGACTTCTGCAGAAGTCCAGGTCAGTGCTCTCCCACTCATTACGTTTGTCTTTGACATATCGCAAATGCGTTTGTAAGTGGATGCATGCAGTTTAGTTGTATGGGAAGGTCATTTTGTGGGAGAAACAGGGTTGGTAATTGACAAACTAATGCTTAAAACATTGAAATGTTGGGTTTTGCATTCTCAAAAATCAAATCATCTTCAACCTCTTATCTGGGGTCGGGTTACGGGGGCCACAGCTCCAGCAGGGGACCCCAAACTTCCCTTTCCCGGGCCACATTAACCAGCTCTGACTGGGGGATCCCGAGGCGTTCCCAGGCCAGTGTGGAGATATAATCTCTCCACCTAGTCCTGGGTCTTCCCCGTGGTCTCCTCCCAGCTGGTCGTGCCTGGAACACCTCCCAAGGGAGGCGCCCAGGGGGGCATCCTTAATACATGCCCGAACCACCTCAGCTGGCTCCTTTCTCTACTCCGAGTCCCTCACGGATGACTGAGCTTCTCACCCTATCTCTAAGGGAGACGCCAGCCACCCTCCTGAGGAAACACATTTCGGCCGCTTGTACCCGCAATCTAGTTCTTTGGATCATGACCCAGCCCTCATGACCATAGGTGAGAGTAGGAACGAAGATTGACCGGTAGATCGAGAGCTTTGCTCAGCTCTCTTTTCATCACAACGGTGCGGTAAAGCGAAAGCAACACCAATGTGAGTTACCATTAGGGGTAGGAAAACAGAATTTGGGTGAACCCACCCTTAAAGTATGAACTGGGTCTGACTTTCTAATGACAGGTGATCTTATTTACTTCATATGTTCACATGACTTAATTTACTATAAGATATGTTGACACACTACAATTATATTACACATATTAAAGTGCATTTCAAGGCCACATAACCTGTCCATACTGATTATGCATTAAATCATGATGAGATATTCTGATGTGGTTATTTTGCAATTAAAATTCTGATATATGTTTTACAGTATTTAAACTGTAAGAGATGGACAATAACACGGATGGATCAGCAGTCCAACTAATTTCATTCTGAAGAGAAAAAATAAATGAACCAGAACTAAACTGAGCTGTATTTCTAATAACTCGCCCTAATAACAACCCTTGACACTTATAGGCTTTTATTTATTTCTCCTACGTCACTGCAATTTGGTGAAATTATCTGTAATTATCACCTTGCGGTAACGTTCAGTGGACTCAAAGGCGACTCGACGGCCTTAAATGATGTGGTAGGAAATGTTCTGCAGCAAAAGGCCACAGCTATACGCCTTCTCTCTCCGTAATCACCGAGACCCTCGACGGCGGAGCGTAGAAATGCTCGGCTTTAACAAGCTCCGACTGTAACATTTGCAGCTTGCACTTAAAAAAAGACTTGTCATCAAAGATATCCTCCCACACAATTTGGAAACAAAACATATCTCAGCATCATCGCTCACTAAACAAAATGTGACAACAGTAAGTATTCTGTTTCATTTGCATCGCCTCTCTGGCTTTCTCTTTCACCCTTTTACGGATTGCTTATAACATGCAACCCCCTCTACACACACACACACACACGCACGCACACACACACTTGCAATGGAGGGAGTGTTGGAAATAAAAATGCCAAGCTGGAGAGAAGACAATGTAAAAGCAGCCAGTTTGATTAAAATCCACTGTACACATTATGGTGATGCATGTACAGCACCGATTTGTAGGAAATGTTGTTAAATAAGGGTGTGAAGGAGGATGAGGACATTCCTAACTTCCTTAATTCAATCTTATCGTATCGGTATAGGTTATATATAGAGAACAGACTAACCCATGATGGAACAGTGTACTGACTGCATCCTGTGATTGGCAGTCCGTTCTGTAAAACATAGACATCAGCTGCAGGAACATCCTTACAAACAGTCTGAGAACTGGAAAACGGACAGATATGCATGTAGGGCTGATAAACTGGGGGGGGGACTTTTACTACAGCATGTAATTAAATTCTTCCAGTGCAAAATAAAGATAAGGATTCCATTAGCCCCCTAAAACATTCTGGGATAATGATTTTTTTTGTGGTTGATGGAGCACCTCATGTGGGACAGGTGGGATTTACTCCCGGGCTCGACTCGGCAGTGCGGCAGGAAGGCACTGCACCCAACCACGGGAGCCAGCGACGACATTTGATGCACCATTGGCACCAGAGGCAAATGAGATTACGGCACGGGGAATGGAATTGACTCTCTCCTTGACAGATTTACAGATCCCCACTGGATAGAATACAGACGAAAAGGCTGTAAAACCCATCATCTGTGGGGTGAATTACACACGGCTTGGAACAACTTGTTTGGTTTAGGAAATCCAACACACCAGCCTCTTTTGATTTACGTGCACCTCAGCCACCCACCTCCTTGCTCCCCACCCACCCTCGTGGAAGTGTGCATGGGTGGCAGTGTTTCCCTCCAGCTGTGATTCATTCATCTCATCTTTGTTAAATCACTGTCCTTGGCCTTTGATCTATTAGCTGCATGCGAATAGAATAATTCAACGCTGTATATTACTAGCTGTACATCACAACACTTGTAACACTATCGATTTCTCTGTTGGGCAAATAGATACAATCTGAATATGAGCATCCAAGACCGCTGGCGTCTCTCTGTCCCTAAGCAATAACGTGCGGAGGTCAAATAAAGCCTCGCAGTCGATTTCCACAATAAAAGTGTCTTGACTGCACTTTGAGAATTCTGAGACAAACTACAAAGACACCATATTAAATATTTAACCATCCCTCACCTCATGTTGCCGTCAATCCATCACCTTGATCTATGTTATATTGATACACACACACCCACACTGCTGGAGTCTGTGTATTAAAACTGTCTAATGTGTCTGTGGAGAGGAGACACTGAGCTCCTGCACCCCAAAAACCTCCAGTAGTCTGCACCCCCAGCCAGGCAGAACTGAACAATCCCATCTCACTTGTCTCTCAGCGGTGCAGAGCTGCACCCAGATGATTTCAGCTGCATTCAGTCAGGGCAGATCATAAAAAGTCAAGATGTTGTATATACAGCAGATTTGCGGTTATGGGATAATATGTCTTTGAGGAGCTGAGATTCTGTATGATCATCAGATCGGCTCTATACATAAGAACCGGCTGACTGAAGAACACGGCATGAAGCATGTTTATCACCTTGATCATCTGATAAAAGGGGAAAAACTAAAATAGCCATATTAATTGAATTAACTGAGCAAAATGTGAAAGCAACTCCATCACAAAACATCCAGGAGTGTATTATTCATGACACTGATTAAAAAATGTTTCACCTCAGTTTGTTCAGGCAAACTGAATGCTTAAACGAGCGCAAGGTTTATCATCAAAGGTACTGGAGGGGGGTGGAACACAGAGGAAGCAACAGCGGTAATCAACGAAACAATGAAGGATTGTTGTCATTGTCAGAGACTATGAGATTCATTATAATTCACAGAATGCATAATTCATATGCATATGCTCATTACAGTTATATTCCCAATCAAATACCCTTGATTCAGGAGATTTTCAACAAAAGGCCCGCTGCATGCTTTCTGAAATGTTGTCTTGCCTAAACAAATTTCAGATGTGAAAGAACAATTTTTTAAATAAATCATGGAATGAAATCGACTAATTAAATTCTGCACTGGGCAGCTCGTATGCTGGCAGCTTCAAACTGGAGCAACTTCACTGTAAAGCTATATTTCTGAGTAACTGTGATAATCTTATATTTAGATTTAAAAGCTAGTCAGGACTTGATTTGACCAGTGATGATCAGTTGTAGTAAATGTCACTTGTCTTGTCTCAACTCTTTTTTTATGGTTATTTTTTAGCCAGATTCAAAGGACATGTATGTCATCATCTAGTATGCTTTAATACTTATGTCAACCTCTGAACTTTAAAGACAAGTTTTAGTCTTTTGGCTGTATGCGGTTGTATATTTCCAACTTGTTCTTTAAACAAAATGTCTCATATCAAGATTTAGCCTTGTTTCATTTATTTCAATCTGTGCCATTCAGTAATGATAGGGCTTCTGATAGTTTGCATTTCGTTCAATGAGCAAAGCTAGACACTCTCAGAGTTGCAAATGTCCCCACTGGGACTAATAAAGGAATATCTTATCTTAATCATTGGACCATTTGGTCCTAAACCAGTATTGAGGAAAAACAAATGTTGACCTGATAATGATGCCGATGGAAAACAGCTAAACAGTACACTACAAGATGTTTCTGAAAACATCTGAGGAGAGAAATAGGTATTACAGTAACAAAATATTGATTCATATTTGATCAGCGCTGCCTAGTTTGACCATTTGGTCGGAGTTCGCGAGTGATTGACTCGCGGCTTTCATTACGGCAGCTGGACGGCAGACTCCAGATCAGCTCTGACTGGTTGTTGAAGTAAATTAACCTATTTCAAGATTGGACATTGACTCATCAAGTGAGCCATATATGCTTATTGCAACCATAGGAATGCACTTTTTAAAACATATTTTCACTATAATTAAATAGGAAATTGCATTTAAACATACATAGATAGGCTGCTGTAGGGTTTTAGTGCATTTCACTCAGCTCAGATATGTTTCACCAATCTGGCTCGCCTGATTCTTTATACCAAAGGAGAGCACGGTGCTGAGAGAGACGCAGTAATGGTGGCTCTATTTCTCTGTGGAGAGTTTGCTCAAGCTGTTACAGTTCACGCTAGAGCCGTCGCTCCTGCAGTCTCTTAATAGTCTTCACATCGCTGCCTGGAAATAGTGAGGGCAGCCGAGTCTACATTTTCATACTGTCATCTAATAAGTGTGTCTTTTCTGCATTTGTGTTCTTTTTTCTTCATCTGCCCTCAACCACTGCGCTTTGTCCGAGATCTTTTCTTCCCGTCTCAAAGAGGATTTAGCTTCTGAGGTCAAAGGTTTTCTTGTTATTTTTTTTCTTCTGAAGAGGTGGTTGTTGTAGAAGTGTGTTCAAGCTCAGCTCAAGAACAGCACTGTCTTCAGGTTTTGCGCCGTTAAGTTATTCAGCATAATTTCCGTGACAACGTTTGCAAATGCTGAATCGGCCGACGATCTCAGCAATGGTCCCGTTTGTGTTCAGTGATCTGATGAACAACGATTTAGTGATTTTCAAAATGCCATGAGCGGCCACTTTAAACTAATAAACAGCTCTTTAGTGTGACAAAATATTTCCACGAAAGCATATTAAAGGAAAGTGTTGTGTTCACATAGTTTTAAGGTTCGTATTTATCAGCAGACATGAAACAATAGGCACCTCTCTGCGCTTTCAAATTGTAAAGTGATGCCAAAGTGCCTTCCTGCACTTAAACAAACACATAATTATCAGTCTGGCACATCAACAGAGCTGCTACCAATTTCCTGTCATTACCTCATTGATCCAGGGCTCTCTAGCTGAACATGAACTTAACATTTTACCTCTATTCCTGAATTGATCTGAACCAAAGAGCTGTCAGCTGTTGACAGTCACCTTTCATCTGAAGGCATTTACACAATATAAACACATCCCCCACATGATAATGGCACTGATGATTGCTGAGCAATAGCTGTGTCAAAGCGCAATCTAACCTGTTTTTTAAACTGAGAGCTTTGAGTAAAGTAAGCAGATGCTGCATAATTAGAAGGTTTGCATTGGCAGGGGAAATGAACACTAAGCTCTCAGGCAGCAGTATGGAGGTAGGTGTGTGGAGGTATGCACTGCACTCTCACAGTGAACATATTGATTCTTGCTGAGAGATATTATTTTTTACCATCATAAGAAGTGCTTTTCATTGTGAGAGTTATAAATGATGTCACTGTCACTGTCCTGATTAAAAAGCAGTTGGATTAATTAAAGCTTTCCTATTGAATGAGCTCTGTCAGCGAGGAGGGTGTTGATCACACACACGGGAGTGAAGGATCTGAGACTCATCCCGACAGAGAGCTAACATGAGTGACTGCAACAAAGACACAGAACCAACGTTCCACTCAAATATTTGTGACAGTGGCACTTACGTCGGGGTTTGGCGTGTAAAATAGCAGAGAAGCAGCTGTAGAAGCTGAGGAATTGTGGTCGGCTGGAACGCTCACATTTAAATGGGTTTTAACACTTGGGAAAGAAAAGAGAAAAGAGACTTTGTCACTATTCATATACCCAGTTATTAAGAGCAGATTGTGGCAATTTCCTCAAAGAAAAGGTCTCTTTCATGTGTTGAAGGGAAAGAGCTAAAAGCAGTAAAGGGGCATTATAGGCTGCATTCACACCAGATCCACTCCAGGGTTGTACGCCGTGTGCAATGGCGCATTAATGCACCGAGTACCAGCGGGGGGGCTCATGAGATATAAGCTTATATAAATGTATAACAAAGTATTTCTTTTGTTTTTTGCGGTGATGGTATTACTGTATATCAGGGTATTACAAAATTAGAAGAGATACTCCACTCAAAACATGATTCTACCTCTTTTCTTTCTGCTGCTGTTTTCAGTTGTGAGTGAACTCTAGCCGATTTCTGAGCAACTTGGATCTCAGCAATAAAGAATATTTGGAAAAAATGTTGGTTCTTTTTCAAATATTTCGTTGTTTTTCACCTCTGTTCACTACAGCCAAACTGGGAATTGCATTACATATAATTGAATTTACATCTTTGAAGAAACCGTAACCTGACAAAACCTTTTACATCTTAACCTACATGAAGAAAGAGTTTTAAAATATCCAGCATAGAGTCACGCTGTTGGACCGGTACTGCACAGAAGACATATGGACTGCGAGCGGCTGCAGGCGGCTCATCTAGAGATACAAGTAATGCGCGCAGTTCTCAGTCAAAAATAGACCGTGAAAACGATCTGTTGAGGGCTTGCAGTAGCAGCTCCGAAGCAGCAGCAACAACGCTGCCTGTGGACGCCACACACGTATACTGTACGAGGCGCAGCAGTTCAGCAGCTGCAGCCGCGCTGCAAACCTGGGCTGTGTGGCTGCTCTAACCTGTTAACACGGGCACCGAAATGAAAAGTAAAAAGGTTCCGTGACGAAAGGGAACGGCGGTAGCATGTACGTAACCATAGACAACCTGTGTGGAAGTGAGGTATAGTTAATCGGGTGTTGTATCTCCGTCGTGTGTGTGTGCTAAACCGTAACGTGCGTGTGTTTGTCACGGTAATGACGGTATTGCAAAATCCATGGCGTGGCCGAACATGACACAGCTGACGTGATGAAACCGGTATACCGCCCACCCTTAGCTCACATCCAGTAAGGGCAGAACATTATGTCTCCGATGAGAGCGAATCATCATTTTACTAATGTGCAACAATAATAAAACAATCATCAGACTAATTGAGTATCAAATAAACATTAAGTAGTTAGCGTATAGACTCTCACTGCCTGTGTTATAAATGTAAATTTTCTAAACCCTGTGAATCCATAACCTGTGAAGTTAATTATCATTTATGCACAATTAATTATCACGTGCGTACAAGATAAAAAAAAAATATATCACCTTTTCAGGACTTTAGTGGTTCCATAATAAGTGCGAACAGGAAGACAGATGTATTGAGCTGCAGTAGGTTGTTGCTGAATGAAGATTATGAAGTCAACATATGCATATTTGTTTGCAAATTTGTTTAGTATTTGTGGTCTACAGATATTTTTTTTCTCTGTTTTGTAGTGCAAAATGGATCAGAAATAATTCCCGTGCCTCTCTCCATTCTCACATTACTTCCTTCATATTAATTAACTCTGCAAACAAGGATTGACCAGACAAACACAGACAGGCCTCTTTGTTAAATGGCAAATAGCAGCGACTTGCACACATGCACATTTTAGCCTTGTGAAGTGAAGGAAAAGTGCTGGATATAAGAGCAAACCAAATCAATCTTCATTAAAAATGCCTTTTTGTGCCAGAAGTGGCATCTCGAGAGACCGTCTTCAGATCCTCCGCGCAAAGCAGCGAGAGCAGGTAAACCTAATGCGTGGCTCTATGTTTAAAGTTCAAACAAAGCATCTGAGGTCCCGCTGACCTCCCGCTGGATTCCCACTGTATTCTGATAAATCACAGAGCTTCCCAATGAGATGCTAACCTTGGTTTTGTAGAACAGAATGGGAAATGCTGATGTGCTGAGTCATGCCGGTGTGCTTATTGCAAAGCTCGGGTCAAGGATGAGCATTTTCCCTGAGATAGCCGAATGGCTTCTAGCTGAATGTGAGGGGCTTCAAGGCCTCGACGCTAAAGGCATAAACGCTGGCACGACAATGCAGCATTGTGTAGCGTCAAAAAGGTCTGACCTATAAACAACAATGCCAACGTGCGTATGCTTCAAAGCACGCAGCGATGGAGCAAAGCAATGCTGGCAAATACTTCTGGAGAGGCATCACGATTCCATTACGATTCACCTGTCAACAGTACCTGAAACGGTACTGAGGCACTTCTGAGAGCCACAATGGACCAATTTTTGTGTTTTTTAGGGGGGTACAGGGGGTCTTTAGGGGGAGATAGCAGGTCAACAGTAGATGTCACATTGAAGTGGTGGACATCATCTGAAAGCTGGGAACCTGCAGATTAATATGAGATGATGCTCAGCACTGTGTGTCAAGTTCTTCTAGACATAACTCAGAAATAAACCTGAATGAATGAATGAATTATTTTAAAATGAATTGTGAAAGTGTATTAGGGTTAAGAACATTATGATTTAAGTATACAGTATGATGTCTCATAAGTTGTTACAGTATTGTTTGTGTTGATATCATTTCTTGCACAGATTTGGTGCTAAATTTAACAAAAAAATGGCAAAACGTCTTGTGACACCCTCTTCAACTACAGCACGCCCCCCCTCCCCAATCCCACCAGAAACAACCTCTCATGTCATACTAGAGTTCACCATGTCACACCAGGGCCACCGGGGTCAGCGGTGCCTCTCTCGCTCTATCGCCCCGTTAACGGTAAGCAGCTTCAAATATCTCCAGCAGGCAGAAATGTTCCCTTTTTGCTTTTTCCTGCTTGTGCTCGAATTGATCTGGTGGCACAAGTTGGCAGGATGATCAAGTGGCTCGTTAAGCAGAAGAGGAATTAGGTCTGAGTGTGTCAGATAGGAGAAAGTCGTGGCTGACCCCTGGGAGCACCTGTGTGGTTTCCCGTTGCGTGACACCATGTGCTCTCAGAAGGAGCTTGTTCCTGCTACCGGCCGGGATGTCTTATCTCAAAGGCAAACGGGGACAAGAAGTGAGCTTTTATTGGATGTGGACGAAATTGAGCTTTGCACCTAAATACATATACGCTTGGAAAAAAAGGTCTGTTTTTGCATGAGAATATATGCAGAAGTTCTACAGGAAAAACATCAATCCATCTATTATCTGTAACCTATTATCTGAGATTCATTTAAAGAGAGGAGGTAGTGGCATAATATCTTGCACTAATGAACCATATCCTCTTCTACGACTATATTTGTTTCCCAGGAAACTCTACAGGGTTAAAAGAGAAACACCAGGATACGCTGCAGGTCACATGTCTCCAGCATCTTCAATAAGACTCACTGAAGTGGATTTAGAGGAGAGAGCTCGTCTGCAGGTCCTCAACGAAGCAACATCCATTATTTCTCCTCCTGCTGTTATTGGTAACATTAATGGTGCGGTCTATACTCATCTGCTATCTCCCAACACAGATAGCCTACTGATCTCAGCAATGAAAACATCACCAAGACTTTCTCTTCTTTAAGTGCTACGATTGGCAGACCAACTGTGTTACCAGCAGTAAAATAAACAGACAAGACGTTCATGTTATTGAAGAAATGCTGCGTGGGAAAGCTACCGCGCCGAGCAGCCTATATACTGAATATTTGGACAATCTGAAGGAAGAACGTGCTTCAACTGCCTCACAAGGAATAACTGGCATGTCTGGTGCTCTCACAGGAGGGTGATCTTGCATCAGGAAAGACCTCAGAGATTTGGTCCGTAGTATACTGGAGACACTCCAGGTGAATACGGTCAAAATCTTAATAGATATCACCATGACTCTTGGCTAAAATTTTTGATAACACTCCATTTTACCGTTCCGCAAATTTCATGGTAATTTGGTGATAATTAGCAAGTTGAAATTTCTTTGAATTTATTATAATAATAATAATAATAATAATAATAATAATAATAAAATTGTTATAATAATATTAAATATTATTTTATTTATTTTGTATTTGTTATTGTTTTATTATTATTATTACTATTATTACTATTATTATTATTATTATTATTATTATTATTATGATTTATTTATTTTGTATTATTATTATTTATATATATATATATGTTGTCCAAATCAGAAAATACTGTCATACATCCATTAAATATATCATTTTTTGCCATGTCTTTAGGAATAAAATGTTCTTTAAATCAGGCTATGAATTATATATGAACAGTAAAAGCCTTCAGAATATAGATAGGAATGGAAGTGGGAGGTTTGGTGGATGTAAGTGCTACTGAAGTGGAGATTTCTGGCTCGGAGTCTGAGAAAAACCTCACGGATTGTAAAATTCTGTATATTTTGCAAGACACTGAATAGGGTACCATGAAGTTTTCTGAAAGTTTATATTCGTATGAGGCATTATCTAATTCTAACTTTTGGTGAATTTAAGAGAAATCTACAAATGCAAATAGACAAAGTAATAAAATCCACACCTAAATGTGTATTTTGGATGTTTTCTCTCCACTAGTCTGAAAGAAAACATGTTATGGAAGCAAAATAGCCCAAAATCTAAAAATTGACCAGTGCATAAAAATTTATGTTGTTGCCCGGGGTGTCTCGCCTTAAGGCAACACACTTTTTTTCAATGCCAGGTGCGTTGATACAAGAATAATTATTCTGTTCACTTTTGGAGCTGCAGGGCCAGAGCTGCACTGTAACTACACTTGCTATATAATTGTCCGTCTTGAAAAAGGAGTACTTCTGAAGTATTTGGCAAATAATCGCAATGGTTTCTCTTTGAAGCGCGCCCTACTTGGCGGCGACTGTGACACACATACACTCACACAAGAGAGAGCGAGGTGGCCAGACAGCGAGAGGACAACAATCCCAGAGTGTTCTTCCAGCTATCTGCACTCAGATATGGACACAGAGGCGGGGGACAGCCAGCAGACCCTGGTGCGCAGCCATTCTCGCTCTGACAATTATGTCTGATGTCGGCCCAAGATGCACCAAGGGTGAAAAGACTCAAACCCTCAGCAGATGGGGGACAATCTATCTGTCACAGAGCAAAAGCTGCTTATAGAAAACCAGGTTTTACAGAAGTTATTCAACTAACTACGAGAGCTTTGACACCAAAATCTCTAGATGGCTTTAGCGAGTTATGCAAAACATTTTAGCACATTGAATGATAGGAAGCCACTATCAGTATTACAGTATCATTGTAATACCTCTGTGAAGCAGGCTTGTTTGATTTTACTTAAGGTACAATAACTCTACATTTGATGTGTTCTCAGATTCTTATGTTTGGCCTAATTTAACATGGAACCTACTGCTACTAAAACTAAATTTGCAACCTCAGCACTCTGTAAAATCAAAACTCTTTTCTTTTTTTTTACCGGTTGTCCAGCAGCTGGGTATTCTGCGACCTCACATTATGTCTACTGTGTGACTGGCCTGATAAAATGTGAAACCAGTGTTCAGATCCAACCTTTTCCCAGGCTGTGCTGCTGCTGCACTCTGTGCTTCTTCTCTGCTGTGCTAAACTACGGCAGGCCAAGGCATGCAGTGGTCGGCACAGTCTATCTGGGAACTGTTGGATTTAAATGTTGTTTTTGCCCCAGGAAAGCATCATTGTCATTCCAGCCAGACAGAACACAAATCACAAAAATACCTCTGAGGATGCAACCCACTGCTGGATATCAGGTTAAGAATAACATTTTGATTTCTCCCCTGAATTTTGCACACGGGAATGCTAGTTTTTGTTTTAATTTTGGCCAGTTTTGCCTCTCCTCCAATTAGTATAGAAATGAACAGAGAAGCTGTCACTGTGTCCAATCTACCAAAAGGTGAAGTAAAAGAAGAAGAAAAACGTTTTCCAAAAGTCTTGTTGTGAGGAACCCACAGTTTTGTGGGGTTTTTAAGTCGTTTAGGTCACACAATTTATACTTAAACTTTTATTTTTGTCTGGTTTTATTTTCCATCTTAATGTTTTTAATACATTTTTATGTTAATTTTCATGTAGTGCTGCATTTATCATATGAAAGGTGCTATACAAATGAAGTTTATTATTGGTGGGGACAATTTTCTTGTGACTTTAACCATGGTTATGGGCTCGCCAAAATGTACACTAATAAAACAGAGACGGATGTGTCTCAGGACAAAGTGTTTTATTTTTCTTCCTGCTGTTGGAGGCAGCCGTAGAGCATAATAATAATACGGAGGCTCTGTGGGGCCACATTCTCTCCCAGCACCACAGTAATGGCATTTTCTCTAAGGTAAAGTGTTTACTGGTGTCTAAATGATACCGTTACTCATCATAGCGTACGCTAAAGTGTCAGAATGAACCATATGGTCAACACAGTGTGGGAGCATATCCTACACATGATATACATTTATTTTTATAATCACTTAGCTAAGAAGGCTGATTTGGGCCAATACTCCATGATCTTTGTGTTTTCCTATGATTTGGAATCTAAAGTAGGGATGTCACAATACTAGAAATTTACTAGTACGTACTCATAGCAGGGAATTTACACGATTCTCGATACCAATTCGATACCACGGTAAAAAAACAACAGTAATACAATAAATCCCGTGTACTTCAACATCCACTCCTTTATTACCGTTTGCATACTGGTTTTGTTAGGAAGTTAAACAGGTCATAATAACTAGTTGTTAACTAGCTCTCGTCCTGCCGATTAACTTTGATTTGTTGTTTGTGATGTAGCGTTATCAAACACATTTTCTATCGTCCCCGGGACAACTGGATGCCGTGATGGTACATACGGTAGTGTAGAAAAACAAGTTCTGTCACGTCTTCAGAATTTCGGCACCGAAGTATCACTTCTCGTGACATCCCTAATCTGAACAGGAGAAGATGCTGCTGCTCACAGTTGAGCGATGACTGGCATTGCATTATTACAATAGAACGTTCCAGTCGCTGAAGTCGATATGAAATACTGCTGCACATGAACAACCTTTAAACTTTGTTTCTATTTGATTTCGGCATGTTGATTGACCTTTGTTCATTTCATTTCACATCCCAAATGTACAATGACCACTCTGATTAATTTCAATTTATGCTTTTTCATTCCTCATTCAGTCGCTGAATGGATCCTGTTCTTTGTCTGGTGTTATTATCCAGTGGACGTGTCCCGTAATTAAAGCTGTGAGAAAGCCTGATAATGGTGTAATGAATTAATAACTTGAAATAACTCACTGGAACTTGATATGCCATTTGGGAATGGCCTTGAGAATGATAATTTAAAAGGTTAACGGAGAGTTCAGATGTAGAAAATTAGAATGTTCAGCAGAATTCAACAGTTCATTGAATGAGATCTACTGTAAGCTCTGTAGTCGGAAAATTCATAATAGAAGTCGTGTCTTGGTGGTGTTAAGTATTCCCAGTGGACTGAATAGAATAACAAGCCTTTCACAAATTTTAAAATAATTCTAAACCATATTCTCCTTAGAATTCAGCCAGCATGGTGCACAATATGCCAGTTCTCTTCTACATTTCACTGCATGGGGGTAACTACTTAATCTCAGTAGATTGGAAATGATGAGAGCCAAATGAACTATTTTACAGTGTAATGGTTGTAACCATGAGCACATCAACGTCATGGCTGCTGACATTATCTACTTGACAAGAACTAATGACACAGTTCAAGGACGGTGCAATTAACAGGACATTATAGGAGCACCTTGTTAGCCGCTGTGCAAGCCAACCACAATGTCCCCGGTTCGGACTGTCGGACCTATGTTGCACATCATACGCCTCTCTCTCTCTCTCCCCGTTTCCAGTCTGCCACAACACTCTTCATCTGTCCAAAAAAGGCAAAAACACTGCCAAAATAATCTAAAAAAAGTACATTATAATGGTATCTATTTCATATTTGAGTGAGCAAAACACTGAGGGATAAGAAATACGTTGTGCAATCATCCTCCACCAAACATCTTAATATACGATGTCACTAAATTACTCATTACCAAGGACTTAAAATTCCTCCCAAACCAATAAACTCAACCCATTATGCATTAAATAAGAGAGCGAGAGAAGGGCAAAAAGGATTTAGTTTGTCCATAATTTGGCATTCATCTATCAACGAAGGTTTTCAATACCCTAACACGTTATCAGCAGTCATTACAGGGTGAATTTCCTGAGGGAGGTCACACATGTTGCAGAAATAACAAGCTCTCCTCGCTGTGCCCGCCTGTAATAATGCATAAACCGCGGCGCTCATACCTCTGGGTACTGCAACTTCTACCCAACGCTGGGCTTTTTTATTTCCAGCTTTAGAGGAGAAAAAGACACTGCAATCGTTGTTTGACAAGGAAACCAGCTTTGGCTGTCAAAGCTCAATGGCATCGCACACATAACATCTATCTTTTATTACTTGCAGTCACAGGGAAGAAGAACACTTTCTCTTTCTCTCTCTTGACATTCTCAATACGCTAAATACATGCTCCTTTTCCCATAACCTTGGCCCAATTTATTTCTTTCTCCCTGCTTTCCTGGCTCTTGGCATTTCCAATGGGGTGAGCGAGGTCACGGCGGTGCTCAATTAAAAATATGAAGTCATGTGCAATCTCTTTGCAATCGATCCAAAAACAAAGTCAGCCCAAGGTGACGTCCGACACCCCGCAGTTGTGTTTCATAATAATGCCGGTCTTTTTCTGGGCTGATCACAGCTCCTTCCAAGTCAGTGAGCTGGCATGATCCTCGACAGAACTGTCAATAAGAGGGGTATCCCTTGAGGAAAATTGTTAAACAACCCAATCTCTTACACTCATGAAAACCCATTTAACCTTCTGTGTTTATTCCATTTAAATATATTTTCTTCATTGCTACTCTTTTGGAAACTGTTTTGCAGCACTGAACTTGTACATTTTCTGTTTCTGTTGCATAGCGGGGAATGTTGAGGGATTCTTTTGAAGAGATCAAAGAGAAATATGTCATCAGCATGAGAGATGTGGACCAGCACAAGTTGCTGGGTGGTTGCGCATGGTAAGCCTCGGATTCCTGATGGATCACAGGGGCCAAGGTGAGCGTTTGTCCCCTCCAGACACAACCCAACGCCACAGCCACCGCCTCAGTTGCTAATTGAATTTGATGTTCCTTCCTTGGTAAAGGTTTCCCACTGATGATAGATACCAATCCGGCTTCTTCCTCTGTCATCTAAGCTCAGAGCAGGAGCCCATTTACATGAAACAGTTTCCCCCCTGTACACGGTTATTAGACGATCTGCAGAATGGAGGTTGGGTAAGTCAAGGTGACAGAGGGAGAATTACAAATTCAAGGTGCATGGCAAAACAGGCGGCCATTTCGCAGATGAAGAACTTCTTGTATGTCACTAAGTCAGCGGGGGCTGTTGCTGCTATACCGCGGCGATGGATCGCTGAATGCAGCCAAGCAGAGGAAAGTCACCTGTACTAAGTAACAACTCCAGGAGCTGCAAAGGTCACCGGTACAAAGCTCACACGGGTAAGAACAGATGGATGCAATGCTGAGGTTTATTGCCTCATCATTAAACCGAAGAAAAAAGAAGCTTACCATTGGAATAAAAAAGGCAGCAGTTAAAAAAGTTTAATTATGACACTCAGTAACGAGTGTAGACGAACTGTGATACCCGAAGATCTCATACAGTTCCCTGAAGTAGAGGTCTGCCCTCTGTAATGCATCTTTCAGACTATTAAAAGCTGTTAGAAATGTTGATATAATGCAGTTCACCAGTGCGCTGTTGAATGATTCGACTTTGGCTCTGGATTCAAGATAATGTTTCACTTCTCTCTTCCAAAATTGCTGGATTAACATATTAATACTCCATGACATTTGCTCTTTTCCTGTTTTGCCAATAGTGGATCATTTTGTTCCAGTATTCAACCGTAATTACTGTAAAACCATTCTGTTACATGAAAGAATGTGCCCTGAGGCATGATGTCTTTGTTCAACATTTACATAACAGCTCCTCATTACAATATCCAACTGTAAATCAGAAATGCCTCATGTCTACACCGACCACAGTGGAACCCATCAATACCCCGTAGCTTGTTGTGCCTTGAATTTTGATTTCAAACAAATATCCAGTTATAAAATGAGACTCACCATATGGCACAGTGGGCTGTGGACTATCTGCCCCGTAATGCTAGTGCCTAAGATCACCACACAAGGTATGTTTTATTCATAAATCCTCAAGGTACACCGGTTCACTAATATTGATTTTTTTTTCAGGTGAGCCTTTCTTTTAGGGTTCTAAAATAAGTTGTGCTGCGGCCCCCGTCCACATCGCTTTGCTTCCACGCGGTAACTTCTGTCTGCTTCCCCAAGCAGGGAGGCGTGCCAATCGCAAACTACTGTAGGTAATAAACTGACTATGGATCAGTACCTCTACAACCCCACTGAGAAACACCTGAACTATCCCTTTAATACGAAGAAGTCAAACAATGGCTACTAACAATGGCTCAAGCTGTTGCCAAAGATCCTCAACAGCCACTTACCATGCTTTGGTTGTTGTTTCATGGCTACAGGCTGTCGGCATTAAAGCTTAATTAGGGTCCATCACAACTTGGGTCTTGTTTTTGTAGTTTTGCACTTCACTGCGTTTGGAAACGATAACATTGTACTCCCCTAGTAAAAAAACAAATCTGTAAGCATGGCAACTTTGCAAAAAGTCAGACAGGACATGAAGCTAGAGCACTCAGGCGATCAGACGTGTTTTTAACAAAACTCAATATTAGTCATAATTCCTTGAAAGAGACAAGGAAGGCAAATGTAAAATTATTACCCAAACCATACTTTATTTCAACTGTATTGATCATACTTGCGAGTGCACACCATTTTTCTTTGCAATGAGGAATTATTACAGATTTGATGATCACCAAATAAACAAATCCATTTATTTATGAAGATGTTAGATATTAGTTTGATAAGGGACCATGTGGGGAATTTAGACCAGAACCTGCCAGATGAAAACTCAACCTGGCAGGTATACACAGAAATGTAGGTTCTCTTTGCCTTTACCTCAACACAAAGACATATAGCGCGCTAACACACACACACAAACACATTTCTGCAGCTCACAATCGTTGAGTTGGAGAATTGGTGCCGGACGTCTTGGTTCCATACAGTGTTTGTGACAGTGACATGACAGCATTCTTTTATAACTTGCCTTATATTCCCCTACAGTGACAGCGGGGGGAATGGAGAGAGCTGCCAGGAATCATGGAGAGGAATCCCTGTCAAGCGCTACCCTGAGGCTTCCCCTCCCTCATGTCAAGATAGATAACCACTAGAACCTCATGGGAAGAAGAGAGCGATGGGAAGAGAGACAGAGAGAGAAAGAGAGAGAGAAAAACAGACAGACAAAAAGTGCCACAAATAAACCCCTTGCTTTCCAGGAAGGCAAGATGATGTCATTTTTTTTCTAGGTGAGACATCATACCCCAAATGTTAATTATTTTTTCTGCAAAAATGAATAAAAATAAGTATTAGAGAGGATTGAAGATGGAATGGGATATACGAGTATTGTATTTGCACCACATGATACTGTGTGGTCCACAAAGATCAACAATCAACAACAGCCGTCAGCCTGTCCTTGACTTTGTATTTAGAATTATACCCCCTGCCATAAAAATAAAAGTTTTAATCCTTTAAAGGGACTGTTTGTAACTTCTTACACGTATAAATCATTGCGAGTCGGTGTCTAATACGCGCTCGCGTGTGGCTACGCTGTTCAGACAAGTCTCAAACACAAACTACACGGAAGCACCAAAACCTCTTGGTTGTATCTAGTGAAGCCGTCTTGCAAAACAGTGTTGGCCGCGGTTGGAGGACGCGGGGGAGACTGTAGCTTTGGTCTCCAGGACCGGAGTCTCTGCTGTACTCTGAACTTTACTTATTACTTTACCCAGAACGTTTCATAGGTGTGTGTGTGGGACTTCAGCGCAGCGTTGCTCTTTGATTCTTCTCAGATTTCTCATCTATTCTGCAAAATGGGAACTAATCCATAATTATTTTCAGAATTTAAAAAAACAACAACAACATGGAGTCCATCACTAGGAGAGTTTATTAACCACAAATTTAAGAGATGATAGATTTGCACATCAATACACTCATCTCATAAAGCATCACTACCGGTAAACATTTGCTGATATGTACAGTATCTCCATTATCAGACAACCAAACGATTAATTTCAGTTATGTCACCCTCAGCGCCAAATAGTCATCTGAATATCACATGAAAAACTAGGAACTATCCTTTCAATTTTGCCTCTGTCCTCATTGCCAAACAGCAAACGGGTCAATAACCCATCATTATAGAGCTTCACACTTCGCTGGCTGCAAATTGACTGCCTGAAGGATTAAGGAGAAAGGCGATGATGCCAATGCTGGAGATGAGACAACATTGCTCATCTTCTCTACCTACTAAAAAACCTGGGGTTCTTTGAAAATACTGGAGCTCGGCTAAAGAAAGAGGAGGCAGCGTGACAGGACATAATCCTGTCACTCGGGGTATTGTCGGCAAAATGGGAGGGCATATAGCCTACTTACTTGGATCAATGTCCTGTCAGTGTAGGCTACAATAGAAAGTAGAGCAAAGTAGTAAGTAGGTCAAAGTCACATATTAGACAAAGTCACTTCTGAAATGTGAGTTTCCAATAAGATTATTTCAGGTAAACTGTTCTATTTTAGGGCTGCACGGTGGTGCTGTGGTTAGCGCTGTCTCCGGTTTCCTCCCACAGTCCAAAGACATGCAGGTTTGCATGCATGCAGTAAAATTGCCTATTCCTATTTGTAGTGTTCCAACATTTATTAAATATGAATATGTTTAAACAACCGCTATTACTGTAGCACTTTCAATACAGATAAATCCATATCAGCCCTCACAGAATCTAAAGTCAGCTCATCTCTTGTCGTAATACGTATGGTAGCACTATTAGGACCCCACAGGACTCACAGTACTCATATGTGTTCATGATTACAGATTTAGTTGGTTACATCCTGTAATGAAGAGGCCACCCATCATTGCAGTGTAGCTGACAGCTATCTGTTGATGTCCATGATTACAAAGCACATGTCTTTTTCTTTCTTTCTTTGCACAGATCCAAAGAAAAGTGGCTGGTTTGAGGTGGACAGATTTGGAAGAAGCAGAAATATTTCATTTGGAGGAGAAGATGTGAAAGGACAGAAAAGAAAAGTAATGTCAGTCAACGTGGCTCTAATACAGCAGCAGATCCCACGGGAAGTCGGAGGGAGTGGCAGCGGCTGGAGGGAGACGGGAGCTGTTTCTGATTCGCCGATACGGTTTTATTATCTCTTTGATTCCTGAACAAGTTGCTGGCTGGCTGACTGGGCTGCTCGGCGGTACAGCCGGGGCTGATGGGGCTAATGGAATTCGAATGCTGGGGTCTCATCTCTCAGTTGTGATGGCTCGGTGACAGGCCCTGATGGATCGCTGCAACTGAAGCCGCCTGACAGTCACGCTCGGCTGATGAATTGTGAAATGAGACAGACATACAAAAGCTGTGGGCAGCCCAGACCTGGACAGACCCCCCCACACCCCCCACCACCACCACCACCGCCCTCCTCGGTCAAGCGGTATGCTCTGTACGACAGTGAGCGCCGCGAGCACGCATCCATCTTCCGCCCTGACTTGTTGCTGGGGTAATGTGGGCGTCTCTGCTGGGCGCTATGGAGACACATCGCCCAGCCTTGGGACCTGGCCAAGTTTTGAAGTCTTTTAATGACGGACTGTGGGCATCCATCACGCTGACATTTCCCCTGAATGTAGCCTTTGCAGTATATCCCCTTTAAGAAACTTCCGACAGGAGTGTACTACTTCACAAAATGGCTCCAATTTTTGGCAGTTTCAGACGACGTGTGAGAGAACTGTTACAGGAAACGGCGTGTTAGAGGAGATGATCTCTCAGCAGAAAACAACGAGAGCGCTCAGGAATGAAACTTACGAGGCCTAAATTTTCTCAAGAGACTTTCAGCGAAACAGGTCTCTCCTCTTGGAAAGAGAAAGTAAATGGTGGACAGGGAGAAAGAGAGGGCTAATAGTTATAAAAGAAAAAGAAAAAAAACAGAGGCAGAGAGCGATAGTCCACCAGAGGGCTGTCTGCTGCAATAATTACAAAGTCTCCCATCGTAATCATAAAAAGGCATAATTTAACAGTTTGATGGTGTAGCTTTTATTAAGCCAATATGAGCAGATGGCAGTTAAGGCATCCTGGATTTTTTATTTTTTTTTTCAGGCTGAGGGGCGAGGATTAATGGAAATAAGCAGAGGGCTGGGGGATGTCAAGAAAACTGTTGCCTGTGGACATTAAAATGACTTATTATATGTTTATATGAAGGCATATTTCCTCCTGTTTAATTATCTCTCTCTCTCTCCCTTCCCCTGCCTCTCTCTCTCTGTTAATCCACCACCTTTGGGTGTGCATGTGACCAGCAGTCGTGGTCAAATTTGGTGAGGAACGTTCACTAAAAGTGCTCGTTGTTGTCGCTGACAGGCTCAGATTGTTAATAGAAGAGTCTGACAACATTAAGGAAATAACCTTATAATGATATAAAAGATGTTTCTTTACCTTTTGCTCCCTGTTTGGTATTGTGTCATGTGACTTGTTGCCTGAAGACAACGGTGGAAATGTGAGTGAGGGACTACAGAAAGCGTGTAAAAGATTGTCAATGTCATGACTGAATATTGAGATGAGTCGCCGTCCTAACATCCCTCGATCTATAAAACCTTTGGCCTCGTTCGTGTGATTTCTTTGACACTGTGATAATGAAAAAAAGTTATCCGTTACCCAGAGAGAGGTTGATATAAAAAAAAGCACAGAGTTATAAGTAAACAGTTCATAAGATGAATAGGAGCCCTCAAACGTAGACTACCTTCGACACATTCAAGTTTTATTAAGTTTTATCATAAAGTGAAATCCCAAGGTTTTATACTCACATCATCAACAACCTTGGCAGAATAGATGTTTTGAAGTTCACCTTGATTTATTTTTTTTCCCCCTCCCTCTAGTTGAGTGAATGTGCGCCGAGATGAAATAAAATCCATTTAAAATTGAACTGAACTTTTGTGCTCAAACATTTGGCAGCGCTTGTGCAAGAAAAGTCGAATCACTGATGAAACATCTTTCACCTTTCTGTTTCTGGCAGATCTGCATATCGGTGGAAAGTACAGTCACATTAAATGATTTGCCATCGAGTCAATTTTATATGGAAATATTTACAATTATGCCTAAACGTATGTGTGAGCATATTATGAGTGAGTGTGGAGTAGATATAAGTCACTGAAAGATGTCATAGTTTGTTGCTCTAAGCTGTGTTTCTGTTACCTTCACTAATTTCTAATGTTATAAAAAATATCCATGTTGTTGTATATTCATATCTAAGGACTGTATTGTTTATTCCTCTAAGCAATCTGTGACCCAATCCAGCATTTTGGAACGGATAATGTAAATTCTAAAGTTATTTTGCATACCAAGCATATTTTATAAACAATGCAATACATAAATATATTCAGACATTCATTTTCAGGACCTTTCAGCAGCTTTAGCGATTGTTCTGGACTTAAAATGCCTCATGTTCTTTGAGCTTCTTAGAAAAATACAATAAATAAAGATGTGTTGCTGTTTTATGATTCATCTTCAGCCTGTGGACACTTGAAAAAGAGTTTATGTATGATTTCGTACACAGTTGAGAAATGGAAACAAGGTACAGCAGCTTTCACTGCTGACCGCCGTGCGCATTGCAACGTACCGGTAAATCTGTTCTGGACATGTGAAAAGTCAAAAGTTTGAGTGAATGGTGAAGCCAATAAACAAAGTCCCACTGAGTTACAGCATCACAAACTCATTGGTTTTGTTTTTCCTGAGATGAATGGTGTCACAAATGCACAGTAATCTACATCCATTAGAAATGTGTTTATCCAAGTTATACAGCCCGGTACAGACGGGAGGACGGAGCCGCTACACCATCTCTCTCTTTGCTGAACAGAAATACAATTCCTTGACATTGAATATTTTCCAGAGGAATTCAGATTCTGCTTTTTGCATCATGATGTTATCACACTCAATTGATCTACCACAGCAGCAGCTAGTGAATCTGTTACCTTGAGGTGTCATGCACACTCTGAGCCCACAGTACAGAGCAGCTGTGATCTGTGTGAGGCATCAGTAACTGAGCAGCAGAGTTGGGTTTAAATGGCACGAAGTGACTAAAAAAAAAGCAGGTGGGTTGTCGCTTGCACACATTTATAGGTCGAGTGCCTTGATCTCTCTTGAACCGCTCTTTCATCAACGTGGCACAACATGGCTGCAGATCTTGTTCGCTGTCAGCAAAGTCTTCAAGTTAGCAGAGTAAATGAAGACAGGAAATAACTCCCCCACTTGAGCTGATGAAAATTTCATGAAATATATAAGAAAGGGGAATACATGAAGAGAACTGGGAAATACGGCGGTTTCGGACGACAGTTCAATTATTGTAGTTGATGGGATGGCAACCTGACCCTTCATCTGCATGCCGGCGAGATGATATTAACTGTGATCGCCATACCTCATGTGTCAGGTCCCGGCAAAACAGCTCGGCGAAGGATATTCATCATTTATTACAACTCCGCCTGTCCTAGTTTCTCTGCTGCTTTCACCTGATCAATGCCTTGTGCAAATAAGGAAGGATGAATCCGGCGTCGATGTCTGATGAGGACAGGGGCCGGGATGGGATGGTGGGAGAATGATATCTTTATAAGAGGATTTGTCAGATTGGGTTTCTGATTGTGAGGACAGGAGAGGCTGCAAAGAGACATGCCCTCCATCCGGGCACCGTTAATGAGGATCATCTGCTCTCCAAGAGTCCGGGGACAAGGATGAGGACATTTAATACCCCAGGGGGGATAGGGAGAGTTTTAAAGGCTCTGATGGTGAGTCACGCTCTGGGAGGAGGGCATGCACACTCACCTACCAACAGCCCTTCTACACACGATGGAGACAGATCACAGAACATGAGGAAATGAATGAGAGCTCACAGTCACCACAAATCCCCCTTAAACACCAGTTCTGATGAAGGAGAGGTTGCACGGTTCAGACCCAATCGGCAAAAATAGAATGCTTGCACGCACACTAGTGACCTGGTCCTGAGTCCTGTCCTGGTTTTGTTCATATTTGGGACATGATATGTACAGTATATGGAACATTCTTAACCTGCATACATGACTGTCATATTGTCACCGTTTCTGGTGCAGGTATGTCTCAGTATTATAATTTTAAAAGTCTACTAATAGCATACTTGAATAAACTTGTTTTTTGTAAGGGAAGTTAACCGAGCAGTTGGGGATGAACCCAGCTTGGTTTCTGCTGGATTAACCCCTCCATGTGCTCCATCCGATCAGCTAACCCGTTCTCATTACTAGGGCATCAAATACCGAGGCTTTGTCACCGCCGTCAGCATGTGATACCGCCGCACAAGGCAACCTTTAGCATTGGTTGAGACGCTGTGGTGACGTAGTGAAAGACACACCGGGCGGGCAGGAGGGGAGCTGGAAGGGTCCAACAAACACAGGACGTTCATCCAGGAGACTGTTTGTGTTAAGGGCTATGGCTATGTTCGCTGTTCGTGTTTGTCACTTTCATGTTACAACCAGCTGTTCCTTTGTGTCCCGTGTTTTCTACTAAACCTAACTAAGTGGTTTTGTTGCCTAATCCTAAAGTGACTCCAAAGTGCATGACGAAGTGACGAGTTGGGATGAGAACGTGTTGGATCACCAGTAAAAGATGAGAACGACGATGCAACAATCATCACTGCATTATTTATTATCATGTTTTTTTGTTTTTTTTGTATTTTACTGATTTCCTTCCTCAAAACAGGGACGCATCTCTATGCACAAAACAACAATTTAACTCACAAAAATGGGGCAGTATTGATATTTTTTAACAGTGTTAGAAACTATATTCAGAATTATGCAGATACAGATGGTAGCTTTGCGTTCCACCCCTAATGTAAACATCATATCCTGGTTTCAGAAACCTGGATAAGTACTTAGCATAGTCAGGTTTCTGAAACCAGAATATGATGTTTACATTAGGGCTGGAACGCAAAGCTACCATCTGTATCTGTATAATTCTGAAGATCATTTTTAACACTGTAAAATCCTGCCTTATTTTTGGGAGTTAAATTGTTGTATTGTTTGTTTGTTTTTGTCTTTCATTTATACTCCTCATATGTTTAGAATATAGAATAGTATATGTTGTATGTGTAAAAGTTTAGCTGCTAAAAAGATACACAAGATAACATCCTATTTCAGAGAGAGAGCGAGAGAGAGAAAGCTGTTGACAAAAAATGTAAAAAGCTCTCTGGGTGATTTTACATGCACTTTCTAGACAGTTTCTTTACTGCAGCTCGTCAGCTACTGTCAAGTCGTGCACAGCGCTGAGCCTCGATATCAGATCATCATGTAAAAATAACACCCGTACAAGATCAGTCAGACTTTATTCTGCATTGAACAACAAATCTGCTTAAAACTGATGAAAGGTTATTGAGGATGCACCTTGCTGAATGTCTGAATATTGAACTTTGGCAACTATAGCAGTCCCTGTTCACACTGTGCAGACAACAATCACCTGCATCACTTTGATACTGAAGAAGACCCCTGTCTATAAACTGTTTAATGGATGGATTTACAGTTCCACCACTATAAAGAGTAGCTTCCACTGGTTGTAGCCGTGTGCGTATTATGTCTGTGAGTTTAGATTTGACTGAGTTATGACTCTAAGAAGAAGTGGTGTGACATTTGTGGTAAATTGTGTCAATCATTGTGCCACTGTGGGCAAAAAAAACTAAAATACTGCAGACATTTTCTGTTCTTCTCTGTTCAAGGCCTAGTACCTATTTTTGCTGAACAATGTATTCATATACTCCAAAGACCTGATGAGTGTATTGTATACCATCTATCCAAAACACACTAAATGTCCTACTCCCATCTCCTGTGCTTATACACTTCTCAAATAACTGCAACAAAAACCTCCCATCTTCAGCTGAAGGTCTCTGCAGTACAGAAGCACCAGCATCTATATGCAACACCAATTAACGCTGCCTGGAGCTAGGCATTCAAAATGCCGTGTTTGCGTAGAAATCACAGGATCGAGGTTCATATCATTGTGTACCTTAGTCTCCCCTACTGTGAGTATTCCACCCCAGAGGGATCAATTAAAACTTGATGCATAATGTGTCTCAGCATAGGAAGAAGAAGCAGCAGAGAACACTGTGTAAATTCACGAAGAGAACTGGAGTGGGTGGCGGTGATGATGGTGGGTGGTAGGGGGTGAGGAAAGCTTGTCGCGTCTCTGTTGCCTCTTCCTGTCTCTTCCTGAGACCCAGCAAATTGGCAGCTTTGCAGAAAAGGAGCACACAACACCGCTGCTGATTGATGTAAACACACGGTTCCTACAATGGGCCCTGTTCCATTCGCTAATATGTCCTAAACAGGTGAGCTCCACATGAAATTGTGACAAAATCATTTTTCATCCAACACACTGTGAGGATTGATACCCTGCCATTTCAATTTCCATAGCAGTTTCCACCTCAGTTGGACTCTATATGTTGGCTCTTTGAGACAACCTCGCTATCAGCTCGCTTTCCTGGCTTGTCTGAGTAAGAGGAGCATATCCATGAAAACTTTTGGCAATCTTTTTAAGCAGCTGCCGCTGTCAAAGTGAAAAGCTCTGAAGGATTCACTTAGTTCTGCATTACCTATGAGAGAAATGGCCATCCACATTCAATAACAGCGGAGGATGCAACACATGGGCAGCTTCTATGATTTCACAGTTAGTTAGATAAGTGAGTGGAAATCCACACCAAATATCACACCTTGCACACTGTTTGAAGATGCTGCAGTTGTTTGTTTGCAGGTCCTTTCAAGACAGATTTGCCTCTGGCAAACTAGAACACAATGCAGAGGTGTGACCAATTGCTGAAATCACACGGTATCTGCCCAGCATGGGACATATGGACAAGCTAGGAGTGGACATTTCCAGGAGAACGAGAGAGAGAGAAAGAGAGAAATATTTACTCATTCACTCACCCATTTACTCCTCTACTTCATGTTTTTTTTTTTGTTTTTTTTTATATATTTCTCATTTGACACTGCAATATATTGTTCTTAATTGTTTTTTATTTGTTTGTTTTCCTTTATTGACATAACAAACATGAATTATTTTTGTATTGTTTTCTACCATTTCCATGTTCTTTTTTTTCTCATTATTGAATTGATGCTTTGGCAATATTGTTCACCTAACAGTCATGCCAATAAAGCATGCTGAATTGAATTGAATTGAATTGAGAGAGAGAGAGAAAGAGAAGATTGTGCACAACTCAGTCACGTAACCTCCTTGAGATTCTTTCTGTTTACTGTCCTCTCTACTGTTCTGTTCACTCCCCCCTGGCTCTTTGTTCACCTTTGTACATCATTTAGTGGATAAAATAAGTTACTGAGTAAATAGATCAAACTCTCTGAGCTACGAGCTCATTCAAGTTCATTCTCTGTATCGAAAAGACGGTACCGTCGGCTCCAGTCTCTCTACGACACTGTGTGAAGTAGTTCATACTCCGACAGAGGAGGTTCAGTGAAAGTGAATGGTGCAACACAGCTTATAAGCTACGATAGCCTGCTCCACCAGCTCCTCTAAAGGTCAGATAGCTTGTTACTGGTCAACGACACAAATGTGCTGGTCAAAATGCAACAACTCGTTGCAAAACATTTAAATATAGTTACTGCGCTGCTTCATCAAGACTGTAGTGTGGTTTCATCTGATTTCATCGGGTCCTTAATGCATCTAGCGTGCCTTTGTTTTAGTATTAATATAATAGTCATGTCTTAAAACATTAATTATATATTTCTGTTCTAATTAATATGCAAACTAATGCAGCAAGGTGCTTTGAAATCTAATCAGATCATCCCTGATAGGATGTAATGTAAACTAGCATTTCTGTCAACGTCTTCTTCTTGAGATTTTTGTGTGAAAACAAGACAGAGAAACAAACTTCAGTGAAATTCCGTGTACCATATTTGACGTCATAAAATGAAAAGACACTCATTCATGGTGCCAAAATTGGGATTTAATATACCTTCTCAATAGGGCCATATGGTACTCCTGTTATCACTGTGTGGGAGAGAAGCAGCACGATTCAGCAGTCGGCCACCCACAGTTTCCTTGTCAAATATGAAAAGTGCACTATTAATAGGAAGCATAGCAAAATACAGCAAAAGCAATTTATTTTATATGTGCACCGTACCATATCATCATTCTGCAAATGAATGTGTTGACAAAGGCATGAATGTGACAAAATCATCTGATTTTATTAGCGATGCAATTTTAAAAGATTGGTTTTGTTTGAATTAATTACACCGGGAGAAGTTAAGTTGGTTTCCTTCCGAAATAATAACCCTCAAAAGCAGTCAAATGGAGAGAGAAACTGTGCCGCGTACATTTAATGTGGCTCTTAAAGAGGGAGTCAGATATTCTGGAGAAAGATTGGTGATATTTGAACTCAATACCCAAACAAATCCCCCCTCCAGATTTAACATCCCTCTCGCTCCCACTACCTTTGTCTTCATACCAAGCCCCCAGGAAGAGTGCCGGTCGACGATCCGGACTTTCGTAGTGGCCAAACAGTCGCACTGCAACTTCAGAACAGAACTCCCCACTACAAACACTCTAATAGCCCTTATTTAAAAAATAACATTTTTAAAGTTGTAAAACGCACGAACAGCTGAATCCAGAGTTATTTCCCTTCCTCCGTTCATGTGATTGAAACCCAGACAGAGGCTGGAGCGCCAAGCCGTGACGACGGCTTGACGTTGGAACCCCATGACCATACATCATATATATCATGGCCTTCCCTCCGTCGAGTGCACGGGTATGTGTGCCCCCTGTTGCTGATTGGCTAGAATAGTGTCGTGTTGCTCGGTCCAGACTACTTTGCTTGTTACCCATTTACAGAGCCAGGTATGAACACCATATTTGTTTTTCAGCGCACACAGAACGGACAGCCAGCGGACCGTGAGGAGAGAGTGTATTGGATTAGAATCGCTGACTGCACCTTTAATATCTGAGCTAGAACGTTGAAACTTTGTAGAAAAAAAAAAAAGATTGCCTGTACTGTTTTATAAATAAATCACTGATCCAAACCTCCAACTTACAAAAACAATTATTTTCTGATTTCCTCGGCAATTACTGCCATGTTGAGACATTTCCATCTAACCGCTGCCCTGCGTAGAAACCAGTTCCTGCTGACTTTAAAAACCCAGCCTCTGAGATCAAGAATAAAGACCAGCTTGTTACTGTTATAGCACAGCACCAGCAGGTCTAACCACTGCATGGGCAGCGTGATACGCAAACAGAATACAGGTAATGTTGCAGTAAACTGCATCGTAAGGCATATGTTGGCTATTCCCCAAAAACCCATGTGGATTCCCAGGAGTTCTGGGAGGCTGATCTGCTGCAGGAGAGTTAGCCAGCTGCAGCTTAGCCATATGCTTGAATGTCATTAAAGGAAGTGCCCTGGTTATACCTGATGTACCACACAGAGATGGTACCTCAGCAGTAGAATCATTCCATCCCAACATTAATATATCTAAGGAAATATGTTGGGTGAATATTGCAGTAATACGTGACTTTTATTCACATGAGTTGAAAATAATTATGTTCAGATAATCAAAAGAGGCAAGTGGGTATGAAGAATTGCTAATTTTGTTTTAACCCGCACATTTAACATTCATAAGCAATATATAAACCCTTACTAAAATGATTAAAACACACTATAATGAGATTGGACATTTTAAAAAAATTATTCAACCGAAAAACCAACACGTTTTCATTCCAACTCGTCATACTGACGCGTTGTCAGACCCCTCGGCTTCACTTTTTCCTTTACACGAAGTACACGGAACGGTACAGTAAACAGGTTCTTAATGTTGTGAGTCAACAATGAACCTGCATGTCTTTGGACTGTGGGAGGAAACCTGAGCACCCGGAGAAAACCCACGCTAACACAGGGAGAAATATGCAAACCTTGAATGAATGCAAACGACAGTGCTAACCACTGCACCACCTTGCAGCCCTACTGTGTATACATTTGTTAAATGAGTTATTAATGGCCTCTTGATCGAACCAATCAAATTAATGGGGAAACAAAACACTTCCCCATACATACTACATTGCTGACGGATCACAAAAACCTGTCTCCATAAAAAAATAAAAACAGTTTTATGAATATTCTCCCTTGAGCCGTGTTGCTGCCCGCTGCACATGTCTGAATGCTGACTTAGGCTCGTGTTACACCGTCCAACAGAGGAGAACATTTTATGGCTGCTACATTTGTGGTCAGCAACGTGTCCATCACAAACTTTCTTTATATATCTATGTAGGCACAAAGCCCCAGCAGTGTGTCTCAGTAACATTATTAGGCTTAAGAGAGGTAAATGTCCTCAGCTAGTCTGAGGGCTCTTTGACCAGCCGCCTCCCGCTGTCACTGTTTGGTATGCAGCGGCTGAGGCTGAGATGCATGTTGTTCATCTGCAGCTCCCTCGCCGACTGGAAAGCTCTCCTCCGTCTAACTCTCTCTCTCTCCAAGCTAATTGTCTGTAATGAAATTGCCGGAGACAATCTCGAGAGCAGACTTAATTGATAAAGGGAATCATGGAAATGAAAAAAAAAAGGAAGAGAAGGTGACAGAATGTGGAGTCTGTCGGCGAGTCCGGATGACATTTCCCTCTATCTCTGTGAAAATAATTGCGTCTGCCTCTGTGCATATGAGATTGGAGGCGTTGTGGCTGGCGGGGGGTTAGTGGTGTTGACTGTAGGGGTAGTGATGGTGTTTGTGTATCACCTAAGATCTCCTTAAGCAAACAACAACATTTCAACCATAAGATAATGACAGCCGTTTAACTTATAATAGCTCATGGAACCCCACCATCATCAGATACATGTTTCTAAATGCATCTCTTCTCATCGTCAAGTGATTATCATGGCATCATGCTGTGACAACATACTTTTCAAGCTCACATGCAGTGAAGATTGTGATGATACAGAACATGCATGGACCCCCCCTGCTGTTACAGTAAGACATACTGTATATGCTCTGTTTGTACATATGATGTTGTATTAGGAGACCTATTTACCAATTAACGAATGAAGACGGTGAGATGTTGAGGAGATGTCTTGCTGCACCAGTCTGGCAGTCACACATGGTGCGCTAGATCATTGCAGTAGCAGGAATTAATTGTATTGAAAATACATAAATTCTGCAACACAAATATGTTATATATTTTTTTTTAGACATATGGCTTCATGCAGGTTACTGGATTAGTTGAGCTACAGAAAACTATTACATTTTTAAAAATGAATTGCTTATATACAGTAGCCTATATATGTAGAAGTCATTTGTGAAGTGAAAGTGCTGTAAATCTGCCGAACATTTGCTGGTTCCAGCATCTCTAATGTGAGCATTTGCTGCTTATCTCTTGTGTGTCATCGCAAAGTGATTATCCCTTCGGGTTTTGTACTGTTGGTTGGATAAAACATGAAATATAAAGACATCACTTATATTTAATAGAGTAAACAATGAATAAAAAATTATGATTGATACTTAAAAGAAACCTTAGCTGCAGCTCTATCACATAATATTCAATTACAGTATTGTACACTCATGCTAATTTGTGTACTAATATGGAAGGTTGGACAGTTTCTCAGCTGAGCCACCAGGAACTATTCTGTGTTTCAGAGATTGTTCCAGTTTGCTCAGTTTTCAAGCTATAGTAGAGCGGGAAGGATGGTAAATAACGCTCGGAGTTAATGCTAAATTCTGGCAAGGAAAAACTGGCTTATCGATTTTCAAAAGAGAGCTCCCTTGACCTCTGACCTCAAGATATGTGAATGAAAATGGGTTCTATGGGTACCCAGGAGTCTCCTCTTCACAGACATGCCCATTTTATGATAATCACATGCAGTTTTTTGAATGCAGTATAAATGTGTTATTCTAAAATGGTGTATTTGAATGTTTCTGCATACTGGGGTCCTTAAACAGTCTTAGAATTACATAAATTGGTATCACTGTAAAGCTGAGACTCTTGTGGATCCAATGAGCCGAACTGTATTCACGTGTGATGATGTTAGTCCCCATAGGAGACATTTCATATAGTGAGACTTTTTTTTTTAAACTGACTTCCCTGTATAAAATGACCTTTGGTGACCTCTAGGATAATCACAGCCTCATGAAACTTTACAGCCACAAACTAGAGACCTAGAGCATTCAGAGGATGGATGCATCAAACTAGAGACCTAGAGCATTTAGAGGATGGAGGGATCAAACTAGAGACCTAGAGCATTCAGAGGATGGATAGATCAGACTAGAGACCTAGAGCATTCAGAGGATGATGGATCAAACTAGAGACCTAGAGCATTCAGAGGATGGATGGATCAAACTAGAGACCTAGAGCATTCAGAGGATGGATGGATCAAACTAGAGACCTAGAGCATTCAGAGGATGGATGGATCAGACTAGAGACCTAGAGCATTCAGAGGATGGATGGATCAAACTAGAGATCTAGAGCATTCAGAGGATGGATGGCTCAAACTAGAGACCTAGAGCATTCAGAGGATGGATGGCTCTCCTAGCTAGATTGAAACTTTTCTGGCAACGTTTTGTAACTTTGATTAACGTTAGCACCCACACACTAACATGCTCAGGCCCAAAAGCTGTAGTGGTCACATGGATAATTTTGGTTTCAGTGTTCTCTTTACTCACGCTTACCCCAACAAGCTAATCTCTCATAAACTCAATATACTCCTTTAACAGGTTCACTGATGGCTGCAACATCCCACTTTTCATCTAGCTGTGCTCATGAATAAGGTCAACACAAAGGGCTAGATGCTGCCAATGTGGTGGCGGCATGAACATCTGTGATGGGGAGCTGCCGCAGTTGGCAGGAGCCGATGCCAGCTGTGTAGACCCATGGATCTGCCTGTCCCAGCGGAGCGCCGGGCCACAATGCTGTGCCGTACAGCAGAATCGCAAAGCAAGCTGACTGTCATCTCATCAAAATATCACTTTGCTGCCACGCAAGCTGCTCACTGCCAACACCTGGGCTCCTCAGTGCTCGGGGAATCAAGGGGAAGAGAAACACAACCGCTGCAGCCAATGGCAGCTTTTAACGAACAGAGTGGACTTGAGAAAAGTTTGGAATATTGCTCCGCATTGTCTGACAGCACGGCGAAAGTTCAGTTGTTATGTGACACAGAATGAAGCCATGGGGTGTTGTCAGGGGTTATTAAGGCTGAAAGCACAGACAGATGATGGATTTTTCTGCATTCTGACAGGCACTCAAATATAATTACATATTAGGAAGACGGCTACAGCATTCCAATTACCCGTTTCTAAATGGAACAATGTTCAAATGCATTTTTTTTTTGTTTTGAATAAAAAAACAAAAATGTCTTAATCGACTGCTGATTATGTTGAGTGCTGAAATAGCCCTTGTTCTTTCAACAGATGCAAGGAACCATCAACACTGTACCATCAACTCTCCATACATCATGGCCTCACAGAGTAAAGTGTGATGGCTCACCTTAAGGGCCATTACACGCTGTAAGTGATTGCCACCTGGAAGTCATTCATTTTCAACAAGAAATGAACAGGCAGGAGAAGAGCTGCAGGCGGTGTGGTAGTCAGAGCCGGGCTCACTCATCACACAGAAAGTCACATTGAGGAGTTATTACCAAGGACTTTGCTTGACCGTTGAAAATGACAGTTCTGTCTTTGTGCTGGAGAAGTGGAATCTTGCTGTGTGGTTTTCATGAATTATAGCATCGGCACTGAAATTACGGAATGTAATTTGCATAGCTATAAGTGGGTTGATGAACTAATCAATGTCAAATGTATATTGTATTGAACTCTATGCCATTCTAATCAACAATAGTCAGGCTTTTCTTCAGGTTCTTCAGACTGTAGAGTGTAGTTTACTGGCAGTCTTGTAAAGGACCAACACATTCTCGCTCCCAACTCGTGAACTGATTGGTCGGTTGCCCTCGGCATCGGAGAACCATGCACGGAAAACCTCTCTTGCGTTACTTTTGGACGGACCGGGGACGGCGTTTCAATATAAATACTCATTACATGCATAGTGTCCTTTCAAAATAAACAGGAAGTTAGGTTTAGGCTACACAACCACTCAGGTAGGGTTAGGAAACTATCATGGTTGACTTTAACTTCGCTTACTAGCGACTCACAGGACTGATGTGACTAACGTCAAAATAAGTTAACGCTACTATTAGTTTCGTACGGGACTCGAACCGCGGTCTCCAGGTTGAAAGTCTTGTGTCTGTTTCACCTATCCAAGTTAGTTGAAAGCCCAGTTTGTCACATACTGTCGCTAAAGGTTGCTTCCGTGCATCAGTTGACAAGTTGGGAATGAGACTGGGTTGTAAGGACTGGTAAACAAAAGCACAACAACATTGGTCACCTTTACCGTTGCACAAAATTAATACTCTTTACAAATATGGACATAAAGTATATCAGAGCAGTGGTTTTCAACCTAGAGGTCGGGATCCTCTATGCTGATATTGGACAATTCTGCAAACCAGTGCATCCAGTGCCAACGCTTAATATTCTCACTTTCTACAATATCTACACATGGAAATTAGTGTATTGATAAAGTTGGGGAAAGATTGTGGCAAATAATCTCTGGTCAGGGTTAGGCATCAGGTTAGGGTTAATGTTAGGGGTCGATTGTGGTTTAAAAATAAGGCCGACATTAATTGCAGGTCTGTGGTTGGCCCTGAAATCCTGCATAAAAGATCCACTCTGAATGGTGTCATTGGATGTAAACTGTGAAGAATAAAACCGTCCAATATGAATCTAATTCCAAGTATACTGCACCGGTTTATAGCACATGGAAACAAACCTGAAACCTGACAGGATTCAGTGTGTTACTGAATGATGAGCGCATCTGTATATTATGTAATGAATGGTATTTGCTAAACAAAAAATGCCAGTTATATATAGTATCAAAAATGGGGATTTGATATAAGAAAGGACTTTAACATTGCTGTTATCCTGGCATTACATGGCTTGTCTGTCACTTTCAGAGTTGATATCAAGATTATACTGATTGCTCTGACACCTCGTCTAGGCCTCCGAGCGATATCTGAGACCATTTAACCCATCAGGAGCTGGATGGCAGCCTCATGTTCTCAGGCAGAGCTCTGGCTGTTCAGAAGTAGAGACTTAAGGCAACAAGTGATCCGGCCTCAGCTGTGAGGGCCTTGAGGCTTCTGAACAACCTGCCTGAGGTGAGAATTCTTACACCCATGTCATCGGTTAAATAACTTCTCAACTCCATATGAACGGACAGGCCTTGTCAGACTTTGACTTGCATATAAAATGTCTTCTTTTTTCCACATATTGTAGCCTGCTCTATATCTACTCTGTGATGGCCTGTCAGGATATTCAGGATTTAATTTGACCCAGGCCCTTTGAATCATTCCCAGCTTGTCACTTACTAGCTTTCCATCAAACTGCAGCAGTATATTTCCTTCATTAGTGAGCTGGGGATACTGAAGTGAAACAAATTATATTTTATAACAATGTGTATCATCGTAAAGGATGCAAAAATAGAAGTCATAATATCTGAAAGAAAATAATCTATCCCCTCCAGATTGACATTCATTATCATGAAAGCAACTTTGTGTCTCATAAACAACGTGATGGTGGGTCAGGGTGTGCGACCCACAATGCATCTTTACACTGTGAGAACAAAAATATCCTCAGGTTGAGGAGATGGCTCATGAAATGTGCTTAGGCTGCATTCACACCAAATCAGATGTTGCAGCGATTAGCGCAGCGTTGTGCGGTGGAGTGGGAGTGTCACTTAATGGCCCGTTAACACCGAGCGAACGCAGTGCGTCGTTAACGTCTTTTGTTCCCTCGCAGCTGGCTTTGTACAGCTGTGGATCGCCGGTTACGTGATTGGCCACCTCAGCGTGACGTTGGGTTGTGTTTGTGTGTTTGTTGCTCACCACAGGCCACTGTGTTTTTTTGTTTTTTCGGCATCCCCTGCGGTTTCCACTGCCGCAGGTTAAACTCACTGCACACATTTAAATGAATAGGAGGACTGGTGTTTTCACCGCAACGCCTGATTTGGTGTGAATGTGCAACAGAGAGACTCTTCACTTTAAAGTTGAGAAGACGTTAAAGAAGCAGCTGGATCTTAAGCGTATAGTGTGTGTGCTTGACTATAAAATCGAGCCGAGACAAAAACAATAGCATCTCTTAATATCTATCCAGAGATTCAGTTACAGCAGTTAGCTGAGTAGCTACATGGGTTCAACAGTGATGTTATAAACTGAAAGGATCATCCTCTAGTAATGACTGCTACTGTGATCCCAGATGTGACTCTGCTGGGTGGCAACGAGCAAGTGGGTCAAAGGTAATGGGGGTGTGGCGATAAGAGACTGTGGGTAGGAAATGAAACATGTTCAGACGCCGGCATGTGTACTTTTAGAGTAAGGAGGGAAGGAGTGTTCAAGGATGCTAGTTAGAGTGATGGAAATGGCTCTGTGATCCTCCATTATCTGTCTTCCTTTCCTCATAATGTACCTTTCCCTCTGCTCCATCGATTGCAGCTACTGGATGTTGTCATTAAATCAATTCTTCCCAGAGGAGAAATGGTTTGTGTATGGACAGTCCTTGCCCTTACTATCAATGACAGCACTAGGAGCAGCATTGAAATGGATAAGGATGAAACCAGAGACAACTGGAGTGCACGGAGCAGGACATTTATTTTCTGCTGGCTCAAGCTATTCTATTAGGCACGCATGTTTGTTTCCAAATAGGACCGCGTGCCACATGCATGTGGACTGCCAAACACAATATTATCTGACAGTCATTTATTCTTCCCCCTTTTCAAGGATGAAAGTCATTTCAGAAACACTGTATCCCCCCAACATAAAATACACTGAGGTAGGGCTATTTTTGTTAGCAGAACAACAAAGAATAACTTTGAAGTGCCTGAACAATATGACGCCAGGAGGAGATGTGGGATTGTGATGGGTAACACGGTTTCTATAAGCCTAATAACTTCCTCCTGCCTTTTCACAGTGGTCTAAATTGCCACTGCTCTATGATCAAAACGCTTTTAACGTATGACACAGATTACTCGTGGCTCCCAGTAATGGAGGTATACTTTTAACCCTGCCGAGAACCGTCGCTGCAGTCGTGCGGCGGCTACAGTCTCATGGTCTTCGAGTCCTTAATGTATTTGCTATTAGACTCATCTCAAAGGTAACATTAGAATTAGCTACAGCCATTACCTCTCCACTTCAGGATTCATTCAAGAACTATAATATCCACAATGATCCACACACCTACATTAGACAGGATACCTCTCTGAAAGGAAGATGTCATTCAAGGTGCAGCTACAACATCGGATCTATGGTTCTTTAACATCCTGTCATGAAATCCCCAATAGGAAGCTTTCATTGTCTTCCTCCGCAATACATCATCAACTTATTTGACATGCTGAAAACAGCAGAGTGGGTATGTCAGTCTGTACAGAACCAGTGTGATACTCATGACATCTACAACTGATTTTCAGTGTCTTCCTTCTCCACCAAGGCAGAAGTCTTGTTTTTTTTATTTCCTGCACAGGAAGAGAGCAACAAAGACAGGTATGTGCGATACAGTAGAGCTCTTCTGCCACCAAGTGGGCGACTACATTCAGGCTCAGTTTTAAGAATGTACATTCACGCACACACACACACATTCCTTTGATACACACATATAGAGAAATCTAATTTGGCAGGATCATTGTGCAAAGTCACCCTTTTCAAGTCTTAATATGGCCAGCAGTAAGAACCTGACGCACCGTGGTAAGGTGCATCGGGGCAGACACAAAGCCTTACACAAGAGGCAGCCAGATTAGCCAGCCTTTTGTTTTGCCATGAAAACTTAAAGTTTCACTGACTGTGTCCAATTTGCCCACTCTGACACCCCCCTTTGCTTTTAATTAGCGCGTCTCAGGGGGACCCTTATCAGTAATGGACTATGCTCTTAATGAGGCTGTTATTAAGTCGTTCTCCTCGGGGCTGATAGACTCGCAGCCACCTATGGCATGTTGGCTGATAATACTGAACCTCGGTTAATTCCAATATCCCCCCCCCCTAAAGGTGCAGTCGAAGGTTTTAAATCCCCCCGGCCAAACACCACACGCAGATAGTCATGCTGTCAGAAGAATAGCAGAATCCAGATGAGGATTTGGTGGGTAAAAGCAATGGGTTTTGCTCTCTCCCTCAGAGTGTGGTCTTGTTCTAATGACTGAAGGAGGGGATGCTCAGGATGGGTTCCTTGGCCTTTCAGAGACCTGTCTGGCTGGCTCTTGGGGTGGTATGATCTGCTCTAATGAATGGGACCTGAAGTGAATGGGTGCTTTCAGGGAGAGGGGAGAGGCAATCTAGTGTGGGAGGGTTCTGCCTCAGAGCCGACTTGGTGGTATAAGGCCATTCGCTGCCAGTGGATCATGCTCAGAATTTGAGATCTAGAGAGTGGATCTCTGTGCTGAGAGGGCCTGTGTCATTAAACAGTCTCTGAGTGACCACTTTTATTACTATGTCATGGTTATTTATGAATTCAGTCAGACCGTTACAGCTGTTCCTTCCATTTCTATCCTTTTTGATTTGAAGGGTAGAAGATGAACATACAATTAAAAAGACCCACAATATCAATATAGGATATACTGCATGTGTATATACCATGTGGGATGTAATGAATGATAACACTGATAACACTGAACTAGAACAAGCTTTGATCATTTCAGGATCATAATTACCTTTTGAAAAAGTAGTGTATTTTATGAAGTATACTTAAGTAAAGTTCAAGTATATTTCCCAGAAGTATATGCTTTATATAGTAAGTATACTAGTATCAATTTATTAGTAGTATACATGCAAGTGTACTGATTCGTCTACTACTAACTAATACTTCTTGGGAGTAAATTGGCACACTTTTTTAGTTTATAAAAGTCTACTTTTAAGTGCACTTTAAGTGTAAGAACAGTAAACTTTGAGTACACAACTAGTTTACATCTAAGGTGTATTTTGTACTGCAATTATACTGTGAACTATATGAGTACACTGTAATAGTTATATACTTGTAGCCCACTTTTTAGTTTATGAAGTACACTTTTTATTTTAACTTATAGTACTTAGCCAATGATTTATGTTTTACATAAAGAGACTTGCTCCTGTTGCTATTTGACTTGATGTTTTGTGATTATAAAAAAATAAATATTTTTTTTCCTCACATGCCTCCACGGTGAGCGGTGCATCCAAAAACGTACAATATTCTTGATGAATTGAAATAAATTAATATCAAAACATTTGTTTACATTCTCTTCTTCTCTGGTAATCATTTCCCAAGTTATTAGCTAAGTATTAGCAACATTTACGCTAATGATGAATTGTATTGGAGTCGCTGCGATATGCTTCATAGAGCAGTGAATCCAGTAAAGCTGTGTTATGTTGACATTCCTCCTTTTAATTCATCAGTAGTGTTTACAGCATTTAATGATATATTTACATGTCTATGTCGTGTTATTCTGAGGAAAGTACATACGACCCTTGAACTCACCTCGCTAATTCACTAGACTGGTTTAAAACTAAATACAGAATTCGATAAAACTTTAAGTAAGTTAATAAATCACAGTTGTTTGCTGTTAGAAAATCATGAAGCAGCATGACAATGAAACAGGAGCACCCTTTTTATTTTGGAGTAAAGCATGCACACGTCTTTCAGGGCCAACGCTGTGCTGGAAGCAAACAAACTACAGCTTTCATACCAACTACAGGCGTAGTCCATCAAATCAACGAGCCGGTGATTTAACAAATAAAACTATGCTTTAAGGGGTTTTAGTAGTTAGGTTTAATAAATCATACTTTAGTTAATTACACTTAGAAATGGTTTCTGTATAGAAAAGTACTAGTAGAAAACTAAGCTGAAGAAGTTGTCTGTCAGGTGACCACATGGGCCAAAGGGTCAACAATCTAATTATGATATAGACTAGTTTTTTCTTCAAAGGCTGGATTCAGGAGCCATCTGACCTGCACCACTGACTGTTACTGACTCTTACTCAAAAACAATGTGAGCTGAGATGTTACGTCTTTTTAAGCAGGTTACAATTTAAAAACTGCAGCTCATGCAGGAATGCTAATGATGTTCAGCAACCCATAAACACTAACCAGTACAGACAATAGAGTATTCTGTGGAATGGATGCTGCAGCTCAACTTACTCTCGGATATGGCTATTGTATTTCTCTGTACAGTACTTCAGTCTGGGGTCGGACTATTAAGGCTTCTGAAGCCCAGCACGCAGAGATATTTTTGTTTTTAATCTCAAGCAGCTTCACCTTTATGCCAAAGGTCTGTTGAGGTATCCACCTACAGTATGTCTGAGACACACCCCACCAAAAACCTATAAGCGCCATTTACCAGTGCCAAGTTTGTGTTTATTGTTTGGATGGTATTATTTCCTGGAGTTCGGAACATATTTTAGTGTATTGTCGGGGAATACTGCGAGGGCTTGGAGCCAAAGGGGTGTAAGTGCCTTATATCAGATTTTACAGGAGAGCCAAAACAAATGTTGATCAAACTGTAATCAGCTGCTGTTGCCATGTAATGAACACAACATTTGATTTCTTTGTGTTATCAGATTGAACATCACTATAAAAAAACAATATTGCTACAGTTTAAGTTGAAAAATACTTATTTAACATTTTAAAAACGGCAAAAAAGTGAGATACGCTTTTTTTGCACATACATTTCCCCAACATATGAATGCAGTATATGTGCAAACATAAGTGCATAAGTATGTATTAAAAAAGGTTGATGCTGAGCCAGTGAGGCACGCTCACATGCACTAACATGCACTAAAAGCACATGCAGCCGACCCGACTATGTCAACAAAGCACAGAGAAGTTTTCATTATAACACACACAGAGGGAGAGAGACTTCATTATCTGCTCAGGTAGACATTACTCCTCTCTATCTTTACAGAGACAATAGTTGATTATGATATATTAATGCTGTGATATCATAGAGTGTGTATGTGGTGTTCATATTAGGTAATAGATTGGCATCCAAATTAATAGACAGGGTTCTGAAGCTGCCTTTCATAACCGAGTTAGATTACCAACCGACACGGCCTTCCTCCTCTAGGGTGGACCTTTAAATACTCCCATCTGGAGTATTTCCATTCTCCCAACACTTACTGCATACACATTTCTGTTGACATTCGGCTGTCGGACATAATGACGTGAATAGCCTGCTTCCCTAAACAGGCTGAGACGCTCTGCATGTAGATTTTGGAAAGTCCGTTCGAAAGTCAGAGGTTGCAGAACAGCCGTCTTCCAGTGCCTTATCCACACTGGGGGAGGGTACTAGTTATAAATATGCTGTATTCCATAACAGCTCATCATCTTCATGACATATCCTCCAGCACTGTCTTCTTGTTAAGGTGGAACAGCTACTGAAACCGCATTTAGAGCATGTTAAGGCTTACTGAACAGGGCACATTACTCCCGCAAATTGACAGTAAACACATCATCTGGCTTCTTCCCCTTCCACAAATAGCCCGGCAATCCATTTTTGATGATGATGCTGCAGAACTAGCCCAGCTCAGCGTCGCCTGTCTGACGCCTGCGTGACTCCTGCATTACGCCCATGTGCTTTCTGGATACATGTCTAATCAAGTTGAATTATCCTTGTACAGTGGCTGTGTGTGGCTATAGAGCATTTGGACCTTTTTTGTTAAAGGATGAGACTGACATTGTTCTCATATCTTATTAACTGTCGACAACATCTGGCAAAAAAATATGAAAAGACCAAACCAACGATGTGTTAGTCCGTTTCTCAATACTTTCTGACTTCCCTACTCTGTCTGTGGCTCTCAGCCTCAAGAACATTGGTTCCTACCAACGATGCAAATCTTTAAAAATGGCTCACAAATATATTGTTTTGCATGCAAGAAGATGTATTTAGTAGCTGCTTATGTATTGCCATGTATGAGCTGCTTGTTGTTTTACTATTTCATTGGATTTTTGTATATATTGTCTGTTTTTACTTAATACGCTATGGGCCTTCTCCTTGTGTATATATATATATATATATATATACCTATGTGGCTTTCGTCATTCTTTATATTTCCTGGTTCACGATTATGTGGATTACATACACATCGTGGGATATACACAGTTACAGTGCATTACTTTTCGTATGTATAGCTACGGACAGTGTATGACCTAGTCCATACTGAATTTGGTCTGAACTGGCTGTATGTGCAGAAGCACAGCAGCTTGTTAAAACAAGCAGTAGGTTCACATGCAGAGGAGGACATAGACACAGTAAACAGAGGCTTTGAGCTTGAGAAAATCCTATAACGGTGAACTAACAGGCCACTGGATGAAGCTGAAGATGGATCCGCAGGGTCTGATTAGCTGATGCTCAAACTGGGACTAAGTGCTCTGCTGGCTGAGAGGATGGATAAACTGTGAGTGCCCCGTCTCAATTAATGTGGATATGATCTGTCCTCTCCACATTTAAAAAAAAAAAAAGAGCACACTAAAAGATAATTTGACTCTGTTTGTTGCTGCCACCAGAGACAGAAGGCTTTGATGATGTGTTAGCTAGTCTCAGGCCTGATGGATGCTAATAGTCTCTACGTCATTGAACTTCACTAACTGGGCCCGCAGTTGTTTCTTTCAGTTGAAAAGTAGCTGGTAGGTTTGAGAGAACTTAAGAGTTTGGCATCTGTTCACCATGAAGATGCATGATTGGAGTCTTAAGTGTTACAAACTTTCTAATGCCTGCTCCTACAAAGTCAAACCACCATACGTCTTCATAACCATACGCTGCTCATCCAAGCTTTGGCTCCTCACATGAACAAGCAGTTAATTTAGCGAGTGGAGAGCAATGTGAGTACATCCTGTATTCAGCTTATCACACTGACACTGCAGCAAATATCCATCTGAACAGGTTGGATTGTTCATTCTCTGCAGGAATGTGTGGATATATATGTTTATGCAGGAGTGTGAATCTAAGCCTTGGACATATGTAGCCTACATTATTGACATTATGACACCAGGCACCTCAGAAAACAAAAAATCAACCAATCAAATGAGCGGATGATGAAGTTATGGACCGCCTACCCCAGCTTTAACTGTTAAGCAATCATTACAATTTCTGGGGAGACTGGAACAGTCATCACTGCAAACGTCAATATCAACACAGCATATCACGCTACAGCACGTTCAGGTAACGCTGCATTAATTCTGAGACTGACAGGCTGACAGTCTCTCTACACAAATGTCTGCAAACATATGATTCACAATTCTGTCAGGAAGCCTGAATGAAATGATACGGTGTTGATCAGCGGTGATTAATGGATTATGCAAACCAAACTGGCACAGGAGTAACACTCATTTTTCCTGCTTCATTCCCAGACAGTTCTGTTTGTGTTCATGTGATGAAGATAAATAGCATTGCCTTTGCCTGGTGGAGACAGAAGATGGGGCTGGTGCTCTATACAAGAAATATCCTGCAGGTTTTGTCAGGCCTGTTTCTGCTTTCCTGCACAGTTTGCAATAGTATGGAATTGTGTTTTTGTTGGCCATAGCATTCAATCACAGCCTATCAGAGGCTCTGACAGGTAATAACAGTCTACAGACTATAACCAACGGTCAAATTCAGGCTTGCTTTTGTACAGAATGCATGCCTGGATCGCCCTATCGTATGATAACAAGACTAAGAATAACAGCATTTTTTCCAGCAGTGTCAGATAGCTGCAGGAGATGGAAAAGTGCTGCCTAATGCAACAGCGAGAATCCTCCCTGTATGGACATTATGAATAAAATAATGGGTGCCTGCACTCCTCTATGCTGTCACTCCCAACATATCCAACATCTTTTTCTTTGGTGATGGAAGACAAACAGCATTTATCGACATAAAATTCGGCTCATGAAACTGTTCCCTGGAGGAAGTGGAGAGGAAATCTCCCAATAAACAGACACTCTGAAGTTTTGAATATGGAGGAGGTGGAGGCTGTGGGTTGAATTGTAAATACATGTGTTTTACAAACTGTGGGTATCAGCTGTGTGCCCAGCATGGGTGTTCATATGAAACATACGGTGAGAAGAACAAATGCAAGTGTCACACTGTATATTAAAAAATACATGCACCTGCTCCTCGGATGGTTTGCACTCTTGCATGTTTCTTATGCCACTCAAAGTTCTTTATCACCGACACAAATCCAAAGAGTTTAAAGCTTCGGTAGGCAGAAAATCTTTGGCATCATTGGGCAAAAATTCCATAATAATCTCTCAGCATATTGTAATTCAAGTGTTCTGAGAGACTTCTGCACCTCCTCATGGCTCTGTTTTCAGGCTTTAACAAATCCAGCCAGTGACGGGAGACTTTGGCCAATCACAGGTCATTTCAGAAAGAGAGCGCTCCTATTGGCTGTGCTCCGGCTGGTGGGTGGTGCTTGGTATTTCCTTGATAGATCTCAACATGGCTGCCGGGTCTCAAACTTTCTCATTTCACAGCTAAACGGTACACTACAAGATGATTCTGAAAACATCTGAGGAGAGAAATAGGCATTACTGTCACAGAATATTGATTCATATTTGATCAGCGCTGCCTAGTTTGACTGTTTGATTTGAGTTTGCAAGTGATTGACTCGAAGCTCTCATAGACGGTAGACTCCAGATCAGCTCTGACTGGTTGTTTTCCTCAGGTCTGTGAAATCTTGCAGATGCTGTTAGGAGCACCGGAGGACACCGGAGGACACCGGAGGACACCGGAGGACACCGGAGGACACTGAGAAACATGATTTTTAAATAGTGACCGTTTCATAAAACATTTCTAATCATATTGCTCCGATCTCTTCTACTGCTGTTTGAAGTCCTTTGAAGCAAGTCCAAGTCAAGTCTCAAATAATTTGCGACAAATCAAAGTCAAGTTTAGTCAGACTAGTCTCAAGTACTTATACTGGATATGTTACTATGCTGCTTTACCAGGTCAAAACTGTCATGTTTTTGTTTTCAGGTCTCAGGTTTTGTGACATAACTCTGTCTCTAGTCTACTGGTCTGGAATTAAAGCCTTCAGCACTGTGGACATATTTTGTGTCCATATCCAGATGAAACCTTTGGATTTAATCTAGTCCACTATGTATTTTTTAATGAAATATAATCATTCTTAAACACTGTTTTTATTTTACTTCTCAACCATTTTTGAACCATTATTTACTGCAATGATACACTTCTACATCTTCTATGCAGCTCACAGCTGCACCACTGTCTGAACCATGTGTCCGTTGAAGTGAACTCTAACTCGACATGAAGTCTGGCAAAAGTAATCCAAGCATTCGCTGCATATCACCTCCAATCCAACTTCTCCCCCTTTGGCCCAGCCACGAGGCAGCATCCCAAACTTCTCCTTTCTTTTTCTTTAATGGTTCAGAGTTATTCGAATGGATATAAATGTTTTTGCCGCACCATTGAGCAGGGTGAAAAGCGGTGATGGAAATGGACTTAAAAAAAGAAAAGAAAAAGTGTTCCTCTTGAAGCTTCTGGCTAAACTAGCTGTGCTCTCGACTATCTGTTACCACCTGCACACCGGTCAGTTAGAACAGCTCTTTGGCAGCCATTTGAGGACATGTATATATTTATATACATATACATGGAGTTATAACAGTGCACTGTGGGACTGACCTGGTTAACAACAAATGTGGACAATGGAAATCTTCACACCAGGTGACGATGAAAGCTCTGCTGAGACTAAATATCTGCAGTGGAAATGACCTTTCCTCTGTAGCATTTGTACCAAAAATGTGCTCGTCTCTCCGGTTATGTCCCTGTCACTGATTAAACCCATCGGGAGCGGGGGAATGTTTCAGTGCTGGAAGTAGAACTTGACATAATTACGACTCAAATTTAGTCTTTCATACAAAAACAATACAGCACACAACACAATGGGGAGGTTAAAGCCCTTTAGTTCACAAGTCAAACCAATTATTCTCAGTTCCCACAGGCCTGCTTCACTGTAGTGAGCTTACGCCACACCAAATGATCCACGCTGTATGTCATCTCCTGCATCTTTCAAACATTGTCACCATGGATTGTTTCAGAAAGATGGAGGGAGGGTGCACACCTTTTTCTGAAGTATGCAGGCTTTCCAATATGAATGCATCTCTTCATGCTTTGCCTTACACTCTCATGTCTGATGATGCACTGAAGAAGATGATGGATTTTTTAAAAAGTAGAAAAAAGTCAATTACAATTGATCTCGTGAAAAAGGGATTAAACTTGGAGTAGGGATGCGATTCACTCTGGGAAGTAGGCAAAGACAGTTTAGACTACTTGCTTGACCTGATACATATAAATGAATAAGAACTGTGTGCTCTGAATTCACCGCTCAGCAAAAAGATGACGTTCCAGTCTTATCGAAGGTCTCCTGCTGGAGGTACGGTATGAATAAGTCTTGCTTTGGATTTATAGGACTACACAGTCTTTGAGTCTTTTGAAGTTACAATAAAAGCCACCATGCTTCTAAACAATCTTCACCAAAAAACTTTCTATCTTTTCTTTCTTTTTGTACAATTGCTGAGAAATGGATTTATGTGTTTGTGATCATTCGTGCATCGCTGCAACACGCCTTTCCCACTCTGCCGCATTCCTGCCCATATTCACACACAGCTACGGAGCGTACCGTTGCCTTCAATTCATCTCCCGCTGATCTGGCTGCTTATCAACAAACTCAAGATTTGCTGCATAATTTTAAGAGGCACATTGCCACCTTCCACAGACTCCAGCGAGCAGGATCGAAGGCCGCGCTCCGGCCCAGCGACCAGATTTGTGCTGTGTCGAGCGAACGCGATGAGGCTGAATGTAATTGCGGGACACATTATCAATATATATTTGTGTTGGAATCACACACTACTCGAGAGGTGACAGTGTGAGGCAAAAATCAAAGAATTTGTCCACTCTGAATCTCTTGCACAGCGAGAATCACGTCATGGTTTCATTAAATATGACATGTGGGACATATTGTAGCTTTTTGATTCTTCCTTTTTTTTCTCCTCTGGTTACTCTCCACCAACATCACAAAAAAATATATTTGCCAGACAGAAATCCTGAGGGACAAAGACTGCGATAAAAGCAGTCTTGATTGATTAGACAAGGACAAAACAACAGGATCCTTTTAGTTTTAGGTTTATTTAAAAGGTGAAAATATCTGCCATTGCTGTAAGAATATCCCAAATGTGTTAACTTGTTGAAGTATTTTGTAAAATCAAGTTTTATTTTTGTTTTCATGACTCTGGAGCAGAAACCTGCCTTATCCTTCCTGGTTTTAAAGGGCTGATTTAAAGAACAAATGTTGAAATACTCTGACTGACAGTTTTGATATTAGATGTTTTAGGACTCCCATATATATATATAACAGATGTAGATTGGGCCCATTGGAGGCTGTTTTTAAATTGCTGTTTTCTACTTTTACTAAAGTAAAGAGACTGAATACTTGTACCCACTCTGCAGTTGTGAAATTAAACATTTCAATATAAGTTAATTTATTACAGAATTGCTAAAAAAGTCCTCCTGCCCACATTGTGTGCCAGCCAGTCATGTGGGAAATCTGGTATATTGATTACTTTACAGAGTCTAAAAAGGAAGGAGGGCATTGTTCCTCCAGCGCAAACAAAGCTACGATTTCTACAGTTGAAAGGTGGAAGGATTGAAAGGCCGGTAGAAAAATCAGTTCCAACTCATTTCTCTTCTTCAGTGGAGTCATGGAGGGAGTAAACACACACAGAGGGAAGACGGGGCACAGATCCAACAGGGACCATCACACTTAGAGACTAAGACTAAGCCGTATGTATGGAAACCATAAACTAGGACAAACACTGACACAGAAGCTACAGTACTATCTAGTTTGTTGGTCATTTATTTTGACAGTTACGTTTATACATTAAAGCAGCAGTGGGTAGAAAAGAAGCAAATATGACTAAAAAAAAGTTATTTTTATAAAACGGTTACTATATGCATCTGAATTGCATCTGCAAGATTTCACAAACCGGAGGAAAACAACCAATCAGAACTGATCTGGAGTCTGTGTCTATGAGAGCCGGCTGTCAATTACTCACGAACTCCGACCAAACGGTCAAACTAGGCAGCGGTGAACAAATATGAATCAATATTCTGTGACAGTAATGCCTATTTCTCACCTTAAATGTTTACAGAAACATCTTGTAGTGTACTATTTAGCTGTAAAATGAGACAGCCAATAGGAACGCTCTCTCTCTCTGAAATGACCTGTGATTGGATAAAGTCTCTTGTCACAGGCTAGAGTTTTTAAAAGCCTAAAAACAGAACCATGAGGTGCAGAAGTATAGTTTTCTCTCAGAACACTTGAATTACAATATGCTGAAAGTTTATTATGGAATTTTTGCGCAATGATACCCAAAAATATGTTGCCTACTGAAGCTCTAATCCTTGCACACACGCTACACACACTAATTACAGTTTAGGGGGACACTAGAATAACCGCCTCGTGGTTGTATGCCTCCGCCAACCAGTCAAGTTGCAGTTTACATCCATGTTTGTCCGAAATGTAATTTGTTATCATGTTAGACATTTGTCTGAAATTGTCATAATTAGTATATGAATTCTTGAGATATGGCCAAAAATGTGTTTTTTTGTGAGGTCACAGTGACCTTGACCTTTGACAACGTAAATCTAATCAGTTCATCCTCGAGTCCAGGGGGCTGTTTCACAAAACCTAGACAGCGGATTAAGCCGGGATTTTTCCAGTTATCCTGTCTAAATTTAGCAGCGACTTGGTTTCATTAAATCAGCGGCCCATTAGTTACCATGGAGATTTATTCTGTGCTGTTTTTTCTTGCTTCTGCACGCCCCATATGAGACGTCATTTTACGACGCAGAAACTACTCCCTCCTTATGCAGTAAATTACCAAATTTAGATATCACAGAGGAGTGATACCTCCAGCTTCTGTGAGACTTACTGGTAGTGGCTGCTAGGACAGAACATGTCTGCACCCAGTTAATATTGAAAGCAGTTCTGCATCTGTAAATCTTTAACACTATAAATATAACGCATTTATTCGTGTTCCAATCTCCCAAGTGCTATTTAGCAGCGGTGACAAATACAATGGCATGTGGGCTACATTTATATAGGCCACAGGGGAATTAAAGGTTGCACCTCCGCGGAATGAAAAGTCAACTTTTCTCTTCCGATTGCGAAACAAAAGCTCTTTTTCTCCGACAATAAACTGTCAGCAGCACTAAAGGCCAAGCTCATATTTGTATTTACTCACTGACAGGATGATGTATGTGTCATTAAGACACAACTACACAATTAAATCGTGTCAAATTAGAGAGGCAATAACAATGGGAAGCGCATGGGAGCAAGAGACTCTACATGCTGGTCAATTACCCCTCCTTCCTCCTTCCTCCTTCCTCCTTCCTCTGTGCTCCAGCTCCGAGCCACTTACCCAAGCTGTTGCTAAGCTACAAAAGTTACAAAAGCAGGGGAGAGTCTTTGTGGCAGAGGCGGTAAGGAGCATTCTTCTATAAAGTCTCATCCACTTATCTGTCGGGGAATTAATACCGTACAAACATACAATTAATGCAACGTTGAGGAGAAATAAATGTCTCTGAAACAGAGGCGGGAGACAAAAATAAAACTCAGAAATAAAAATGTAAAAGGAACATGACCTGTGAGGGATGATTGCAGTGAAATTTTCACCAAGCTACTGCAGAATATAGCTACTGTGCTCTCTTGATTCTTTACATGCCGATGTCTTGATTACGTCACAGTGTTAGCTGGAGGCAAAACAAGAGAAAGATTTAGCAACTTTTCAGACCATCTTAGCAACTTTATTTTTAAAAAGCATCTAGTGACAGATTTAGCGACTTGTCAACATCGGGAAAAAAGCGCTCAGAGTAATCACAGTCCATGTCTGCTCTGCCAACAGCACGGGGTCTCTCTCTCTCTTATGCGACCAAAAACCTGTCAAGAGCGACTAAATGTTTTCAATGGTCGCACCGGTGCGCCTGACATTTAGCAGGTCTGTGTCTCTGTGTGTGTGTGTGTGTGTGAAACTGCGTCATGTACTCCTCTTCAAGCGACACCACAACCATAAAACATACTGCTAATTCAAAATTAAGAAAACCATTGATTGTTTTTTTGTCAAGAAAGATGTTGCGGTGCGCGTCACACCTGTCCCACCTGTCCCACCTGTCCCACCGCTCCCTGATACGCCTAATCCTGATCAGAGGCACCAGAATCATTTCACAAGTGGGGAGGGCAAAAAGTGTGTGTGACACTGTACATTTGATAACATGAGACAACTTAACGGCTAATTTCTTCTCTGCTCCGGTGATCTCCAAAGAGCTGATCTCCAAAGAGCTGATCTCCAAAGAGCTGATCTCCAAAGAGCTGATCTGCTCTGAGCGCATCTCTCTCTCTGTCACTCGATGACAGTCCCATAGGTAGACTGTTTGGGATGCAGTAAACTCCCTATAATACTATAACGGCTGGGACAGACAGGGCGCGTGAACAGCATGTGGCGGCTGCCTCGCTGAACTGCCTCACGTCTCAAACGTGTGTCACCAGTCCACACCAGCAGTGTTTCTGCTGCCAGACATTTTTTTCCACATACAGTTTGCCTTTCATAATTGACAATTGCATTTAATTATTAATTGCATTGCCCATTTGTAAATAATAATAATAATAATCTACAATTAAAAATCCATACGTTATTCATTCATGGAGCTCTGCAAGTCACTGCATTTTCTACAACACTGTCCTGTAAATGTTTCAGATAAAAGCCTTGTGTTAAAAAAAAAAAAAAGGAATTCTGTCCACAGCCAAAACGCTTGAGGGCTATTATTTTGGAACGGAAGCAGGACGTGTTGAGTTAAAAATAAATATTTTTTCATGCCTGTGACATATTCTACAGATACAGACATTGAAACTGTAATAATGTTGCTGATATGATGGTATGATGTCAATATACAGTCAAAAGATCACTTTCACTGTCTGTTGGTGCTGTGACCTGCTCGTGGTAAAAATAGGCGAGACCTGTAATTTCTAGAAAAGACGCAGCCGAGCCAAGCCGCGCCTGAAAATTAAACTCTGCATTCTTCCACATTCAGTTCTCACAATTCAAATTCAGTTCTTAAAATTCAGTTTCACTTTACTGAGACACACATCCGGTCATGGAGGAAGAGCAATCGAGTGCAGATTCAGAGGCTAGTCAATTTCAAATCCTGGATCCAAAGTTACAGAAAGGATGACGCTCATGATCTTCACTTGCTTACTGTCCCATTGATCTACTGCAGAGCAATACGACTCTCAGTATCCATTACACACTGTCTTTTGCAATGACCTGCACAGATCAAGTTAGAGTGTAACCGTCATCTTAAATGTTGAATCTCATATCCATGACTGCTCCAAATACAACGTATTGTGACTGCACTTTTATAGCATCGTATTCTGAAATAAATGATTTGACTTTTTAATTTGCATTTGAATTTTCTAAACTGTCTATATCCATTATCAATGCCAAACACCACATCAAATACATGACACATTCCATTATAGGCAGATGAATGGAAATTGCAATTCCCAATGTAAATTTGAGCATGTTGGACATGCTCATGGTAATATGGCTTAACTCTATTAGTGTGTTGCAGCTCAAAGCACATGCTATGTGTGGCAAAACCACCGGCTGATATTCCCCATCTCCACTGTAAACTAGAATATCTATATGGTAGTCGATGAGAAAGCCACTTTGCTATATGAATGTTCTCAAAGTGGGCTTTTAGGATTAGTGGGAGTCCTGGAGAGGTTCCAGGACTGTTTGAATCATAGACATTACTGTCGTCATTGTGAGTGCTATGGGTATCTCTATAGTCTAAACTGATGAAAGAAAAAACTCTTACCATGCTGGGATCCATGAGGGACAAGAATCTGAATAATTGAGGCCTGCGGCTTCAAGATGAGATGAGATGTCTTATTGTAAACATGTTTTATTAAAGATTCTCCAGTGGTTGAGCAACACTGTGGGCATATTGTCCACATCAACACTGTAGGCAATGAATACCCAGAAAGCATTTGCCTATAGTACACAGAAACATGCTGTAACCACCCAGCTTCCACTGGTGTTACATCGTACGTCGCCTACAGTCAAACCAAAATTAGTGTAAAATGAAAGTGCAATTTTTAAGATTCAGAGAGCAGCTTCAGACAACTATGAATGTCAAGTCTTTATCACACGGCATTTAATTAAGTTGGTTTTCCATGTTTCCATTCACATATTTTATGTGCATTTATGGAAATGGAAAAATTCGATTTGACTTCCTCAATTGCAGTTTTTATGCTGCTTAAGGTGGTTTTTACCTTTGTCGAAAAAGAGTCGATGCACTAAAAAGGAAATGAAATCGCCTTTGCCGAATAACTTTTATATTTAACTCATATGACGGATCAGCTGTAATTGCTGGTGCCATCTTCCTGGATATATATTTATATTGTCTTGTTCCCAGCATGAAACATGGCCGATACCAGCAGACATGAAAAAACTATTAAAACAAATTCCTGAAGACCTCTCTCCATTTTTCTCTCGTAGATGGTTAGATGACCAAGCCGACTTGATTTGTTTCCGGTTCACAACCTCTACTTCCTCTACTCTGTTTACTGGCGGATTACAGCCATGCGTAAAGCGTAGCCTACAGTATGTACGGCGCTGTAGACGAGTGTATTCGCTCCAAACCAGTTGATGGAAATGAGCTTAAATCACATTTCTTTTTTGCAACATTTCAAAGGTTTGCTTAAAATTCGCTCGACAATTTCATGGCAACATGGCTACTGTTCTACAGTCTGTTGCATCAAGGTCAGCATATATGAATTATTTTATATCCAAGTACTTAATGCATTTAAAAATTAACTCTACAAAAATGCACAGGCAAGTGGTTGCCAACTTATACAGTATGTGTCACAAACAAGCTTCTCCAGAGTGAGCTCTTCTTTGTGCTCAGGTAAACACAGACGTGATGAATCCTGAACATTCAGGCAGGTAAGATACAACATGGATGGAAACCTCAAACTTCAGAGTGTGCAGACAGACTGAGGTGATCAATGAGTCATGCTGCACATATCTTGTAAAATAAAATTAAAAATCAACACATCTCAGCCTGCATGTTGCTTTGTATTTGATAGAAATGCCAGAGCATCTGAACGACTCGAAATATTAAAACAAGTGAATAAAGAGGGATGAATGAGAGGTGGAATGAAAGCATTGAAATAAAGGAATGTGAAGGACGGAGTCATGTTTCAGTGTGCAGTCATTCTGTCCCCGCTCCTCTCCTCTTCAAACGTCCTTGGGCTGTCATACAGTTCTGCTATTGCAGACACTGCAGAGGAGATATGTTGTGATGTCCTTTATTTTCCTCTAGAGGACAGTAGAGCTGCAAATAATTAAATAGCTAAGATAGGTGAGCCCAACAGTTGTGGCTATCGCTCGTCTCTTTTTTTGTTGTTTTATCATGCCAACATTGCACATTTACCACATATTAGAATATGCTTTACAAATTGCCCATCAGTGAGATTGAGCTTGTAATTTCTGTATTTATTTGAATTCTTTCTGTCATCCCTTGTTCATTAACATCAACGGTGCATGAGAACTCAGCCCACCCACAAAGCAGCTAATTCCACAAAACCCCAAGTCACGCGGGCGAGTGAGTGTTTGAGGAGATTAAAACAAGAAGAGGAAGACAGAGAATGACTCATTATAACTTCTGAGAGTCTGTTGTTTCCTTTGCATGGCAATGTACTCTGCAGCATTAGCGTGGTTGCTAATGTTGTGCTATCAGTTTTCTATTAATCTGCTCCACAATAGGAGGGCGAGGGCGCCGGTCTTAATTCTTTCTGATTCTGTTGCCTCAGCTCCCTCTAAACCAAGAGGATTAATGCAGTGGTTACAGTGAGCTCGTCAAAGGTTCGTCCAACACCAAACCACAGAGAGGTGACAACAGAAGGACAAAAAAAAAAAGAAAAACAGCCTGCCAGTCAGTTTTATTCCTTTTAAAGACAAGAAAATAGGAAAGCTCAAAGGATGCATTTGTTCAGTGACAGTGGAGAAAGACCTGAAGAACTGCAAGCAAGGGGATCAATTTTCTCCCCTAAGGGCTTGTGTGGTGTCCCCAGCTAAACGCAGAGAGATTGTTAGAGTGGAAGGGCGGAATAGCTGTATTTTTACCATCTGAAGAAGAGCTAGACGGAGGGGGCCGGTGCAGCTTAAGTGTGGATATCTGCCTCGAAAGCAGAGGACTAGATGGCATAAGCAGGGTTTAATTTGTGCTGGATGCAGCCAGAATCCCACATCATTCAGCTCTTTTCAGGCACCAAGGTCCTTCACATCTAATAATCACATTTATAAAAATCCTCAGACAGCTGACCTGCGGTATCGACCCTTTGCTCTCCTCGCGTACACCAGGCCGACCGATTTCATTTCTGCATTATGCTCATTGTTGAGAGTTGTGTTGGACTTGAATACAAGTGCACACATTGGCAAACAGCAATTACAACAGCTAGGGTGGTTGCCTTTGAAGGACAGAGCCATAGAACCTCAACTCAGTGTGGTTCTTAATATCTATAACAACAGAGCCCGGGAGTATCTCAAAGAGCACTAGTGTAGGGGTTGGGAAGCTCAAGGCCATCAGACTGTAGCTGATGTTGCTGCCTAGCTTGCCGAGGTTCAATACCAACATTCAATCAATCAGCAATGCAGTCTTGTACGTCACTGATCACTGTAAATAAGTCACTCTCAATATTAATGAATGCACACAGAAGGATTTACAAACATACTTGCAAATCTGCACTTCATGTTCGGTGCTTAATTTACTTATAAATCACAAGGTGCTGGAGTACGGGGCGGGAGATAATCCGCCGGGACAGGAAGCAGAGTGCAGGTCTCAAAACACTTGTGAGATCCCTGTTTAACATAAGGACATCAGACACAGATAATCTCCATGCTGATGTGCCATGTCAAAGATTAGAGCCTCGGAGCCCGTGCGCTTCATGCCAATGCATAGACAGGACAGTGTTGTTTCTTTGAGATAACACTGTGCTTGTGCTGCTGCTGCAGAAGTCAGTTTGCATTAGTTGATCTCAAGTAAAGAGACGACAAATTAGTACTTTGTGTGACAGTAGCCATGTAGTCTTACATGCGCATACAATTCTTACAAAAAAATTAATGAATTGGCATTTTTTTCTAGTCCAATATGGAGCCATACCAGTCTCAATATAAATTAATGCACACAGAAACATTCAGAAATGTATTCTGTGATTTATATATAAATGAATCAGTCAAAAATATGTTTCAATGCACGAAAAAAATAGTTATCGTTGTATGTAAATGTAAAAAAAATCCACATATAACAAAATAAAATTCACAAATATATATATTTATATAAATTGACTAAGCTACCTGGATGTAATTCTGTAAAGGATCAGTCTGGTGATTGTCTATATTTTTCTTTTTGTCAACAAATCACATAAAATGACCAAAACCAAGGATAGTGTGTGTTTCATCTGTGCCATAGAGCTCCAAAAAATATTAAGCTCACATGAATTAGCCACATTGTTGCACTGGGTAACATATTCCTTCATCACCATGAACACACACTGTGTTTATTTTGACTCAATCCCACATAGAGCGTCCTGCTGCCACAAATACTCACTAGAGCAACAAATGTGGATTAACCCACCACTGAAAATAGTCCCCAACAAATACACTATTTCCTCCTGTTTGAGTAATGTTTGCTAAAAACTACAATAACCAGCTGTTTTAGGATATTACTGAGCCTTTAAAAATAAACTATATATTTGTGAGTCGTCATTAAAGATGTACGTCTTCAGTTGGAACCAATGGTCTTGGGGCTGAGAGCCACAGACAGCGCTGATATCAGCTTGAAAGCTCACTATCTTTGGTTTTACCTTTTCATTAGATTTGTTCACAAGAACAAGTACAGAACAAAGATAGCTTCATCCACAATGACTCAAGTGTCATACTCAAGCATCTGCATCTTAATAAACACAGATGAAGTGGGTGTCAAGACTGTCATCAGATATTGCATAAGGTGACATGTGGGCCAAACTTCAAACATGTCAACGCAGTCGTTTTATAATAGGCCTTGGATATTTCCATCATATATAAAGACAAGCAAACACTCAGGGACATAATGTAATGACAGGACATAATGTAAATGTGTGTTTAACCAAACTGAAAGGCTGCTTTGCTGTTGAAACATGTTTGATTGCACACATCCACAATGCTTTCTGTATAAATGTCTGTGCATCTTGATAAATGAATCCCACTGTGAGTACTTTGTGAAGTCTATCTAGACGGAGAACTGGACTGCACCACTCCAATCTAGGCTCACTGTACTGCAGCCTTATTAATATAATGGAACTGAAAGGAATTGCTGTTTATGTAAGCAACGAGCAAGTTATAAATATTGTGAAAGTCTATAAAGAAGATTGACTACAGTGCATTTTATTGTGCCTTAATCTACAAATGTTATCATCATGAGTGAAGTACCTTTAATTAGTGTATTATGCTAAGCACTGTGCAATTGAAATGGAGTGTCTGGTGGAAACACTTATTGCATTTCAAGTACAATGGAAGTGAGTAGAGACAGTTGGCTGCAAAGCAGCGTGTTATAGATCCAAGAGTGAACACGGCGTCCTGCATCCTGAGGCCAAGCTGCAAAGATCCGCTTACTGAAATGAAAGTTGTTTCTCATCTAAACAGTGAATGGGCTATAAATATGAAGAGTCAATGGAGCGCATTGATGTCAACATTTTAGCAATCACAGACAAATGTTGCCAGAGTGAGCCCCACCTCATATAGCAAGTTAAAGACACAAGTAGAAGAAATAAATGTAGGGATGCACAGGATCATTTTTGTATTGCTAAAAACGAGAGCTCAAATCTTTCTTACCAAACCCTAAGAATTTAATTATTGCACATATTGTCAAGTGCTTTTTTCTTTTTAATTCAAACAACAAGAAAGAAAGTCTCTAAAGTGGCATATGTGCCCGCTGAAAGATGTGACAGTTTTGAGCACAGGCTTTAAAACAATTATCATCATGAGCAACCGGGGATATCTTATGTTAACACTGAGAGAGTCGGATAATGAAAGAACAAAGCTGCCCATTAATTGCGATGTATATTTATAACTCAGACTCTTCAAATGCTGTCATAATGACTACCGGAGAGTTGGATTAATCTGTCTATTAAAGTTTATTCTTTTTTGTATCTTAATGGAGTTTCTGTTTTAAATATTGCCTGCATTTAATTTGTGTTATTTATTTGGCGTACATTGAAAGTGACAGCTACCTAACAGCTCCGGTGAGATATTCAGTAACCGAAGAGATCTGAGTAAACTTTCCTCCCTCAGGGGTTAAAAAAAACCACATTTAATAGAGGAGCAGTTCAGATGTGTCAATTGTCTAAAATGGCTTCTTTAGCAGTGATTAAAAGTGGAAATGGAGATTGGAATTGATCCCAGCGCTGCTAAGTGAGGCACTGAGAGCAGGAAACATTTGGCATTTCTAAATGGACTGGAAGGCCAGTTGATATTCACAGTGTTGCAACTGCACAGATGTTTCTACCAAATTTCGATTAGCAACAACATATTGAACAACATATTGAACTACAGTATAAAGCCAGGAATCTTTCTGTGAGTATATGTCCTTTGCATATCTCGAGAACCGCTCTCGATCTAATTCACACTTGGCGGGTGTATTGCTCAGGACCACAGGGAGTGCAGTGTCGAATGTGGTGCAATTTGACCAGATGGTGGCGATATAACAATGAACTTTACGTTTTGGCCTGTAACTTTTGAACTGCGAGTTTCATAAACAACATTCTTTCTGCGGGTCCAGATCAATCTATCCATAAGCCATGCCCAGTTGCATCTATATTGAATCTTGTCTAAATCAGATTTTTTGATACTCCTACAAATTTTGAGCGATCGTCACCAAATTTGGTGCAGATTATATCAACATACGTTTATATCTACATAAGGAGCGGGTCCCCTCTCCACGGCGTTCGCCATGTCGCACTGCCATGTTTCTACAGTAGGAGTCGTTACTCGCTGCCGTCGCTGCTGCCACTCTCTCTCTCTCTCTTGCTTCACCACTCTCTTACCACATACACACACTCTCTACGCACTGGCTCTGCTCCAGATGGCTCTAAAGGGTCATTCACGTTTTTGTGTCGGCCACCGTATAGCTCTCCAGCACGCTTGGCACATGAGAGAGGCTTCAATTGATTGCAATCTCATCACCTCACCACAGATACAACCAGATCCTTCACACTGTTCCTTTAACATAAAAAAAATATACAGTTATTGTCTTAATAATGCACTTCCCATGCTCCGTCTGATAGTCTGTAGATATGTAGCCTATAGATAAGATATATTTAATAAAGTATAGTTGTACCTACAGGATACAGTAGTGCACAGAAGCATGCCACGAGGCAGACAAGCACTCATGTCTGCCTGCCTCTTCACATGAGAGGCACGGTGAGAATGTGGTCTGAGCGTTCGGATCACAATACATCCTCAATGCGTCTTGAGTGTGTTCACGCCTGTACTTAGAAGTGTCCACTTGTGATCAGATCACCCAGGAAGCATGTTAATGCCAGGTCTGAACAGGGCTGTGCTATTGCAACCACATTTGGTGGACATGTGTAGATAGGATGTCTGAGTGACCTTGACAAAGTTGGTACCATTTGGCCCGTAGGTGGTGCTGTAGCAGCATCATCTTACTATAAAGGAAGAATTCTCTGTTGTCTGACTGTGTATGTATGTGTGACTGTCCTTCGCACATCTGGAGAACCGTTAATCCAATCAACTTCACACTCGGTGGGTACAAGCAGCCATACCATAGTGGTCGACAACACTGCAAGCAGAACTTCTGGGGGCCAAGCAATTGGCCCGTTACGGTCGGGCACACGCTCCGAACGGGCCCTGCTCTAGTTAGAGAAATGGCAGATATACAGTTCCTTTCTAACCACATACTGAAAAACTCATTCAGGTTGCCTTCAGTATGTTCTGATGTTTCTACAACAAAAGATTTGTTTTTCCACCTTTCATGGCAATGCAGAGTCCATTCCTGAGAGACGCTCTTTATTCCACTGTAGCTGCAGATAGGACTGGACCTTTGTATCAATCCACAGCTGCTAGTGAAATAAACCTGTTTAAATGTCGCACATTTACCAGATTTCCTCTTCAACAATATTTATTCTCATGTTATAAAAGATAATGAATGCTAAGAGTTGTGTCACACCCACTAAATGCATGGCAAATGAAATAACTCAGCTGTGGCATCCTCCTGCAATGAAACAGAGAGGGATCATTACATAAATCCAAATCTGCGGGAAGACAGATTGTTGGTGTCAGCTGCGGAAATCTGTCAGAGCACGACAGGGAAAACCTCAGCCCTGACCGAGCGAGCCTTGGGAACAGCGCGAGAACGAGAGGGAAAAATCTATTTATTTGTTTTGTTCCCCCCTCGGGATGTACAGAGTCCCCTCCAACAGAGCTGATGCTATGGTCATACCTGTCTGCAGCAAGCATGCCATCCCCAGTAATGCACCTTCGATCAATTCCACCGCCATCGCTCAGGTGGGTTAAACATCAATTGATTTGTGGTTTGAGATTTTCTTTTCTTATTCTACGTTTTTTCCATCCAGATAGTCTGCAGGCGGGGAAGCTAGCCAGCGATCATTTCAAGGATATGTTTAAATTCTCATATCTGAGGAAGTCTTTAGGCAACCTAGAAAATGCTTTTTTTCAGTCGAACAGATAAGTTAAATGAACTCCTTTTGATAAGTAAAGAGCATTGCGCCATGTCGTAGGGCTTCTTTTTGGCCCATCACGCAAGGAATTCAAGGCCCCGGGAAGCGAATCACATTACATTCCCCTCTCAATTATATTATCTCTAACATCCTGAGACGTGAGGTTTCACAGAAATGGTGTCAAAAGCTGTGTGCAGTGACTGCTTACTAACCTGCACACATAATCTTACAGGGATGCACATTCTCTCATGGTCATTCCGCTCCTCTCTGTATTGAGTGATGCATGCATACACAACTGTATGTGTGCAGGTATAGGACAGGAGGTGATGCAGTGATTTGCTTGGAATAAACATGAGAGCAGTATTGACCTTATGCATTCCAAGGAAGTTCTTCGACTCCATTATTTTGTCGTTTTACTGTCTACACTGGAAAGAAAAGGTTACGATATTGTAACCCTAATTCTATAAGCACATGCAGAGCCCTCTACTGGACTCTATGGGTACAGTGGGTGGAGCCCAATGAATGCTTATGACACAACATCGACCCAACCACACTGATCCTGACCAGCTAGAGGTTAGTCGCCACAGCCCTTTAGTTTCTGTTTTCTGTTTTTTTTCTGATTGGGTTTGTGGTCCCGGGCCTGAAAAAGTTTGAGAAACACTGTCCTACACAATTAAAAAGACAGCCAAAAGTAATCATGGTAGATATACAAGGCATTTCATTTTTGCACGATATGAGCAATATACCCACGTGTGCCGCTTGTAATAGCCTACAAACTGTCGCAGGTAAATAATGAGCTATCTCGGCATTGCAAATGTTAAAGAGAAAGATTTTACCCCATGTTGCAGCAGCCACAGTCATGATATACTGTATGGTGTATAGATCTGCTCAAACACTGATTGTCTTAGAGGTCCAATATAGAAGCCTCAAAGCTATTTTAAAGCGTTCTCCAGACTTAGAGTATAGAGGTACCCAGGTTTATTGGGTGGAAGCTCTGTAATACAGAACGTAACAATGACAAAAGACATGGGGAACCAACAAGGGCAGACTGGCTTTGAAGAGTACTGAGAGGTTTCCTGGTGGGCCGCTGCATTCATTGCGCCGATGCAATGAAAAATATTAATGTACAATTGTTTAGCTCAGTTTTCTGTACTGGTTTCATGAGGAATTCTTAAACAAACAAGTGCTAAAGAGACAAGCGCTAAAATGGAGCGTTTCAGACAAAGGGTGAATACAAGTATATTCAGACAAGAATAATGTGTTTTTGGAATATTAAGGCATGCAAGCATGTTCTAGTAGAAACACAAAATACAAGTGTGAACTTGAAAATGAGCATATTATGCCCCTTTTAACACAGACTGAAAGGGACATCATCCGGGCTCATCAATTGAAAAACACATCCCTCGCCTGTTGATGGCAAGTCCTCTGGCTGCCCTGGATAACAGTGTGTGTGATATTATGGATGCCCTGGATAACAGTGTGTGTGATATTGTGGCTGCCCTGGATAACAGTGTGTGTGATATTCTGGCTAACTGCATGGTGAGTGTCTGAGGGCCCTCTGACCTTGGGAAGCGAGCTATAGAAGCACACTGCCGCTGATGGCTCTATTGAACCTAAACGAGGCGGAGGGAGGCGCTCTTTAGAGGGCCAACTGGCCAGCTGCTGCTGAATAACACACAAACAGGGAGCACGGCAATAAAGACACCCAGAGCCGCTTTATCCACAACCTGTCATGAGCAGAGCTTTAACTACTACCCTCAGGTAACGCGGGTGCAGTGTGAGCAGCACAAGGAAATGGGGAGACTTTTTCAAATTGCCTTTTTGACGGTTTCACTTTTTCCTTTTCTTTTATTCTTTGCCAGGCCAAAATTTCAAAGTGATGGAAGAGTGACAATGCCCTCTCTTTTTTTTCCAACAACTGCTAACTGTTTATCCCAAAATAACGGCCGTGCTTTTGAAGCTACCCACTGTGCATCCTGTGCTGTTACATGGCAACTGAATATATTCAACTGTAATACCTTTCTTGTGCTACTCAGATTTAGAAGCAAACATAGATCAATATGTCCTTGTCTGGCAGATATAATTGAGAGCATGAGTAGAGATGCTATTTGCTCTGTGAAAGCTATTGGAAAAAGAAAGAGAGAAAAAGAAATAACCTGCACTCCCCAACATCATCAGCGGGCATATTTGTGGTATAAAACATTGGCTTAATCATTAAAACAAAACCTTAAATGGATCATGAGCAGATGAGATTTTCCGCGACTCTATTCATGCTCTATTTAGGTTGACATGCTGGAATCAAGCTACTTTGATGCGTGTGGAGGCCATCTCGATAAAACATAACAACTAATGGAACATAATCTCACACTGCAGCCTACAATACCACTCTGCTCTTCCCATCAGACAAAAGAAATCCGTGCATAATGGAGCATGGGGGAGCCAACAGCATTAGCAGGAATTTGATTTCTATCAGAGACTTTTTCACATTGATCATCAACAAGCCACATTAGGGCTGAAACGATTCCACGAGAAACTTGAGTAACTCGATTACTAAAACTCATCGACGCAAATTCGTTTAATCCCCCCTCCCCCCTCCGCCAATGCCAACTCCGGGGCGCGGGTCTGCTAATCAACGATGTACAGATTCAATTGAACAAAATATCTGTGTTGACCTTGGCTGGAGGAGGAACATTCAGTCCTACTTGGCTAAATAATGGAGCTAACAGCTAACATTAACGAAGGTTCCAATGAGTTACATTATGGTGCATTCAAGCTCTATTCAGTAAAAATGAGTAGGCTACTGGGCGTAGGTGAATTCTAACGTTATTGTGATGTGTTCAAATGTAATCTTGTAAAATGTAGTTTTCAGTTGTTTGAAGAAGATGTTTTCACAGCAATATAAAATATAAAATAGAGAGGGAATTATGACTTGTTTAACTTCCTAATGTTAGCTCTAAGCAGCTCAGAATACATAATTAAAATGACAAATGCCAAGATCTTTTTAAATCAAAGCAGACAGATAATGCTATGATAATATTATTTTGCAATTAAGCAATAAAAATGCTGTTTTTTCTAAAAAAATAAACCAATTTATTGTTCAGTCTTATTTTTTCGTTTGTATATTTACTTTTGCTCATTAATAAAGTGAAATATTTTGTATCTGTTTACTTGATTAATTAATGGAATAATTGGTAGAATACTCAATTACTAAAATAATCTATATGCAGCCCTGATCCACATTGTCCTGGTAGGCAACCATTGCTCTTTTCACCTCCCCAGCTGCTTCTTATGGTCTATTTGTTGCATGCTCCTCGACAAAGGACTCAACCATACTTTCTTAATAAGCTGAAAATTGAATAGCCTTCTTAGGCCAATGATAAAGAAGGTGAAAGAGTAGAGTGCCGTTATCATTATACTGATATTACTTTTAAAGAAGGAATTGATTTGACCTTTAAAGATAAAAATCTCTCTGTGGTCAGTCCTGTGTGGAATTATGGCATTACACTGTTCATATTTATTGATTACAGGACAGTAATGAATATGTCATCAAACCTCTTAGCAAGAGGCAAAAACAAGAAACACAGATTCCACTATCAGTGTCCTGCATCCGAAATAATAAAGTATGGTCCCTGCTCATCTGGACCGGGTTGCACCGATTGGTCTTTACTAAGCCTGGTCCTAACTGTTAAAGCTGAAAGAAATGGAGCAAATATGATTAAAAAAGATTGTTTTTATAAAACGGTCAATATATCCGGACAGTGGTGCATGAGACTAAAAGTTAATATGAAAAAAGTCATGTGTCTCTGTGTCCTCCGGCGTCCTCCGGTGCTCCTAATGGCATCTGCAGGATTTCACGGACCTGAGGAAAACAACCACTCAGAGCTGATCTGGAGTCTGCTGTTCAGCGCTGATCAAATATCAATTCATATTCTGTTACTGTAATGCCTTTTTCTCGCCTCAAATGTTCTCAGAAACATCTTGTAGTGCACTGTTTAGCTGTAAAATGAGAAAGTTTGTGACCCGACAGCCAGTTGAGAAGAAATACCAAGCACTGCCCTCCAGCTGGAGCAAAGCCAATAGGAACGCTCTCTCTCTCAATGAAATGACCTGTGATTGGCCAAAACTCTCCCGTCACAGGCGAAAGATTTTTTAGTCTGAAAACAGAGCCAAGAGGAGGTTCAGAAGTCTAGCTTTCTCTCAGAACACTTGAATTACAATATGCTGAAAGGTTTTCAGGAATATTTGCCCAATGATGCCAACAATATACTGCCTACTGACACTTTAATGGAATGCCCAGTGCGTTTCCTTCCACCGTGAAAGGGTGCGGTGACGTCCGTGATAAAGCATCGGCATTTGACGCCCAGAGAATGAGAACAGGCTTATAGGCTATATGAGATGCACCATTGTGTTACAATCTGGTTACTATTGCAACGGCCAATATTTTGACTTTATGCCTCCTGACTAGGCGTAATATTTACACCCGGTCTTAGCGAGGAGAAGGCTTAAGCCTAGTTGGTGCAACCGGCATAACTATTATGTTGGACTTATAAAGCCACGTTACAACCGACTTAGCTGAAGTACAGGCATAAGTCCTGTTGGTGCAACCGGCCTGGAGCTGGAAACAAGCAACAAAAAATTGTCGCAGGCCCTTTATTTCATGAAAATTTGCAAAACACAAGCCATAGTTTTCCCCTGTTATTATTTCACACACTTCAGATCCAGATCCAAATCATATCTACAACCTACTGCATGCTTCCCAATTACCAATAATCTGTAGAGAAGGTGTTGCCTCATCCATTAGCAGCAGCAAAGATTCATCACTGAACAGAAATAATGAGCCCCAAGTTTCCCCACCATTAATTTTCTGTTAAAGAATGTATACCCTTTTTTTTTTGGACAACGCCAACTGGACAGACAAATGAGTCCAATTTATTCCTATTAAATGGGCACTACGGTGGGGGGCGGAGTCTGTGCCATATGGCATTAAGGTAGTGTGACATGAAGCAAACAGCCCTCGTAGACACACAGCTGTTCAAGTACTGTTAGAAGGCAGAGACATACCTGGCTGCAATTCCCTAATGGCTACATGGATGTGGTCCATTTGCTTTAAAATGCAAGCGTGTGATATACTGTATGTGGGTGTGCTCAGATGTTTGGGTGTGTTCAGATGTTTGGGTGTGCTCAGATGTTTGGGTGTGCTCAGATGTTTGGGTGTGTTCAGATGTTTGGGTGTATTTTACAGTAGATGTTTTTGGAGTATTCCTGATGTCTGTCTGGTTTCTATGTACACAGTAATCATGTTTCCGTTGTCTATCGTTATTTTTCACAGATCTTTTTTTTCTGGCTCTGGCTCATGAAGATGACGACCTCATTTATAATCCCAGCAACAAAGCCCTTATTGGCTCGCTACTTTTTGGGGGACCAATCAGTTAACACAACACCAGACGTGTGGGCATAATGATAAAACAGCCATGCTGCCACAGCACTAGTGCTTTTAGTTTATGTTTGCATCGATGATTGTGGTGTGGGGAGTTCTATGCAGACAAAAATGCCTGCTTGCAATTTACCTTTCTCTAATAGGATTCTTTCTCATTCCAACCCGCTAAGAATAGAGATATTTAATTCAGTTTATCGCCAGCTTTCAAATTTCAATTAGAGCCTCTTAAACTGCAAAACAAGATATTCTCAAACAGTGCACTTTCATGCCATTTGCTGTTAAGTCAGCAGATGCCGGCTCGAGAATGCCTAAATAAAAGTGTTATTTGCTTGAAAACAAGAAAACACTTTTCTGTTCCTGTGAACTTCCCAAATATTGCGACGTCTGAAACACTCAGACAAGTGTGCGGTGCATAAATAGAGACTGGAGGCTGAGAGCCCGGGATGCAGCCGTGACCGCGTTCGAGATGATGACTTGCAGAACATTAACAGACTTTGTCATCTGCTCTGCTTCGCTGTTGCTTACATGAGATACGCCCACTCATTTTCTCTTTAGTTGTGACCTTGAGAAATCTTTTGGAGAGGTGCAAAGAAAATGAGCTGGAGTATGTGTCAGTGTGTGTGTGTGTGTGTGTGCAACAATTAATTCACTTGTATACTACGCCTATGAGTGCTACAGCAAAGGAGGGAGAAGAGCCCTTCACATCATTTGCCAGGAGCGGTGGCTGTGGGTCAGGAGGTAGAGCGGTCGTCCACTAATCAGAAGGTCGGTGGTTTGACCCCTGGCCCCCTGCCGTCTGTCAAAGTGTCCTTGGCAGCCTCTGCCACCAGTGTGTGAACGTGTGTGAATGTGTGAATGCTGACTCGTGTTGTAAAGCGCTTTGAGTGGTCGCTAAGAGTAGAAAAAGCGGCGTATAAACGCGAGTCCATTTACCTGCCTTCGCTGTTATCTTTGATTGCAAAGGAGGCTCACGTGGCGCCCGTTAGACGATGGATTGCTCCGATGGAGTCACGGTGACAGCCACGCAGGTTGTTTAAAGGGCCATTCGGATGCAATCTGAGAGATTTCAGCCTGGATTTATGCCTCCCCTATTGCCGGGGCTCCTCACTCCGGAGCTATGGTAAACGGGAATGAATTATTGTGTCGGGAAGCAGACTTCCCCCTCTCTCTCTCTCTCCCTCCCTCCCAGCCAGCAGGCCCTGAGCTGAGCAGTCTGGCTTGTGCTGCGCATTTCATTAGCACTCTGCAGCACTTCACCTGCGTGTGCGTGTGTTTCAAGCCCATTAACTCTTTCATTAGTGGAGCTCGGTTCATGTCATGTTGAGGTCATAGGTGTCCCCTTTCTGAAAGAAAATGCAATTCATTAAAATGGCCCATATGCTGAATGTTGGTTATTCTAAAAGAAAACCTCACTTTCCAACTAAGGCTGCATGTGTGATAATAAAGTGTTATGGCTGGTATCTGTTAGATATAGATGTAAATGTAGATATAAGCCCTTCAGACACTGAATATGTAACATTGCTCAGGCTGTTCTCATGGACAGGACAGGTGACGTAGTATAAAGAGCAAACAAGTCTGTATAGCGAGGGGGTTGGGGTGGATAGTTGGGTCTAAAAACATCAGTCTTTCACCCAGGAGACCGCTGTTTGTGTCCCGAGTGAAACCAGAAGTCAACGTCACATAACTTCTGTGCTTACTGTAAGTAACGCTACTTGTCTATTGTAACCCAATCCACAATGTTTTCCTAAACCTAACCAAGTAGCTGTGTTGCCTTTACACCGCAGGAGGTAAAGCAGGCACACCGATCGATCGTGTTGCCGGGCATTCGTTGGAAAAAGCATGAAAAACAAGAAAATAACTTTTTGTAAGATACAGTATCAAAGGAAACTATCTATCTGTTAAAGTGATGCTTTTTGTCATTCAGACAGGGTGAGTGGGCGTCTTTTACATTATTGTTCCTCACAGCTTCACTCAGACATGACAGGTCATTTATGGAAGGAGACACAATGCTTGTGTGGTACTTTGCACCTGGTGAGGGAGCAGAGACGGAGAGAGAGAGAGAACACGCAGTGAAGCCTTCTAAATGTTCTGTATTCTGTTTGTTCAGGATACATCACTGGTGGATTTTAAAACATATTTTGCCATTGAGGCCTTAAATAATGATTATTGTGAGCCTGAGTAATGTTACAGTAAACCCACTAAAATCCAACACATTTATAGCAAGCCCTTCCAGCAACACGTTCTCATACTTTGTCTCGCCCTTTGGCGTCACTTTAGGATTCGACAACTAAACCTCTCTAGTTCGGTTTAGGAAAGAACAACGTGGTTGGGCTTAAAAATACTACGTTTGTAAAGTGAAAATGAGACTGAACGTTGTGAACACGGGACACCAACGAACAGCTGATTGTAATATGACGCACAGAACACGAACAGCGGTTTCCTGGATGACAGCCCTGTGTTTGTTGGACCCCTCCACCTTCCCTCCCTCCCACCCAGTGTGTCCCTTTTCGCTCTTTAAACTACGTCACCACAATCCTGGCATGCTCTCTCGGAGCGTTTACTGTTGCAGCGGATGAGTTTACGTTATAGTTAATGGACCAAACGCAGACAGCCGTGTCAAAGCCTCGGTATTTAACGCCCTGGGAATGAGAACGGGCTGCTTACAGATACCTTTAATTTAATTGTGGATATCGGTAATTCACTTTTTCACTATACAAATTATGATTACAGATATCTACAATTGAATTCCTACATGTTGATTAGTCAAAAGTACATCATGGATATGTCGACTTGGAATTATAACACATCAAAATTTAATTATAGTTATAAATATCTGTAATTGAATTTGAATAGAAGTCAATGGTGGAAGTTGACTGGAATCAAGTAACAGATAACTACAACATTCACACTAGTGAGAAATTAATTATTGGTATCAATAATTAACATTTTGACTCAATTGTAGATACATATTTAATTTGAATTGCTAATAGTCCAAATTAAATTATGGATATATTGGCTTGGAATTGTATCAAGTCAAAAAGCAATTGTCGATGTCTATAATTGCTATCACCGCAACTGATTAAATGTGTGAAGGGCTTGCCGTGATACATCTGCATCAATTTCATCATTTAACATGATCCGAGAGCGGATTCTGCCGCCTGTTTTAGAATATCTCACAGTGCACCGGATTGAACGGCAGGACGAATTGATTCCAGTTTTCTCGCAGGCTGTATGTAAATGCGTTTAACTGAATAATTATTTATTAATCAATTCAGTTGGCACAAATGAAGATTGTAAATATAGGTATATATTTAGATATTTAGGTAGATATTGAAAAGGGTTTATTTTGTTTGTGCTGTCTTTCACAGCGCAATGAGACTCATGACATTCAACATGGATATAAGACAAATGAAATCAATAGGAATGATAACACCCATGACATTTTGTATTTATTTTTGCTTTTTATATTTTAAATTGCATAAAACCTTTCTTTTTTTTTTCATAAAAAGTGTCCTAGAACTCTGGGGATCCAGCAACATCCTCCAGGCCTGCTGTTTTCTGTTCAGATCATGGTAGTAAAGTCATAAAACTCCAGGTATCCAGCAAAAGTCACCACAATGAGAGAAAAGGCTAATGACGTCGGGCACTTTTCCGCTCAGAGTTGAATTTCTTTCAACTCTCGGCATTCAGAGCGCTCTTGTAAAAACGCGAGGTGCACAGAGCGGATAAACGCAAGATGCTCAGCAATGCAAAAGCAGAGAACATTTCAATCACATTGAAAAGAATTACAAAAAGCCACCGCAGGCTGCCTTTACACGTCTGATCAGGACCTCATCCTGATAACAATATATGGCCTGGCTGGCTAAGACATGTAGTGACCATGGAGTTATAACTAGCAAGAAAACAAGAGCAATCCACCTTTATTCATCAGAGCATTTTTTTGGGTTAGAAAAATAAGTTAGAAAAAAAAAAAAAGGCCATGGGAACTGAGCCAACAGCGAGGTCAGGCACACAGAGAACTAGTTGCCAAATTGCCATTGTGCATTTTTCAAATCTGTATCTGTCAGGGACCTCCTGATGTGAGTCAGCTCTCCTGCAGTGCTCACGGATAAACACTCACAAAAACACAGTGATCAGAACGTCCAAAAAAGAAACTCACTTTGCGTTCAAATCTGTGTTATAACCACACCAAAAACAGGAAGCGTTGATTCCTCTGAGCTGCCAGTAAAAACGTATATGTTTGCACAGAAGCATTCAGCTTTAATTTAAGTGATCTGAGCTATAGAACTATGATATCTGGGACAACGTAAACTTAGATGATGGAACTAAATTAATAAAGAAGTTTATTGGTGCCTTCAAATGGGGTTGTGTTTACCGTATTCACGAGGAGAGTCCATATGAACGGGGTAATTTTTCGGTACATAACAAATGGATATATAGTAATTTTTGGCTTCTAGATGCCGACAGTAACGTTAACATTGCCGTTGCTTAGCAGCGCTGTTCTCACGACTTGTCCACTGGAACGCCATGCGTATCGTGTACACAACTTTCTATGTTGTAAACACAAGCTCACGAGTTTCATTTGAAGGCACCATAATACTCGATTCTGATTGGTTGCTATGTATAACAGACCGTTGCTATGGACGTAGTTCTGATCTCGGACTCTGGAGGATCATTTTTGTGTCAAATTATTGATTTCTTAAGTAAGTAAGTAGCCGTGTAATAAGTGGGATAATGTACAGCTACCGGGTCATAGTTGTGAAATAAACCCCTTCAGCTGCCGTCTATGTAGCCAGGTGGAAAGTGAGGATGTGGATGGATGTGCAGAGCATCAGAATTTCATGCAGGACACAGACCAGAAATGAATGTTGGCCTTTTTATTAAACCTATCCACAATCTTAATATAGAAAATGATGTATTTTCCATGAGGAGATATGGTAGTTCCACGGTCCACGCCCGGCTCTCTGTGCATTATCCCTTATTTACAGAATGTTTGTGGTGGAACAAACTTTGTTTGAGGATACTGCAAGACAAAAATGGAACAGATGTTTTCTTCACAACACATCTGTATGTTTGTCTTTCCATCAATAACCACCCTCAGACAAAGAAATATTGCATTATTAAAATGTCACTGTAGTTAATATAGTCGAGCTACCGGCATGTCATCTTCAGAATGACGAAATAAATACCCGAGCAGTGAGGAATCATTCAGGCTATTGTGACAACAACCGTGTTCAGGCTATGTTTAGTACTCCCACTGCACTGTGCTACTTTTCACACCATTTTAATCCTTAATCAACGACAGAGCAGGGTTTATACTGGAGCTTGTTTTCACTTCAAAAAGACTACCTGCCGCATACCTACTGCACATACTCAAAAAACAGCTCAGCTCAGCTCAGCCGAGAGCCGTTCACTCGGGACCAAATTATAGCTTGCATGTATTGATTGAATTTTGTCGGAACAAATTTCAACAGCTTTAATTAATGAATGTCTATGCAACACCCGGTCAGCATCCGAAGGGAGGACGGATCAGGAGATCACAGAGTTGGAAAACTGAAATTGGTCACATCGGGTTTGAGTGTGAATCTGCCCTATTCACATAATAGTCTGAGGTGAGATACATACATGGGTGGTAACCTTTAAACACATCACCAGTTCTCATCTGCATAATTTGTTTCATTCGCTGTCACTGATTTTAAAGTTGCAGTAAAAACAAAAGAGTTTTTCTTTTTAATTAATGTTTATGACACCATGGAGACCGACTTTAGCTCTCCTCGTTATCTGATGCAAATCAAGAATGTAGTACATTTCAGGACACGGGAAATAGATCCTGAAATAGCTGATGTCAGTGACGTTTGAAAGAAAGAAAAAAGAAATGTGATGGCTCTGGTGGGCTGAGGATCGTATTCATAATATTGTTGCCAGCAGTCAAAATGTGTTCAGAAATGGATACTGATGTCCACACTGTGCTAAAGGCTTTCCTAGCAGACCGCAGAAGACAGTATAAAAATAATGTTTGCTGGAGTGAGATCATAAAATGGCAGCGTGCGCACCACTCTGCAATCACTCCATCTCCGCCAATAAAGCAGCAATGTCATCACGGAGCTGGGTGAAGGACACGCCTGCTGAGAATCCAATGCCTTGTGCTCCACTGTGTTTCACTTTAAAGTGGCACATTTAGGAGCCCTGAAGGGGGTCACCTCATTTTTTATGGCACATATATTTGGGTACATTTACGACCCTAACCTTCAGCCCCACGGCTTTGGTAAGGCTATTGACTTATTGTATGTGTGAAGATGTCTCATAAACTCTGATGTTCCTCCTCAGTGCTTATCGAGTACAAAAAAACTGTGCCTCTGGCTGGCGGCACATCGATTTTGCATTCAACAGATTTTTGGTTAAATGTGTGTGTGTGTGTGTGTGTGTGTTTTGTTTTATGTGTGTGCCTGCTGCATGCAGCAGATGGGGAGAGAGAATGATCTGAATACCAGTATGGAAATGTGATAAATATCCCTTGAGATGAAATCATCTAAAGCCTTCCAACACTGCAAGTCTAATTAGAAGCTGGTAATTAATCACATGTTGCTGTGGTTGTTCTGAATAATGGAACCCCAAAAAGTGCAATTTATGAATCTGAGTGGGACTAAGCACTCTGTTTATTATTGATCACCGACATAACTTGATGATCACCCCATGGTTTATCCTCAGAGAGGGTAAAAAGGTTGAATATTAGATTCTCTTTCACTCTCTCTTCTTAAGAATTCACATTTTCCAGAGCACTTCTAGGAAAAAAAAAGTCCAATGAACACCAGGCTTGTGAAATATTAATTAAGCAGCAGCTGATAAAATAATATCACATCATCAAATGACATCTGCTAATTGTGTATTCCCGGACTTCATTATAAAACTCTGCTACAGTAATTCCAAACAAAGTTATGCCGGTGCTTCATCAGGGCAGCTTCCTAAGGGGCCTGGTGTAATTGTATCATCAACTGCAGCGAGTCATCTTATCCACAGTTTCACTGCGCCACATGGGGGACCACTCCAAGCTCCACTCCGATAAGAGCAAGCCTTGTGAATGGAGCCATTGACAGCCCCTGATGTAAAACTGTTTCAGAGAGCGGCTAGGCAGAGCAGTTTCCATACGTGTGTCAGCTTATTCAGAGTCAAATAAAGATTCTTGCAAAATATGCCCATAAACATTATCATCACAATCCTTAAGATGGTAATTATCATCACAAATCATTGAAATGGGGAGTAACTAAGATTTTTAGTGCCATAAAGTAATAAAATAAAATAAAATAAATGACTGCAGTATATATCTGCGAGGGGTGATTTGGCTGGAGGTGAATACCAGTCTTAAACATTAATGTGCTGAGATTTCTAATCTTCAGCTTCTAATCCCCGCTGATTTGGAACAGAAATGTGGTTATTGAATGTTGCTGCAGCGCATCACGAAGCAGATGAACCTGTATATCGATCATACTGTATTATACTCATAGAAACTACCTCATTTTTAATATTAAGATTATGGCTAAAAGATGTTTCTGAAAACATTTGAGGTGAGAAATAGACGTTATGACATATTAATTCATATTTGATGGAGTTTGTGAGTGATTGACAACTGCTTATAGACGACAGACTCCAGATCAGCTCTGATTGGTTGTTTTTTCTCCGGTCTGTGAAATCTTGCAGATGCCGTTAGGAGCACCGGAGGACACCGGAGGAACATATTTTTTTTCCAGATTACCTGTCTCATGCACTCATGCACTGTTTTATAAACTGCAGCATTAATGCATTAATAATGATTCAATAATACAATAATATAGCTGTTAATTGGTTTAATCATATTTGCTCCAGTTCTACCTACTGCTGCTTTGATTTCGGGTCTGTGTGCTGCATTCAAGTCTGATGCTCTGCACATCCATCCACCACCCTGACATCCACCTTGCCACATAGAGGGCACACTATTTGGCACTGGACATAAATAAAGAGGGGTGGAAACGTCCAACGTTGATGTAACCCCGAAGGATACCGGGGCTGTGTTGCAGTTACAGGCCACAGTAGCTCAATTCGATGGGAGTGGTAGATGGTTTAACCAGAAATGTGCATGCAAACTAAAATGCATTGATTATTGAGTGAAGTGTGGTTGATGGCCACTCACGGCTCCAACAACCGCTCAGACAACAACAACAAAAAGAATCCTTGGAAAAAAACAAACATTCAGCTGATTATTCAGTCTGAAAAATAGAAATACCTTTTGATAAATGTCCTTCAGTGCAATGCTCTTCAAATGTAGTTTGTACAACACATTAAAGTACATTAATTTATTGTATATTACCTACAAACAGCTCATTGTCAACAACAGTGCATCATAACATGAGTGCATAGCAGAGAGCGTATGGACACAGTGGCCCAGTCCCAATGTGTTCAAACTGTGAGAAAACAAGTGAGGAAATTACAATGTACTCATAAAAGTCTGCATACAAACTAAAAGACTTCATTTACAGAGTGCTGCTCATGGACACTGTTGTCCTTGGATGCATTGCAAAGAAATGGAGGAGCTACTTCCGCCTATACCGGCCCTCGCTCCAGCCTCGGTCTGAGTCTCATTCACATGAACGTAGGAAGGGAAATAACTCTGGATTCAGCTATTAGTGCATTTTAAAACCTTTAGGACTTAATGATTTAAATAAGGGCTATTCAAGTGTTTGTACTGGGAAGTTGATTTACCTAAAACTAAATTGGCCGCTGAGTTACAGACATCTCTCTCCCAATGGAAGTCTATGGTAGTAATGGTATAGTAGTTTGGTAGTAAGTCTAAGTTTTGGGCCCAATGGTATCACGTGACGGACACAGAAGCTGTAATACCGCCGTTTGGCCACTACGGAAATTTGCTTCACAGCCCGGCGCTCTTCTTGGGGGCTTGATCTCCACCCACGGCTTGAGAACTCCTAATGCAAAGGTGCACCATATTTTCTCGCAAGCCAATCAGAGGGGGCGTTAAAATGGAGCGTTTCAGACAGAGGGTGAATACAGGTATATTCAGACCGACAGCATGAGAAAAATAATGTGTTTTTGAACATTTAAGCATGTAAACATGTCGTAGTAGAACCCCAACCTGAAAATGAGCTTGATATGTCCCCTTTTAAACAGATTGCAATGTCATCAAACCTTATAGATAAGCTACTGAAAGCTGTGTTTACTCTCCATGCTGAGCAAACTTATAATTTAGTTCAATTTAGAAGCTTATTGACTTTATTGTCTCCTGCCACAACACCCTGGACTTGTCGCTCAAGATAAGAATTATAAACCTGCAGGTGCCAGACATCGCTTGGAGGTGAGGCTTTACTGTAGTGCTCGGGAATCTCTATTTACAGTTATCAGTCTGGGCGGCCAAATCTGTGTGGACTGCCATTAAAGGTGTTTCAATATGCTGTTTACCCCATCTTCCCATTTAATTACCTGTCATTGATTTGTGTTGACTAGGTGCGGTTTTATGTACCTATTCTCCTCTTGTAATTTCACCATGTTCCCATACTGAGTGATTGGTGCTGCGAAGATGCACAACCGAATTAATTTTGCATTTAAGAGCCATTCTCTCCCCCGGCAGAATGTAATTGCTAAGATTTGTTTTGTTTTCCACCAGGCTCAGCCTGGGCCAATGCCATCTACCAAACATTTGTATTAGCAACACCCGGGTTCATGCGCATGCTCTCACGCCCAGTTGATTGGATATCTTATTAAAATTAAGTTAATGGATTGCTCGTAATTTATCAATGCCTTCCACCGCCGAGAATTTTGAATACAATCTGAACTTCCATTTAGTTGTCTGATAAACGTAGGAAATGTGCAATTTGGAAGAAAATTAACCCTTATCTGCAGAGACCACCGTGAACCGACTAACAGCCACGAAGAGAGTTCCACGGCATGAAAACTTTCACAGAGTTTGAAAAGGAAGCCGAGAAAATGTCAGCAGCGCTACAGGATGTGGACCCATAATGTTCACTCCTTTTTCATCTTTAATTACCCTGGGACTGTTTATTATTATAAATACTATAACTATATCTATATATATATATATATGTATATGTGTGTGTTTGTGTATGTATGTGTGTGTGTGTGCGTCAAATACAGCAGCTTGGTCAAACACCCTCCACGTCAAACTAAAATGCTCTCCACGTCCTCCACGTGGACGTGGACGTGCAGGGGTGCCTGTATGACGGGAGTAAAGGAGGAAGTCAGGTGACATAGTATAGACAGTGAAAGTCGGGGTGGTGGATAGGAACACAGGACTTTCAACAACCAAGTGCCATTGTGGGTGAAACTGACTTATTATAACTTACGTATGTGAGTGACGCAAACCGTAATCTTTTCTAAATCTAACCAAGTAGTAACGTAACATACTTAAAGGTCTTTAAAGGCTCATTTTCAGGTTCATACTTGTATTTTGTGTTTCTAATAGAACATGTTGTCACACTAAAAAAAAACTTAATTTTCCTCATACTGTCTGCCTGAATATACCGGTATTTACTTTGTGTCTGAAACGCTCCATTTTAGCACATTGCAATAGAATTGCGTTGCTAGGCAACAGCTTCTGTCAGCTGATATCCTTCGCATACACTGCAACCGGAAATAACTGTGGTGTATTGTATAGTTGTGACATCACAAACTACAACAATCCTGACGGCTCATTTAAAAGCAAAACTGTAACTTTTCCTCTCATGGTGGGAGGAAGGCTGGACCTGTCTCTGTGTGCGAGTGGGAAGCGATGTTTATGTGTGTATATATTGTATGTATGTGCATATTAAGAATTTTCCAAAATAAACGCACAGTTTCTGAACTCCGTGGATTGAGCGTTTCATTACTTTCACAGTATTTATATAGCACTTAAACCTGCTTTATAATAAAAAAAAGGCATGGAAATATCACTTTTTACAATATGGAACCTTTAACTTCACGTAATGTAACGTTAACCATGTGTTGAAGTCTATTGGACTACCCTGTACGTCGAAAAGTGACACTAAAGGGGTCCCAACCATTCATCCGTATGAGATGAGTTGGGAGTGAGAGCATGTTGTATATAAATGTTAAATATATTATTTTAATGGACCCGTACCAGTCTTCAATCACTGCAATAATTTACACACAGGCACAAAAAAAAACGACCACACGAAAGCATACCACCCACCGTGAAACACCCTGCACATCATGACAAAACATAAAGTCAGCTGCACTGACCAGCAGAGCCAAACACATTTAACACCACAGATGACAGGATATTGGAGTTTCACTTGAGCTGAGTTATTTCTTAAAGGCCATCATTCATTGCAGCATTAGAACATTAGAAATATAAACTGCACTTCCATCAAGTGCAACATCAGAGTACTGCTTACATGTTAATGCATCAGTAATGATTCAATAATATAACACTGACAGGGGTCATTTTGCATGATTTTGAGTATATTTTGGTAATGCTGCTGTACTTTTACTGAAGTAAAGTTTTGTATTCAGGACTTTTACTTATAGTGAAGTATTTTAATTGTGTGTGGTATTGATACTTTTACTTAATTGATCATGATTAATTGATGAGTAAGTTAACGTAACGGGATAGAGCAGTAGCAGCTGCCGTGCACAGTCACCAGGTGAACTGTCGGTACTTCTTCCTCACAGTGCTTATTTAGTGGGTCAATGGCAGGTTTCTGTAACCTTTGACTAAATCCACAGTATGATATTACATATCAACAGTGTAGAGACTTCTAATTATGTTTAACGGCATCGTGTCCTGTCGAGTACTATTCTCATGTCTGCCATTATGTCCAGGAGTGAGACGTATATTATGACAAGTAACAGGATTGGGACGTCCAATGAGGTATGAAGTGCAGGTGAAAAAGACCCCCAGTTATAAGACTGAATCTGAATTTAATGAAATGACTATATAATATAACAATACAAGTAGGTAACATTCATCAAACTTCAACTTTTGATGTATAAATAATTAACTATTGGGCGTTTTTAGTGGAGTCGAGCAGTAACTTATCCCTACTGGATCTCATAGATTTGAAAATGAGCCACAGCTGATGGTAAAAGAGGCTCATTTTAATTTGTGCCAAATACAAAACTATTAGAGGCAGAGAGAGAGATGGTAATGACATTCATCCCTCAATTAGATTAGTATAGGTTAGATGTTGTATAATTAGATGATAATTATTGAATAAAATATAGTACTATTAGATTATATAATAATACTGAAAATACATTATAATATGGAAACTGATGTTGTTGAAGTGCTCTTTAATCACTGGCCATTTATTCTTATTATTCTGTTTGGTTAAACTGTGTTTTGCATAAAATTGAAAGCTTCCCTGAGAGGACTAAATAAGTCAGAACTGTCTGCGTTGATGTGCCAAATCTGCTGGAGCTCCCTCCTAATGCCTGTCAACTGTGGCCACCTGTGCTCACTTAGTCATTCTCGCTAGACTAGACAATGGCGGCAAAGTCATTTGCATCAGAAACTGTGATAACATTCCAATAAGCGGTAAATAATCCTTCATTACCTACAGATTAAAAACATGAAACCAGTCAACTTTTGTCTTTCCTGTTTTCCTTTCCTTATACTTTTAAATCTGATTTCATGTTCAGATCTATTCGCCGAGAGTTTAGAGGCTCTCCGAAACGCAGACAAATGAGTGCAATGCCGTATGCGGACCTTTGGATGACTTCTGTAATATTTATGTGTTACATAAATCAGTGACATTCCTTCAGTACAGTGTGCTCTGTTTGTTCCAGCACAAAAGGCTGATTTAGAGCCTCACATGGGCCGATGGCAAACAAACCACAAGCTTGTTACTTTGCAGCCGTCACTCCCACAAAACCGTGAATGACATACAGTACATGCATGTAGATGGAGATGAATGTCCTCCGCATACACAAAGTAATGACTGAGTGTATCGGCGTGGTGATGGGCTGACAGCATTCCATCACTCCCACCCACTCTGTGATTAACATGGATTTATGCCTATAACATTTATATCCATACACTGGATAAAATCAGGCATCAATAACATTATTATTATAACTCCAAATAACTAAAGAGGCAAATCACCAGATTTATATGACACATTTTACTTCAATGCAGCTCTGCTTGCTAATTAGATTAACGATGCATTATGTTAATCAAAATGGAGAATTTGGTCAGACTTGTTTGATTGGGATGAGGTCCAATGAGGCGGATATAAACCGGGATGTGAAAAAATAGAAACACTCCACTGCCCAGACTCTTACAAATACAGAACCCTTCGCCTGTTCTGTATACAGTCCCTTAATGAAATAAACATCTGGAACATCACAATCTTGTACGTCAACTGCTACAGCTTTGGAAAATTCATTGTCAATATGCAAGTTTAGGATTTAGCTTGTAGCTTGAATCAAACATTATAAACATGCATCCTAGACCATTAGTTAACAGGGCAGAACAGCACAGCACATTTACAAACACAATACTGTATAATGACCATGTTATCATGTCAGTCAAGCATCCAAAAATCAGCCTAGTGTTTCCTTTCAATCAGTGTTAAAGGTCACACTGAAGGCCTGTCTGTAGGGGCTCCTTGGTGTCACTCTGTCATTTGTAATTGCAGAGGTCCTTTGTGTTTTTAATTCCATGCAGATCTACCAGGTCTGCAATCTGTTGAGTAGCCTATCATATTTTGTTCAACACATCAGCCAGCCGATAATATGATGTCAGTAATACAGTGTATTTAGTTGTCCAGAAGTACTTGATTTTCATGCTGTTTTTTTTTTTTTTTTAGATTGAGATAATGGCGGCAGAGACCGCGGGATCACCCGCAATCCCGACCAACTTTACTGTATTTCTTCTCTGTATTTCTTAAACTACAAAACCTAAGGAATCCATTGATACCAACCATGTCATGCTAGCATGTTGGGAAGGAGGCTAAATAACGCTCCAAATTCAGGCAACATTTTTGGCAAGGAAAAACTGGCATGGCCATTTTCAAAGGGGTCCCTTGACCTCTGACCTCAAGATATGTGAATGGAAATGGGTTCTATGGGTACCCACGAGTCTCCCCTTTACAGACATGCCCACTTTATGATAATCACATGCAGTTTGGGTGAAAAAACATGCAGTTTTTTGAATGCAGTATAAATGTGTTATTCTAAAATGGTGTATTTGAATATTTCTGCATACCGGGGTCCCTAAACAGTCTTCGAATTACATAAATTGGATCCAATGAGCCCAACTGTTTTCATGTGTGATGATGTTAGTCCCCATAGGAGCCATTTCAATATACTGAGAGCATTTTTTTAAATTTGACCTCACTGTATAAAATGACCTGTGGTGACCTCTAGGATAATCACAGCCTCATGAAACTTTACAGCCACAAACTAGAGACCTAGAGCATTCAGAGGATGGATGGATCAGACTAGAGACCTAGAGCATTCAGAGGATGGATTGATCAGACTAGAGACCTAGAGCATTCAGAGGATGGATGGATCAGACTAGAGACCTAGAGCATTCAGAGGATGGATGGATCAAACTAGAGACCTAGAGCATTCAGAGGATGGATGGATCAGACTAGAGACCTAGAGCATTCAGAGGATGGATGGATCAGACTAGAGACCTAGAGCATTCAGAGGATGGATGGCTTTTTATAGGTAGATTGACAATAAGGGGATTTCTGAGCAGTTTACACAGCAGAAGAAGAATGCAATTCTTGCAGAAATCTCCAAATGTCAAAGGTTTTTGACACCATATCACAGCATGGCTTTTTCTATGGTGTTCCTCAAGGTCTTGGTGTCTTAATGTGGTATTTTGGAGGGATTATTGATCATTTTTATCAATTCTCAAGTGGTAAAAAAATGGTTAGATTTAGCTCCAAATCTGTGTAACAAATGTTATCAATCCAAAAATTGCTGAAACACCTTATGAGACATAATAGAGCATGAGAATGACCATCATATATTTCTATCATAATGTTCTAAGCCCTTATACACTTTTATTTAAATTAATTAATTAATTATGTAATTCATGTTTAGTTCTGATTTATGTCTAAAAGAATTTGACACACTGAAATTAATCTTCAGTTTCCCAGCTTTCAGATGATGTGACATCTGCTGACTTGCTATCTCCCCCTAAAGACCCCCTGTACACCCCTAAAAAAGACAAAAACAAGTATATTGTGGGTCTCAGAAGGGTAATGTAAGCTTTGATAGCATGTAGCCCCTCCAGAGGCTAATCTAGCCACTCAGCCATTCAGAGAAGGAACAAACTCAAACCAGGACATTTGAAAGAAACACAGACTTCTGTGCTTATCTATAACCTACTGTACATACAGGAAAGGCAAAGTCCTTTAAACGTTTTATAGACAGTTACTGAGAGTGAAAGAGAAAGCATTACATCGTAACAGGATAAAAGCTGAGATGGGATGCTCTTACACTGTTTTGTCATCACCCAGACCTGTCACCACCACACGTTACAGAGAAGCTTATTCTTGTTATACTGTGATCACCTCAGAAATTGTCAGCACTTCTGCAGTAAACCTGTATCAGCTGTGGCTTGCTTTTCACTTCTCCTCTGAGCTAAATTGATCCATTAGTGTAACCAATTGTTCAGAGAGTGCACTCATTCATTTCTCTGGTCTGCGGCAGTTACTGTTTCAAGGAGTGGAAAAGGCAACGAAATAAACATCAGTCCACACTCTAAGGACCACATTAACTCATTCTGGCATCTTGTATTTTCCACTTGCATATAAACGTTAAAGCTGCTATACACCAAATTCTGCCGAGTGTGTCTGGTCAAATTTGAAGGCACATTACCTTGAATGGGGTCCTGTGAGCCACAAAACACTTTTCTCTGGCGATGCATGATATTAGCTTAATATCCAGCATAATACATCACTGAAGAAGAGCTGGGGAAACAACTCAGAGCAGCATGTGGCAGGGTGACTTAACTGCAGAACACGAAGGCTGCATCTTTTAGTTAAAGATCAATAACTCCTTAACCATGAAAAGTCGTTTCATAAAGGCATGGAATAGCAATAGTTGAAATACTGAAGTGTCATTTGATTACCAGTCAAGGACGTCAGAACAATAGGAACACGGAGGAGTGAGAGGTACGGTATGAAGAATATCAGCAGTACAAACACAAATGAACATGAAGATGATTCATATTCATCACGTAGACTTTGCAATGCTGCATTTCATCAACATCTACAAAAGATAAAACTGCCACAGATTCAGAGACGGAAGAGGTTCTGTCCAGAGCTATTCCTGCCTAGTAGAGATACCTATACACAAAGACAGCAAAAAAAAATGTCACTTTGTGCTCCCCTTTGATAATAGCCGTGGAATGTGACAGCTTTTGTTACAGCGTACCCAGTAAATATTTTGACATTGACCAGATGTGACGGCTCACACCAGCAATGAAATCCTGTGTAAATACAGCATGAAAATAAGGCTACCTTCATGATGCTGAGGGAGACGCAGTGTTGATGTAATGAGCTCACAAAGAGTTTGAAGAAAGTAAAGTGAAGTGAAGAAAGTAAATAAGAAAATAAAAATGTTCTAAAAGTTACACAAGTTTACATCAGAAGCATTTGTTCAGTTTGAACTTGGCTACCTCTTGCACCTCACCATCAATCAAATGCTTTCTGGGAAGGCACACGATGAAGCCAAGAGGAATAATAAAACTAGCTACTGTGCAAAAACAGTGCAAGAGGTTGTTGCTGTGATTTAAAATGACGACAGCTGTGTTGGTAAATCGAATCAATCTGCTCAACGTCTAGTCATCCAGCTAAGAAACAGTGAGGCAGTTTTAGTCTCTCAGCACACAACACCAGTCCATGGACATGGTGGGATCATCTGAATCACATTTAAAGGTACAGTGTGTAGGATTTGGCGGCACCTAGTGGTGTGGTTGCAGTGTGCAACCAAAAGAGTACCCCTCCACTCACTCCTCCCTTCCTAAGACATTCGCCTTGCTCAGAGGCCGTCCATACCATAATAACGTTACTTTGGAATGGAAGCAATGGAAGTCAGATGGCAGCTGGCAGTACCAAGGTTTTGCACTCTGCGGCTCACATTACCGCAATTTCACAAGCGTATTGGAGAACTACGGTGGCCTTCAGGTGACGTCAAAACGCCAAAGGCTCTCTCTGGAGCCAGCGTTTGGTTTGTATTGCAGCACTATATTTTACCTACATTTCAAATAAATAATTTTATTCCATAAATTTCCTGCAAGTCCTTGAACTATTTGTATTGTTTACCAAAGGTGTTGAACATTTTTGTGATGTTTTTCAGAAAAGGATTAAAGGTTTGAACGGTTTTAGAGAGTTGAGGTATAGAAGTGTATTTTTTTTTTTCAAGGTATGCACGTAACAGGTAATAACAGGCAACATTGTGTTTTCCTGTTTAGACTCCTTTTGTGAGTGATGCTATCAACGAATTCGGGACCGCTTTGTGTGTTCTTCCATCTCGGTACTTGGTATTTCCTCAACTGATCTCAATGTGGCTGCCGGGTCGCAAACTTTCTCATTTTACAGCTAAACAGAACACTACAAGATGTTTCTGAAAACATCTGAGGAGAGAAATAGGCATTGCAGTAACAGAATATGAATTAATATTTGATAAGCGCTGCCTAGTTTGACCGTTTCATCAGCGTTGGTGAGTGATTGACAGCTCAGAGACGGCAAGACTCCAGCTCAGCTCTGATTGGTTGTTTTCCTCCGGTCGGTGAAATCTTGCAGAAGTAACTGTTAGTTGTTAGCTTGAGACTGATTGCCTCACATAACCCTTTACTTCATCACTTTTCTCTCTCTTCTGTGTTGTTAACAAGACGTATTCAGCACTAATAACAGACAATGGTAGAAAAAAAAGCAAAAGCAAAAAGCAAAAGTTTTATTGCTCAGTACTGATATACTCAAGAATTCATGTTCCTGTTTCCTCTTCGGGTTGTTTTATAAGGACATATGCTATTTGCAGACCTGTCCTTCAGAGAAGACTAAGCATAATTTGATCTGGTTACCACATGCAATTGTGCTTGATCCTATTTTGGAAAGTACAGGATTGACTGGAAATCCATTTAGTATGTCTTGAGAAGTACAGAGGATCCTGGTATCACAGGTCAGCAGGTAGCTGCGGTGTGTGTGTTAAAGAACATACAGTTTATTGCCTTATACAGAGCTGCTGGGAGGATGATGCATTTGTGTAGGCCAACCAGGAATTTAGCATCGCCATGATTCCATTTGACAAAAAGCCAAAGTGATTTTTCATTTTATTTGGATTATTGCAGAAATGAAGCTCTGTGGCAAACAGACATTTATGATACTTTATAATCTTCACAAATGAATACCACTTTTATGATTTTTAAATGCAATCGTCAGAAGTAAAAAGCTAACGTTAGGCTGTAAACAAACTACACCACGGTCGCATGACTTCACGTCACCACTAAGCTAAAAAAGGACTATGTGTTCTGAGTGATGATGTTTAGTAAAGTCTCTTTTTTATAAGACGCGTAAAAGCTTCAAAATTCATGAGTGGGATATTTACTGACTTATTTTATGTGGTAGAATAAAGTGCTAAAATATCTAAAGCTTGTGTTAATGTATATTAAGCAACAATTTCCTAAAAAAAAAAAAAACTAATACAATATTAATCCCTCTCAATCGTCACTTCTGACCCGCTAGAAGTGTGTGGTGTTTGTGCAGAGACCTTACAGAGATCTCTTTTCTTGTTATTTTTCTGTGTGAAACTCTTCTGGGCGTCTGCTAACAGCCTTTCAGCCCAACGTGGGGTCTAACCTCCGGCCAGTTACAGCACGCAGGGTGTGCAGCCCGTTCAGGTGGTCAAATACCGCCGCTTTGTCTCGCTCCTCAACGTCTGATACCGAGGCACAAGTCTACTTTTAGCTCTGTCAGAGACAAAGCGGCCGTATATTGACGGATGAGAACGGGTTTGTTACATCGCTGTGAGTTCTCCTGTTCCACTCTCTCTCTCTCTCTATCTCTCTCTCCTCTGCTGTTTGCTGCTATCGGTGTGTCAGTTTGACCGAGCAGAGAGGACAGTCTGCCCTTCGGCTGCATTCATTCAAAAATCCGACAACGTGGCACCTTCCTGCAGGGTTGTGTGGAGGTCTTCGGAGTTAGTTGTGTGTTTATTTGTGCTTTAGAACGTAACCGCCTTGAAACAATCAGAAAATATGTTTATATCTCTGATTCACTGTTTTGTTCCCACTAACGGCGCTCCCTCTCTTTATGCACTCTTTAGCTTCCGTCCCTACCCTCATTGCTATCTGGTTTAATAATGAATGCATGCTGATCTAAAATCTCATGATAGGGTTTAATACTCACCTCTTCTTGACTGGTGCTTATCTTTTATTCTCATGTAAACAGACATCTCAAGCATCAATCTTTTTTTTATTTTTATTTCCCCAATTCTGAATATGTGTGCCTGTGCACTTTGCCCTCTCAGCTGCATACTGGAATAAGGATAAGTTAGAATAGACAGTGATTGAAAAGACGATTTAAATACAGTACAGCCTCTTTAACACAGGAATCCTCACGAATGAAAGCGATCAGTTCTGGTGTCAGAAACATAAGCAGCCTGTGCTGATCCTCTGGCTCTCATGTCAGTATCTGGATAATGGCTTGAAAATGCTTCTACATCCTTTAGTCTGCAGATACCATTTAATCCCCAAATTAGTGTTTTGCACAATTGAGTGCCGTCCTTGTCATTAGAAAGCATTCTTGCAACAACAGTCAACAACAGGCCATGTGTGTCTAACAAATCTGTGTCATTTCAAGGTTGGCTAACATGAGCTGGGGAATCACAGCACACACTGCAATGCTCGTTGATCACACTTGTAGAGGAACAGACACAACTGTATAATAAGTCAAATGGTATGCCCGAACTTAATACCTGAACTGTTGAGTGTAAGACATGAAGGAATAAACAACTGTACGTATGAGGAAGTCTCTGAATGCCGAGTTATTTGGGCGTATTTGCCTCAATGCCTGCCGAAACTCAAAAAGCTCTTTGACGACAACAGATGCCAACTCAACTCCTTTTTTGAGATATCTTATTCCTTTGTATTGTATTTTAAGTTACAGCAGTAGTTGTATTAGTCTACAGACATTATTAACAACAGTTGCATGCTGGATTACTTCTTTTTCTTTATCACAGTCCGTCAACAAGTCAAAATAAATCATCAGTAATTCGCTGAAAATTATGAATCATGTTAAAATAAATCAGATAAATAATCAGTGCATCTCATCAAACACTGAATAAACATTCTTATAGGCTACATAAGCGTGCAACGCCATCAAACATCGAAGGGCACAAATGAACTAAACTGTTCAACCAAAGTCTGCGGGAAGCGCTAGTCAATGCCCCGGTTAAATGCATGTGACCCCCTCACCTCATGTGAACTCTTCAGGTCAGCGTTGCACTCTTGTGTGACATTTCGTAATTGCGCTATTATTATGCGACTCAAACACAATGCAATGGGTGTCTGACTGACATTGATAGGTTAATAAAATAAATAAATCCATTGAAAGTGTTGACGTTTGTCTTAATAGTGATCTACTGTATCTATCTATCTATTAGTGATGTGCGTGTCAACCCATAACCCGCGGGTTGACCTGCAGGCTGGTTCGGGTCAGCTTACAAAAAGATATTGGACGGGTGCGGGTCAAATAGTGAGAAAGGAGCGTCCCGACTCCCGAGTACGTTATTAATAATTTACTGAAACATTTGTCTGTTTATATAGCCTTTATCTCCCCACTGCTGTGAGGTCATGGGGGCAGGCGGAGGAGAAAGACAGCACTCTGGACTCAGCAGGATCAGCTCAGTCTGTCTTTGTCTTAGTCCTGATAACTGTGCATGAAGGGCGGTTTGCGGGTCAGGTCGGGTCGGGTTCGTGTGGTTGATTATTGTATATTTTTGCGGGTTGGCTATCGTAACAGGTTGGGTGTGTTCGGGCAATAAAAAACACTGACGCCCACGCATCACTACCATCTATCATTAAACTGTAGCGTTACAATCTATTTACCCAAGCTGTGGCCTCTAACAGACATTCACCGCTTCACCTCCTGCCATGACAATAAGCCACATTACAAACCTAATGAATTGTACACGATGGAGCAACAGGTCAGCCAGAAACCACCGGCTGCTCTGTGACACGTCGCAAGGCGAGCAGAAGGTGTGGGACAATGTTCTTCCTGTTAAAACTTCCTGTCAACAGGCAGATGGCCTCTGCACCTCAAAACTCCCAACACATCTCACCTTTAATGATCATTTGGCCCACACATGTGGAGTAGGTAAGTCTGATGAATAGACCAGTTATGGGACACAATGCCCCAACCTCAACACACAGTATATCCTGTAGGGCAACATTTAATAACCCCTAAGGGAATGTACTTAACAACTTGTACACAGCGTCAGAAGCAGAAAGCTGACAACCGACTATGTACAAGACCCTGCGCCTTGACCTTGTCCTGTGTTTCATGGCAGATATTACCTTGTTTAATTTGACCTTATGAATTTTAACTGCTCATCTTAGTCTTGAGAAATGACCAAGGTCTCTTGAAGGTCTTCCCAGCACATGTTGGGAAACCTTTATTTGGGTGGAGAGAGGGAGATCTAAAAAGTAATTTTACTCGGTGAAGTTTTTAATTAGGACATCATGCAAATGTGCGAACAGAAGGTAGAGGGTAGGAGAGGACAAAGAGAAGAAATGCAGAAGTGAGGAGAGGTCATTCAGAAGTGTAACACATTGTCATATTAGTTAGCGACAGCAAGGCAGATTATTTTGCAAAGAGAATGAAAATAAATGGTGCATAATCTGGACGCAAAGCAAGGCGCAAGGAGCAAAGGGGTTGTAGTTGTTTTGGGCATAACATGAATTAAACCAATCAGAGTGTCCCGTACCCTTTAAAAGCCAGCGGCGTCAGCCCAGCTCATTGCTATTTAAATGTCGATTTTGGGTAAATTGGACAAGGGAGCGGTTTTCTGTAGTGAAAATGTTGTTTTTGAAAGGCTAAACACCAACAGATATAGATTGAAGCAGAATATTTTGTTAGATAAAAGCATGTTGTGAATTTTGGAAATGATTACATCTATCTATTTTCAATACATTTTGTACTTTGCAACGCTCTGGAGTTATTGGAAGAGTTTGGATCACACAAGTCTGAAACAGTCCTATGCAGCCACCACTTGAATCTAATTTTACTAATAGTAAAATAAAAATACTACTACTGTAGCCTGATCTTTCCCTGCAACTCTGTGAAATATCTTCTTTAAACACAATTCAAATGGTGATTTAGAATAGGAATGTCAGCGTTACGAATGAAGTTTCAAACCTTCCAACTATTCGGTACGGCCAAAAGAATTGTCTTATATTGATGAGTTTCATATTCTTTTTACCGATTAGTAGGGGACTCCGTTTACTTTTTGTCACTGTCCATTGACGGCAGGGGGTGCTGAATCTAGAGGCTGCAGTACGCACAGGCTTGCAGTCAGACACTGCGGGAGAGGCGGTGCGTAATGCACAAAGACATCCGCTTCAAAACGCCACAGTTTAGAGGGAGAGGACACACAAACTTTGAAGTCAGTGGCCCAAAGCTTCAAAGTATGATGCTGCAGGTACGCCTCTAGCATCAGTTTTTGGACGGCATGTTAATATATGCTCATTACATGCAAAGTGAACAAGTATCAGGTTATGAACTTTTACAATCTGAACAAAGCTCCAGTCATAATTTCATATGCACATTTGGAAATACTGTGTGCTTTAACCAGATGACATAATGGGGTGTCTACACCGGCCACGTCAGCGTGGAGTCTGGCTGCCGTGTAAACCGGCTAAAAGAGTTCAGCAGGAATTTGCAGCTTTCACTTGCTTGCTTCAGCAGTGATGGCAGCACTCCTCCAGCTGTCAGACTTCGATATTGCTGCATTCACACCTCTCATGCCGAATATTTTTGTGTGATTTCAGCAGAAATTGTGAACTTCTGCCGCATTGTGTTTTTACTTGACTGAGCCGTACCTATAGTATTCCATTAAAGCTAATGTTTCCAGCCCCCGGTGGATTACACAGAGCTGTTATGTCAGGCGCTGTGGTGAAACACATGGCTGACTCCTGATGACATTAGAGACACATTTGTGGAGTCAGTATCGGGCTGACTCTACAGGTATGTCTCCTATTTTACACTGAGTGACAGCGCGGGGATAGGAGTATGCTAATGTGACATTATCCAGGGTGTACTCTCTCTCAACACACCCACATGCATACTTGCACACACTCCAGATTAGAGAAGGGAGGTAATTGTTAATGATTAATCAACACTGCTATTTTGCAACAAGCATAAAGGGTTCTGTGTAAATGAGCAAGTTATTTTGGTAAAGTCTGAGCTTGACACGCTGCATACCTTCTTGTTGTGTCAGCTACAAATGCCATCGACTTGGAGCAACTTAAGGGTCTACCACTTTCTGTGTGAGTGACTCGACACACTAGGTTTTGACTGTTGTGCTGTATTGCCGCTGAGAGGGCTGCTCAGTATTCATGTCCTTTTTTTTTTGTCATCTCACAGTCAATTCCACTCAAAGATCTTATCTGTCTCAGAGCAGTGAGCACCTGTGTAGCACCGCTGCTCTAAATGGAGTGCCTATCATAGGTGAAGTGCAGTCGCCCTTCTTGTAGACATCTTTGCATGCATTTGTGCAAGTGTGTGTTTGTGAGTACCTGTGTATGTACGCTCACATCTGACTGAGGCTTATGGTGGACGATTAACCGTGTCTGGTAATTTGGCAAGAATTCACTCAATTAGCTTCTTCCCATTACGCTAACGAATCACTTCAACAGCATCGCCTTGTGCATTAGCATAATGGCGGTGCCAATGGAGCATACTGTATTAGAATGGAAAGATTATTTCCCTGTACTCAAATACCTGCCTCTTACTTTTTTTTTTTGCTGTGTTTCTTTTAATTTCTTTGCATTTAAATCCACTTTGAATCAGCATGTAAGGATTTCAGCGCGAGACCCCGAGACATAATATTTACCGCTGTGATAAGAACAATAGAGCAGGGGTTATAATGCTTCCTTTGTGCTGTACAGAAGAGGCGTCTGACTCATGGCTCAATCATATTCCGATGCTGATATAAAGCAAAACAAAGTGCCCTTATTATATGGCCAGGAGTAGAGCCAACGCAGCCTCTTTGACGGAGGAGGTCATAATGCCCGAGGGAAAACAAGAGCGCAGAAAAAAACAGAACGGAGCTGATAAAAGACAGAGAGAAGAGTAGAATGATGAAGAAAAGTAAAAGGCTGACATGTGTTCCCGTGCAGACATATTCTCATTCTCCCTCGCTGTGATGTTTAATGTTCAATACTCTGTGGTAATGTGACATATTGTGTAAGATATTTTTAGATTTTGCGTCTGACAACACTGCTATCTATTGATGTTATAATTACAATAGGCCTGTGCAAAGACTTAGCGTTACACTGGCCAATGCATGGATGCATGGAAACCATTTATTTCCATTAGCCAATGCATTGACTAACTGCCAGTTTGTCAAACAGTGTGATGTGATAATGGAAGCTGTATACAAAGAAATAAAGTGCCTTAAGAAAATCAAGTAGCCTTAAGAAAATCACCAATTTGTACCTCTTAAAATACTCTCAAGTCTTCCATCTTCACTACAAACCATTGCAATTACTATAATGAAACCAATTTTGGTATTTCCAAAAAAATGGTTCAGCAGAATTCAATCTCAAATTATACATAAAAAGAGAGAATGAAGAACTGAGCAAGTATATGTCTAACAACCAAAAAAACAAGTTTATTCAGAAAGTAATGTCCTCCTTCAGCCGACTGATAATGACAATTGAGTGTGATGCGGGAGAATGTGATTTCAACATATTAACAGCAACAACAAAGTCTCTAAAGTACTGCTGCTTTATGACAGTAAAAACATTTTTCTCCTGTTTTTTAAACCACTTTTCTGAATTCTAGAGGGTTTTATTTACCCTGAGTTACTGTTAATCAAAGTGTTCACAAGTGGAGTCAACGGTTCCTTTACATCTAGAAGTATACAACATTAATATTAATAATAATTATGCACGGTTTTGGCATCATTGTGCAAAAATTCCATAATAAACTTTCAGCATATTGTAAATAAAGTGTTCTGAGAGAAAACTAGATTTCTGTACCTCCTCATGGTTCTGTTTTCAGGCTTTAACAAATCTAGCTTGTGACGGGAGACTTTGATCAATCACAGGTCATTTCAGAGAGAGAGAGCGTTCCTATTGGCTGTGCTCCGGCTGGTGGGCGGTGCTTGGTATTTCCTCAACAGATCTCAACATAGCATGCCGGGTCACAAACTTTCTCATTTTACAGCTAAACAGTGCACTACAAGACGATTCTGAAAACAGAACCCACCGCTGCTTTAAGTAAAGGAAGTAAGATTGTACTCCTGAATATAAAACAGATGTTGTCTTGACACAACTTACAATCAATAAAAATCATAACAAAGTTCCCTCCAGTGCCCTGAGTTCACACCATCTTAGCATGAAATCCCTATCTACAATGTTGGTGCCATATTCTATGAGTGATTTAGAAACACAGAGCCACAAAATATGACACAACATTTGTAAACATATGAGAAGCCAGCAGCTAGAAACAGTCTATTTAAGAAGATATGAATGAAACGAGAGGAAATCACCATGAATGAGTGTGTCATATTAGTGTTTGTCACATAAGAATGTGTTACAGAGCGTAATACAAAATATTAATGGAATTAAGTCTGGGTCTTTCCAGAAAAAAAAAACAGCAAGGAAAGACTAGGAGTGCATGAAATGTCAGCAGGATATCCAAATGACATCCTGCTGGAGCCAGGGTCTGTAATTAAACATCCTAGGATTTAAGAAAAGAACCGTACCATGCCAGGTGGCAGCACAGCCAGTGCTGTAAGGATTAATACAAACACACTCTGGGGTGATTGCTCATTAGTTATCTAATACAATATTTGTAATATTTATTTTGAATTTATTTTAATTTATATATTTATTTTATTTTATTAATGAATTATTGCTCACAAGGAATTTTTAAATTATGAATTACCCAGGACTTGATTATGATCGTGATTATTTTAAGTGACATTGTTTTTCTATGGGGTGTAATACTGATTCTAACACACACACACACACACACCATAGAGACAATAGCTCAACCTATAGTGTATAAATTAAATGATTGTTTTGGCGTGGGTTGCTGAGTGCCGTCTCTCGTGGTGCTCAAAGCGCCAAAAAAACCCACTACATTTGAAAAACTCAACAGCGACGTCTCTTTCCAGAAATCATGACCCGGTTACTTAAGATAATCCACAGACGTTGTTGTGAGCGATAATTCTATTTTCTACTCCCATGATGCTTTACCATTCATTGAATGAAAAATTAAATGAAAGAAGCAGAATGAACATGCATTTACTGTAATAAAAATGGAAATAATGAGCCGGCCTACGGCAAGCCATTCCTCCGTCGGCCACGAGCGTGACCAATCTGAGGTGAGTCATTGTGCGCCTGCATGGGTGCCGGGGTATTAATGTCTAAGGACTGGGGAGATTTGTCCACCTCGTGCCCTCACAAGACACTATCCAATCCTCCATTAATTGCACTGATTGGTAGCTCATATTCAATTTGAACTCAATTATGCCGCATGACACGCAGCCAGACTGAGTCAAACACAAATACAGTGACTTCACCTCAGAGCCGGCGGCTACAACGTTGACTGAGAGATGACTGCGTCAATGAGGCAGAGACACACACACACACCATGAGTGGCTGCCAATTAAAGCAAAGAGAGACTGTTCATAATGAAGACGTATATGGTACTATTACGGGACGTTATAGTCATAATTTGTCCATCAAAAAATATATTTTTTAAAACAATTAAGGCAACGTGAGCTGAAACTCAGCCATTAGAGAATGGCCTAAGAATGACTGATTCTCCCTCGCTGTGATGCTTTAATGTTCAATAGTCTGCTAATGTCATATATTGTGTAAGATATATGGATATAATTTCCCACCTGACAACACAGCTATGTATTGATGTTACAGTTACAATGGGCCCGGACAAAGAGTTATTGCTACACTGGAAAAAAAGGTTAAGCATACTGTAGAAACAACAGTGATGATTCTGAGGCATTTATTTCCATCAGCCAGACGTAAAACTAATTGATGCCTTGACTAACTGACAGTTTGTCACAGTGAGATGTGATAATGGCAGCTGTATACAAAGAAATAACGTGCTCAGGTAAGTAATCATCACCCAATTTTAGTCTTCCAACATCACTGCAAATCTTTGCAATTATGTGAATGTTATTTTTGTACCAGGATGTAAACATGTCTACTGTATTTCTGCTGTAAAGTTGGGTGTTTAAACGTGAGGGATCTATGGGGATTGACTGTCTTTTGGAGCCAGCCTCAAGTGGACATTTGAGGAACTGCAGTTTTTTGTCTATAGCCTCACCTTCATGGTCACACACTATATTTAAGATAACAATTAATTTCAAAGACCCAGTAGTCTTTAGTTGCAGTCATTCTCCGTGCTTACGCTTTAGGACGATTAATGACATACTTTCAGTTTGTTGTGTTGCAAAAGCATATTTGTGTGCGACAAAACAGAAAGGTTGCATCTTCTACGTGTTGTACATTAAGTTCCAGCTGTGAAGGAAATTAACTGTAATTCATTATTTTAATAGTAATTTATCACACCCTTGTTACACGCTCCTCATGATTTAGATGCATTACAGAAATATATGTAATTATACCTTGAAACCAGGACAAGATACTATAAAAGTTAAAAACCGTGGAGCTGCTGGTTCAGAGTACTGCAACCTATTTTGTTCCAATTCCAGCACCGTGTCGAATCACAACAAAACTGCAAATTTGGTTTGAGCCTCAGTGCCTCCACAAAGGAAAAAAAAAACAATGTACTTCATACACAATCACCCATCAAAAACCTCTCAAAACTGCTGGAGTGCTTCCAAAGCCACCCCACGATTGTAATCAAAGTGTGTGTGTGTGTGTGTTGGTGGGGGTGGGGGGGTGCTCAGCCTGTATGTGTGTTAATTGAGAGAAGCCTAGCCACTGTCAGTATGAAGGCTGGGTACTGTACCGGAGCTGGGCGTGTTGTTGAATGTGAAACCCCAAGGCGGTCCACTTTCAATCAGCTTGAGCAATTTGTTTCACTTACCTAGAGAGAGAGTGGGAGAAAAGAGAAAAAACAAACAATTACATCATGCATTCAGAGCGGATGCTGCATGAAGACGAGGCGTGGATTCCTTCATTCGTTCATCGTGATCCACTTCAGCACCGACTGGCCAAAGGGGACTCACAATTTGATTAAATTGAAACATCATTCAGGATGTGATAGCATATGTGACACGCGGCTATTTGAGCCTGAATAAACTGATCTACTGTATATATGGTAGCTCGGTTATTTAACATGCAACACAACAAGCAAAAAGGCTGTGTCCTCTAACACCCCAGTCAAGGTCATGAATTTATTGCTGATAATATCATAGGTACACTTGAACTGAATTTCAAGCAATTGAAATCTTTATCACTGTCACATTAGAAGCATTTTAGTATGGATGAACATTATGTTGGTATAGAGACTATGTCTCAGACTGCAGCTCTCCTGTTTGGAGTTTCAACGCCTTCTCGCCCCGATTTGTCAAATACTGACGCTTTGTCAGACCACTCGGCATCACTTTTCAGTCGCAGTAAACACATGCTTAATGTTGTCAAGGAAACAAAAACAATCGCTTAGGTTCAGGCAATAAATCCACTATTTAAGTTTAAGTCTTGCCTATTTTTACTGCGAGCTGCATGTGGTTCACCGCAGCAACAGACAGTGAAAGTGATCTTTTGACATTATATTGACATCATACCAGCAACATTACTACAGTTTCAATGTCTGTATCTGTAGAATATGTCTCGGACTCACATGGACAGTCTGGCCTAAGTGTAACGTGACGCACGGGACACAAACAGCGGTCTCCTGGATGAAAGACCTTCTGTTTGTTGTCTCACATCATTCCCAGTCTGGTTCAGTTCAGACAGAACAGCATAGCCGAGTGGTCATTAAAGTAAACTGAATTGTTCACTCAGATATCAACATGAATTATTCCTTCCTTCAACATGAAAGCTGTTTAAAGCTGCTTTAATTAATATTGTTACATAAACAAAGAATCAAATGTAAAAGTGCTCGCAAACATCCAGATGGAGCAGGAGGCCGGTGTTCGTGTCCAAAAGTGTTGTTGAGTTTTTTTTACTTTAGTGACGTGTTTTCCGTACTGTTGTTACGTTGTTTTCGTAGGAATTTCACTTAGTTTACGTACTTATTTTAAGCCCAACCTTGATGTGTTTCCTAAAAACCAAGTAGTTTTGTTACCAAAAACATGACCGAGACAGTTTCACAACGACACGAGGAGAAAGAGACGACATTGGAAACTTATCACGAAGGATTTTCTTAACATGGCGTGTTATTTATACACCTTCCCATGGGACCACATTGATTGATAATACTTTGTTCAGTTAATGAAGGTTTAAATATTTACATTTTGAATGAATGTTCATTGCGTAGAGGACGTTTTCTGACGTTTTCTTAACTGAGCTTGTGAGATATTTAAAGACAACAGGAATACACAATAGATCTAAATGTTATTCATTTTCTCGCCTTTATCTGTTCTCAACATGAGCGCTTATTTTTAGAGTTGAGTGCAATTGCGTGGGCAACATCAAATCCATATGTGTACTTTGTGTTGGTATATTCACGTACACACACTAGCTAGAACTGTAATGGTAAGCCACTCAGTCGTAGGGTCAAGCTCGAGGCAACGCTGCAGCTTTGTGGGTTAGGGTTAGGGTTAGGGTTAGGGTTAGTTGTATAATATATTTCTATTATTTACATTTCATGTCGCTGATGAAGGTTATTGACTCTAACCCAGCTTTAAAACTACAGTTTGACTTGTTCATTTATGTGTCTAGAAAAGGCTGAGGCCACACTGCTGTTTGACAAATGAACAACCCCGAGGAATACAACACATCTCTCACTGTGTGCTCGGAAATAACGATTTACTGCTTTTGATTGAGCTGCACTTGAGTAATTATCACATCGCATCTATAGTCAATAATTGATGTATTGATTTCCTTGTGAAGGAGAAAGAAAGAAACCACTGATTTCAGTTATTTTTAGCCTGGTTGATTTTCTCGCTCTGAGATTAAATCGAACTCTCCGAGTCAACCTGCATTGTTGGCACTGATGGAAATTGGACAGCACCCGGATATAAGGACTCAAAAGTCGCATGCAGCTGGTTGGGTCCTTGAAGATTGTCGGATTACAGAAGCACTCGTTCACTACTTGCCAACAAAGAATGAAAAAAGCCTCTTCCCACCTTCTATTGCTTCACCTAATCAGTGGGGAGCTGGTTTTGATGAGGTGAGTTGGAGGTAAAAGCATTCTTATGCAGACTGTATTAACAACTGCAGCTCCTTCCCACAAGGGCTCAGTGATTAGACAGGAATAATCAAATTTGCCATAGCTGATTATAAAACAGGCCTCGTGAATTTCATCGTGATGATATCACAACATTACATAACAAATGATATAATCTAACTGTCTGATGATGATGCAGTCTGAAGGGTCAGACCAAACCTTTTGTGCTCAATTAAAGAAATGTTGTGGGCTGTACCAGCTCACAACGGGATAATGACAGCAGCAGCTGATGATGTGACATTTACGCACGGCCATTGTATGGTAGCCCATGAGTGGATGTTACATCATGTGCATTGAACTAGCATTTTAAATTCCTCCATCTGTTCTCTGTTGACATTAACTCACTTGAGTAAATACTGTTCATGCTGAATACATTCGGACCATATGTCTCTATAAAAGGCAGCGAGCTATGAGTAATTGCTTGGACAATCCACAGTCTATAAGAACAGGTGTTAATAGATCTCTTCCTAAACACTTGAAGTAATTGAGGCATTAAGAACATTACCAGGATGAAATTGCAATGACATTGCAGCATACTGCAGCTGCATTACACTTCATGTTCTGCAGCACTGAGGAGCGGTAAGGATGTGAGGACACAACGGCCTGAAGCAGAGGGAGTACACAGCTAGATGAGAGTAGAGCAGACAGTAGGTGCTGCTGTTCACAACATACTGTAGTGACTAAACAACACAACTAATCACATCAGCAGTAAAATGTACCAGTCTTGCTCCACATTTGTACAATTCAAGACCTGGAGAATCAGAAATAAAAGTGTTGCCAAGCAAACAAAAGGCTGGGTTTGAATCCTGACCCTCCATGGGTGACATCTTACTGCTTGACTCAAGAGTATGCGGACACGTGTATGAGCAACACATTTAGTTTTGAAGGGATATTGGATTCAAGAGGGCTCATGATTGTTGTGAGGGAGGTACACGTTAAGAGATGACACATAGGGACCCTAAAAGGGCAGAAGCAGCCCTGCGAGGCAGAAGAAGGAGCAAAGATAAAGACGTGCCTGCATATGCTGTTCAGGCTCAGTCTAAATGGGCCCTGACAGCTGTGAAATATTATAGGCTCTGAGACAGGGAGAAGGCACATAGGCCTGTACTGTAGATTGAGAGACAGTTTAGATGGAGGGATAGAGGAGGAGGAGGAGGAGGAGGAGGGAGGGTAGATAAACAGTGGAGAGAGGGAGAGACGAGTGATGAGAGTGACAGAGAATGACAGAGAGCTCTGGCAATCATGATCACTGGCAGCGTGGCATCTATGTATGTTACCATTTCAATTGTTCAGCTTGCTAAATACAACCATAAAAACCTTTTTGAATAATTGGCGAGCTCTCTCAGACACCAAATAAAATCATTTCATGAAAAATATGGCTTTGAACAATTTAGGTGGGATTGAATAAACTGAGCTTCCTCCGCTGAATTCATCCATTAAATTGTTGTAATTACAGCAAAAACAAGTCGCCCTCCCACAAATGATGCAGCCCCCCCGACGAGGTACAGATATGAAGGCTTGTTTTATGCACACTGGCCTCCTTGCACTGGTGTTCATTTCTTTGACATCAATTGTGACACCATATATGTGCATAAAACCTTTTCTCTGACAAGATGAAATTGATGTTAGATGGAAAAAGTGTGACTGCATCTCAGTGTCAGTGTTGTTGAGACAACAGTTGATATGATGGGTGGGCGATATATCAAATATACTCGATGGATTGCGGCTTGTTCGTTTTTTAGTTTATCGGCAACAATTGAGTATAAATATTGACATTGACATGAGACTTGCTTCAGTGTTTCGCTCTCTCCTTCCCACAGACACACTCTCCTCGGCGAGTGGCGTATATGAGCGTGGATGGGGCGTGTGTTTTTGTATCTGGAGGGAACGAGCCTGGAGAGAGCCAAAGAAGAAGCGAAGCGCCAAAGCGAGTCTATACGTGTTGAGGTTTGGAAAAGTTGATGGATGGAAGACGCCAGCCTCCACTTCAAAAGAAAGGTTTTTAATAATCACCACGGTCTCGGAACATATGAGGCATACTGGAAGAATGAACATGGAAGAGTCTGTTCATTCTGGATAAAAGCTTTCGCTGTCTACTTTTGTCTTTTTAGAGCACGCCACTTATTTCTCTGGCTGTTGTCTCTTGTCTCGTATCTGTCTGTGTATCTCACTCACTGACACGAGTCTCAATGCAGAGAATGCACAGATTTGATTGGCCGAGTAGCATCACGTGAGAAGATTTACAATGCACGCATCGGTCTGTGAGTGTCCTGGGCTGCTGAACCAATGCCTCTCCATAATGTAATGGTCTGATATATCGCGATATAGCCTAAAAATATTGAGATTATTTATAAACCATGTCGCCAAGCCCTAGTTGATGTGAAAATAAACTGACAAGATATCATATTCTTGTTGGGGAAAAGATAGACAACGCCGTTCTGTCGGGAGGATTGTACAATAACACAATGAATACGTTTTGTTTTTGTTTCTTTGTTTGAATAAGACCCTGAAATCCAATTAATAATTGATTAATCAAAGTAATAATCGACAGTAAATGTAAAATGTAAAAGAACTGACAATAATTAGCCCTATAATATCAGTGCATTTTGCAATGAAATGCTATGTTGAAATTTTAAATTTCCCTAATTCCTGTTGAAAATTGAATCATTGTACGACAACACCTGCCGATTGTGAAAAACATATCAGGTGACAGATCTCCACCGCAGATGACAATGGGTACTGGCGTTGTTACACAGGCCCCTGTTGAAGCGCAGTCTGGAAATTCATTATATGCCTGATTTAGTACACGTTGGCGCATGAGCGCACCTACAATATGGCTGATATCATCAACATCAGAGCCACTTCATCTCACTCCGAGTCTCACCATGTGAGAGAGGAAATAACAGTTTTGGTTGGTGTCAGATGCTTAGTCGAGTGCTGGTTCAGCCTCAAGGGCCTTTTCTCATACAGCAATTTGTCATACCGGGATGTGGGGGCTTTCTGTGAGTGTCTTTTGGACATTTTATAATTTTATAATAATAAAATAACAGAGGTAATAGGTTTAATGCTCAGGCTCTTTCTATTGGGGATATTTGGTGTTATGTGTGAGCAGACAGGAAAAAATAAGTTTGAAGCTTCCCATCTTTACCAGGATTTGCCAACGACCAGCTGCAAAGGTACATTTGCAGAGAGACATTTTTAGCTCTTCTCTGTAGCATATTCTCATTTTCACCTTCAGATCTTTTGCAGCAAGTAGGAATGTACTGTCTGCATATTAATAGTATTTAATAGAGAAAAAAAATCATCTTTTTCTGTTTAAATTATGTGCATAAAAAGAGGTCTTAAGCTTTACAAGAGAAATGAGCAATGTTCACGCACTTTGCTTGTCTAACATTCTCGTCAGATAATGTTTGAATTTTCCAAAGCGGTGTTTGCATTTCGTCACTATATCATCCTTCCAGTTTACACATTGAAATTAAGATGACAGTATACCATTCCATGAGTTATGATCTGAGCCATAAATAATAAAAAAAGGTTTAGCCTCATGGGAATTCAAAGCAGTGCATAACAGACTCGGGGTTGAGTTTCACACACCATTTGCAGTCAGTCAAGCGGATCTCTGTGAAAGGTTAAATGGTGACAGGTATCTTTCCCTCTTTGAGTCCCTATAGCTGCAGTCAGCAGACGAAGTATAAAGGTCTCCTCTGTGTGAATTCAGATTGGAAATTTTGCTTTGAGCTTATCCGTTTCAGGTATATCCGAGACAGATTTTGGGGCAAGATGATGAAAATGAATAAATAAGTAATTTTCACATTTAGAGATTGGTAGAGTAGAGTACAGATTTCTATAGGCTTACAGGCAATGTTCACAATTGGTTTCATATTTCTTTGATATTATCTACTAAACTTTGATTAGGTGGTTTTAGCCTTTAGCCTTCGGTGGCTAATTCAAGTCTCTCAGATGAACAGGATGTTGTGTTTTCACACCTTTCTGAGAGTGTCAGTGAACTACACACAAGAGTTTCCTCTGTTCCCCTCACAGCCAAGGTTAAACTGAATGGAACATTCACCGCCAGGTGATTAATGCATGAAATAAATGTCAAGCTAACTTATTAGCCAGTCGAGAAATAATATGAACCTTTAACATGAAGGATGAGTCCATTCAGCTAATGCTACAAATTAATGAGTGGTGCATGAGACCCGATACCACTGACCGAGAAAGATTCATGGGAGGAACCTTTTTGATTTCCTTCTTTATGTGTGAGCAAGTGGAGCGTTTTCAAGCAGCACACACATTATTCCATAGTTTATTGTGAATGTAGTGGAATGTACAAGTAACCAGTAATTCACTGCGTTCACTAGAAATCTCTGCAGCATATATACCTCGACCAGAAGCCATCTTCCGAGCAACTCGGGACCTTGTTGTTTAGTCTCCCTCAACACATATTTGATAAATAATATTTCACTCCAGAAACACCAGTGCATGAGGGGATTTTTGACAATTAACTATGAAGCATCAAACCCAACGTTGTGAATAAGCCTGTCATATTTGAGTAATTTTCCTCATTGAGAGAAACACAAATACTGAGAAATTCTGATGACAAGTCAAATTAGGTTAAATTGTGATTGATGTACAAAGCTGCATGCAGCATTGTCTGTGTTTATTGTGATGTACAAGCCGAATGAGACACACTGCACAGACCGCTGAAGAATATCTTCCTCTAGCTGAGATGCATTTCCCTCTGCTTCCCTCTGGCTATATCTTATTCATGCTGGATCTACAGTAATGAAGCAATTACACTACTATTTTAACTTGAGTGTGTTCAATTAGCCCGTACCCGAGCAGTCTAAATGTGACCTCGCACAGACTCTCAGATCCTGCAATGAATTGTCTTAAGCTGTCCTCTGTGGGTGTCTCAGAGTGAAGTCACAGCTACCCATAATCCTTTAAGTCAGAAGCATCTCTCAACCACAGTGGAAGATTATATCAAACAATTACAACTTTCAAGAATCTTCTGTTATTATCCCTCCGATCCTGTCCCACCATAACGTTTGATGCTGCTTAACATCATGTCCCAAGGGGAAAGAAATTTACTTCCATTAGAGGCTATTAGTACTTTAATATGCAATTGCTCATTATGAATTAAAAGTCAATTTCACAAAGAGGGTAACAACATGCCTGCAATCTGTGCCTCAATATATCAAGAGCTCTAACCGCTCCGTATGCCGTTCTCCCATCGCAGACGGGCAAATGTGGGCTTTTCAAATCAGAGCCCAGCGACTACATCGATCTTTTCAATTTAACCGTTCCAACAAAGTCATACAGCACATTGAGATCGTTGTGAATTAAAACCTCCACAAGCAACTTTTTGATCCAAACTATCCACATTTTCAGAGAATGAATAGCAGAACAAATTGTTGCAGGTTCCATTCAAGGACATAATTAAGTCCTCTATTTTGTTTTCTCCTTTCAGTTGATATGACAGGTAGCGTTGCACTGGGACAGGGGTCTGCAACCTGCAGCTCCGGAGCCACATGCGGCTCTTCAGCTCCTCTCCAGTGGCTCTCTGTGGATTCTTAAAAATGGAAATGAATAACTGTTTTTTGTTTATATTTTCATTTTTATTTATCATTGTTGTAGGTCTATGGTATGACGGTACGACGGTACGACGGTATGACGGTACGACGGAGCATTAGGGACATATTGAGGAAAAAAATATAAATCTGAGATTTCAAGAATAAAGTCATAATACGAGAATAAAGTCAGAAGTTTCCAAGACAAAACGTAGTATTATGAGAATAAAGTCATAATATTATAAAGTAATAATTTTACGTGCTATCTTACTTTTTTCTCTTAAAGTTATGACTTTATTCTGTTAATATTTCGACTTTTTTTCTCGTAAAGTTATGACTTTATTCTGTTAATATTTCGACTTTTTTTCTCGTAAAGTTATGACTTTATTCTGTTAATATTTAGACTTTTTTTCTCTTAAAGTTATGACTTTATTCTCATAATATTATGACTTTTTTCTCGTAATATTATGACTTTATTCTGGAAATCTCAGATGTTTTTTCCCTCAATGTGGCCTTAATACTCCGTAGTACATTGTCTCTTTGGCCCTCACTGCATTAGACTTATAAAATATATACTTATACTATAAACTGTGTTACCTTCATCACAATGATCAAATGTTTTGCGGCTCCATACAGATTTTTTTTGCTTTGTTTTTGCCTAAAATGGCTCTTTTGATAGTAAAGGTTGATAGTAAAGGACAGGTGGTGAACACCAACGGTGTGAGGAGTCGGTTTGTCAACTTCCTCCCTTCTGGAGTGAATACTTTAGAAATGGGGATCAGTAGGCTCCTTATGTAAGAGCTACACGTTGTCAGGTTACTGTGTGTGTGTGCTAATTTCATTGGTATTTAAAGGTCGACTCCATCTGCGGTCTCTTCTAAATTTTTCAAATGGAAACACCCACTCAGTTGTTAGCAAACAGCAGTGACTTAGTAATACTACTAGATAACACACCACAGGGTATTACCTACAGCAGATAGCGGCTGGCACGCCCCTAGTTTAGAGAAACCGACATGAGTACCAGCACGAGAGCAAAGTGACGTACTGATGAGGACGGGGACGGCGGCAAAACGTATTTAGCCACCTAAAAAAAAAATCCATATCAGTTTATGTGTACGCTATATTATCACTACTTACCTCGCCATCAGACGGCCCGTTCTGACAGGGAACTGCAGCCGGTATATGGCTCTCTTCAAAGACACCAGACTGACAAAAACAGTCATTACACCTTGCGGAACAGGAGGAGTTGCTGTCTACCGCTGCATCGATCGGTTAGTTTATTTATGGCCCGACATTAAAGCATTTCCAGCTGACTACCTACTGTTTTCTTTTTTTATTATTTTCTTTTTGATAGCGAGTTGCTTCTCGTGCAGAACTGGGAACCCAGGGTCGAGCCTATTAAGAATTTCTGAATTGATATTATTTTACATGGCAAACGTTGCCAGAAGAATTAAATATTCAGACAAAGGCTGTGTTATATGTAAATAATAAAATAATTATTATAGCAAGATTTGTTTTTAAGCTTTTTCGGTGTTATCTATAGCAATAATAATGGTCCAAAATTATGTAAAATTGTATAGTTTTAGGTCAAAATCCTTAAATCTTTCGGCTCTTTGCCTGCATGTTTGTGGGTTTTTAATTGAAATGACTGATCGTGTTGCACACAGGACTGCTTGGCTCAAAAACGTTGCTTTGTCTTGACTTACAGTTGATGTATCATCTTCTAATGATGACTTTCATATTCTGTCTACTGATTAGGAGGGCACTCCATTTAATATTTGGCGCCGTGAAGGGAAGGGAGGGCCTCCAAAACGTCCGTAGCCCCGGGATCTCAAGTATTATTATGGCGTCCCTGTTGTTTTTAAGTGACACTCCACCTCCACACAACTCTGTGCTAATTGCAGCGACTCCTGATTCGGTGTGAACGCAGCCCTCGAGCTGATGCATCCTGCTAATTGGCATTCAACTTGATATAATTTGGTCAGCAGCTGACAGTCTGTACTGTACATGGTGCCAAACAGCACACCTCCAACACGTCATTGACACCTTTTACCTTTGTGACTGCTGTGCTGTGCTGTGCTGTGGAACAAGCACTAATACAATGTCAGCATATAACTCAAATGGGCACAGTTGCTCAGCTCGGCAACGAAAGCATAAATCACAGGTACGAAGCAGCAGCAGCTACACAAATGAGTTCTCAAAACAGCCTCAAAACTCATGATGACCTGATACCAAACACAGACAAATTGCAGGAAAGCCGTGCTCATAAGTAGACCCTCACCATCGCTGACTGTTGAGGCTGTTGTGAATCACAACAAGCTGCAAAGTGTTCTTCAGTTACCACACACTAAATCAACACATCTGATACAGTCACAACAATATTTAACAATAAGTTTGTCACAAAGGAAGACTTTATTGTAGGGTTTCTATTATTTTGTCCATCATTTGCAACAAAAACTTAAGTATTTCACATTTACTTTCCTTCATACCAAACTTTTACAGAAAATGCTGCAGCGTCTCCGAAGCTATAGGTCAGCACCCAAAATAGTGCCTCTGACCTGTTCACGGTTCATCCACGCATAAGAAAAGCATCCGTCGGTTTTAATGAGCCTCGGTCCCAGGGTGAAGCTAAATTAATGCTTTCTGGTTGCTGGGATAAAACACGTTGAAGTGCCTCTGCTCCAATACCCGACGGCAATTGTAGCCCAGCTGGCTCCTGGGTGACTGCATTCATTCATAGCACCTTAACCACATACCCCAGAGGATCCTCACCTCCTTGCCTCGCACTAAATAAGCCTCGCTGTTCAGCCACTGCAAGCTAATAGCAAAAACAGAAAGGTGACATTGCCCCCAGGCAGAACAAAAATGACTGCTCTTTTTCAGATCCTGCCGTGGTAATCTGTTTTGCCAGCATTACAAATCCACACCCCGGGGTGCAGAGAACTGGTGCAGCTATGTCTCCACACCTGCAGGACTGCTATCATTGACCAATCAACACTTACAGTCTCTTTCCTCCGAGCTATGGCTGTCATATCAATGAGACTTTGTCACACGGTGTAACAGAGTGCACATACTGTGCTACATGCAAATGCAAAATCTTCTAGGATTCAGTTGTCTGTGTATTCCCCTTTACAGACTTTTTGTTCTTAATCTCAGGTACATCTCTACTTTATGGAGCAACGACAGTGATGGTAAAATAAATGAGCTTCCTCTTCCAGTTAAAATGCATAAATACTCGTATCCAATTTCCCAAATCCTTCATGCGCACAGATGTTATTGCAAGGAGAGATTTGTAACAAAGTGAAAGTTAAAGAGCTTTCTGCAACAGCAAATAGGTTAAGGGACGTGCAAAATATAAAATGCACTTTTTGTGCCCTGCAAGCAACCAGCTATATTCGTTGTTTATGCTTTGTGTCTATATTATCGAGCAATCAGCAGGGGGTGGGGAGGTCGACCTATTATTAGCCAGCATGGGTTGGAAAAACAACTTGACATTTATGTGTCCAAATTAGCTGAGTCCTCAGCTCTGTCACATTAGTCACATTAGTATTCAGGTGTTTTCTTAACAGCTAAATGTCCTCAAATTTGACATTTTTGGGTCACAACACCGGCAAGCCTACACTTACTTAAACATATCATACTGAACAGTAAAATACAAAGAAATAGAAACTGTCATAATAAAAGTCGTGCTGCACTGATATTATTTGTGCTGTGATGGAAGACAACGTTTAAGTAAACCGGCAATTATTACACAGAACACTATATTGTCTAATCTTAAACACTGTCAGATTAAGAAATAGTTCAACGTTTGGGAAAGATTCCCATGTTTATGACCTGCAAGTATTCACGACATCAACAACAGGCTCTTGCATATTATTATATTAAAGCTGCAGTTTGTGAGAGCCGGCTGTCAATCACTCGTGAACTCTTGACTGTTTTAAACATGGCGCTGGGTCGCAAACTTTCTCATTTCACAGCCGAACAGTAGGCTACACTAAAATATGTTTCTGAAAACATTTGTGGCGATAAATAGGCAATGCAGTAACAGAACCTTGATTCATATTTGATCAGCGCTGCCTAGTTTTACTATTCAATCTCAGTTCCGCGAGCCTGCCGTCTTGCGATGGACGGACCTCAAAGTCAGATACAGTGAATGGTCACTCGACTCGCCGAGCCATACCCATCATGCAAGGCGCCGCTGGATCTCCTGCAACGTGATCTGTTGACTTCACATATGCCAATGGATTTGGTGTATGTCCACCTTCAGGCTGCAGAGCCCCGAAACACCGCCGCTGCACAGAGTACCGTTTGCTTGTTCATTCAAAGTTTATGAATAATAAATGCGTCCAAATTGCACCGAATTCGCCACGGCACCCCCTTTGCATCCCTAGCAATACACCCGTCAAGTGTGAAGTAGATCGGATGGACGGTTCTCGAGATATGCGAAGGACAGACAGACAGAGAAAGATCCCTTACTTTATTGTTAGATAAAGCAGGATTACTGTTAAACTGACTGTTACAGTGCACCGAGAGGACGCTTGTAGACCACTGTTTACGCTTTGGAACATAATACAGAGAATGAATTACTCGTGTGCAGGGTGAGGAACATGGTGTTGTGGGCTGAAGGCTTTGAAAACATTCCATTGGGACTTAATTCAGACCTTCAATGGTGTACCACGTTTTTGGTTGACTGACTCTGCAGCGTGGTCAACCTCTGGTCCCGTCCCCAGCTTTCTCTCCACATCATTAAAACTGATAGTACTGAGTGGCCATAACAGTTGGCCAAAGAAAAAGCAATCAAAGTTAGTGGAGCAAGAAAGGCTTTTAAAAAGCTTCACATTTTGCACTATGCTTTAAAGAAATAATGCATAGAGTGGGAGTGCAATTAATTTTCAATCCTCAGGGTATGTGCTCGGACGATAACAAAAGAGACTATATATAAATGACAAGTTGTTCGCCATCCCCTACGCTCGTGTCCGTAAAATATCACACCTCTTCCTATAAAGCAACAGCGAGATGAAAACCCTCTACAAATCAGAGCGTGCGAGGCTTCTCTTCGCATTCGTGTTGCAGCTCTGACCCGTGCTCCTCCCCTGCTGAAAACATTCTAACTTCACTGTTACTGATCTTCACGGCCTGCCTCGGGTGAAGGCAGGCTGACTATAACACTGATGATTCAATTAACAACGGGCTCAGAGAGTAGCATGAGCCGGACCAAATCAAAGCTTCTGTGTGACGATGCTCGGAGAACAAAAGTATTTAATGTGTGGCACAAATCCAGACTCCCGAAGAGAGTGATCAATAATTCAGATCTGAAATCCTTTACTAATTGTTTTTTTATCGATCATATTCCAAAGATAGTAATTATCTTGTAAGATATTTGCCAGAAGACATCTGGAGGTTCACGCTGAGAAGATGAAAAGCACAAATGAATAATAGCACAGACTTAATTACCAGCTTTCTTTTAATAGGAACTGCTTTCATATTTATCATAACTTTGATAATTCCATGACAACAAGAAAAGAGTGTATTACATGGCAGAAACAACCAACTGCAGGCAGTCAGAGAAACATTAGTATTATTTTTAGGTCTGGAGGTATCAACCTTTGAGGTGAGGGATCAGACAAGACCATAGATTTATTTATATTATATATTATATATTATATTGTTTTAATTTATTCCTGCAACCAAGCCGAGTCGGTGTGGGTGGGCCTAGGTCAACCCACTTGGCACTGGATCATCTAGTGAATAGCAGTCAGCGCTGTTTTAAATGATCTGACTACGACCATAAAACAATGCTCGTTTCTTTGCTTCCTGTTTAGGCTACCTGATCGCTCAAATCTTTTGAGTTGCAGTGCATTTCGCAACTGGCAGATTGCGAGCAGCCCCTCCTCTGTCTCTCATCTCATTGCTCGTAGCGACGGATGAAAACACGAACAGGAAGTGTTGAATTTTACTTTATCCATTTTAAATAAATCCTCCTCTGAGGAGCGGGAGGAAGAGATCTCCTCTCGAGTTCAGCCATCATTCTCAACCAAGAGAAAGCACACTGGGATTTCTGCCTACGCCACTGTTGCAACCTCAGAATTGCAAATATACTTCTGTTAAATGTGGACTCATTTCATGCTGTTTAACAGTGTCTCTGGCTGCAAAAGGTCATGTCTGAGGCTGAATAGCTACAGGCTTTAAATGTTTCCACTATAGTTCAGATTTACACCGAGGTCTGTGTGTTGTTGAAGTTCACTGAGCACTGGTTCAGCGCTGGCCCACTTATTGCTTGGCAAGTAATCACTGCCCTTAGTGGTAACTGATCTCAGCTAAGCAATGACTGATAACTCAATTTCCCCCTTTGAAGGGGCAACAAACATCACGACAGGGATGTGACCTTCAAGCTGGTGAGGTGATACTGAATTTTACAAAAAAACCTCTTCAATTATTCATGACACCTTGCTCTCAAACATTCCCTTCACCAGCTTTCTTTTTCTTTTTTTCTGCTCTGGTAGCTAAGCTCATTGGAAGCCCCTTTTATGAACTTGTTGTATTATTCATCAGAGGATGTCCCTATACACATTCTAATGCTGCTGAACGCAGCCCCAATGCAATTACATGACAAATACCTTAAAATGTGATTGGCATATAGCTTAGACTGTATGCTCAGATGTGTGCATGCACACTCCCTCTGACGCACACATAATCATATGCATACCTGAATATTATGCATGCATGACACACATGTTTTATGCAATCCGTCAGGGAAAATGAAGAGCTATTATGCTTTGACAGCCCCTTGTGAAACTGCAAGAGCGAGGCTATACAAAGAAACACATGTTTCTTCATCTTGAATACACAAGTGCTACACTGTCACACAGTCACATCGCTGGTGCCACCTCTTCAGTTTCCTCTGCTGCTTTTCATTTCGAGCTTACCTTGAGCTTTGGGAAATGTATTGTCATTCTCCAGCAGGTAGAAAGCCATCACAGACAAGCAATATCCTTGTTTCTTTTAAGCTGTCACCATTTTTGATGGTAAGCTGCCATTGCTGTGGTGTTTTTGCATTGCACTCCCAAGAGCGCACTCACCCTGCATTCAAACAATGTGTCCATGTGACGTTAGACTTGTTGGATTTACTTTGTGACACGTCTTTTGTTCGTGACACATATTGTCTATTCAGTCTTTATGGTTATTGCTTTACCGACAACGCATTCATGTCGAACAAACCAGGAACAGAAATACTTTCTCACTGTATTTCCAGTAAAAACATAACCATACAAAAACATAATTTTTATGGCTTCACGCATATTGTAACTGTAATTTGTGGATATGAACAAACTCGCCTGCACCGAGGTAGGCGGAGTGGCACTGCTGATGTTTTGTTTATGCAGATCAGGTGGCGTAGGGCAAATTCAGTATTCATCTTAGCATGAATACTGAGCTGGGTTTTCATTCGCTCTGACCGCATCTAATTACAAACATGCGGTACATGCAAAGAATAATTTTCAGTATTGCTTTAGTTGGTGAATGAGCACACAACGACCTCTACCAAATTGCACTTGCTTGAAGCTGCAGTGGGTAGAAATGGAGCAAGTATGATTAAAAGAAATTATTTTTATAAAACGGTCATTATATCCTGTCAGTAGTAAACGAGACAGGTAATCTGAAAAAAATCATTTTCCTCTGTGTCCTCCGGTGTCCTCTGGTGCTCCTAATGGCATCTGCAAGATTTCACAGACCAGAGCAAAACAACCGAACAGACCCAACTCATCAGTTGTGATCAGCAACACAAGTGGTTATTGTGCAAATTGTAGACAATTGTACAGCACACATGTGCCAAAACTGTGCCAATCTGTTGTGAACAACAAACTAATTGTTCAGAGATTTGAAGTTTGAAAAAAAAAGAAATCTCATTCAATAATTGAGTCAAAGCGAATGAGAGAAAAACTGTTACAATTCATCATATTTTAATTGTTACATTTTATAATCTGAATCTGAATCTCTCTGTCAGGTACATGTAGTACTATAATGTTTTCCTTTAAAGTAGAAATACACAGTTAGTAGTAGAGTTGCGTTTTTTTTATGTGCTTTGGGGATCTTTAGTAAGTCATTTGGGGTACAATGAGTGAGAACAGTAACACAATTCAATCATATCTATTTAAACATCATAATAGATCTATAGAGCTGTTTGGGGCCGTCTGCCCCTGGTGTTTTTTCCCGTGAGCCAGAGTGCATTTCACTGATGTTTCTGACTGGGAGTAGCCACGACTTGGATGATGGTGATGCAACTATGTCGTGGCAGGTTTTGTGCTCAGGACCCGAGGAAGCGCGGTCTCTAGTGTGAAGTTGACTTTGTATGAGCGGTTCAAGAGAAGGCTGCAAGCAGCAACACCACAGGCCAAGCATCGGGCCCGTTCAAAACGGACAAACAAAGTACTACAAAGTAATGACAATTAGGGACTAATAGATTGATAGATAGATTACTGGTAACACAATCATTTGACTAAACTCTTCACACAGTCAGCACAACAGAAGTCAAACATAACACAGCATAACATTACACTGCATGTCTCTACATTCTGCTACATCTAAGAAGACAATAAAAAATGCATAAACTCCTAATTAGGACATATAACACTGAGCACTAATTTTCATTCCTTGATGACCTCTATGAAAGACCCGTGCTAGGAGAGGAAATGGCGCATTTTGTAATTGTACGAGAAAATGTGGTTGTTTCAACATTCTCTTGTAGGTTTACTGCCCGTCCCATACTCTCCTTTCCTCGACCACACAGAGGAATTATTCTCCTTATGGAGGTGGAAAGTTTACGATGACCACCAGCCACATGATCAGATAGAAAAAAAGATTCCTTCCCAGGTGTAGAGGACATACTGTATAAGGTGTGAGGTGAATGTTAATGTGTGGCTAAATGCAGAACACTAACACAGTTGTATTTCTATGCATAGTTTTGTATTTCATACTGGAATTGTTTTGGTTTCATTTTTGTGCACTTGGATGGTTACTCTATGCAAACATTGCAGCAACAAGCATATTGCATCATCCCTGATTCATTTCTGTGACATACTGTAAGGTAACACAATCCATCTTATAAAGACGGGACCTTCTCGTACTTTATGCTGAATAAATAAGTAAATAGCAGATACCTCACAAACAATAGGGAATCATATTGTAATGCTACCTGTTGTTAGTGTTTTGGGTATATTAACAGATGTTGTCAGTGTTCAGGTACAAGAGCTGATCCTTTGTACCAAGTGTTTTGGTTGCATTTTTTAGTCCATTTTGGATGTTAGGATGTTGTGCTGAGCTGTGAGTCGGTAAAGAGAACTGTATGTGGAAAGTTTTTGAAAAAGTACTGAACTCAGTACAGAGAAATGTGAGGTACCACTTGTATGAAACTTCAGTCCACATTTCTCAGAGTAGGAAGACTCTCTCTGAGGCTGTTTGGAAGCTGCCTATTTTACCCGAGCCACTGATTGCCAACCGAGGAGACCCTTGTCTCAACACTCCCCATCAACTACATCAAACGGGTGAATATTCTCACCCCCACCCACCACCACCCTCCGCCCTGAGCACTACGCCATCAGTCAGCCCCGGGTCCTTCGGCATCTAATGTTTGACATAATAAGCTTCATCGCCGCGCTGGTATGGTTCCTGTGATCATGACAACGGTAATACCGGTGGTAATATGGTTTTATGAGGCCTCTCATCCTCCCATCTGCTCTGCTCTCCTCCCTAGCTCTGGCTGCCCAGGACTCCATCTGAACTCCCTCCCTCCGCCATCTGGCCTCTTTTGCTAATCCCTCCTTCAATCCTTCTCCCTGTTGTTCCCCGTTAACCCTCCCCTCCGTTTCATAAAGAAAAAAATAAACTGTCTTGTGTCTTAATGGGCTGACTTGGCAGTTGACTGCTAATGCTGTCAATGATAGATAGCAGATAGATAGACAGATAGACAGATAAACAGATAGACAGATATATAGATAGATAGATAGTTGGATTGATGGATAGATGGGTAGATGGATAGATAGATAGACAGATGGATAGATGATAGATTGATAGATAGATATCATATTAGAGGTGAATAACGATGGGTGAATAACAAGATTATTTCTATAAAAGTCAAGTATTGGTTTGTTTTTCAGTATCTGGGGACTGAATGAAATGAAAGCACAAACCCCAGCAGGACTGACCTTGAATAAATGAAATCAAAAATCCCTTTTTCATACTGGGCGTGTAAGAAAATAGATTCAAATGAGTATCGCGATATTTTGTTGCGCGATACTGTATCGATTCTTCAAAACGCTGTTTCGGTTTTTAATTAACCTCTAAAAATCCAACAACCTGCCATCAGGCTATTCAATCTTTCGGAGGTTGTAGCGGGCTCAGTTTTAAAGCTAGAGTGCAGTTACTAGTATCATATAAAACTAGAAAACCTAAGGAATCCATCGCTACCAACCATGTTGAGAAGGAGGCTAAAGAACGCTCCAAAGTAATGCTAAATGATGCAAGGAAAAACTGCCATGGCGATTTTCAGTCCCTTGGCATCTGACCTCAGGATATGGGAATGAAAATGTTTTTATTGTGGGTACCAACGAGTCTTCCCTTTGCAGACATGCCCACTTTATGCTAATCACATGCAGTTTGGGGCAAAAACCATGCAGTTTTTGAAGCCCCCTTTCATACTACATAATGTAGGAGCACAGCTACTATTCTGGTCTCTCACCATCGTACACAAACACCGTTTATACCCCGCTTGTTTTATGTGTTCTCTTTTTTGTGTGGTCAGTGTTTTACAGCCTGCTTTTGCTTGGAAATGTATTTACCACAGCAATAGCAATTCAACTGTGACAGTGGATGTCTTAATGAGCAACTTGCTGTAGGGATGGGGGGATGGACTGCTGCTGAAAGAACCAGGCCCTACTACGGATGGCAAGCCATGTATAGAATGACTCCATTAAGCGCCGAGCAGTCCACCAAATTACAGGATGCAAAATGTCTGTAATGAGAGTGGAAATACACATCCAACAGTATTGACAGGCGGAGTGATTAGTCCCCCCCTCGAGAGGAGCGTCTCAGAGTGATGGTAGACACTTGCAGGATGCACAAGCATTTCTCTGCAGGGCGAGGTGAACTAAAGGAAGAAGTGTTCAACACAGATTCCTGTCCTTATGGTCTAGATTAAGGAACACTTGATGAAAGTGGAGATAATTGAATGTACCTAATCTACAAGTCCTTATTTTACTGATGCTGCTTACACGTTAACCAGTAACAGTCATCTTGTGTTGTTTTACATAATGAATAGGAATAAAAACATCCATAAAAACTTATTGGAAATCAAAGTGCACTGCGTCAATACATGACTTCTGAGTCTAATGATACATTATGTTCAGAAAACAAACAAACATGCAAAGGCTCTTTTTCCACCATTTTCTCTTGATTTAGAATATGAAAGGTATCCTTGGAAAACCTTGTAGCAGTCTCCTTTTGTGAAAAGTCGGCATCGACTGTTTGCTAGACAAGCTGCTGTCACAAACACTCTCAGTGCATAAGCCACACAAACAAATCCCATATGACTAAATATATTTCAAAGCAAATGAAAATGTTTGCCAAATACTGTAGATGCTCCTTTTTCCATCTCTCATATGAGACACCAATAAACACTTTAAATGCTTGTCAGCTACGTGCACAGCCAACATGAAACTGATTAACATGGTACGAGTGTACCATGCTGCATGAATCACACATTAATATGTGTTAACTTCCCAGTGGATGGGGGTTCAGTTCTATAGAGAGGAGATTAGATACATACAGTAGAGAGACACGGATTAAAAAAGGAAATGACTAGTTTTCTGTCATTATTTCTCCTTCATTTTGAATCATACTGAGAGCTAATAGATTTGTTCTGTTCCTCTGCAGTGCAAGAGTTTAGCGCGTGAGCAGTGTGTGACGGCTGCTTCGCTGATCTGCTGCGTATCTCACGCGAGTGTCGTCCACACTGGCAGTGTTTCTGCTGCTGCTGCTGCTGCTGCCAGCCCTTTCTCTCGACAAAGAGTTTGCCTTTCATAATGGCCATTTCATTTCATTATAGATTACATTCATATTTATTTTAGACAGAAAAAGGTTAAGAAGTATGTGCTCATTTGTAAATAATAATAATAATCCACAATTAAAACCCCATACTTTATTCATTCATGCACCCCTGCAAGTCACTGAATGTTCTACAACTATTTCAGAATAAAAGCTGCGTGTCTCACCCGGACTATGTGGCTGCTCTAACCTGTTAACATGGACGCCTAAATAATAAACAACAGGTTCCGCAGCCGCCAGGCGTTGCTGACGTTCCCTGTGTGGCCCGGGCTTCAGAACTGAACACAAACATTTGTATGTGGGGCCATGTCCATCAAAAGTCAAATTTGGGTTGGTTAGTCAAAGGTGAGACACAATCTTCTGTGATTTGTTACAGTGGGAAAGGACATCATTTGCCAGTCCCAATGATTCAGAGAAAGATATTTACTATGAGGAGCAACCAGAGCACGATTACTGCAGCATTCACATGATGTTTGGTGTCACACCGTAAAGCCCTGCCTTAGCAGTTGAGCCAGATTAAACAGAAACTTCAATATTAATCCTCTCAAAACAACTCCCATAACCCAAACATGATAACAGCTCTGAAGTGAAACATTTGGGGGTTTATTTTATGACGGGTGAAGACAAAATTTACAATATCAGTGCTACTAGTAAAAGTTGATGATGAACAGATGTAGGGAAACATGGTGAGTGTGTTGCTGCAAACATCGACGCTCTCTGAAATCTAGATCAACATTTGCTGAGAGCCTGAAAATACTGTAAGCTACACAAATACGCCATGAATGAAGAAACATAAAGAACATCATGTTTGATCGACGACTTGATCAAAGCAACGGGTCGACATGTTGGGCCATATTCACTCAGCAGCAGTCTAATAATAGAGTAGTCGCTGTAATGTCTGGTTGCATAAGCCAATAAAAATAAAAAATGTCACTCTGCCTCAAGTCAAGGCCAATAAGTACCGTCATTTTCATCCTGAATTCACCAGCAGTGTCCCTTTGGTTACTTTCTTCGACACTTTTCTCTGCCTCACTTCCTTAAAGTTACACTACGCCTACTACAAGGAGTTTTTAACTGGTTATGAAACATGTCATACAGATGCCTCTACATGACCTACACAAGCAAACAAGACCATCAGCAAGAAGACTGTCTGTTTCTATAAAGTTATTCTTATTGCCTGACACCGGGTCTAATTCCCCGCAAAATCAGACGAAACGATTTACGGCACGCAGACCTGGAGAGCCGACTGTATGTTGACACTCTCACAGGCAAAGTTTGGCAGTGAGTAATACGTTCAAAGGAAGCAGGAGGAGGTTTTTTTTAGAGACGTTATATTTTGTAGTCATGGCAGATACTGGAGCAGGATCAGCAAAGAGTCTGACATATACAAGTTTCTTGTAGTTGTTTTAACTTCAACAGAATTATCCTCTTTTTTTGTTTTATTATGACAGAAGAGCAACCCACATGTGACATACCTGTTGGCTGTAGTGGTAAAAGCATGAAATTCTTATAACTTGGTATTTAATAAACATCCTTTTCAGATTCATTTTTGTTGCTGAATTTAATAGAAATCACTGGCCACATGTTTAACAGTTCTATAATTCACCTTTATGGCATGAATTAACAAAATACTGTCAGTTTGCAAAACATTTCCTCTCGCTGCAATCAATTCAGCATGTTATTTTACCGTGTGAAAGGGACAGTGCTATTATTCACATCATGCATCATCTCTCACATACAATCCTTCTCATCTCCCTCTTCTCTTTACGCTCATTTTGCATCAAGGCCAAAATATTCAAGTCGAGTCGTGTATTCAGATGAACAGATGGATGTTACGGAGTGGTCTTTTAAATAGATCTATTTATTAAAGAAATACTGTAAGAAATAACTGATCTCCTGCAGATTCAAGGTTATAATCCCCACCTAACCTTTGCCAAAAACCATTCACTTAACTTAAGTTACTTAAAAATAAAAAACAAGCGATGAATGTGGACTGACCAACTGGAGCCAGGCCACTACGGCTCGGATTGAAGCTATTGCTAGTGAATGCAGTGATGACGACTAAACCTTCATCAGTGTAGTGTTATCTCCGTGGGTGTCACCTTCGCCAGGGTTAATGGGTCAACAGTATTCATTGACATTAACATAATAGGTGAAGAGAGCTGCATGTTGTGTCATGGTCATCAGAAACGGCCTCTTCCTGTTATTTATGAAGCATCCCTGGACTCTTTCTCAGGGGAATAAAACTTCCACAGAGACAGTAAATGGAAAATAAGTGGCAGCTCCCCAGTAAACAGGATTCAAGGAAACGTCCATTTATTGTCTTTACCGGCTTGTTCCTGCTCATGGTCATCAGGGAGTGGAGTCCATTCCAGCATGCAGTGCATGGACGGCAGGGAGAAATCTCAGACAGGTTGCCAGTCCATCACATTGCTAACACAGCATTATCGTGATTGGAGGAGAGTGTTACCCATAGAGTACAGTAGAGGGCGGACCCTGTGTGAGTCAAGGTGCTTTCACATCAGGGACCCGGGCCCGGATCCGAGTACACTTGTCCCAAAAGTCCAGTTCGATTGATTAGTGTGAACGCTCCGTACCGCACTCGAGCACGGTTCGTCGATCCGTACCCGAGTCCACTTGAAAAGGTGGTCTGTAGTGCGGATCATGTGTACTCGTGTTCGCATCAGGTGTGAAAGCCAACCGTACCAAAACACGGAAGTGGACCGCTATTTAACGCGAGTAATGTTAGCAGTTAGTGAGTAATTTTGAAAGGGCAGGCTTTTTCAACGCCAACAGTCTCCTCCGAAATCTGTATACATAAATAGAAAACTGTTTCATATCAATGTCTGTATCTGCGCGCAGAACTGCACGGGCGAGAGGTTCCTTAAAATAAAGACAATAGGCGATGGGGTTGAGTGATGTTTGTTATTTTATTTATCTGATTTAATGGTCTGTCTGCGAAGAACGAGAGCTGCTCAGATGCTCAGCGGGCAGAGAGAGAGACGGGGTGGGGGAGAGACAACGTGTAGAGTCGGCTTATTTTCACATCAAACTCAGTGAAATAAGAGTTTATTTCGGCCGAACCAGAGTTAGTGATTGTTGGAAAGACAATATTGGTGAGTTTTATTTTGTTTCTGTCCAGTATGAATAAAGTATTTTACGATGCTCCTCTACGTACAGCTGATCTCTCAACATGAACAAATACACGTGGATGATGACGCAAGTGTACTCGGGTACGGAACAACTTTACTAATGTGAAAGCTGACCAGAGGGGAGGGGGGCACGGTACGGATCAATCGTACCTAATGTGAAAACGCCCTTAGAACTGGGGATACCACTTGCATTGGAGGTGGTCAGCTGTGAGCTAGGTTGTGGCTAACAAGCCCAGAAAGTCTCTTAATTTGACATTTCTCTCTTCCTGTTGTCTTCTCTTTCATTACCAGATGAAGCTGGAGGAAGATGCTGAGCAAAAGAAACATTGACCAGGATAAGCAACTTGAAAATAGATGGATGGGGCAGCACAAGAGAATAAGAACGTATGGGCATGTGTTTATTTGCAAGTTTATGATAAAGGGATATAAACATGAACTGAACTCGCTGTATCAAGACGTTACAACATGTGGCTTTCCTTTATCAGTGTAGGAACTCAAATGACTGGATTTCCTCTCCAATGCAGTGGAAGAGAAACCCAAACAGCGCCATACGCCCACAGTAGCTTTATTCCCCCGTCTTCCTGCTGCCGGGCTGCAAGGTGAATCTAGATGACAGAGCAAGTGATTTCCCTTTATTCAGCTGGCACCGGGGAGCCCATGGTGGCCTTCAAACCAAAGGTTTACAAAGGAAAGAACAACAGAGAAAAGGTGAGGGATCCCCATGAGTGTTTTGCACTTTGGAGCGCTGTGCTCAAGTGCTGCTTGTCTTTGTTCACGTATTTAATATTTATGCGTGGTTCGAGGGGAGCGTGTGTATCATTTCATCTTGAAGAGTCGAAGCCAGTCTGATCTGGTCAGGGGTGTTACAGAGACGTGGACATGAATATCCATTGGATGTCCTTTCTTTTCTCCGACAGGTGAATGGTGATTTAAACAGACTTTATGGTTGTAATAGTCGTATTAAGCTTGCAAGGCAACTTCAGCATCGTGTGCAGTATTCACCCGTTGTTTACCATACTGCTTTCTGTTGAAAAGGAGCACCTCCTCTTCATCTCTTACTTGATTATGAGAGCCAATGAGGCTCAATCATACGCCACAATCAGCAACACTAATGTGTTGACCTTCTCTGGCACCATAAGATTAATACATAATAATACATCTTTTGTCTTCTGAAACATGAAGCAAGTGCTGGTAGATTGACCAAAGTGGCAACAAGTGGCAGCAATCAGTTGTTCTTTTCAATCAGAAACAGCCTACCTGGTCCTTCATAAACTCACTTTGAATATTGTAATATTGACTGTATTCAGTATATATTTATTCTGACTTGTGTTTTTTGGCATGATGTGAAATACATATCTATAAAGCAAGTCATGGCCTTAGACGAAAATAAAACATCAACAGGCTTCTGGTCTCAGTACACCGACACTGCTTATAAATACATGGGGCTCAAAGTGGCCTAAAACCTCGTCAAGGCCTCATCACAACATCAAATAACTAATGCAGACTGGAAGTAAAAATCACCAAAAGAAAATGTCTAGTCAACTCTGCACTGATTCATGTATCCATATGTTGTGGAGGCTCGATAATGACGGGCTGGCTGCTCTCAGTTACAGTCGCAGAGTGTGTATCTGTTAGAATGCACTCCCTATGTTCCCCCAAGACTTGATGTGAATAATGAAGCCTGAGACCGTTGATCAATTAACTGCACTTTAAAGCTGGGGTCGGCAACATTGGAGAAAGCAGCGAGAGTAAGCTAGATTTTGAAAGTATCCATCCGAAAAAACCCAGCCAAGTGTTGACAACTCTTTTCCAATTGAAGGTAGCTAGAAGTCCCTAAAGGAACAGTAGGTAGATAGGCCCGAATGAAATGATTGGACGGGTTAATTACAGTCCTGCGACAGCCACAGATACCGTCTTTTTTTCATTTCTTTGTCAGAGCATTTGATTTATTGATTATTGTCAGCATGTAATGAGAAGTTCAACCAAAGCTAGTCGGTTAAGGTTAGAAAAAAGATCATGGTTCGTGATTAAATAATAACATAACTACCGTAAATAACAACAACCGCCCTTAGCGGATTTTCTTACGTAATGTTACGTAACAAGCATGGCAACGTTACGCATCAAGCATAAAGACAGCGTTTACTTTTGGTTTCACACGAACGGCGGTCTCCTGGATGAAAGTCCTGTGTTTGTTAGACCCGTCCACCAGGCCTCCCAACCTCCCTCAGTGTAGTTTATTGCTTTTCAATAACAATAAAGTCGCTCGATATACTGCGTCAATTGCTCTGACCGATTGCAGAAACGTTCAACATTTTTGCTTGGCGGCTGGGCTGCCCTACGTATTGTCTTCAACTCTGCTACAATCTGAATGACTACTGTAAAATCCTACAGTACAGGAGATTAAATCATAGACAGAAGTTTAACAAAACTATCAGCTTGTGCGTTAATATACACTCCACACTATTACAGACCACACTGGCATTGTCTGCAGTAGCTCAATTTGTTAATGTGGGCACTGAATATTGCAGGATTTGTACAAAGATTGCGCTGCCCTCACATTGGTTAAGGCCCGGCTGACGTTAGGCAACTAAACACAAACACTAAACACTCAAAGTAAGGAAAAGGTTGTGCTTTTGGTTAAGGAAAAAGGTGATTTCAAGTGTGTGATGCAATTTGAACTTCCTGCATGAAAGTCGGACATGCTACACGCCCATCCAAAATGCATTTTGAAAGGGATGCATTTTCACTCCAGAGCTTCCATAAAGTGCAACTAAAACATCTGAATTAATCCTGCAGTAAGTTACTGATATAGAAATGATAAACGGACGATTTAAGGGCCGAAGAGATCAGCTAATGTAAAAACCTCAGTTATGAAAAGCAAACATACTTGTTGCTTAACTTGTTGAACTTTACAAAATAATTTCCATACTTCTCCTGTTCCTCTATTCCAATCCAAACCCTATAATCATTTTTCATTTAATAGAAGCCATGCGAAGCCATTCCCCCTGACCCAGTTTCCTGACAATCTCTAAAGAAGCCTTCGCAGCGGGAGCTCTGTCTCCCATGAATTTTTCCTCAAATGCAATTTCTATCATATACACTCAGGCTAGCATGGTTGGTTACATTTGAAAACCAGCCTGCAGCCACTGAACCCTTTTGACAGAGATCCCTTTTAGAACTGCTTTGGCCCAAATGCGGAAGGCCAGTGTACCCCAGAGGAAATGGATGAGACATATGCATTGTTCATCACTGAATGCTTTTCAATGTGCTGTTAATTCTAGATGTGGAGCCGACAGTGGTGCACCAGGATACGGCATATGCACTTTTGCCAGGGAACTTTGGCCCACTTGGACTTCAGCTGTTGTACAAAGCGCTTCAATGAGTTTATGTAAATCTGAATACTATGAAACTTCTGCCTAAAGCCTCTGAAGAAAGTCTTCTTAACCAGCGTCCTCCAAAAGATTGGCAGAAGATGAGATGAAAAAACTAAGTGCTTAAATGTAGATTGTTGATGCCTGAGGGGCTATTAAATCACAAATTTGAATACAAAACTGAATCAAAAGTGTCAAAAATCAACTTTTAAGAATATCATTCCCTCTAAATAAAAGCAGAACATTTGTAATGAAGTCATTAAAAAACCTACAACATCACAGAGGAAGACAACCTTTTGCACCTGCCGTTTTGGGATTTGACGGGTGGAATAATAAGAACTGTTTTGTACTGCGTTGTGTTTGTTAGTGAACAACAAAGATTTTTGACAGTTTAAACACAGCAGCGATTAGGTCACATAAAGGCAATGAATGATTTGAGAATGATCACGACTACCTTCAAGCCAGCGAAGTAGACACGCTAACTGAGCTGCATTTTTATTCCTATAAAGAGCATGAATATTTAATATTTGTTATCTACAATACGGCTTGTGCATTTTTATATTACATTCAGAGATGTGGATACTATGTGAGTGTGAAGAAATGCATTGTTACAGTTTATTTCTGCCTCTGGCTTTACAGAGTGGTGTACCAGAGCAGACAGCTTACTGTCGATAAGCACCTATGCATTTCCCCTCAGTATATCACCATCTGTGGTTGTGCGCTCACTACAGCAGAATGTATTGCTCTTTGCTTCGACTCTGCAAAAAAATACAGCACAACGGAGGGTTTTAAATACGAGAAATGAAGTAATTTAATAATTTATGAGGACTTCTACAAACCATGTCAATGTGGAGCACTTCAGTTGACTGCATTTTAAAGACAAAGTGGTTCATGGGGAGGAAAATTAAATTAATTAACGGAATCTGTGAGCAAACATGGAGTGAAGACATGCCTCTTAAATGTTTTTAATTGAGAAGTTTTCACACAACACTGCAATACCTGCTAGAAGGCTTTCAGATGCATACAGTAAGGAATGCAGTTGCATGGCTTTGGCCTCAATGTCAACTAACTTGGATTCATTCTTCATTCTTCTTGCACCCAGTAAATCTAAACACAGGTTTTCTCCAGGTCCTACTCTCTATTCTGGCTTCATGCATTTCAATAGAGCTTTATCAGATTTTAGCTCTGCTTACAGCTTTATAGCTTTTTCTATATCAACAACATTGTTGGTCAGATGAGAATTAATAAAAAGGTTATTGAGTTCCAGTTTCAAGTCATTTTTCTACCACAGAACATTGAGACTTATTCATCTTTTTTCTTCAGTTTGGCATGAAATGCTAACGTGTCATTTCACAATAATATTGAGACTACTGAACTCTATCTATAACTGTTAAAATAAAGGTCACTGCAGCTGTGTTCAGATACTGAATCTGTTGTATTATGGAACTTGTATATCGTAATAAAAGTTAACCAGAAGATGATGTATTTGTAGCATGCTGGAAGCACCAGAAGACCTAGTTCCCAGATGGTTCCATAAAAAAAGCTCCGGGTAGCAGCTGTGAGCTGCTCTTTATCTGAGGTGAGGATGTGCATTTGCCAAACCCAACCAAATAGTCTTCATCCTTGAAGTCGTTTTTTTTTTTAACTGAAAATACTGTTTGAAAACTCTGATGCCTGGCTGGCGTCACGCTGACTTCCCTCTGGGAGAGGGGGGGTACACATGTGTCTATTTCTCCCTCATCGATCTCCACACCGGAGAATTACACGGTGTCAGCTGCTGCTTTATTGGCAAACCGGTGGTGCGTTCACTTACCTCTCAACACCGGGCTCGGCCCTTTTTCACTTCCTACTCCCTGTTTTGGCCACTGATACTGTGTTATTAAGGATTGATGCATGCAAATCATCCCCAAGGTTAACGGTGGGTTGTCTGGCTGGATTACCTGTGTTCCAGTCCAGCTTAACCCTGGGGGGGGGGTGGGGAGAGAGTATACACACCTGTCTATTTGTCCCTCATCGATCTCCACGTGGGAGACGAGCGGGATTGAGTGAGGGTTGCGATGTTGTAACCCTAGTTCTATGACGCAATGCTTGCATCTTTTTCAAGCAGTGATGCGTTCAAGGATGTCACCTCCAGCTCGGACCTTTCATTTATGGAAGGCTGAGACAGGATCGCTTGTCATCTAACAGTTTTATGAGGAGTGGTGATACAACTGTCTGTTAACCGAATGGATAGACATGACACTGAAACAGAGTTATTATTTTTTCTTTCCTCCAGTTCTACAGCGTTTCTCATCTGTTCATGGGCATCAAGGAGGTGAATCTATTCTCCCAGATGGAGAAAAAAAGCAGGCTGTGTCTGTCATCCCCACTTATGACGGACAGAAAGGGTTTTACTCTGCATCCTAAACCGGTGTTTTGCCCGCAAGACGTTCCATATGTTGACCATCAAGCGGTTACTGGAACTGGACTGGTACAGCCGGGTGATTGGTTCGCCACCACTGACTTAAAGGATGCATGCTTTCCTGTAGAGGTGGCTTCAAAACACAGAACACTCTTGCTTTTGCCTTCCAGGGGATTAACCTACGGGTGCAACAAACTGCTGCTCGGCGATGCCCTGGCTCCGTCAGCAGATGTGTGGACACGGCGCTTCAGCCTCTGTGTGACCAAGGCATCAGGGTCTTCTTTTATCTCAAAGACTTAAAGTCATCGCCAAGTCCAGATAATATTCCGCAAAGCCCAGTTGACATGTAACCTAGTTGCGGTTCATGATCAACTGAAAGATGAGCAGCCCCCTGCCACACCAACATGCGTATCTGGGGGTTGTGCTCGACGCGTGCAGGCTGCGGGCCCCTTTGTCGGATCACAGACGGACGTCTCTGCTGCAGGCAGTTTGCAGCTGCGGGAGGGTGCAACGGTGTCTGTGTTTACCGTCACGCAGGCACTGCATGGGGGTTAGGACAGCTGCCCATCCTGACCGACGACCACACCACGGTGGCCTATATCAACAGGCCCGGCGGAGTATGTGCGCTGCCCTGTTGAGGTTGGCGGAGAGCTTGTGGTTGTGGGCCTCAGAGCACCTGTGGTTTCTGAAGTCTCTCCACAGTTTTCCCAGGCACAGCAAGATGATCCACTCCTGGGGGTGGTTGCGTTTGCACACGTGCCATGGCCAAGAAAACTGCTTTGCACCGCCCCGTCTCATGGTTCCCAAACAGTGCTACAGAGGGCCGTACTTTTCTTTATAAACTGATAAACTGTAAGACAAATTATGCCAAACCAAACTTGTAAATTATAAAGATCTCAAATCTGCCTGATCATTATGCAGTGACTTCACTTAATAATACAAAATAAAAGCCCAAATTTATCCAGTGACACTCACTCATGCGTGTCTGAACATAACTATATTTATCTAGTGAGTGTAATGACCCCTCTTGCTATCAACTCAGCCTGTACAGCTGAAATAACTTAAGCCATGGTTACTGGAGCACAGCCCATACAAAGTGCCACCCTATGCCACTTGCTCCCAGTGCAGCTGATTAGAAGGATTTGCTAAAAACTTGGCCACCACACCGAAACTACTCCAACTCCGACGCTTTGTTAGCAAGCACGGAAAGCGACAGACGGAGGCAAAGAAATATGGACCCTCAGCGCTGTTGGGGCTGCACTCAGAGAGATGCAGTGACAGTAACTGGCAAGCCACTGAGGAAATTTGCATGCAAAACATTCCTCGGACAGCACCAAATATAAATCCGGGGAGCTGAAGAGCTTTGAGTGTGGGAGGTGAGAGACACAGAGGGAGATATTATAGCCGGATGGATAAGATGGATGGATAGACAGACTGGATAAGGAGGAGGGGTGATTTCCGGAGGGCTGCAGAGCTTTTTAATTCCAGCTTTTCTGACTTTTCTGTGAGAGCGCCTTCCGCTTCTTGCTCATCACTTTAAGCCATCTTTCAGCGTGGATTTTGACAGCAATGCCTCTTGGCAGGCCCAGTAAACCCTGGCTAAACTGCGACTGACGTTGAGCTTGGAATGCATTTTACTTGACCCTGAACACACAACAACTTTTATCTATGTGAGTTATTGCACATGCTAAGACACACCAGACATAACTGGCTACATATTGTTTGTACTACTGTACTGTTTGTACTGTTTATCTCCTCTGAAACATAGCGATACAGTCAAATGCTTCCAAAGGAATTCCTGTGATGTATACACAGCAAGCAAGACAACACAGCACTTCTTGAATGTGAAAGAACATTGTGTCTTCACAGACTGTAATCATGACGTCCCGTGATATTTCAAGCTAGGCAGGAAGTGCAAACCCAACACAAACCCTTCAACTCCAACCTGGACCAAACACAACATGCTTTTCACTTTCAAATTGTGTCCAGTCTACAGAGAGAAACGTTGTCGTCTCTGACCAGGTGCCGGTGTCCAACACTAAGATCTGCATTGATTCATGGAGAGACCTCCGTCTGGTCAGCTAACATTACTGCCAAGCAGCTGAAATATAGAGTGATATTGTGCTTTTAGCTGACGTGTGTCGCCTCGCTGTGTTGAGCGATGCTCATTCATGTCTATGTAGAGCAAGCACAAGCTCGAGTGCGAGCTACAGGATGCTGACTTTCGTTGAATTAATGGCAACAGATGTCGCTGTTAACAAGACATTTCTGATTCTTACAAACAGTCCCTTTAACAAACATAATATTCAAAAAAAAATTGTCTTCAAGTCAGTTTCATAGTTACAGTATGGCTAGAATAATAATCATTGTTTAATCCTGGAATATCTAAAGCTGTTTTGTTTCTTGGCTCAGATTTTATCTGTGCACCGTGACAATACTGGACCTTTAATTGTGTAACACTGAGGTGACAGACACATAGACAAACTAACATGAGCAGTAATGTACAATGCAGTACTTTCCCTGGTGATGGTGATAAACAGAAAGACATACGGTGAAATACAGTGGATGTCTGCATAAAACCGTACAACTACAGACGCTACTTTTTGCAAAATCTAAAGACGGATATATGGTATAGAATAGAGCACAGACATTGCACTGGCATCAGGTATACATACAGTAAACAATGAACAGAAAGTGACTGCTACGTGCCTAAACTGTTACTAAACATCCCCCACAGGAGTTGAGTTTAGAGAGCTGCCCTCCTTTGGTTTTGTCTAGTGAATCATTCGCCTCATCGTGTGTCTCCTTCAGCTTTGAGGAGGACACTTCTTGTTTGTTTGCAAATGTAAAAAAAAAAACCTGACAAGGCTGTACTGCAGCACAGCCTGTGTTGGGAAATATTTCCATTTTAATTTTAACAAATTGCGAGACGTGAGTTTGCTCAAGTTATGCCCGGCTACACATGGGGCACAGTAATGTGTCACACCATCTGCTCTCCTCTCAGCTGAAACTCATGCAGTGCATGGAAGCATTTTTTTATTCCCACATACTGTTTAACCTGCAAATATATTTTCAAACTTTGAAAACTTGGTGGTTTGGAAACCACCCTATGGAATTCACATATTGAATCTGCTTGGGTGGGTCCTAAAGAATCAGTACCAGCCATAAGGTTTTTGAAACAGCTGGACTAAAGAAGAATTGATAAATAATGTACACGAACATCTGTCTCCTGGTTGAAAGTCTTGTGTTTGTTTGACCCCTTTCCCGCCACCCTGGAAGGGCCGAAACAGAATCAGAATCAGAATCAGAATCAGAAAGGTGTTTATTGCCAGGTGTAAGGGGTATACACGAGGAATTTTCTTTGGCTTATTGGTGCAAGACAAACAGCAGCATTTGACGAGTTTGGAGTGAGACCGGGATGCCTGACTCCTTAACCGTTTTATTTCACCTTAGCAGCTCTCTTAAGGGGTAAGATGCTTTGAGAATAACTTGTATCTTTACCAGGATGTAGTCTTAACTGTAAGGGGAAATTCTTAGTCATCATTTTAAGAATTTTCTTAAAACTCTTTGTACTAGTAAGCTTTATGCATCCGGCCCCAGGTCTGTTTCACTTCACACATTAGCCTGTAAACTCCCCAAATATAGGCCTAAAACACATGTACAGCTCATGGTTTGTTGTACATATTTTCTCAGAACTTTTTACTACAAGATAATATAAATAATTTCAGAGTGCCATGAAAAATGTATTTGAGAAAGACTGTCAACACATCATTACTTAATGAGTCTTGATCACAGCTTGATATTCACTGAGATGTATGACACATTGTGTTTGGTAACAATGTGCTAATTAATAATGCAATGCAAAAATAGAGTCACCAGAAAGTCAAGCTCAAGTGTTTTTACTACAATTAAGCTGGGTTTGTGTGTTGAGTGTATTTGCTGCATGCAAAAACAGATACGAGTATCTATCGACAGTGTGTAGGTGTGCTTTTGTGTGTGTGTGTGTGCCGGAGCAGCCGGATCGATACCAGTGCAGATGCTGTTATTTGTCGAGACTGCCTGAGACATGATAGCAATACATAAATATATACATGAAAAACTACAATTACTCAACTCAAAGGACTACAAGTAATAATTCTCCACGTAGCACAGAGAGAAAGAGAGGATCTGTGAGCTTTAAAGGCTTTGAACATGTAGTCACCACACTTTAATAGAAATCACAGAAAGCCTCACCTAAAGCTGTAGTATACGCGTTGCCCTGAGGGAATTAGTAAAATAACACAAATAGAAAACTGTGCTCTGCAACTATTGACAAGGAAATGGTACACACAGTGCTGGAACCCAAAGTGCTTTAGACCTCTTCAGGTTTCTTAAAATCAATATAATAACATACTATAATAAACTCCCTCAATGACTGCACGTTGTTATTGTGAGGCTGGAATGTGCTCCAAACTTAAACTGATGCCATAAATAGAACTGAAATGGAGGAAGGACAGCCCTTGAGCCAAAGAAAAGCTATGGTTTTCATTTGATTTTTCAAGTGTGTTACAAAATGTGGACCTTTCTAAACAAGAACATGAGACAAAGCAAGGACAAATACAAAGAAAAGGGGCTTTGCATGTGTCATTTCCTTGAGATACTATTTTTGAAGCATGGCATTTGAAAACTATTTTGTTTTTTGGGGTCACAGTACTGTCACAGTTTCTAACAGTGATCATGTGGAGGTTTGTTTTTTGAAAACATGAAGAGACATTGGTGGAAATGTTTGATAATCATCCCCTGAATTGTATGAATGTTTGAAATATGCCAAATATTAAAAAAACTAATTTAAATCAGCAGTGGGTAGAAATGGAGAAAACATGATTAAAAAAAATATTTTTATAAAACAGTCACTATATCCTGACATTAGTGCAAGAGACAGGTAATATGAAATAAAAAACATGTGCCTCTATGTCCTCCGGTGTCCTCCGGTGCTCCTAACGGCATCTGTAAGATTTCACAGACCGGAGGAAAACAAGCAGTCAGAGCTGATCTGGAGTCTGCCGTCCAATTTAATGGAGAAACTGGCCAGTGGTTCATGACAGGGTGTGTTAGTGGCATTCAGTTCTAAGCATTTTTCAGGAGCAAAGGTATATGTGTGAGAATAAACTGAGAGCCGGGCTTTGAACCTGAATTGTCAGAGAACAAATGGTGGAAGGACAGCGAAAAGAACAAGAAAGTATCCAACTGTGGACAGGCTGGAAGAGAAGCTGGAAGACAGTTAAAAAAGGGCTGCTTGCTTGTATGTAACGCACGTTTATGCACTTGTGGCTACGTAAAAAAAACTATGATTTGCGTGTAGGAATCTTCAAAAACCTCAGCATTAAAAGCCTTGAGGTGAGGAAGGCACGCTCCCAATGAACAAGTGCTTCACCTATAAACCATCCCAGACTGCTCTTACTTCAGCGTTAGCAGAATCACGGCCGCTGGGAAATGAAGGTGTGTGGAGCTGTACATCTGACTACTCACATGGCAAAGTGAGGCTAAATACGTTGAAGATCGGAGGTGACTGGGGACACAGGTGAGGTAAAGATGACTTGGCAGAACTGCACGAGGCAGCTGGCAGCAGGGTTACAAATAAATTGTATTTAGCAGTGTGAAGAATCCAGACGAAGCAACGTATGAGAGTGTGTTTTACCCTCCGAGCAAAGTGTAAAGCCATGATATCTCACTTGAAACATTCCGAATCAGCCCAAATTCACCTCGCCGTAACAGAAGTTACGGAGGATTGACGGAAAATGCAAATCCCAGCAGATCTTCTCCTTCACACACACGGCTCTGGGAAAATATATTTTCCCTGAGACTCTGAGAATGTACACTTCCCATTCATGCCTGTCAATCAATCAAACAAATAATGCAGAGGGTCTATCTGCACTGAGAATAGTCACACAGCAGCTATTTGGCTATTTACACCCGGTGATAGTAGTAGTAATATAAAGAGCAACAAAGTTCATGCAAGGAGTAGGTTGTGGTGAGGGTCAAACTCAGGATTTTCACCCTGGAAACTGGAGTTTGAGTCCTCTGACGTGCCTATTTTTTTACTTAGTTGACATTAATTTAATTTGTTTAATTATTATTTTCAGTATTCAGTCGCAGTTTGGTTAGGTTTAGGCACCAAAACCAGGCTACATGGTTAGGATTAGGAAAGATATACATATATACACATTCAGTATTTAATGTGTTTCGACGTTGGCTACGGACTCCTGACTGCTTGTCTCCGCCATAATAATCTGAGCAGGTGAGTTGTGAGTTTAGGCTCCCAGCAAAGCAAACAAACAGCAGGAGAAAGGAAAAAGAAAAACATCACAAACGGCAGCTTATGAAATTCTGCCGAAACCTAATATTCAACTTCCAGATGCGGCGTATGAGGCATGTGAGCTTGCCCTGGTTCAGATGAGTTAATTTGTCATTGGGAAAAATCTGACAGCTGTGTGATAAGAGATTTCCTCCGACGATCTCAGACTAAAAATAAATATGAACCTGAGACCCGGGAGACAGAGACGGGTTCATTTGAAAGAATTAAAAACAGATTCAAGACAGGTCGGAGGCTGCTCGGTCCCACAACGGGATACTGCAGCAGCGGTTTCTATACCGGCGTACTGGTAGCAGCACACTGTCCATGTTAAAGAAACTTCTGTGGAGCCAAAGCCTGCACTTTGCCTCCAAACTGGTTACGTTGGAAAGTTAGAGAGCTAATTGGGTTATAAATTGAACAAATAAACACGCCTGTCAGTGTGCGTTTTTATGCTTGCCATATGGGTAATAATCTACATGTATTAATGCCACGGTGGGACTGTAAAGGTTTTATGAGATCCTTGTTGACTTGCCATCCCAGCTAACCAATTAAATTATATTTCCACAGTGAGACAATAATGTGATCACATGACCGTAGTTTCATTGTCACAGCCACAATTTTAGCCTTCGCACATGCTAATATGATTTTCCTGAGGTGAGGGTTGTCATGATGTGCAATGTTGTTGTATGTCATAGATAAAGGCTCAACATTTACTGTTAATATTCGTATTATTGTTCAATCCAAATTAAAATATCAAACCCACCATAAATAAAAAATACTGTCCAGTGTGCAAAACACGGGGGGGGGAGGGCGGTCTGCGAGGTTCTAATTAAAACCTACGGACCCCTGAAAATGTCAACAATTAAGTTAATTATTTCCTGTGTACCTATATTGTAAAGTTCTTTTACAATTGAGAACCAAGCTGACTGAAGAAGGAAGAACCAACACCACCGTCATCGTGGCGGCTGCGGCTGCGGCTAATGCATGAGCTAATGCAAAACACGAAGCATAAAGTTGTAGTACACTTGTTGATTTGTGGCAACAACACAAGTGTTTATTTAAAGTGTCTCCATGACTTCATCCATCCATCCATCCTTCGTGAATTCTCAGTAGAAAGTCGTCCGTCGTCCGCCATGTTTGTTTACATGTTTGTTTAAATTAAAGTCACGTTTGATTGCGAAAGATTTTGCGAGATTTCTTTTTAGTTGTGACTCTTTTGGCCAAATCGTTGCTCTCCAAACACTACAGGAACAAAACTGTTAAATTTAACATGAGATGACCTGTTTAGTGTGGGCCAGCCTTTAGTCAGGTTTAGAAAACAACTACATGGTTGGGCTTAAACTGCTACGTTTGTTCAGTGAAAATAACACTGAACGTTTTGAACACGGGACACAAACGAACAGCTGATTGTAACGTGAAAGTGAAACTTAACAAACCGGACACAAACAGCGGTCTCCTGGATGAAAGCCTTGTGTTTGTTGGAAAAGTGATGCCAAAGGGGTCTGACAAAGCGTCAGTATGTGATGAGCTGGGATGAATAGGTGTCTTTGAAATTCAGCCTTCCTCGACTTTGAGAAACACCCCGTCCTGACTTTGATTACTGCCTCCCCCCTGCCTGCTGAAGTTTTCCTTTTCTTTGTTGGCCTCTCTGATTTTTGACCCCTGCCTGTTTTTTGGAATAAACCTTTGGATTTGACTTTTACTTGTGTCTCTCTGAGTTGTGCTTGTGGGTTCCTACCTGTTGACCAGTCACTGCCACTGACCGTCAGAGAGGGCAGTTCACAGCACAGTAGCACACTGCTACTGTATAGATTTTATAGAATCTCATATCAATACCCCCATCACAAAGTAACATGTTTTTAGCAACAGTAATATCAAAGTTCAGACTAGACGTCATGCTGTTCATAACTGGAGCACGTGGCTTTACACAACACAATGAGGTTTATATTATTACTATGTATTACTATGGGCAGGGCCCCACTGTAGTTTTACAAGTTGTTGCAGTTATCCATAACGCAGTTCTGTTCAGCTTGTGTCCACGGACTGCAGACAAACAATACGCATTCATCGCATTTCCATAAGAAGCAACAGCTGGCCACAAAGCGCCTCCTCAAACAGTCAGCAGCTGATAGACAGACAGGAAGGAAGATGGGAGATTTATTCTTAAATCTGTCTAAAATAACTCAGAAACACTGCACCAGTATGATCCTAATACACAATGAAGAATTGAGAGGGGAAGTATTAAAACTTTTTGGAAAACATGAAAGAAATTCCTGTTATATTAATACACAAATAATGAAATATTCTCCTTGATAATAATTTAAGTTTGAAATATTTTACTTTTTGTATTATTGTAGTCAGTTTCAAAGTAAAATAAAGCTGAACACACAGCCTTATAGGTTATTTGATGACAGTATTAATGTTAGGGACTGCAGGTGGAAGATTACCGTGGGATGTTGCTCCATCTTCAGCTGATAAATCATGAAGATGACAGTAGCGTCATTTAGTGACACCATTAACCATTATGTGTTAGCTGATGTGTCTGCGAGGCCTGTGGTGGTATAACCTTTATATTCCAGCTGATGGTCCATAAGTTACTGCTCCCACAGCAGCTATCAGTGCCGTTCCACCGGAAGATTGATTTTTCCACTTCACATTTGTGTACGCTCCAAACTGCTGTGGAGATGTTTGCCTAACAGAAGGCTATCTGTTTGTTGATAAAGCACGTTTTGTCTTTTTGTACAGTAAGTCCTACTTATGTTCCTATATTGTCGGACTAGTTCATAGTACCTTGCCTTAGGCTGGCTGTGTATGTGTTTGCAAATGTGGCATCTTGCTCTGCATGCATGTGTTTGTCAGCGTAGTAACCAGCAGGTGTAGCTGACATGTTTGTCTAAATTACTACAAAGACCAAACAGCAGCTTGTTTATGAAAATGCTCACAGATGTGAAGCATGTCACAACAAAGCCAGCTTTGCTCGTCTTTAAAAACAATAAAAAAACAACTCCACATCAGCATGCCCCAGCTTAAAGATATACCATTTCATCACCTACTGTATATAAGGGACAGTGTTCTTATTAAGCATCAGCAAAAGCTTTTCTAAATGCATCACAGGCGACTAAAGTAAGTCAAACTCAATAAAATATTCTCTGGAGCTCACTTCAGGGTCAAGCCTGCGGTTAAAGAACAACCACTACTGCATTGACAAACTGGTATGAGAGAGCACCTCACAACTGCTTCCAAGATGAGGTTTTGTAATCTAATCAACGCTGGCACGCCTTCCACTGTTATTCGGGGACCGACCACTACATTTCAGCGGGGGGACAAGAAGCCTTGTTTAAGTGTTATTGACCAGGGAGCAGAGCGGTGTCATACAAGGTCATGTTACAAGACAGCCGATAAGTCATTTGTAATATATGGCTGCAATTTAATCCATTTCCAGGTGAGAACCATGCATTGACCTCATTTACTGGGAGGGTCCTCAGGATGGCAAACACCCGTTCCACATCAAACAGGGAATTTAAGATGTCCAGCATAATAATAAGGCCCGGGGCACATTGACAGAGGGGATAAGGTCCTTGCTATCAGCTAGGAAATGACAAATGATTAGCTTATAATTGCCTTGTACCTGAAAAAAAATCCAAAAGGGCAGAGCAAAAACTTACTTCGACTAAGATCCTTGAAATATGTTTAACTTCTCAGCGTCAGCCATGCACAGACGGAGCAGGCTGCCCAAGTTTGGCTTACTAAGCTTGAAATCTCGCCAGGAAGAATTTCCCTATGGAAGGATTTATTAAAAATGATAATCCTTGGCATTACCCAAGTGACCTACTCATGCTGATAATTTACGAACCAGAATATGCTGTATAGGCTGTAGTAGAGATTTTCATCTGACCTTATAATATTCCTGCACGTTGCATATCTTACACGTTGCATCTTTTATTTACCAAAACATGTTTCTTTGTTTTCTTCCCTAATGTCTTTTCTAACTTCAGATATGGATGAAGATGACCAGAAAGGACACTGTCAGGTATGATGTTCTCATAAAGGAGGCTATCAGCAGGAACGTAAAGCTATCGTGAGTTCCTTGGAAGAGTTTCCTGTGGCGTTACTGTAGTTCATTGATGTGCTCACCTAATTCATTCTAGCAGGTCAATTCTCAGTTAGATCATTAAGATGGAAAGGCAAAGTAATCTGCACAACACTAATGGCAATTCAATCATGCAGATGGAGACAGAGTGATCTATATGCTATAATATGTTTCCCTCTGCAGTGGGAGAAAAAACCTTAATGACACAGAGGAAACCCTATTGAGGAATGAGGCCAGCCTTGATCCTAAATGCACTTGATCATAATGAAAGAGGGAAAGTGTGCCCCCTCGATACAATGCATGGTGGAGATGCGGTAGGAGTGAGTCTCCTTGTACTGTTTACAATAGCTGCTGGTTTGTGTGTGTCATGTGCACGCTCGCATGAACGCCAGCATTGTCCTTATACACGTATAAAAGGTCAAGCTAATTTTACAAACAATGTCCTGATAGATCCGCGGCTGGTCATGCTTCAGCTATTCCTTTTCCTCCTGTCTTCCTACACAGCTGCACACAATGGAAAATGCGAGGGATTGTGATTGTCATTGCATTCTTGGTCAATGTGCTTTTCTGTCCTTTCCTTTCAAAGCTGCCTCACAGGCACAAGCACACAAAGCAGCCTGTGTTTCCAGACGACTTTAATATGTTTACAGAACATTTGTTCGGCTGGGTTTATTTAGACTCTGAAATCCACCGCTGATACTGTAGACACCCGAGGCCATCGTTGTGTTTTATACATAGCAGGATTTGACTGTGCATGTTCACTAAAACCTAAAGACCATTGGTGGAAGCACAGTTTGTTACCCCCTATGAAAAATACTATACTTCAAGTAATGTTCAAGTATAGTTACTAATTAGTAAGTTAACTAATATCACTGCACTAGTAGCATAGAATAGAATAGAATAGAACAGAATGCCTTTATTGTCATTATATCGTTAAAAACCATAGAACGAAATTTGGAGTGCTACTCCTGTAAAGGTGCCGTAAGTTAAAAAACACAACCTCAAAACAATCATTCATACATGTACCACACAATAATAATAATAATAATAATAATAATAATAATAATAAATAATGAATACAAAATTAAAAAAACAATAAATAAATGTAGTAGCTAAAAACTGCTGTGAGAGATTCATGTTAAGATTATTGCACATATAAAAAACCAAAAACAAAACATTAATCTTGTATCAAACTAGAAAGCGAAGAGCCGCTGCACTGACGTCTCTCTCTCTGTCTTTCTCTCTGTCAGCATACTTGTAGGTGTATTACTTCAATACTTCTTGGGACTAAACTGGCCCTCGTTTTAGTTTATAAAAGTATACTTTTAAGTGTACTTTAAATGTAAGAATAGTAAACTTTGAGTACACAACTAGTTTACATTTAAGTTGTATTTTGTACTGCAACTATAACATGAAGTGAACTACAAGTGAACTTGTAGGGGGGGTGGGGTGCTATGGTTAAAAATATATATATATATATTTAAGCTACTGTATAAACTGCATAGTTAGTAGTTATCCAACAGTTATCCAGTGCTCGAACAAAACAGAGTTGTGTAACATGTCTTGACATCATTGCTATTGCCTCTATATGGAGATATTTGAGTAACAACAGATTACTGATGTGTGTTTCAAGATGCTCACTATGATGGTGAGCAGTGCTCTCCTGAATGCAGCTGTAGGATCATCTTTCACATTAGCACATACACATCAGCCAAAGTGAGCAGTGAGGGTATCATCCACTTAGAGACTCCAAACCCAACCTGACATCCATTAGCGGGTGTGATCGCACACCACAGGAATCACCTCTGTCAATATGTGAGCATATGTACCCCATGCAGGGAGTGATACCATGCAGATTAAGACAAATTAGTCAGTGCTCTGGTATATCTCAAATGCTTATGTGTGGAGCCGAGATAATTCCTCTGAAAAGTGCCTTGTCCCCTGCAGTTCAGGAAACATTGGCTGCATATTTTCCAGCAGTAGAAAATCCCCATATGCCCAGCTCGGCTTTCAAGAGAAACTTCAACTTTCACTTCTGTGTTTTCTGATGGCATGCAAATGATTTCAGGCAGCAGGGATCCTTTCATCCAGACACTGTTTACTCGTAAAATAAGCGTGCCACTGCGCCTGCTCTATTGTTTGCTTGATGCATCCTCTCGCCACTAAAGCTCATTGATTGAGACTGAGGTCTTGGAAATTCTTCGAGAGAGAGGACAAGGCACTCTGGAGATGCAGTGGGGTAAAAATGAATAACGAGCAGGTGGCACACAAAGCAGCTCGCTCAATGCCAGTCAAATAATTGGCGATGCTTGAGAGGAAAAGGGGAGCGAGCGAAGACAGAAAACAGTGTAATAGGAACAGTGGTATTACAGTGGTTATTTGAAATCCCCCGATGAGTTTCATTCCGTACAGATGAAAAACTTCTGAGGGGAAGTGGCATTGTTTGTTATGCCCTGCGATACCCCATTAGGCCCCACACAATGCATATTACTGGAACATCACTTTCAAACAGAATGGCAGACGAGAAAATAGGAGGAGTGTTTCATCTGCTGGAAGCTCAGCCGGGCTGTGTGTTAGCTGCTCTCTCTCTGCCACCGTCCTGCTGAATGAGGCTCATGTTTGGGGCAACAGTATTCTTTTTCTGTTTGCTTTGAACTCAGAAGTCATGAGAACATTAGTTGATTGCAGAAAAAGTGACTGAGTCAATGGACGTTTCATATAAAGAGAAGCTGAGGCACAAAGAAAATAGTTCCAGTGATCTCTACCTAAGTTCACTCTACACGTTCTCAACCCAACTCGTCACATACTGCCGCTCAGCGTCACTATAGGTTTAGGCAACAAACAAAGTTCTGGAGCATTTACTGTTGCAGCAGACGGGTTTACAGTATAGTTAATGGAAAGACTGGTGTGTCTCATACCGTCGCTAAAAGGTGCCTCGTGCATCGGTATCTAACGCCGATGGCCGTGACAAAGCGTTGGTATTTGACGCCCTTGGAATGAGAACGAGCTGGTTCACCACTTACAGACACAACTGGTCAGTGCAGCACTATCACAGCTTCAGCTGCAAAACTAGCACAGCTGCATTGTGAGCATGTTCTACATCCCTATATGCTAGGCCATGGTGTTATAGTTTTATGGGTCAGGATGCAAATGAGTGTGGAGTTAAGAAGAAAATGGGTCCCCCTAATATTTCAGGAAATGTAAGGTATTGTAAGGCAACTGTGAGGTATATGTTTCAAAGGTTGTCCCCAGTCGTTGGTCCTGGGGCGACAGCCACATAGCTTTTTTATTATTTTCTTGTCAGAGCATTAGATTTCCTCGCTTTAAAGCTGTAGTGGCTAGAAATGGAGCAAATATGATTAAAGAAAGTTATTTTTATAAAATGGTCGCTATATCCTGAAAGTAGAAAATCATGTGTCTCTGTGTCCTCCGGTGTCCTCCGGTGCTCCTAACGGCATCTGCAAGATTTCACAGACCGGAGGAAAACAACCAGTCAGAGCTAATCTGGAGTCTGCTGTCTATGAGAGCCGGCTGTCAATCACTCGCGAACTCCGACCAAACGGTCAAACTAGGCAGCGCTGATCAAATATGAATCAATAATCTGTTACTGTAATGTCTATTTCTCTCCTAAAATGTTCTCAGAATCATCTTGTAGTGTACTGTTTAGCTGTAAAATGAGAAAGTTTGGGACAAGGCAGCCATGTTGAGATCTGTTGAAGAAATACCAAGCACCGCCCACCAGCCGGAGCACAGCCAATAGGAACGCTCTCTCTCTCTGAAATGACCTGTGATTGGTCAAAGTCTCCCGTCACAAGCTAGATTTGTTAAAGCCTGAAAACAGAGCCATGAGGAGGTGCAGAAATCAATTTTTCTCTCAGAACACTTGAATTACAATATGCTGAAAGGTTATTATGGAATCTTTGCCCAATGATGCCAAAACATATACGGCCTACTGCAGCTTTAAGGTCCTTGCTATGTCAGCTTATATTTGCATAGTACCCCTAAAATTCACAATCACATAAAAAACCCTGGTTCTGGGGTGCTAGAATGTTAATATACAACGTACTATCACAGTGCTTGTATAAAATATACAGTAAAATGTCAGCATAATACACAACACATATTTACATTTTGTTCATTCCTCCACAGCTGATTACAGTAACTGACACATAACTCAACGTTTGCTTTCATTATTACAATCAAATTACAAATCGGGAGCAGCACTATAGGAGCTGCATTGGGGAGTATTTTGATGGACTAATAGTATCTGTTTTATTTAGCGTACATCCAAGGAGCGTCATTTCATACATTACTGAACTAGAGAATGTTCCATAAGACTGGGCTGATGCAGCTCTTGTGTGTCCTCTATACATGTGCTGTACTGTAGATAATGCCATACATCTCAACAATAGCCATGTGTTTCTTCTTTATAGCTTCACGAAGGAGCAGGAATAATGCATTTGAATTTGAATTTGAATATGTTTTTTTTATTATGTAGCTTAATTGCAGTCCTTTGAAATGGACTTCTCACATAACTGCAGATATATATAGCACTGTAGCAGTGATGCACTGTGCTGAGTAAAATTACCTTCCTGTATTATGAAGCAGCTGTTAAAAACACAATTTTGAGAAATACCAGTCGATGTAAATCATCCGTGTTTTGTTTACTTTTGTTTTTGTTTATCATCCTCGTCCTGAGTTGGTCTATTCCAGATGTTCTGGCTTGTTTATGACAATGAGCTGATTGGCTCGGCGCTGAAAGAGAGATTGGATTACGGCTGGATCTTCAACATTAACGCTCTTTTGAAAAAATAATAACTGGGGATTAAACGCATTGTAATAAATTACCCACGCTCTCTGCTCTATTCTGTGTCGTCATCTCTGTGCAGTTTCTCATATTGAGCTGTTGTGTACAAGAAGTGCACATCTGTTGCTTGTTGAACATCTGGGCACATTTGCATATTAATGAATAATTATGTTAATTTGATTGTCATTGGCCCCTGCAATGCGAAAGATTAAAGATCTACCCATGCGTGAAAAACCCCCAGTTCCTCCTATTACTATAAATGCATTTGGTTCTTTTATTTAAGATAATAAGTGAAAGGCAGAATACAGTTGGAGGTCCAATGACATGAGCCAGTTTACAAGCATCAGCAGAATAAGGAGATTGCACTGTCTATCCAGTGATGAAACGGGTCTTTAGAATATAGATTCAGTTAAGGGGCACACATGCTTGTCTCCCTAATACACAAACATGTTTGAGTAAGGACTCTTGAATATGGGGAAAGACACGTGATGCTGTGGAGTGAAAGGGGCAGCACCTACCGGCCTAGTCTTGTGTCATTTAACGCACATAGAAAACATTGGATGCATCATGCAGAAGAAAGAAAGGTCGAGTAACTGTAACGTCCCAATCTGGGGAGCCATCGTGATATCATCTCTGCTTTTGCATCATGATGGCAGTGTGTGTGTGTGTGTGGATTACAAATAACTAGCCCGGTCCAATGAAAAGACGTGTGAATGACACGATAATGCGCAAGGCAAAAGCATTATAGAACGCCCCTTGTTGCTTTAGGTGTGTCATTTCACGCCGTGTAGTTGCACTTCATTATTATTATTATAGTCTGGTTTTGCAATTTATATTTGAGAATTTTATCTCAATGAGTTATTCTTATTTACTTTATGTTTCCTTTGAAAATGACCTTTTGTGCACTTTGCGGTTTCTGTACCTCCTGGTTTTCCGTAGCTCCTCCTGTCCGTCCCTCACAATATTGTTTTGCATTACTGAGGAAAACAATGCTGCGCTATTTTATTTACTTTGAAAATGAAGTTGTTTAAGTTGTAACCTTTGGTGTATAATGTTTACAGTTGATGCTATTATGTTACACAGCTGTTTGGTTTGGTTTTTGATGGTTTAATAAAAGTTTAGACAATGTTTTAATGTAACGTTTTGAGCGCCATTTGTCATACAGTGTATGTAGCGCTGCAGAGATTTACAAGAGTAAAATCTGTTATTTTGCATGTTTAGGAACAGATAGAAACAGGAAACTCTTAATGAGTTTTATTGTCTTCTGCAGGTATGTTCTTTCTTAACTCATTAAAGTTGAGCTGCTAAACAAATGATGCAACAGACGTCCAATGTTTAGTTAAAAAATCTGCTGATTTTATTATTTTGTTTGCTATAATTTATGTATGTTAACCTATTTTAATTTAAATTAATGCATATTTAAGTTATATTCACTTTAAGTTATTCATTATTCAAAAATATGTCCATTAAAATGACATTAGACTGTAAATGATGGCCTTTAGCACATTGCTTATATGGGGGTACCAGTCAGTTTTGTCTGTACCAGCTTGTCTGCACTGTGTTACATTTTCACAGCTCACTCCCTGTCACTAAATATCATAAGGTAAGTATTGGAGAGTTGTAAGCCTGCAAGGTTATTTAGTGTGATTTAAAGCTTTGATTGGGTCCATTGGGTTCTGGAGGTGTGGTTACAAGGTTGGTGTGGCCTGTGGTGGTGGTCTTTTCACGGGGCCCACAACCCCTGGCGGTGCCCCTGGGTACGCTGCTGGTGTTGCCCTTGATCCTATTACTTGTACCTTAACATTTTCCTCAAGTATCTAAAAAATATGTTAAATATATTTAACAAGGCAGGCAGATGATGACAGCCTTGTTTTGGCGCACCAATACTGAAGCCCATCTCACACTGACCAGCTCAGAATTACAGATGTTGCATACAGTAATCCACAAACAAATATTTACACGAATATCTGATGTTTTCTGGAAGTACTCTCACTGGAGAGGCGTACAGTTGGAATTCACTTACTGTCATATTGATAACGTAGCTATACCAAGTGGTTCTGCAACATCCAGGGTCAACGGAGGAAGTAGTAAGGAAAGAAAGACTTAATGTTTGCCTTCATATTAACAGAAAATACCGTATAGTTTATCTACCATGATATTAACCACCGCTGCTATGTGCAGATAGACAAGGACATAATCCCAGATTTTGCTGAATCATCAAATATCTAACTTGTTCCTTGTTTGTTTGCATTATGTGTCCTCCATGGTGCAGTAATTCATTGCTAAAGCAAAATCCAAAACAAAAGATGGAGATAAAAATGTCAGACGTTTACATCAAACGTCGACACGGCTGACATGAACACATGGGACTGCCCATGGGAAGACATTCATTCCAGGAAAAATACATTACAGCCAAATTGGGTTAGAGTCTACAGCACAGAGCCATCCAAAACAGATGGGGAAATAACCAGCTGTGAGTCTTACTGTAATTGATCACATGCTACTGCAAGCACACAGCTCATCTTAAAACAGCAATCTTGGAATTTATATTTGGCCTGTATTCCGCTGGCTCTGCCAATTGATATTTAACTCAACCAATAAGATTATTCATGCCATGAGGGATCTCTGCCCAGGATAAATCAGTTTTATGAGTAAAACACCAGTCTCCAATCAAATCTTTGCATAACGTCGGACTCCCTTGATTGGATTTGCATTACATTTGGTTTTATAATGTTCAGCAAATGTGCCCAAAGTTAGAAGCAATTATGTGATACACCACACTAGTCATGAATCAGAGGTTATACTGTCATAAATGCATGGCCTAGGAACAGGTTTGCTATTTCAGTGAACCGTTTCTAGTAAGAGTAAGCAAGATGAATGAGAAGTGAAATAATAATCAGGTGAATACAGGGCACTAATCATGACTAATTCTACCAGCTGTTAGGGATATTCCTTTTTACTCGCTCACAGTGAAAAGCTCTGTCTGAGAATATATCTCCTAGCAAATGAGGGCCAGTGCAATATATAGAGAGCAATAACTGTACATTAAAAATTTGGTGTATCATAAATTTAAATTGCTTTTAGAAGAAACCAAACTTTGGGAATTTATAAGCTTGCGAACATTTTAGATATAATCTGTTCATCATTACTGAGTAAAATAGACGGTATTCATCGATAGCAGATGTTTTCTTAAACTATTATCAACAGCATGTAATAACACTCTTGGGATATGTGAATAATATGAAAGCAGTTGTGTAATACCCCTTTTTACCCAAACCCTAAAAAAATGAATTACAATCCTGTAGGTCAGTTCATTTTTCAAGTGACACAAAGTTACTTTGTAAATCATGTGTTGTGCCAAAATGTTGTACTCATTAAAGTTGAGCTGCTAAACAAATGCTGCAACCAATGTCCTGTTGTCAAGAGGCACGAATGGAAGATTGATGACAGTGATAATGTCACTGTACAACTATTTTTAGCTGACTGAAGGAGGATAAAATGAGAACATGTTAACCCTTTCTGTACCTAAATTACTGAACTGATTGGTGGTTGCCATGTTTAAATTCACAGCATTACAGTAGACATTAGGATGTTTCTGTGACTGAAATACTAGTACTAGTAGAACAGTATATAATACTAGACCAGTGGTGGAAGAGGTATTCAGATGCTTTACTTAAAGCTACTACGAGGATTTTGTGTTGATTTTTGGCGGCCCCTGTGGACAAAAGTGGAAGTGTTTCCGAGCACCAGAATCCCTTTAGAAAAGCTCTCAGCAGGGTCTGACAGTCTGCCCCGTTCAGTCCTGGTCCTGGTTCTCCCGTGCCTCCCTACCCTCCAGCGAGCCCAGCAGTACGGCCTGGGCCTCCAGCGTGGTGTCGGTGTTGGCTCCCAGCGGAGACCAACGGAGCAGCACAAAGTACAACCTTTGAGTAAATGTACTTTTTGCAAATTTTTGGCCACTCAGACGCTTGGTGAGAAACAGGCAAGTCTTAATCTATCCTCCTGAAAACTCAGGTTATTTTTATTTTGTCACTTTGGTATGTGAAAAAAAACCACCCATACTCTCCCATCTGTTCAGTGGAGCCTGCCTAGAAAGAAAAACGATTTAATTATTTAAGTTATCGCTCAACCAAATGTTGTCAATTCAGAAGATGCACTATTTAGTAGCATCCATGGGTATGAGTTTTCCTGATATGAAACCTAAGCTTGAATCTCGACCTTTAAAATACACAGATAAACAGACTTGGGGCATTGCTCCTGGCCACCGGGAGCAGCCCACTGTATCCATTCTCCACCTGTCAGCTGCCGCTCTGCTCCACTAGAGGATTTTGAGGGTTAAACGCTTAAAGGCACTGACTAATTTTTGCCACCCACATTTTCCTGACGGTTGCAATGAACAAGAGTTACATCATAATGTAAAGCTTCATTTATTCATGTAGTATGAATAAAGCTTCTGCTCAGCGCCGACAGTAGAAGCCTGTCTTCTCCCAGCAGTATGTGAGTTCAACTGCGGGTACACATAGTGGTAATGGCTATCCATCCCTCTGGACGAATGTGTGTTCATTTAAAATTCATACTTATTATTTCAAATTGCTCTGGCTTTTATATTGGTTTGGTTTGATTTTGTATTATAACCATAGACTGTGTGGCCAGGGGGGTTTTGGAGTCTAAAATAATATTTTTTTGAACAAAAGTCTGAATTGAATCTGTGTTTTTTTCTCAAAATGTGTACTTTAAATGAGCCAAAGGATATTGGTCACTGTCACCCACTCGCACTGACTGCTGATATGCAATTTGAGCAACCCTGTGTCCTTCAAAATTATGTTCTCTTACAACTAAACTGCATAACCAAAATATGTTTTGAGGGAAACATATTTTCTCCCGGATTACGGTCGCAGTTTTAAACGTGATTAAAGTGGCTGTAGTCAGTATATTTTTGTTATAATTGGGCAAAAAATCCCTAATAACCTTTCAACATATTGTAATTCAAGTGTTCTGAGAGATAACTAGACTTCTGCTCCTCCTCATGGCTCTGTTTTCAGGCCATTAAATAGGCGTTATCAGTCGCTATGAGCACCATAGATGTGGGTCATTAGGGGCCTACTACGCCTACTGTAAAATTTAAAAGCGACACGTTCTAACACATGGTAACACTGAATGAAACGTTACGTGAAACGTTACTAGAGAGGACAGTTAGGTGATAGTGGGCCTACAGTGGAGTCACCTCCTGGGCACAGGCTCTATAATTCCTTGCCGCAGCCCTGCGTAGAAGTGCTGAAGTGCTGAAGAGGAGCCTAGTCTGGTCTAAAATCTCCAGTCAGCGTTCCCTGGATAAATAAAGGCTGAAAACAGAAATTGCTGTATGCATTTATTTGCTGCTCTCTTGGGGTCGGATGGAATGGGAAGCAATAAAGATCTCATTCATTCATTTATCACTGCTGGGAAGATTGACCTCGTTGCTTTGCACTGAGTGCTCAGGGGTGTTGACCGAGTCGAAGGAAGCATTGATGCTGCCTTTCAGCCAAATCTCTCACAAATTCCAAGTAAAATCTGTTGTGATTTCTGCAGTTTTATAAAAGCACCTGTGAATTCCAAGAATCCGAATCTCTGCCAAAAGAGAATCATTGTTTGGAAAGTTTTGTTCAAGGTAGTTTTGTTTAGGTAGTTTGTTCGGCATGATGCAACTCACACTGCTTATTGAAGTCAGTTGCTGCCTCTCAGACAGTACTTTAATAGCACTGCATGTTGTGGGAAGGCACACGAATATGGCAAGAATGAAAATATAACTGACATCTTTTTCTCCGCGCTGGGATCTGGACAGTGGATTAAGATAATGTCACATCTATAAGACAAATCCCTTCCCCCTCAGTGCTATGGCGTGGCAATGCAATTTGAACTTTCTTTCATGGTGAAAAAATTGAAAGAACATTTTCTCTCCCTCCAGCGCTGTTCTGGGAAGGGAGCAGCTGTCGATGCTGAGATGAAAGTTGAAGGTTCTCATTTTGAAATGCAACAAAAAACTACTTTTTAAAAAAATCAAAAACAGGCTGCACCTGATATTCACTGCTTCCAAAACGTTACTGGTTCATATATCATTGTTTCATAAACAAAGGTGTTAGTTCAGTACAACTTTTACAATTTTTGGTGACCTAAAAAATTGACTAAGGGTGTGTTTGTGTGCAAGCTTATCTCTCTATATGTGAGTCTAAGTACATATTTGTGTGCCTGTGTTGTCATCTTTGCACTAAGCAGATTCCCTTTGATCATGTATACTAAAGACTTCCAAATTTCCATTGTTTGCCGGCAGGATATCAAAGCTTTCTTAGTGTGACGCAAAGCTTTTTTTTAAGGGCAGCCACTGTGGGATACAGAAATAACCGAGACTCACTGTAAACCATAAAAATAACCAGACAGGAAGAGGAATATAATTTCCTTATAAGAAATGATGTCTGTCACTAAAAAAAGGTATATTTTGATCTCTTGCTTTGGTCTTGACATGGAGAGGTTAGGCTTCGGGTAAACTGAATAAGCTTGGTTTATTTCCAGCAACGGACTGAGACCATAAATTCAGCTGCATTGAATTTCCAATGTGTCCCACAGACCTCACGCTGCATTTGTCAACAGCACACGCAAGAGAGAAAGGCTCCCAATGTGTTGTGATTCACTCTATGATACGGAGAGACCTCGGGGTCATTCCGCAAAAACGAGCAAAGAAATCAACCTGAAGGGGACCTGGTGTACTATAAAGCCTCTGAGGTGGACCATCATTTGTCAGAACAGAAGCCTTCCTGTGCTCCCCCCCCTCCTCCTCCTCTCTCCTTTCTGCTGTCTTACATTTTGCCAGTGATGCTGTGTTCTTTTCAAACTCCAGTGTCAGAGAGACAGAAAACATGGACTTTCAACATGTGCTCCCTCATCTCTCCTCCAGGCTCTCTATCACTCAGCCATGCTAGTCGATTGGATGCGTGCTCAATAGAAAACAGGGAGAGCCTGCGTGCGTTCGCATGACATTGTAGTATGTACATCAGCCGGCGCCCGATCTCATTTGGCATGATGTGCAGCAGCCTAATCTCCTTCTTAACACCCTTGCAGTGTGATGGCAACCTCTCGCGCCGCCACTTTAAACCTAGATAAGTGTATCAGCGCAGCCAGGAGGATGAATCCCCAGCCTGCCAAGAACACAAGCTTGCCTTTCTCATCAATCAATTTGACAAGGCCAGCCACAGAGCAGAGCCTTCCGGCAACCTGCCCCTCCCTTCACCCTCCTCCCCTTCAACCCCCCACAGCTCCATCCTCTCTCCTCTGATCCATTTCTGAAAAATGCTGCACCACCATACTGTAGCAGAACAAGAGTGTTGAAGGAGAAGGGGAAACAGGAAGGGCGCATGAAAAAAAAGATCCACAAGGTGCATGAGTGAGAGTTTACACAGCTTTCATAAAGTGGATGCCAGGGAAGGGAAGACAAGGTTAAAGACTTGAGGAGCCATGAGATGTGGCCCGTGAACGGGTACCACTGTTGACACTGTTGCATGCTGGGGACGAATGAGCTTTGAGCGTGGCTCTCAGCTTGTGAAGCGCGCTGTCGCAGGATGCTGTTTCCTGTAGTGACAGAGAGACAGACAACACAAACTGAGACGTGGTGAGTAAAACGACACACAGGCAGATTGTATCTGATCCGCTGCTTCACCCCCTTTGTGGAGGAGCGACACGGTTTTTTTTCTGGACGGGTGCTGGGATTCTATCAGCGATCCTGTGATATTTGCTGAAGTAGAGACATCACAGATAAATGCACCTGTGGATAGATATGAATCCAGGATGAAACTGGTATCAGATTGCATTAGATCTGGTGTATTCATTTTGACTGCTGCAGGAGTACAGCTGGTGAAATTCTAGGGTTGTATAAAACGAGAGTACACCTCTGTAGCAGTAGAACACTGTGGTGCTCCTACACATACACAGCATGTGGCTGTAGCAGCAATAAAGTCATGCGAGAGAATGTCTTGGGAGATATGGCTGAAAAGACCAGCAAGCAACACGTGGAATCTACATATCTCCTGCACACACTCAGACGGATTACATAACATGAATTAATACGCATAAAAGCATGATAAAAACAAATGGAAACATAACATAGCATATCTGTGTGTCTGCAAAAGCGCAACATTCACTGCCTGGCAGCCCAGCTAATATCATAATCCCTACACAGGCAAATGGGCACTAATCTGCCAATCACAGCTGCAGCCGGTTGACAGCACAATGCACATCTAATAATCCTCCACTAACGTGTTTGTGTATTAATAATTTAACATTTGTTCCTGTGGGCTGCAGAGTCTTCTTTAGTGCAGCCACTGTCTCAACTCCAAATGCCACAGATGTGAGAAAGACGCACGAACAGGGGGATAGGGGTGGGTCATAAAATACAAATATTGCTTCATGGAGATAAGTGTTTACTTTTGTAATTTGGATAGAGTTTATATGTAGTCATTTTCAAGAGTGTGTACTGTACATGGACCTTCAGAGGCTTAATTACGGTTCAGTGTGGGCGCAGTATTAGCTCTGCGTCTGTGGATCTTCACGTGGACGGACTGGATGCTAGAAGGATAATTCTGCTTCATTAACATCCCTCACACAACGTACCATGGTGGTATTATGATGGTAATTGAGATTGATTGTATTTTCAGATACTTCACATAGTAAAAGTACCATATACCAAGGTACTGGCCATGCTACAAATAATGTACCATGGTACAGTAGTGCTCATGGTAAACTTTCATCATGTTACTATAGCAATGGTACTCTATTATTATAAGCAGAGGATTTTGTCAAACGGAGCTTGTGTCCCTATGATCTGTTTAGAAGCGTCTTCACAATCATCTGGAAAGCGATAAGAAATAAAAGTAAGTAGCGCATAAGTAGCTGCGGCAACCTCCGCAGGCTATACACTACAGGGTGCGGTGTTGCCATCCACGAGACTGAACCAGGTACCTGTCTATCATCTTCTTATTCCCTCTGTCCTGCTTTTAGTAGTAGATACATTAAATGATAAATGGACAGCACTTACATGTACATAGTGCTTTTCTACCTTAGCAGAGAGAGCACTTTACAATTTGTGTCTCATTCATCCATTCACACACACACACACACACACACACACACAAACACACACACACCAATGATGACGGAGCTGCCATGGAAGCTCCAGGCCGGTCCATTTTGGGGTTCAGTGTATCAATATCAGAGCTACAATAAAGCCCAGCATGGACAACTTCAATCAAGCCCAAGAATGTAATATTGCTGCTACAGCTGCTGCAGTCCACGGTCCAGAACCAGAACTCTGAAAGCTTCCTGCCACAGTTGATCCACGCTGACACTCCTAGGGATGCACCGATCCAACGTTTTCAGTCCCGATACCGAGTACCGATCCGATACCAGTGTTTATTTAATAAGCTGTATATGCCTCACTGTGTGGAAGTGACTGGGATCATTCTGTTATGTGTAAGGCAACATCAGGCAGGACATAAACAGCTTTCTCTACAAAATGTCACAAATAAATACATACTGTAGATACAAATTTGGGCCCGTGATGATGACACTTTATGGATGTATTTACTATGTATGCTTGTCACTGTTACAAACCACATTTCAAACATTAAAATGGAAGAATTTAACTGTTAAATATGCAGTTATGCCATAAAGTGACATGAAAACGAATATTCCTGTGAAGGGTGCCACGATATGGTTCATGCATGTATTTCGGGTTTCTACTAGAACATGTTTACATAAAACCCACAAAAAGTGTCTGGGTTGTCTTATTTCACAGTTTGATATTTGGTAGGAAATCCACATGTATGTGCACTGACAACTTCTCGGTAGAACCCTAACCTGAGTTCAGACAACCTGCCACCACTTTGTAATTTGTTCTGTTTTAGTTCCTAACATGAACGTTCTTTTTAAAAGTCATATTGAATATTAGTGCACTGATTAATCTAAAAGAGCAGCCATTACTGTGAGTACAGAGAGACGATAGAAATCAAATCCACTCGGAGACAGACGGCCCTCGGTGTATTCTGTGATTTATAGAAGTGGAATTCTGAGTATGGCTTCGTTTTTGAAGGCAATTTTCTGAAAGTTTCACAGGATGATGGAATTCTCTGATGGCACGGCTGCAGAAGAGAAGTTGTTTCATATGGAAAAACACAGATTCTTTCCTTTCTTTTTTGGAGGGTATAAACTTTGAAACTGCTCCAAGTCAAGTATGGAATGCTAGGATATGGATTCAGGCACCATCTTACACATTTCCCCCATTCTTCTCTCATGTTGTCTTGTGTGTGATGGGTTCGGATGGATGAGTTCAGGCTTTATATAACAAACTTTCAGAACTTTTCACACCCTGTGAGCTCTGCTCACCTAAATCCCTGAGCACTTTGCATTTGGGCAGAATATTTACATAATTACTTTGAGAGACACTAAGCTAGATTAAAAAGTTGCATGAATTATTGATAATGTGAATTGTGATGTCAAATTTTTTTTCTGTTCCCCCCCAGATACTTTACATTCTAATTGCCAACTGTGAGTGTGTGCATCCACATGCTTACAACTCACTTTCAAAGTAAAACTCACTCCGTTGCTTAAAGGAATACTTCACATACAAAATGACCATTTTGTAGATCAATTACTCACCGAGTGTTACGTTGCATTATTAAAGAGATCTTTGTTTTTCTCTCACGGTGAACGGAGACTCAAAAAACTGGAATGAATCCTTGATGACTTGAAGTAAATGGGGTCCAGATTTAACAACAGAAAAACTATATATTAAAAAAGAAAATCTGTTTACAGACTTTCACACAACTCGTGCAGTTTAATCCAACTCTCATTTATCTAGTTGGATGCTCACTACTTCCAACACATGCTAACACATGCATGTATTAAAGGGACTGTTTGTAACTTTCTAAGCGTATAAATGTAGCGGGTCGGCACACATGCGCTCGCATATGCGCGCTCGCGTGGCCGCTGTCTCGTCTCCTCTGCCTGCTCGCCTTCACTCAGACAGCGCGCGCGTACTCGCTCTACCTCTAGACATGAACGAGCGCTCACTCCACACTGCAGAAGAGTTAGTTTAGCTCTGAGAATATCTAGTGAATGTACAGTGGACGTTTGTGCAGAAATAACTGCTGCAGCTCCTCCAGACCAACAGAGGTTTCCCGTGTCTTGGGAAGTAACGGGGCTCCGCAGAGAGAAACGTTACCGTCTCGTTACCGATCGGTTGCCGGTGTCTTCCTGCTCTCTCCGGCTGCGGGCGGAGGGAGACGAGTTTCTCGCTGGGGAGCCCCGCTGCCTCAGCCTGCGCTGAGGCAGGAGAAGCAAACACAGTATCAGCATTGATTCATGGAGAGACCTTCGTCTGGTCAGCTAACATTACTGCCAAGCAGCTGAAATATAGAGTGATATTGTGCTTTTAACTGACGTGTGTCGCCTCACTGTTTTGAGCGATGCTCGTTCATGTCCATTTAGAGCGAGCACAAGCATGAGCCCGACGCTGACTTTCGTTGATTTCACGGCCACAGGTGTTGCTGTTAAGAAGCATTTCTGAAAGTTACAAATAGTCCCTTTAATTAAAACACTTCCGCCACTACCGTCTCCAGCTTACACATGCGCGCTGCAAGTCTGTGTGAGTCTTTACGAGTAGTATAGTTTTGCTGTTGTTGTACTTCCCTTCATCAAGAATTTACTCCGTTTTCAGATTCTCTGTTCGCTGTGGAGGCATGCGAGAAAAACAACGTTTTCTTCAAGAATTCAAGGTAACACACGGCGAGTAATAGATATAGAAATGGTCACTTTGTGGCTGAAGTATTCGTTCAAGTATGCGTGTGTGCCACACAGCAGTGGGGCTAATGTGAGAGCAATATCAGCAAGACCTCGGGAGAGTTATGTCTAACATCACAGCCGACAGTCAAACAAGTTCCTCCGACGGCATGCTGGGAAAATGCAATGATCATCCATTCCAGCCTGAGAAAGGAAATAACCACTCTGTATCTTGCGATGTAGCGGGCCAGCGGTATTCGTGAAAAGCAGCAGGAAAAGTAATATGTGTGGAAGAGAGTCCCAACCTGGCAAATAACTGTGTATTGTGTTAAACGAGCACTGTGGTGGTGGCAGAAACCCCCCGGCGGGTATGTTGACATTGATTTGGTGCGGTGCCTTCGGGGAGGACCCTTAGCCAGCCATTTATGTCTATTCTGCACACCGCTCACACTGCAGCACAACTCTCAACAAGGCGAGGACAACTGGATGACAATACACAATTTTCTGCTTTTCCATTACATCACTTTCATATTGAGGACAAATGAACAGGTGTCATGTTGACTGACCCTGAAAACTAAAAAAAATAGAAAAAAAACAAATGGAAGGCGGCCAAAGAGGTCCAAAATTGATTTTTACAAGGACACGCTGGGTTGCCTTTATGGTAATTATTTTTTTATGAGATGGATGTGCTGTTTTGTGGCCTCTGAATGTGGTTGAGTTTGTCTACAAGCCAACTTTTCAGAGTGAATTGTCTAGTTTGTATGTGGTGGTTTGTGAAGGAAGGACGAAAGTTCTGTAACGCTACAACAAATTACATTTTTGGCTAATCCATGTTTTCTGCCTCAAAATGAGGATATGAGTGAAAAACCTCTGTGTTGTAACATGATTGTTTTTAAGCATAATGATAAAATATTTTTTCTTTTTTTTTTAAAAAGGGAGGAGATAAGAGACTGGCAGCGTAGACATACCACATAAATATCCGTTTATGGACAAATGTGAAAACAGATCGTCGCTGCACTCGAATAGGAAACTGTCACTACTAATGATGCATTCCATTTCAACAGATTTACTCTAAATATCTGACGCCTCACTATATTTCTGTCAAAAGAGAACAAAAAAAAGTCAGGACTGTAGATCTCTGAGTCAGTTTTAACGGGCGAAGTCGAAAATGGTGCATTACACCGGCACTTAGTCCGGTTTTAAAACTGAGCTAGTGCAAGTGAATGCAGACGGTGTGTTTCTGGTTAAGTGATGGTTGAGGAGGAGTGGAGGAGGGGACGTAGAAATGTGAAAGTGATGGAGAAATTGGCTGCTTGGTGGCATTTCCATCAATGTGGCCGTGACTTGCAGCAGCCTTGATGTATCTTTGCCCTCTGGTAGCGCTGCATCGTGCCCACACCACCCTACACCAGAGGAGAAGAAAGCAACCCGTCTGCAGGTTAAACGGACATCATAAACCAGCACGATAAAAGGTCCTGTTTTTGTGTTATGCGGACTGATGTAATAGAAGATGAGTCAGCACATGGCAACGAGATGGGGGCTTTCGTAGGTAGGTGGGGGGCTTTAAAGTGCAATGGTATTGGTTGAGCTTTTTGGCTCACCTTTCAAGGGCTCACAACTAAAAATAGCTCAGCTAAGAACAATTGTCACACTTGGCTGAAACATTTAATAAAGAGACAGAAGCAGTGTTCAATCATCTCTCCGTAATCCATAGTGATATAAAACACACATATATTAAAGTTAAAATGTTCCCATTTTGATATTTATTATCAAGTAATGTTAGTTAACTATCCAGGCAGTGCATGACAATACCACCTAGTTGGCAACCAGTAGAACAGGAAGCCAATCAAGAGCCTTTTTGATACAGAGCCATAGTTTTGCTTTGCTTTGATTGGCTCACAATCAGACGCTCTAACAGCGGTCAGAGGGGGGAAAAAGTTTAAGAACAAAACCAGGAGCCCTAAGGCAAAAAAAAACTCTAAATCACTGAGGCATTTAAATGAACAAAAAGTTTGAAAAAACTGAAGAAAAAGTTACCAGCTAGTGTGGCAGGTGACACTATTGATTTATCTGCCAAAGACAAATCGTGTCGACATTTGGCGAGCGCTGATTTCAGTCCCCGGAGGAGGGTGTGCACGACGGGACACTTTTTAGAAAGTTATGGCTGCACTGTAAGAAGTCCTGAAACCACCATGAGGGGAAGGCAAGAGAAGCAAGGCCACAGCCCGCTGCCCTCTCTCTGCCTTTGGGTTCCCCCACTTCCCCACATCCCCCTCCCACATCCCAGCCGTGCGCTACCCTTCCACCTCTACTGTTATTTTGCCCAGCAGGGCTCTTAATACTTAATGTTGATGCACCGGCCAGAGTCCTGGGAACATTGCAGGCCCGGGAGAGGCTGCACACACACAGGCTGCATTTCTTACTGAGCAAATAAAGGTGTTCTGGGGCCTCTCTGTCAAATGACAGGAGACGGTGTTATCCAGGGGGACGCAGCCTGTGACATTCTCCCTTTTGTCCCCAAGCCAAGTGGATGGAATGAAAGGGAGGAGGAGGGAGAGGTGTGTGTTGCTCTAACCAACGGGCCGGTGTATAGGCACAGAGGACAGCCTGACTTGGGCGGGGACATGCACAAGGTTTGCATATTAATATTGCAATTTAATCTGAGCAGAAGATTAAAAGTCGGTGTCCTCAAGAGTGTTCTCAATACTCTTTTGTCATATTTTGGAAGAAGTGCTCTGATGGCAAAAAGAGGCCACAACAACCCTCCATGCAAATGTGCCCTACAGATTTTCATCTTTGTGTTCAGGTCTGATGTTGGTTGGAGAAGAACAATGTGATGTACTTCAGGAAGCATATTTAACACTGAGTGACCAAAACAGTCCCTCTGAATAAGATATCATGCTTTTAGGATGACAAACTTGATGTATTTCAGTCACGGTAATGCACATTTATTGCATTTGTTTAATCATGATCGCAATATTACAAATAATGATGGGAAGCGAATGTCATATAAAGCTATGGGGTACGGTCGAGCGATGCACTTTGTGTTCGTATCACAGGGAAAGGGTTTGCTGCCCTTGCCAACATCTATTTGAAAAGCCACATAATGTTTCATCTCTGCCTTCACATTCGATACACAAAATAATACAGCTACTATGATCAGTTGATTCATCAATTAGTCAATCGACAGAAAATGTATCTGTAACTATTTTGATAATCAATTTTCAAGCAAAAAATCCAAACATTAGCCGGCTAAAGCTTCCTAGCTTTGATGAGTTCCTCCTCTTCTTACTGAGTTTCTGGGTTGTCAAATTTGAATATAATAGACATCTTACTATTTCCTGATATTTTACAGACATTATGATTAATTAAGAAAATAATTATAGTATAAGACATTTTTATTTTCCATAAAAAAATGCCAATATTTGTAATAAGAGTTTTCATTCTGAGATTCTATGTGATCACACTCCCACACGGACCCACAGGGAGGAGAGAGACAACCCGCAGCACCGACCACCCAGGAGCCCAGCAACAACAAGAAAGTGTTGCAGAGCCTCACCTCCTGGTGAGATGCAGCAATGCGTGCTTCAGAATACTGGTATGGCACTTGTACATTTCTCCTGCTTCTGTATGATCAACCGGTCAGACAGCTTGCTTTGATCTAGCGACCCCCCGCAGCGACTGACCAGCCACCCCAAACACCTGAGTTCTCCCTCCCCTCCCACCGCTGGGCTGGCCGGCTTAAACTGGTTCACATCATATTCTGATGCGGTGATGCCCTGTAGACACAGAGAGAGGAATCTGTTCACCAACATTCCCCATCCTCTGAACTCACCAAGCAAGCACCCAGACTCATTGTGGTCAAATCTCAAAATGATATAAATAGTTATGGGTGGAACATGGATCCAAATCCACCAATATCATCAGTGTGTTTGTCCTAGAGTTTAACACAATGCAACATTAAAATAGCTCCTTGTGACAAGCTGCATGTTTACCTCCTGAAGTGTTACACATTCACATCTGCCCTGTACGTTTATCAGCTTCCTTCAGACTACACACTGATCATCCACAGGCCAAGCTTCATCAGAATCAAGCAGCATGGCAGCGAGGACAAAAACAGCACTAATCGTCTATGATGGGATCTCACAATGTAGGTTCACAGATCACCTCTCCAGTTCCAATCCTGAATTTGATAAATACTGTGTGACTTGCATTGAAGTCCAGAACATGTCATCAGCTTGTTGAATGAGCTCTTCTTCACGGGGTCTCTGTAAAATCCTGTCCCGTAAACTCCCATCTAAATATGGTTTTGAGCAAAATCCTGGAGAAATGATGCAAAAAAAAGCATGGGAACATGCCCGGTTTGGGTCATCCTATCAGATCTGAGATTATATACAGTACGTATCAGACCGATATGTTCCGCCACATTTAACCCCAAACAACGTTTAAAAAAGAGGTGTGTATTGTTTAAGTCACACTTTGCCAGATTTACAGCGATATATGCAAATGTTAAATTTAAATGTTACATCTAAATATGAAATCTTAATCTAAATATTGAATATTTAAAGGGACTATTTGTAACTTTCAGAAATGCTTCTTAACAGCGACACCTGTGGCCGTGAAATCAACGAAAGTCAGCATCGGGCTCGCGCTTGCTCAAAACAGTGAGGCGACACACGTCAGCTAAAACCACAATATCACTCTATATTTCAGCTGCTTGGCAGTAATGTTAGCTGACCAGACGAAGGGCTCTCCATGAACATGATTTAGATCAGCAGTTATTTCTGCACAAACGTCCCCTGTGCATTCACTAGATATTCTCAGAGCTAAACTAACTCTTCTGCAGTGTGGAGTGAGCGCGCGTTCACGTCTAGAGGTGGAGCGAGACAGCGAGGACGCGAGCGCTGTCTGAGTGAAGGAGAGCAGGCAGCGGAGACGAGGCTCCGGCCACACGCGAGCGCGCATATGCGAACGCGCATGTGTGCCGACCCGCTACATTTATACGCTTAAAAAGTTACAAACAGTCCCTTTAACATGTATTTATTTAATGTAAAATCTAAATCCAAATGTAAAATCTAAAAGTAAAATTTTAATTTGAATATGAAATCTTAATGTAAATGTGATATGTTAAATCTAAATGTTAAATATATAAATATTTAGGTAATATGCAAATTCACAATGAAGGTCAATGGAAGTACAAAAATAAAAGATTGATAAAGAGATCCAGCTCTGGCAAACTGCCTCTAAAAACCGATGAAGAAGAAGGAGAAGAAGAAAGTTCACAAATTGCTGTAAATCTGGTAAAAAGGGACATAAAAAAAATCCACACCACGTTTGTAAATGTTGTGTGGAGCTAATTGTGGCAAAATGTTGCTGGCAATGTCAACGTGCGCCTTTACAACCAGCTCCCCGTAGATATGTTACTCTGTCTTTCAAGGCTCAGAGTAGGTTAAGAGATAAAAAACACCTCATTGAGAAGAGGTCAACAGATAGAGACAGCTGATAGTTTGAAAGATAAAGATCATCTGATTGAGAAAATGTGAAGAGATAAAGAAGAGTGTAGCAGCTTGGGCTTAATAAAACAGAATGGCAATTAGTGTGGAGAGCCAAGTCTCCTCTTTTAAACCAAAGCTGTTCTGTCTATAAAACTTAGCTAAAAGCGACATTTCCCCCATCGGGACATTTTTGTCCTTCTGCCAGCTCAGATTCATGTCGTGCCAAGAGGTACGTCATTAAAGCATCGGTAATGGGACAGCTTCATATTCCCATCCTAAAACAAGAATGTAGGCGCTGGATGTTCAACCCTGATGTGTGTGGCCTCAGTCAGACAAAATTGTTGGGCGATATATGAGCCAAATAAGGAAATAATACACCAATGTTCCTTCTGATTTTCTGTCTGGAGGAAAAGTACGTGTTCCCCTTTGGGCTTTCACACCACATCAGGCTTTTTGGGGCTGCTCTGCCGCTATGGAGATGTCCTAATCTGGTGAGTTCAAGCAGTCTTAATCATGCTCATGAAATTATATAACCAGGTTTCATTGCCTCCCTAGAGGGTCTGGGCCCCAGATACACACCAGTTGATTATTTGGATAATGAACAGCCTTGCACATGTCTCAGTGGAAGACGGATCTTTCAAAGCGGTAATAGAATATGGAGAGAATGGCCAAACAATACCACTGAGATATTAAACAATGAACAAGGAGAGATAAAGGGCTTTATAGAGTACATAAAGCCGTTTGAATTGAATGCCCAGAAGAATATGAAAAATGACTGTATCTTATCAAGAAAATAATGATTCTAAAAAATAAATAGCAATGCCTTGTTTAGTCATTTTATTTTCCCATTTATTTGTTGTTTGCTTGCATGAAGCTGTACTACTGAGATTTAGTTCCAAACCCTATCAACATATACAGTATGTCTCTGCCAAAAGTTATAAAAGTTTGAGTGCATAAGAAGAAAAAAATGAAAACACACACACACAAAAACACACACACACACACACACACACACACACACACCGATCCACAAGCAGCATCTCCTGTGGTTAACTTGGTTGAATCCCTTTCATCTTTTATTTAATATTTGTGTCTCAGTCAAAGTCCTGTCATTTCACACTGAGGATGTTTAGTTTTAATCATTTTATCGATGGAAAAAAAGTCTCCAAAGAGTGTTGAGATGTCGAACACGTTCGTTTTAAAGAAGCAGCTATAAATTCACACATACACCACGTCCTGAAATTGCAGCTGCATGCGCAGCAAACCAGTGTCCCTCTTAGTGTGTGAGTGTGTGTGGAGGATTTTTCAACCATGTGTTTGAACTGTCAAGTGTGTGTATCAGCTGGTGCATGGTCATGCATGGCTGATGATATCACAGAAGCAATTTGGTACCAAAATAAATAAAAATAAATAAAAATCAAAGTGAGGAACACTTATTCAACAACAAGACTCGGTCAAACCGAGAATCTGTCTGAACCGTTTCTGGTCAGGATGTGAATTTGTGGCTAAATTGTTACACAAATAGTCAGAGGTCATGTCTATTATGTTTTGTGAACAGTTTTTTCCACTTCTATCTTAATGTTTGATTGAAACTTATAATGAAGCAAATAACATTCAGTAATAGTAAATGGTAACATTTACTAGTCAGTATATTATACATTTTATACAAGGGGAAACTGCATTAGCATGACATACAGTATGCAAGGTTCAAAGTATTTGTTGATTGCAATTAAATCACATCACAGTCTGTTTATTTTGGGTTCATACAGCAGTAGTGACCTGTGGCTTGCTAGATACAGATACAGTATGTGAATACAGCTCGCCGCCGGGTGACGTTATGAACCCAGGCACAACGGCGTTTGGTTTTCTGACATATCTGGGACTTCTACAACATGCACAAAGCAGCAACAGAGGTTATTTCTGTAGGAAAGCGAGGCAAAATTTGCTTCGCGCTTGGTGTGAATGCACGGTAACACAATACGAAGCACAACATAACGTAACCTAAACCAACATAAACAACAGCACATGTACAACAGCACTATGTAATGAGATATTGAACCACTGACACGCTCCCCAGAAAACATAAACACAGAACTGTTCTCCGCCTTTTCATTTTGAAAGAGCAACGGCCAATGAGGAAACTCCAACAGTCGGCTGACCAATCCAGTAATTTCATCACTCAGTCAGTCAGTCAGTCACTCAGTGACAGACTTTTGCGTGTGTAGGGCTGGCCCTCTGCGGTCCGGCCAAAGAACAAGTGCTCTTGTTTAAACCTCTGAACGCAGGGTTAGGGCCAATTTGGTAAATCTGCACACGTGGAATGCTTTGAGGTGTATAGATTAGAATAATGGTGTGTGAAAGGAAAGGTTCTGCGTAGTCTTCAAAGCCGACGCACAAAAAACAACAAAACAAAAGCAAAAGTGATTTGCAAAGTAGATTTCCATTCAGGTTAGTTGAGCGATGAGGCCACTACCCTGACAGGTGAGTGGGATTTACAGCCACTATTGTATTCTCATGAGCTGTCAACTCTGTTCTGCATTTCATACTCACAGTACAGAAACAAGGCGGATGCCAATATGCAAAACCAAAACAGAATGTGCTTGTTGAAAATACTTTTCTTTTTTGGCTCACGAATGTTCAATTTGAGTCTAAGAAAACAACATGAAAAAAGAAAGCAAATACACAGAGTGTAAAGAAGCCAAATGGTGCCTGACAGTTAGTCTAGTGTGGATTACCTGAGGTTGCCTTAGATTACCTTTTACAAACAAAGTCGTATGCATTAGAGCTCTGCACACGCGCGCACACACACACACACACACACTCCTTAACATCCCCATCTTTAAAGCTGCGGTGGGTAGAAATGGAGCAAATAAGAATAAAGTTATTTTCATAAAATGGTTGCTATATCCTGATAGTAGTGCATGAGACAGATAATCTGAAAAAAATCATGTGTCTTTGTGTCCTCCGGCGCTCCTAACGGCATCTGCAAGATTTCACAGACCGGAGGAAAACAAGCAGTCAGAGCTGATCTGGAGTCTGCCGTCCAGCTGCAGTCTATAAGAGCCGACTGTCAATCACTTGCTAACTCCGACTAAACGGTCAAACTAGGCAGTGCTGATCAAATATGATCAATATTCTGTTACTGTAATGCCTATTTCTCTCCGCAAATGTTTTCAGAATCATCTTGTAGTGTACTGTTTAGCTGTAAAATGAGAAAGTTCATCGTGACCCAGCAGCCATGTTGAGATCTGCTGAGGAAATACAAAGCACCGCCCACCAGCCGGAGCGCAGCCAATAGGAATGCACTCTCTCTCTGAAATGACCTGTGATTGGTCAAAGTCTTCCGTCAAGGGCTAGATTTTTTTAAAGCCTGAAAACAGAGTCATGAGGAGGAGCAGAAGTCTCTCAGAACACTTTAATTACAATATGCTGAAAGGTTATTATGGAATTTTTGCACAATGATGCCAAAATAGTGTTGCCAGACCTGCAGGTGATATTGAATACACTCTTTGAGTCATGGTATTTGATTTGTCTGGCAGAAATCCCAACAACGCCAACTGACTGTTAGAGGCAGTGAATGGCTCTATTATCAGTCCGTGTTTGTTTGAGGGCGAATCCAAGCTTATTAAATTCAAGCTCTCAGTGCACAAAAGCTTTGAGTATGTACCAAACTATGAGCCGCTAGTTCACCCAAATTCCAAAGAAAAACCCACACCTATTTCTCTCAAGTGGTATCTATCCACACAGGTATTTGTGGTTGTACTTTCCCAGATTTTGATATTGTATCTGTGAGATTTTTGCCTCCACCCAAATACACTCAAAGTGACTGAAATCACATCTGTGCTACTCAAATCATTAAAACACAACCAGTGTCCTGGTTACTCTGGATGACACACTGAACAACAATTTCTTGGGTAAAAAGTAGTTCATATGACGACTGTTCACAGTGAGGTCTGTGAATTATCCTGAGTAACTGGGACATTGTTTCTCGAAAGACATTTTCCTGTTGAATTCTTAAAAAAGTAATATTTTCGATGCTGTGAGCACCCCATGTGAAATTCTATTCACCTCTACAGCGTGGTGGCACAAATATCAGATGTATTTAAACCTCGCCAAAGAAAACACAAACTGCCTGCATCGTTAGCTACTAATCAAAATGCTGTTGTTTTGTCTAAATCTATTTCAACTTCATAATTGTCCACTACAGTCTATGTCTTGGAGCAGAGTTTGTGTTGGATGCACAGGATGGTGGTTCTCTACTGTAGTCACTGTCCGGACATTATTACTGATTAAATTGCGCAAAAGCCTCCACCGACAAGACACATCATTTATCCAGGTTTTGTCGAAGTTGAATCAATACTTTCAGAACTATCCGGTGTGACTCTGTAACTAGCCCACACTCATCCTTCCCACCCCATATCACCCATCCAAACAATGGAAAATATTGAAATACAGTGACGGATTCAACATTGGACCGGAGCAAAACCAACAAGAACTGCAGCAGAAAACACGGTCAAAAACCTCCCCTTTAGAATGAGGAAAGGCATTTATTCATTTACTTTATGAGAACAGGGATGCGATGATGGATTGTTCGGTCTGTGTAATGTACTTTGTTAAAGAAGACTGATGGTATTGACTAGAGAAGGTAAGTGTTTTTCTTTCCCGCTTCCCCCTACTTCAATAAATGTTGCGAATACCTGCAGGGCTGCTCCTCATAATGACACATTACCTGGTCCAATATTGGCACCGTACGAATGCCATTTCAATTTCTCTGTGTGATCACATGACGAGGTGTTGTGGGGGTAATCATGACTTTCTCTTTGGTTGGAATGTTTCAAATGTGATCCTAGTGGAGCTATTATGTGAAGGTGTTCACGGCTGGTTGCAAGGCAATGGAGAGGTCCAGGAGAGACAATATCAATGGTGCTACATATACATATTTTATTTAGCATTTAAACATCATCACATTTATCATTACCTTATTAATTTTGAGAGTCGATTATTATGTAAACGTAAAGCTAATGTTTGTCTTCTTAAAGGTGCTGAAGACGGGATTGGGAGCATTTCTATTGTCTCTCAACGGCTCTCAACATGGCGGCGGCGAGCCAGCGACTCGCAGCTAACGGTTCTAACAGTGCAAACAACGGCAACAGGGCTGACAGAGATAACGGTGTTTACCGGAGGGAGAACCGGAGGGTCGGGGCTACGACGTGGTCGGCGTTATCAGGTGTAACCGTCGTATGACTACGTCAACAAAGCGAGGAGAATCTCGGATTACAACACACATACACACACAGAGAGAGTGAGACTTCATTCTCTGCTCAGGTAGACATTACTCCTCAGTATCTTTACATATAGTTGTTAATGATATATTAATACTCTGGATATCAGATTTAGCACCTTTAAAGGATGACTCAGAGGTGGGTAAATGGTGAGAGAAATTATGAGAAAGCTAAAAATAGCTTTCTGTTGTCAGATACTAGATATTTGTTTTGCTTTTAGGAGACAAGGCTCGGGGTTCAGGAACTCTGCTTGAGTGGAAATGACTGCTGACATTTTTGCTTTATGTGATCAAAGTGAACAAGAGGGGGCGGGGGGGGAATGGGAAAATTGAGAGAGAAAAGATGGGATGGATGACATACAGTCGGGCTGACAAAGTGCCAAGCTTCCCTCATGGCGCGGCAGAGAACGTGGAATCCGGCTTAGTTTGCTGAGCCGCCATGACACCCCTTGAACAGTGAGGATGAGAAGTCAGTGAGGAGACAAAGTTGAAGTCTGGTCAAAGATACAGCATCACATTTTAAACTATTGAGTACCTATCATGTGTTATAGATCACTAAACTTCCTAAAATCCCTTATTAAAATAGCTTTTGACATTGTAATGCTGAAGTCTGAATTCATAGACTGTTATGCCCAAAACATGCAGATGAAGTTATTAATCACTATTAAGGTTGCTTTGAATGATTTAAAGCAGCCTTGATATAAATGCTTTGGTCTAATGATAACAGATACGTAAAAGCGCTTCATTTTTGCCAATCTGCAGTGAATTACCAGCCTTATTAGTGCTTTGAATGTCATTTTCAAGGACATACTGCAGGCTGGATCAAGCCTGTGTGAACATGGTGGGCACATGAAAAGCATGTGGGTGGAGCATACAGGATTATTAATGAGATCCAGGGACACTCTCCTGCAGAGGATAAAGAATTGCTTTAATACTTTGTTCCAGACTGTGTTTTTCAGAGAGGATCTGACCAATTTACAAGGTTAGAGGGACGTCTGCAAAGTATGTTAGAGCAGATCATCTGATGTATTATAAGGTTGTGTTTTAATTCACATGCCCTCAATGGAACTGAACCGAGGTGTGCAGCGGTTAGTGGCGAGGAGAGAGTTGGATTGATGGTGCCGTGACACTGGCAGCACTTTGAAATCAGCTTTTGTTGAACTGTTCATACAGTATCAAAACACCAGATGAAAATATTTCCAAACTTTTCCTGAACTACAAAACAGCCTTGGTTTTGATGTTTTTCATTTATCCAATAGCTTTTGAAAAATGATATCACTGAAATGAAGCTCTATGTATGTGCCACCTTTGAGATTTTGGACTCTAAGGAAATGTATATTTTTTGGTTTAGCTCTGGTATACATATTATTTTCACTATAACATCATTGTAAAGCTAAGCAGCTTCTTAATCATATACAAATCGGAGTCCGGAACCTGATGGAGAGCTGGCAATTAAACAAAGAAAAAGATATGCATATTTCCTCTTGAATCTCAACTCTCAACTGCCTTCTCCGTTCTTTCATCTACTTTTCTTTTCATCACTAAATACAGACATAGCCAAAGGAGTCTGGTGTCGCAAGTTCATCCTCTTTACTGTTTTCACTTGTTAAAAGTTAGCGGATCACCCTCTTTTAACTGTAGGACTTATCCCCACTTATACCAACACAAATCCATGGCTGTGCATTGATTCTATAGTGAAAGATAACACCGTAAAATCACACATATATTTACTGTGTTTTATGTTCATTTTAAATATTGTCATTTGTGATGCTGTGTTTTTAATTACAAACTCTATATGAGTATAATTCATTGTGAGTCAGAAGAGAGACAAACTCCTGTTAAGAGAAATAGAAACTGTAAAAGGTTTGAACTTTCACATACATGAATGATTGCTTTCTTTCTTCTGAACCCATTCAAACTGTGTTTTTGAAGGGTTTCCGTACTGTGCCAGTGTTTTCTCGGAAGAAGAAGATAATGGGTGTTTTGACAGACCTCTTCCTCCGGTGGAGCCGGAGTTGGTCTCCATTAGCAGAAGAGCAGAGCCCATGGGAGAGCTGACAGTCGGGGGGGCTGGTTGTTTGACAGGGTTATCAGTAGGCGGCCTGCAGCGGTTCCTACTCGCTCATACAGATACATTGGGTTATTAAATGCAAACCATTTCCTCATACAACTCAGGCACTGCTAAATAGTTACAAACATAAACATGCATACACCCAGGTATCACACACGTTGCTCACTCTTACATCCACTCGCTCATTTACATTTTACATTTTCTTCTACGCCTACTTATTTATTTATTTACGCTTCTCAACTGCTACTGTCTTTATTTATGGTGCTAAATGTGAGATTGAGTGCATTGCTATTGCCTCCAACAGTGCAAACAACGGCTGACAGAGGTAACAGTTTTTACCTGAGGGGGAACCGGAGGGTGGGTGCTATGCTTCCGCGATGACCCCGTCGAGCGGGACGGGATGTATTTTTTAATTAATTTCTTTTTATTTCATTACCTCCCCTATCCAGTTATGGTTAAGTTTCACTAATTCCTCCCACCATGTGAGTGATGAGACAGCACCTCTGGAACCGACGCGCTGCTGCACTCCAGGACTGGATCCAGGTACGGGCGACAGACTGCTGCACCGGGTCCTTCAGGGCTGCTACAACAACAGTTGTCATTTATGTCCTAATATGCAGCTGTCTGATACTTTACTGCCAGTTCATCATGTACAATACAGCGGTAGAGACTGAAGATGACAATTGGAAATCATCATTGAACCAACGCCATGTCAATATCGTCTGGTTGTTGATTGGTAACGACCCAAGGGAGGACGATCTCCCTTGGAGCGTTATTTGACGTGTTTTGGCCCATCACAGATCAGCACAAAGAAAACGAAATACATTGAATTGATAGAAGAGGTCTCACCTCAAGGGAGGACAGCAGCACCCCGTCCTCCTCTGGTCCCCAACCACCACTTTGTGTCGGTAATTATAATTTAAATAATGGCTTTTTTTCCAAAAAAGGGAGAAAAGAATATTTTATAAATGATACTGAGATTTAGTAATGATTCATTTCAACCATTACTCTTTTTTATATATTTTGATCTCCCTCCCCTCTCAAAAAACAGAGGAGGAGCAGCCTCTTCTGCCTCCATGGACCAGCCTCCACTGACATACATACTTCAACTAAAATGTGAATGTCCAGATTTGAATATGTAAGGAATACCACTGGGAAGATACGGAATAATAAATATAAAAACCTAAAACAAAAATGATGGACCTTTAAACTATGCCTATAGCTACACTTGTAGATCACTTTGTACAAACTAGCACAAAACTCTCTGTCATTGTACTAAACCTACTAGTTTGCATGAGTTAAACAATGGGACTGGCTTGTAACTCGCAGGCTTCAGATCCTCAACAAGGTGGAGCGGTTATGTCATCGACTGGTTCTATGGCTGTCAACCTGCACCACCTAAACAGGAAAAGTAATATCAGCAGTAAAAAAAACGCAGATGTAGATTTGTCGATGATGCCACTTACAGGAAAAGAAAGTCATAGCTGCACCACCTGCAGGCAATGAGCTGTAGCTGCAGTTTATTGTCGGGAATGCTAGAATCAGCAACTTGTATACAAAATCTGAACTAGATACCAATGATCGGTTAAAAGTAGTATCACTTTTAGGAAGTGATTTATTCCTACGTTGTAAGTGAAAAAATATTATTGCAGAATAAAAGAAGTGTAATATGATCATAATAAGAGAGTAAGAGGTCATTTGTAACGTCGTCTGCACTGCCTCACAGATCCAAGTGATTTAAAAACCAACAGCAAGTTAAACTATATTCTATAAACCACGGCAAATAGGGATTGGACTTTGACAGCGGTGTAAAGTGTGCTCTCCCTGTGGTCTTTTTCAGCATACCTGCATGTCTGTGTCTTTATTAGATAACGGACTACCAGCAGCCCTGAGGTGACGCACAAGCACTGGCTGCTGCCATGTCCACTCATCTCTCGTCCCGTTCAGCCCCCCCCCCACCTCTGTTTTATATTCTGGATGCAACACACTGGGAAATACGAGCAGCACAAAGGTGTCTGTGCGATCAGTGCTGATTTCTGTTTGAGGATCAAACCTTGAGATTATATCCCCAGAGGACGAAAAAAAAAGAATGAAGACGTATTGACAGCAAGAAGTTTCCGTCTGTCCTGGCTTTGGAATATTTCTTAAAAAGAACACTGAAACTTGTATGACATTGTGTCAGCGTTACAGGAATGGTGAAGCAGAGTATACATGGCTATTATCTGTGTGTTCAGGGGAGCTATTTGATTATTGCCATTGCTATTTTTTGCCTACCTGCTCCGTGCGAGGTCATCTTTTATTATTTCCCATGTCAATTATGATGCAATCCATCTTGACAGTGACAGGCATGGTATACCTTTGCAGAAAACAGTATGGCATCACCCCCCGCACCGGCACATCCACACACACACAGCTGTCAGTTCATATTCAGCTATGTGACACTTTAGCCCATCCCGTTCATGACACAGCATTGATTGATAGGTAGCCTTCTGGCCCCCTGTTCGTTCTGTTGTTGTGTCTGCATCGCTCGGCAGATTCTCATCTCCCCGTCGCTGCTATCTCTAGCTCCCCATGCTCTCTCATTTATGTGATGCTAGCTTTGGCACGGGAGAAATGCCTCCGACGACACGGTGCTAACCGATGCCAGGCTAATCGGCAGACACGCTGCCAGCCTTCACAACTTATCATCCCTGCTCTACTCCTCAACACTTGAACTGCAGCTGACTGATCTGCTATCTAACTGATGCAAGTCAGCAGCCAAAGTGTGTGTCTGTGTGTGTGTGGTACATCAGCTTTTTGACACTTTGTCTATCGTGATACTAAAAAGCTGAAGTATGATAGAATACGAAAGCGACAGGTAGAAGGTTCTGTGCATTGACTGTACAGTGCAGTGATAAAGGGAGTGATGGTATAATGCTTGTTTTCTGGGTCTCCCACTATTTTCTGCTCTGATTCATAATCCTCTCATTGTGCTCGGGGAAACATCTGTAAACATTCTAAGAATATGTTTGTTTCAGTCTTTCAGGTAAACCAGACCACAGAACAATACAAATCAAAGATGGTGTTTAAGTTTGTGATCTACAGAAATGTGAAGTTCTACTTCGATTTGTAGGCCGGTGGCCGGATGTTTGAGTTCAATTAAATCAATTAAAGCTTCAGCAGTCAGTATATTTTTGGCATCATTGGGCAAAAATCCCATAATAACCTTTCAGCATATTGTGATTCAAGGGCTCTGAGAGAAAACTAGACTTCTGCACCTCCTCATGGCTCTGTTTTCAGGCTTTAAAAAGTAATTTTTTTCCTATTGGCTGTGCTCCGGCTGGTGGGCGGTGCTTGGTATTTCCTCAAGAGAGCTCAATATGGTTGCCGGGTCACAAACTTTTTTATTTTACAGCTAAACAGTACACTACAAGATGTTTCTGAAAACATCTGAGGAGAGAAATAGCATTACAGTAACAGAATATTGATTCATATTTGATCAGCGCTGCCTAGTTTGACCGTTTGGTCGGAGTTCGCGAGTGATTGACAGCCGACGGCTGCTGGACGGCAGACTCAAGATCAGCTCTGAGGACACAGAGACGCACATGAGTTTTTTCAGATTACCGGTCTAATGCACTACTGTCAGGATACAGTGACCGTTTTATAAAAATGTGTTTTTTTTAATCATATTTGCTCCCTTTCTACCCACTGCAGCTTTAAACAGACAGTTTACGCACCACCAGGATGGTATGTGGCAGCAGGGAGCGTACACTAGGTGGTAAAGTGGGATGCAGCTCAAGCCTGCATCTGACATCTGCCAGTCAGAATCCTAGCACATCAAGTTTGTGATCCAGGCTGTGTATGATGTGCTTACCAGTCCATACAACATCCGCGCCTGGGGCGACAGCGAAGCACGTACACCACAGGTTCCCTTTGCCCCCAGTCGAGGAACCATGAAGCACATACTGAGCAGCTGCCCAAAGGCACTGTAAGACGGCTTCTAATGCTGGTGACATGACCAGATGCTGAAGCAAGAGGCAGAGCGCATCATATCAACTATCAATAGCAGCAAGCACCTCCGCCCACCTAGAAAGCATATTTCTTTCTCAGGAGCGCCCCGACAACAGTCCAGGGTGTCAATATGCCTACTCACTACGGAGACTGACTGACAGCTGCTCGTGGACGTGGGCAGGCAGCTCAAGTTCACTGGCACTTTTACACCAAAATCACTGAGTCCCGATGCTGTCCTACTGTCAGAAGACTCAGAGAGGCTGATCATGCTTGAGCCGACTGTGACCTTGGAAGATCGGATCAAGAAGGCCCATGAGAGGAAGAGGGCCAAGTATCAGCAGCTGGTGCAATATCAGGAGCGGGGATGGGGAGATTGCTGGGGTGTAGAGGCTTTGCTTACTGCTCTCTTTGCAGAGCATTCACAATGCTGTAAAGAGCCTCCACATGGCTATGGATCAGAAGTGATCTGTGGGGTAGTGCTGCATTGGAAATAAAACAGGGTCTGATCAACCCTGGCTGCGTCACCCGGATGAAGAATCGCATCATTAATTATGTGTCCCAGTGCCCCCTAAGGTGTATCTAAAGTTTAAAGGCCTCACATCCATATAACTGAATTATCTTTGGAGTCTACAAGCAACACTCAGGTGCTTTCTATCAGCAACAAGACACATAAAGAAAACACACTTTTCAGAATAAAAGGTGTCTACTTGGGCAATCTGATGACATCATGATGACTATCTGGGCTAATTTTACTAATGCTCATCATATTTCAACCCTAATCCGTCTATTGCAGAGCTGCGTATGAAGCCTCAATATGATCCAGGGAGGGAAATGTGTGAGTATCAGAGACTGTCAAGTACCGGAAGTGATCATCAAATGTTTTTTGTTTTATTTTTGGATCAGACATTTCTCAATTTAAGTCATAATGTTTCCAATGTTATACTGTATTATTTTGTTTGCATCAGGACAATGTGTTTGGTGTTTTGTGGCTTCTTTTGTTAAACAAACAAAAGACTTGAAATAATCCAAGGCACTCTGACTGCACAGTATAATAAAAAGCTTTTAACACTACACAACGGGCTGTTGGCTCAACACGCCAATGAAGACAAAACATGATGAATTATTATTTTCTTGTTTACATTTCTAAAACTAAGGTTTTAACAAAAACAAAAAAAAGGTTTGGTATCAGTGCCTACACTCAGGTATCATACTGCAACCCGGTATCACATCAAAGCGTGTAATAGACCCACCTGTCCACCAGAGGATCGTGTGTCAGTGTCACAATACGCACACAAACAACATAACATCAGCTAGGAAAACACAATGTCACAAATATCAGGGAAAAAAAACAAAAATGTCATCAACGTAACTCACAAAACAAAGTACGGGTCTTGAACACCGGTGTCCTTGTTAAAAGTCCTGTGTTTGTTGGACCCATCCACTAGTCTTTATCACTTTCCATATCTATATTCTTCGTCACTAGCTTTGAGCGGAGCATATTCATGCAGATACATTTACATTGCAGTCAGTACACACCACCAAAAGCAAAATCAAGAGCTCAATCTTGTTGCACGCTTTTGCCTTGCACATTATTGTGTCACGCTTTCTCATGTGACCATGCTGCATACCGACACCATCATATGAAAAATATGAAATGTTACCCAGCCCTAGTCTTTGAATGTGAAGAGGTCACTGTACGTTGGCATCAGGCAATGACCACCGTAAAAATGAAGCCAATGCGGAAGTACCTTAAACCTGCATTCTTTCTAACAGCCAGCAGGGGGCGACTCCTCTGGTTGCAAACAGAAGTCTGATTGTATAGAAGTCTATGAGAAAATGATCCTACTTCTCACCTGATTTATTACCTCAGTAAACATTGTAAACACGAGTTTATGGTCTCAATCGCTAGTTTCAAGTCTTCTTCAATACAGCATGATGTTCATTTAGTAAATTATGGTCCCATTTAGAGTCAAATAGACCATAAAGCAGGGGATGCTTTAGGGTGGGGCTACCTTGTGATGACAGGTCGCTACCACGCCGTTGTCCGGTCGGGGAGTTCTCCGTGTTTTCGTCTTACAACTTTAACCCTTTCACAGTGTGTTTTCAGTAAATGGAGGTTAATTGCAACATTTGGGTCGCCTAAAAATTTCTTACTCAGCGTTCGGCTGAACTTAACTCCACCCTCTCGTTTCACTTCTGCAGCCAAAAACCAAGAACTTGAGGCTTCAAAACAGTGGTCCACTAACCAATGGGTGACATCACGGTGACTACGTCCACTTTTTATATATATAGTCTATGGTATATTAAAAATTAATAATATACATATTAACATTAATATGTACATGTATGCGAGGAAAGACTTGCTTTAGAATCATAATTCAGGTCGTTGTCCTGCTTAACGCCGTGGCAGTAATAAACAGTTAGCATGAAACAAACTGCACCATATCCACCATATCAGAGGTGATGGAATGACTGTGAGATATTTGACTTTAACATGGAGGCCATACGCAATCAATCCAATGTCAATAATATCAAACCAAGCCTACTGACTACTGCTTGAGTGCAGTAATTATATCTGGAGGGCTCCAAACAACATGATGGCTCCTCACCACTGGGCTGAAAACATCAAGAACACTCCTAAGAGCCTAATTTACAATCAGAGCGCAGATACTCTCGATCCCCGTCCAGTTTGAAAAAGCACAAGCAAGGGGAACATCAGCTTATTGATGCGGAGAAAATAGCTGAAACAACTTGCATTCCAATGTCCAAAATCTAACGCCCCTTGAGGAGTAGTGATGGAGCTGAGGCATTTATGAACAACTACATCTGTTTTCATTGAACCCCTGGGCGAAGGACAGCTAAGTTAGACAGACACAAACAGCCACAGACCTTTGCTAGTGAACCTTATAATCAAAGCAAATAGTAAATCAGCTCATAAAACTCCCCGGCTTAATTGCAGCTAATGCACAGTCTTTCATACGACAAGGTCAATTTGAAAAATGTATTTAATTTTCAGAGGTCTTAACTTAGTTCAACCAGCTTAACATGATACCAGCACATTAAATGTATGCCACAAATTGCCCTTTAATTTACAGTATTCTTTCACCAGGGAATATATTCAGAGGAAGTGAAATCTTATTGAAAAGGGAAAGCACGTTTCACAAAACCAGTTTCAACATCTGGTTCTGAAAAGTGAAGCTAATGCGGATGTGCCTTAAACTTACATTCTTTCTAACAACCAGCAGGGGGGCAAAAGCTCTGGTTGAAAAGTCCAAAATGAATGTTACGATGTTGTAACCCTAGTTCTATAAGCACAGAGGGAGCTCTCTACTGGACTACTACACCACTGGTCATTGCCTCCCGACCCCCTGCAGAAACCACTTCATGAGAGGGTGGTCAAAGACCGATCTGTCACCGAAACCCTCATGGCAGGAAGACATGGCTGCTTCATACACTTTAAAAATAGCATGAGACAGCCCTCTATCCATCAGACACTGTAAAAAGGAAAGAATAGACCTAACTGCACAGGACAGGGGATATAGCCTCCTTTCCTCGCACTAGCGTTGGAACCCTAACATCCTGCTCTTGCCACTTGGACTGTCTGTACAACCTGTACAGACAGTCCAGACATCTGAGTCAGTTCTGCGTACCATGGCGCTGAGTGCTGACCTGGTGCTATCAGAATGACTGACAACTGCTCCCGCCTCATTCTCTTCAGTAGGGGAGGGATGAGATGGAGCGACGGAAAGTTGTAAAGCAACTTTCTTGGCCATGGCACGTATACTAGGGCATCTCTACAAATATTTGGCATCACCAGCGGAAAGGCCCGATGAATCAAATTCGACGGCGGGCTTCCGTGGACCGTGGAAGCCGCCTTATATACTGTGCATGTATTTTGTAGGCACATCCTGATTGGCCGGCTAATTTATTCATATATCAGTGGGCAAGCGTGTGCTTGTGATTGGAGGAGAGTGTTACCGATAGAGTCCAGTAAAGGGCGGAGCCTGTGTGAGTTAGAACTTGAGTCGAGTCTTAATCGCTATTTTCAAATCTTCTTCAATACAGCATGATGTTCATTTGGTAAATTATGGTCTCATTTGGAGTAAAATAGAGGATAAAGTAGGATATGCTTCTGGGCGTGGCTACCTTGTGATACAGTCAATATATATATACAGTCAATACCTGAAAATGACCCAAACTACAGTAGCTAACAGAACACAGATCACAGCGAACATGAAGCCTTACAGTTGTGGATTCTCAAAGTTGTATTGTAATTCTGTGAGGCTTAAGACAGGTGTTTACAAATCAGTAAACACATTACGTCACACACCGCTTACTGTCAATGACCTGACACCCAACAGGAAGAAATGAAAGTGTTCTCCAGGAAATAATCCCTCTTAACCCCCGTCGCCTTACAGTCTTTATTGTCACGTTTATGTCTTCTTATTTAGGGCATTGTTTTTACTTGTTGGTGTCATGCTAGGTTTGGTTACATTACGTTACATCTACCTTGATGTGTTTTAAAATTACTGTTTGTTTATATACATGTGATAATTACAACTGGATGTTTCACAAAATCAATTAGGAATCATGTCAAATAAAGACATAGAGGGATATACTGTAAGCTGCCAACAAACCTAAAAGACAAATGTTCATGGCTGGAAATTCTCAATGCCGATAAATAGAAAATTGGCAAAAAACATTGGCTATCGACACCTGAAACCCCAAAATGCATTTTAGTAACCAGCAAAATGCACATGTTCCGCATTCACATCATTTAAGCCTTTGCTATCTGATTGTATTTGCAGTTGCATACAGTAGTGTATTGCACTAGTGACATTATTTAGTTCTGGATGTAACCATCAATTGGAATTGTTTTCTCCAAAATACTAACACGATCCTTCTGCTGTGATCTTGGATAGTGGAGCCGATACTAACAGGTGAGACAAGACATTGATGATGTCATCAAAACACAAATTAGAGAGAGCTCCGTTATGGCAATAATACTTAAGAGATTTGAATTAGTCCATAATGTAACGGTTATGGAGCACTTGGAGTGATACATGATGATTCAGCTATCGCTGTCATGCGTTGCTCTGCTGAAGCCGTGCACACATTTGTACCAAGAAACCAGCATGTACTGCAAAACATCTTCTTAAAGGTGTGAGCGCCGGATGGTTCACGGGGAAAGATTTACAGCCCAGAGTCCATCAAATAGTGGCTTTTTCATGACTGCACGCCACATGGGCAGATTCATGACTTTCTGGTGGCAGGAGGAAAAGAAGCGTGGCTCGGTTTCAAGTTGTTTTAAATGAAGTCCTGCTTTGTATTGCCAGATATTGAACCGGTGGCAGTCTATAAATCCCCAAGAGGCCAGGGGGAACCATGTGGCTCAACCGCTTAAAGCAAATTACTACAAACCACTGCATGGCTTCTAACCCCACCCATAGCTCTGTTCTTCTTTGTATATCTTAATTGCGGTGAGAAGCGTCACAAAACCACATAAAAGGGGTTGACAGCTTATTAAGAAATGTCCCACGCAAAAAAATTCAGCTCTGGAAAAGAGTCTTTTTCTTTCTCTCTGCTATTATCAAGTATCAATTCAATCATGCAGGTTCACTAACCCTCAACCAAGTGTTTCGTCTGATCCCTGGTGGTGTCGGAGCTGAGGTTCATGATACAAAGCTGAGCTTGAAGTTAGGTATCGACTGACGACACATACGCACTTCAACAACATGACCTCATACAACAATTCGCATGAAATCTTGCAAGAAGTTCTACGAATTTCCAGCAAGACAAGCGATCAGTGCGTCTGTGCAAGCCCCTGCAGTGCAGAAGCGTACAAACAGAGAATAAGAACAGCCTGCTTTATTTGCTTTCAAAGTTTTCTAAGGGTTTTTGAAGAGAATTGTGAAGAGAAATTCCTGTTTGGGTTTTATTTTTGTAGTTTTGACCATCATTTCTAGCGGTCATGATAACATTGTACTCACCAAAGTAATTGCTGAGAACTTGGAAACTCAATCAGACAGGTTGTAAACAAGCCAATAGTTTATCCACATGATCTAAACCACTTTATTCGGAGGTCAAACTAAAAGTGAGCGCATCTGAAATGTCACTAATAGTCCCCCATTGAAGCGGAAAAACACAACTACGGTAACAGTAGGTCAAAGTTTAATAAGCAGGCTGGCGTGTGATGGATGTTTAACTGCACCTCTCAGCCATTAACTCGGCAGCTGAGTGAGTTATTATTATCAGTAATGAAGGCCAAAACTACAAAGAAATAACAAATACAAAATTTCCCTTTACCCTACAAAAGAAAATTAAAATATTTCCAACATCTGCATTACATATTTTTGATCAAATCTTCAGTGCACTTGTAAGGATGCTGTGTGCAAACGCCTACGCCTTCTTCGCTTTAATACTTATTCATACATATGTTCTGATCACAAAGATCCCCACAGCTTAGTACAGTATTTCAACAGCTAATGTATAAGAGTTCTAGTCCTCACGGGTGTTGAAAGACTTTCAGTAACTCACCCCATCATATAATTATTTCATGTGACATACAGTACTGCGGGGAGACTTTGTGTATTTCCTTCTTTAGTGAACTATCTGGTACAGCTCCTCTCCTCCTCCTTTTTGCTTCCTGAGGTTTAAAATACGTCTTAGGATATTTTTACGGTAATAATCCCATTAGAATGAGGTGAGCGCTTAATTACTGCATATTTTTAGAGGCCTCCTGGGATATCGCACTGCAGTGGCAGGGCTATTTGAGACAGTGCAATACTGTTGCTGATAACTCTGTTGAAACACTGCTCAGTCTTTAATCTCCTCATTAAGCATTAAACTAACTCACTCCGGCCGGCGAATATAAGCATCGATACAGGCTGGAATATTTAACACAGAAGCGAGTTTTGAAATGATTAGTATCAGCTGGAAATCTGCTATGCTGATGTGATTTAGCTCTTACTTTGGATCATTTTTGACAAATCACAGCTTTGAAACATTTGAGGTGAAGTGAGTTTCGCTGCCTCTCTAGACAAGGCTCAGTGAACTTGATTCTTTTCTCTGTTTGACAGCAGGGAGGGTGTGAGGGGGATGGGGGAGAGAACAAAACAAACCAGAGGCTCACAAGGGTTTCATTTTGTTGCAAAGCGCGCAGCAGACAAACATACTGATGGCCTGAACCATGATTAAGCACACTCATCACTAAAAAACGTCTATAAGCACTGAGTCGGAATATTATATTATGGCGGATGTAGGTTGGGGGTGGCGGGGGCAGGGGGTGTGGTTAGTCACACCACAGGGGTTTTCGAGCTAGAGGTCAATTAGGTATGCTAAATAGTCTGGGCATCAGCTCTCCCTGCTGCTGATCTGTATTCTGCACCTGACTCCGCCGCTGATCTCGAAGTCTCCCTGCATTCCCCGCTCTGAGGATAACATGGAGTGAGTGGGGTGTGGGGGAGTGGGGGGGTGAAAAGGAGGAGAGTGTTCTTTTATCCTCTGTGGCATAACGGGGAGAAAGAGACAATATTCCCCTCCCATGTTAGCTCTTCTCAATGAAGCCCACATTTAGTCGGTGCTGGAGGTGCACGGGAAATAAATGGCTGGCAGCTGGAATGGGATGGAGGTCAACAACATGTCACACAGTTTAGCTTTCCCTGATAGATTGACTACTTGTTCAATCCCACGATGCAACGACCGATGAATTTAGCACAGAGACAGAAAGAATGTAAAAACATCGGCCATGATTTCCCATTACTCTGCTGAGGATCTTTGACAGGGCACCATCTTCCACGGGGGAGGAATCTATATCGACGAGAGCCTGTAAATGCTTTCCCTGTTCTTATTCACTCACACAAAAAGGCAAATGTAGGATCCCCCGTGCCGGCAAACAGGAAATGGACAATATGTCTAACATTATAACAACCACAGAAACAATTCAAATCTGTATGAATGACTCATCACTGTACATCAAACCAGTGCCTTCCATTTATTTCCCCAGGCCATGGTAACTGGAGGAGGTCAAATTAGCTATTACCTTGTTTTCCTTCTTTTTTTTTTTCATAAACCAGCGGTGCAATATGCTCAGTTTTGGGGACTCGTCTTCAATTTGGAGCAATTTAGCCAAGTGATGGGTGTAATTTGTTTCCCCCGTCAAGTTGCCATTTGCATTTAAATTCATTATTATCAACCATGTTTCGCCGAGATTTCCCCAGATCGTAGGTGTCAGGACTCTCCAGTGACTTGATGCAAACGCCCCCGTTATGAGTGCTGCAGAACAATTCTCATTCTTTTGACAAATAACACGCGGGTGTAAAAGGTAGGTGATATTAGTGTAACATGGATGCCTTAAGAGGCAGACCTACAACATGTCCTGAATCACCTGGCAGAGTCGGGCTGAGGCTCTGACATCCTCTCTTCTGTGAGTGTGCAACTTGTGAAACAAGTAGAATTCAGCTATTGCACACTGGTGAATTCCCAAGTGAGGAGAGGTTCCCTGTGATGAACTAAGCCACCCCGACCGTACGCTTTAACACCTGTAATACTGCTTGTTGTTGGAAGGCACTCACAGGAACTGCATTTAGCATAAAAATATGCTCCAATCATAACATGGCAAACTGCAGCCCAACAGGCAACAACAGCTGTCAGTGTGTCAGTGTGCTGACTTGACTATGACTTGCCCCAAACTGCATGTGATTATCATAAAGTGGGCATGTCTGTAAAGGGGAGACTCGTGGGTACCCATACAACCCATTTACATTCACATATCCCCTTTTTTTTTTCCTCGCCAAAATTTAGCGTAAGTTTGGAGCATTATTGACCCTCCTTCGCGACAAGTAAGTATGACATGGTTGAGACCAATAGGTTCATTAGGATATCTAGATTCATATGATACCAGTATCTTCACTCTAGCTTTGAAACTGAGCCTACAACCTCAAAATTGCAAGTTGCGTTACTGCCTTAGAGAAATTAGTAGTGTTAAAACATACGCAAATTCATTTTAATGTCACTAATTTCCTGAATGCAACTTGTATTTCTTAATTAACTTCTTTAAAATCCGACGGACTGCCGATATTTCGGAGATTGTAGCGGGCTCAGTTTTAAAGCTAGAGTGAAGATACTGATATATGAAACTAGAAAACCTAAAGAATCTATTGGTGCCAACCATGTCATACTAGCTCGTCAGGAAAGTGGATAAATAACGCTCCAAACTTATGCTAAATTTGAATGAGGAAAAACTGGCATGGCCATTTTCAAAGGGGTCCCTTGACCTCTGACCTCAATATGAATGTAAATGGGTTCTATGGGTACCCACGAGTGTCCCCTTTACAGACATGCCCACTTTATGATAATCACATGCAGTTTTGGTCAAGTCAGCACACTGACACACTGACAGCCGTTGTTGCCTGTATAGTATATGCAAATAATACTAATATATTCCATTGTGTGAAAGAAATGAGACATTAGACATTAACTATTCCCTTAAGGGCTTTTCAGACGGGGAGCGATTGATGTAATTAATTTTCCATGAGAGGTGAGTGGGCAGGTATAAGGAGGCGCGGCGCAGGCAATCTGACAAGCCGGCGCAATCCAACAAAACTGTCACAGTCGTGTTTGTCTCACGCACACGCCCGCCCGCTGCCCAGCATCGGCGCAAGACTGGATGTATCAGGGAACGTTACGTATGGATTTAACAACAATGCTAATTTTGCAAACTTTATCTATGAATAATAACAGGCTGTGGTCGGCATCAAAGTCTAGGATTGCCACAAATTGAGCTGCGATTATGGATATATGATGCACCGTACAGTTGTACCGGCAGGGATACATACAGTAGTGAATAGAGGCCGTTTCCAGGGTTGCCACACATAGCGCCTGGTAAACGCAGAGCGAGTACGCAGGCGGAGTGTCGCTCCCCGTCTGAAAAGACCTTTATAGAGACCTTGAGTTAGATCACAACACAGTGTTCCATTAATGCTGGTCCTGGACATTGAATTAGGACTACTCGCAGCACAGTGGTGCAGAAGTGCATGCTGGTCCCACAACCCTTGGGTCGATGGATCGAAACATCCTCCATAATGCTTATCCAGCTTCCTCATGAGATCATTTAAATTGCATGTAATCTTGCTTAGTTTGCCCTTATTGTTATCATAAAAGCATAAAAACTCGTTCCCGTTTACTAGAGAACTGCTGTGTGTTTCCTTACTAGTTCCCCTAGAGTCTAATTGTGTGGGGGCGAACAGCAGCCTCTATGCTGCAAAGCCACTCCGGCAAACACTGACTTTTAAAAAGCACAGAGAGGTTCTCAGGCAGAATAAGCTTCACCTCAAAAACCCTGAAATAAGGAAAGCTATGAGAAAAAAAACACTTCCAAATTTCACATCCTGTAAGCCGGCTGTTGCTTAAATCCTCGCCACTCATTTAATGCTCATAATCTCTGCTCAGCTATATGCATTTATCTCCATTAAGAGTTTGGAAAGATTTTAATCAATGCCACGGCACAAATCTGTGGGAGGGGGAGGAAAACAAGCCTGCAGAGAATGTGGTGCACAGGCCATCGCTAGAACTCCTCGCAGTTCAGACGAAAGCAGAGATTACAGTTTTATACAATTTCATTGGGATTCTTGGCACGCTTTGCCACAGGTGAGGCCAACCTGAGCACAGTTTTTCTACTTTGGTATAACTTTTTGCTGCCTGCATGCATAGATTGGAAAGGCCCTCGTACGGTTTAGTGTAGAGCTTCTTCACATAGATCTAAAGCTTCACTTTTGCATTTGGAAAGACATGCATTGTTCAGGTTTTGATATTGGAGTTGTTGTCTGGCCTGAGTTCCTCGGATGGACTCTCAGCATGAATCCAGTGCACAAAGTATGACTTTATAGATCTGTAAATGTCAGAGGAGGAAATAACTCCATCCTCTTCAAAGACTGTATTCCTCTAAAAGGGTGTTCCTCCAAACTGAAGCCGCATGTGGTGCAGAAAATCTTACCTTTAAGATACGGTTAAAAAAAAAAGGGAAGAGAGCAAGAGAAATGAAAAATCACTTTAAGTTAGACATCTGAGTCTCAATGCATGACCATGAAAGAGTAGGTTCAAGAAAAATAGTGGCACTGCAATGGGGCTGATCAATAGTCACCTAATTTAATATACTGGAGAGATATAAGAGGGCTTTTTAAAAGAGTTTATTTCTTATTGTTTATCTGACAGACTTTTAGTCCTTACTGCCAAAAACACAGTCTCCTTCCATAATGCAGCTCGACAACAACTACAGTATTCTACTATGTTTATAATACAGTTACCCTAAAGCCTGTCCTCAACAATAGTGCCCATGGCAGCGCCAATGGTGGAATTTCTAGAATGTACACGCAGCGGCTTTACGGTAAGTAAGTGTAGTAGTTCATGGAGAAATAGCTGTCTCACAGCAGATCCTTTAAAACTTCTTTATGGAGAGACATTCTGCAAACTAACAAACAAACAGGAGCAAAACTATTAAAGACCTGTTACTGTTGTGTCACATCACATCTTTCTGCATTCAAAATGTGCAATGCAATAGCAGTGAATCTTATAATTAAATTTATTATGCCTGTTTTTTTAGACAAATTATACTCTAATTACCGTGAGAGCAGAGAAATATGCACACACATTGTGCAATCAAACATCGTATTTGGACAATGGTTTGCCACTAAAGATCCTGTCCTTGTCAGACATCTATCCATTCATTAAACCGCTTATCCTATTGAGGGTTGCGGGGGGTTCTGGAGCTGACCCCAGCAGACATTTGGCGAAGGCGGGGTTCACCCTGGAGAGGTCACCAGACTATCACAGGGCTGACACATAGACAGACAACCATTCAAGCTCACATTCACACCTATACGGGACATTTAGAGTCAACAATGAACCTAACCTGCATGTCTGTGGGAGGAAACCCATGCAGGCACAGGGACAACATGCAAAGAAGGGCTTCAGTGGGTTCCAACCCAGAAACCTCTTCTTGTGAACTCAAAATAACTTTGAAAATAAAATGAGCCTTTGAAAGCGAAGAGAGTCTCAATTTCACTTAATGATCCTGTTTTGAGGTGAGTTCCCTGTGAGCAGTTAATTACTTTCCCAGGTTTCTGGATCTTCTGTTTGTACAGTCTGAGTGCTTTGGAAACCAAAACTGATTTTATTTATTGACAGCTATTTTTAAAGGGCTCAAGAGTGTGAATCCTGCAAACCGTTTATGCACCAGAGAGTTGGAATTCAAAATGTAAAAGTATTAAAATGTTTGTTGGTGGGGCTTGATGCATCTCTCATCTTAAAATCCCATAAATCTTCCATCTGCTGAAGTAATTAAATGAAAAGTCTAATGGGCCTTTCACACACAGAACGCGACAACGGTACCGCCGCGCTCTGAAACCCATTATTTCCAACGGCTTGCGCAGTGCAGCGACGGCTTTTTGCTGCGTGTGAAAGGCCCATTATCCATTCTTTTGAGTTTAGTTTTCACAATAACAGAAGCTTGAACGGATCCTGGATGGTGGTGAATGTGTGGTGATGTGTGTTTGATGTATTGGTCATAAAACATGAATGGATGTTACGGGATATTGTCAGATATGCTACATAATACAGAATCAATGAAGACCGAAGAAACGGGATCCATTCTTTAAGAGTGCTTTCACAATCTCACTGACTCTTATATCCTCTATTAGCGTCAGATTGATTTATGCCATTTAATGATCATCCTTCTATATGGTCATTAGTATAACTGTAAGGACAGCAGCATGCATACTGTATAATAGTTACGAGGGTTTGTCATTTCTTTATTTTATAGTACTACATTATAATATTAAACATCCATCTGAAACTGCTGTTTTAATAACCTCCCCTCAGTGGGAAGAGAAACATAACTCAATTGAATATTTCCAAAGTTATTATCCTTATGTCTTCCGGACGATTAATTTAGGATTTGTAAACTTCGTCTACACTCAAACAGAGAACTGAATGAGGGAATTAAGATTTCATTTTGCGGTGTCATCAATTAAAAGCCTGAAGTTGACTCACCGATAATGAAAGGAGATTACGAGGACTGTGACATTGTTTTATTTGAGATTTTACATCTAAATGAGCTCTAATTTGATAGAAGGGATTATTTCTCAACCAGAAATTGTCTAAAACTAAATCTTCCTTGATACCGTCATAAAGACTTTTTTTTCAAATTTATTCTCCATGCACCGGTAATACCTATATTTCTCGGTCCATATATGTATTTCTGAATGTACCTTAATAGCAAAATTTGCATAGTGATAGGGTACTGACATTTCAGTTTAATGAAAACCTGATTTGTATGCCTTCTTGCAAGCACCTTATATTTCTAATCAGTTTCCCTGAAGTAAAGGATCCAACAAATGCAAATGTTAGCTCCACACCTCAGTCCTCCAATTATGCACCTTTATCAGTATCAGAGCACCGTGATGTATACAGTCACAGCAGTTTGTCTTGGATACAGTCGTAGAGGTCAATTTAGCAAATGATCAGCCAACTGATTTACAGTCATGACTCAACCAGTGCTTCAGATGTGATCATCTCATCCGAGGCTATATAATCCCTTGTAAAGCACTGTTTAATCCACCGGCACAGACAGTATACTATGAATACATAAAGATAAGACATATGGAAATAAAGCTTTCATGACCATATGTGCCGTCTATGAGCACATAAGGTTTCTGGCGTTTCTTCAAAGTTCAAAGTATCTTTATTGTCCCAAACAGGGGAAATTGGTTTGCATCCATCCATTCATCTTGTTTGTAGTTGCCTCTGACTCATTTTTCATTCTTCTTCGCAGTCTTTTTTTTTTTCCCAACCCTCCCTTGACAAGTTGCTGGAAACTCATCAAACCTCCTGACTCTTGTCGAGACACATCCATCACAGACCCCGCTGGTCCGGCTTACTGCCTCTGCAAGCTGCAAGGTAAGAATGTTGGATGTGGAGGCAGAGAGGTGGGTCAAAGGGTCACGAGATTTAACAAGAAGCATCGGAGAGCTGAGAGGTAGAGAAGGCAGGGGCAAAGAAAGACCTCTGGTGAGGTTTTTTTTCTGTCTTTCATTTTTGCCTGTGTGGTCGTTCAGTGTGTAATGTCAAGCGTCATTGAGCGGATGTTATCGCTGCACTGAGGACTGTGTTAAAAGCAGGTCAGATGATGCGTGACACAGTCAGTCTATACATGACAGTTAAGGAAACTGTGTGTGTGGTTGCCTCTTTATGTGTGTCTTTTGATAAAGGGATTCTGCATTCATATCATTACAGTGAACAACTTCTCATTTACAAACACCATTATCTGACTAAATCATATATTTTTTTTTTAATTGAATCAGTATTTTCAGATTACACATCCCAACACTGCAAATTGCGTTTAATGTGATCTTGATAAATGAATAAAAAGAAGCAGATTCACAACGTGGGAGCAGCAGAAAAAGGATGGGAATAATAATTAATGGCAACAGCTGCTCAAAGGTCCTCCATCACATAGGTCAGTCTAGTCATGAAGTAAACAAGTAGAATTAATAATGTTATTAACAGAGAGCATTGATTATTATTCTAGCCTTATCTAATTAGTGCCGCTGTGCTGCTGCTGCAGCGTGCACCTAGATGGCAGTTTACATCAAAGTGTGTGTAACAGCAGAAGCAGTCATTGCAGAAATACTGCTTCACGATTACATCAAAGCCCTATTTTCTGCAGTGCATTGATCTATACTTAACGTTGATACTGAATCACCGAGCCCTTGTGGCAGGGTCGGAAGCGCAATATTTGTATCTTCAATTTCCTCTAATCATTGGTTTTTGAGAGCAAAGCTACAGATCTGCCACTCACGCTGCCACCCCCCCTCCTAAGAGCCTCCCGTCTCTTCTCCTGAGACTTGGCAATCCACTGAAAGATCCCTTGGGTGTTGCAAATGAACCCTGCTGTTACCCCAAATGCAAAAAAAAGCCTAGGGCTATAGAAGTGAATCACTCTTTGAATTCAGCATCTCATCTCTTTTTCTTTGTGCTGTGTTTTGCCCTCCTCTATTTTTGGGTCCTAATTAGGCTCAAGAGGTACCAAGGGAGGTACAGGAGTTATTATATACAGGAACATTTATTTTACATCACAGTTCTTCCAAATGGTAACCAGAGGGGAAGGGAGAGGAGAGGAGGAGTGGAAAATCATACATCAAAATTCTATTTGAAAATATTTTGGCGTTTCAGAATTCCCCAGAAATCAAGGGGCGGTTAGTTACTTTAGTAAGAGGTTCCAAAAGAAAAAAAAAAAAACTGCGAGTGACTTTCAGCATAAAATGTGAAATGTACAACTTTCAAGTCATCCGTCACAAACTTTAGTTCAAAAATGTTAAAGAAAATCTGAGAAAGTTGCATGTTGACAGCCGGAGACGAGTCAGAAATCACAAGCTTCAAAACTGTTTATTCAAATTATAGCGATGGAGTCATGTCAACTAGTAAGAGATCACATGTTTAATAAAGATTCAATATCATCTAATGGCTATACTGGTGTGTGTGTGTGTGTGTGTGTGTGTGTGTGTGTGTGTGTGTGTGTGTGTGCTGCTTTGAAAAATCTGACTAAATCTGCAGTTTGATGTTCCTACAACACTTCAAACCTCCCTCTATCTCCCCACACAGTTTGTGATGTGACATTCTTTCATCTCGTACCAGTGCAGCGCCCGTCCAAAACATGCGTGTTCAGAACGGGCCCGATGCTTGGCCTGTGGTGTCGCTGCTGGCAGCTTTCTCCAGAACCGCTCACACAAAGTTCAACTTCACACTTGACACTGCGCTTCGTTGGGTCCTGAGCAATACACCTGCCACGACATAGTTGTGTCACACATCCGAGTCGCAGCTACTCACGGTCAGAAATACACTGTTGTTCAGGGGAAACAACAGCAGGGGGCAGACTTTACTGCCTGGGGCCCCCAAACAGCTATAATATGCTAAACATATTGATTTGTGTTACTATTCTAACTCATTGGACCCCAAAATAACTTAGTACATTGTGTTGACAACACCTCTCTTATCACTCATCACTTGAAGTAAACATATGGATGCAGGACTTTTACTGTGCGGTATTAATACTTTAATATTCTAGAGAAGGGGGGAAGTAAAGCATGACAGCGTTTGCCCTTGGGGCCCCCAAAATCACTAAATCCACCTTTGGTGAAATACAGTGACACAAATAAGCGTATTAGTCGCTTGCTTTGACAAAAACCACCGTGGTTAGCATGGATTTAATTAGTGGAGGTATTTTTTTTAACTCTGAGTGAACAAGAGACGGAGCACTTCACTTCAAAAGCCCGTTTCCTTTAGATGGTCCCAACATATGAACGTACCACACAGTCAGGTTGTGATACAACAACCCGATCCTGCTGCTAATGTATCTGAATAATTTGCTTTGGGCTTTCAGATGCTATGATTAATGTATGTTAGGTGAATTACCAGTGGTGCATGCAAACCCCCGTGAGTATTACATAGAGGAAGGCTGAGGAGTGGATCCCGGCTGAATGGTTGCATAATTCTAACAACCTTCAAGAGAATCCTCCAGTCAAGTCTATACATTATTTTTTTAGAAAATTGAAAAAATCAAATCAAAAAACGATAATTTTATCAAACTGTTGAAATCTGCTCAACATCAGGTCATAATGAAATGCTTAGAAATTAACTGTATGCACTCAAACCTGCTATCACCTCATTCCTTAACATCACCAGATATGATTAAACACATCAGCAGCTTCTATCAGGATCTATGGGATGTTTTAACACGTACGTTCTTTGTGCATCAACGCCATGATACCTGTACAGGAGCACCATCTCCATCTGGGATGGTAGCTGCTGATGCCATCACTTGTGCCAAAGCCACGCCTTGCCACTTACCACCGGTACACTGCACTGCTGCACAGCCACATGCCATTATACATTAATTCACTCATGAACTGTGTGGACACTAACAGATGGCGTAACATCATCTTAACCATCCCTATACATACTGGCAAACACACTATACTATGCTGTTTTCTTTTGTTCATCTGCCCCATTTAGCTTCAGTGTTAACCTTGTTCATGGCCTTGTTTACAACCTTGTACAGCAACCATGCACCATGTACAGCTTGAGAGCACACACAGTCATTCTATTCAATTAAATCAAAAGAATCTCATTCCTATGTACACTGCACCAATTTAACGGTGAAAACATGTTCATCTTTACACACGCAAATGAAGATATAACAGCCAGAAGTCACATTTGTATGCAACAAACAGGTTACAAGTACAACAACTGGCCCATAGAGTGGTCTGTGGATGTTACACGGCCCTTCACTGGTTATATTGTGTCGTCTGAATGTGGTTGCCAGGTCTGCTAACTTTGCTTTTGTTTTCCAGACAACCTTCTGAAAATAATCCCCTCATGGTTTTTGAGATTGTTGTAAATTCTCTTAACTTGTTTTGGTCTTGAGTTGGGAAAAATAATCGACACCCGAGTGGAAAGAGACGGCTGGATCAATACAATTAAGCAACTAGGGCTACAGGAGTAATTTGCTGAGAGATGGTATATAGGTTATGACCTGAACACTCCTGTGTGTGCATTGGACACATTTACTCCCGAGGCATTTTACAGCTAATGACATTATCTATCCTCCTGTTTCCCTTTCTTCTCATCTTACTTTGGAAGTGACCTCCAGATAAAACAGTTTGGAGACACACAGACCAGTCCTGAAATACTAATACTACCTACCAATCACTTGTGTAGCGTGCACACAGCTCAGACCCAGCCGCACGATAACGCAGTCCACACATTATGATGAACAATAATACTCCCGAACGATAACCTTCACACTTTCTTTCACATGGATGGTTGTTAATTCAATGCTGTTTTCAATGCTGAGCGGTTAAGTCTGTGTGCTATCCGTGAAGAGAACGCAGCACAGAACCGAGACACCGAGCTGTTTGAAATGTATGAACACCACTTCCTGGACTGTAAACTTACAAGTATTTATTAATATAACAAGACAAAACAGGGCTCTTTCTCACCTCACTTCAAAAGTTGATTTGTTGGTGTACTAATTAACCGTACGTTGCTGGATTATAATTTATCTTTATTTTGATCATGCAGTGTTTTCTAAAAGCATATGCTCCAGGTCAAACGAGCGTCTAAAATGTGACGAGAGTATAAAGCAGTTTGGCGGTGGCGAACATCTCCCAGCTGACAGCTTCAAATAACACGAAGGGGAGTGAGGCACTAATTACTAATATTCACTTCGGGATGAATTTGAAATTCATGCACATCTGGAGCAATGACCTGAGCCGACATGCATCCATATGCCGTGTGCAGCGTGACGTCAGCGCAGTAAGCGACAAGCAACAAGGTTAAAATGAGGAGATATACATGCAGTGGTGGCTGATTAATGGGCTAACCTCCAAATTCATTGTTACGGTAAATGAAGAATTTAGGAATAAGATATGTACAAGCATTAATCAGGCAGTCAGAAGCATCCACAGCGTATAGCAACCTGCTCTCATTCCCAACTCATCACATACTCGGTCGGGACCCCTTGGCGTCACTTTGGGTAGCCCGGCATGTCATACTATGGCGCTCCGCTACGGTTTGGTTAACATTCTTTCTCAAACAGAGACCGGGGGTGTGGTTAATAGTAAGACATATTTCATTACCATGGCAACCAGATTGTATTGTTTTTTTAACCCAGTTTAGATGAATTTACTGTTTACCAGATGACAAATGAGACAAGAATTAGTGCAACACACCGACTCTCTCTCACTCACTCTCTTCTTCACCGTCTCCTCCTGGCGATGCGGCCGTCTGGCTGCTGCTGCACTGAGGAGCCGCACCGCCGCACGCCGGCCACAGCGCACCTGAGGACGGATAGACATGATGCCGTGGTCCGACGTTTGAAATGCAGTTTCTGGACGTTGTGGAAGTGCATAGTCCACCAGCATCGGCCGCTCTCGCCTCAGCTCCAGCACCGACACCGCACTGGGATGCACTGTGATTCGTTTATTTCTCTAACGGGACTTTTCTTTTGTTTTCTCTTGAGCTGAAAGTTGTGCTCTCCCCGTTGTCAGGACCTGTTAGAAGCCCACAAACCTCCGGTATCGGCTGCTTTCCGTTAATTTATCTCCAGCAGGAGTGAGAGTGACAGTCAGTGTGTTGTGTTAATTCTGCCTACAAATGCCTGTTGTGAAAATAAAGATACCAAACTAAGGTGTAAGGAACTAAAAATAAAATGAAAACCGTCATTTAGATAGCTAAAGCAACGAGTTGGACTAGCTAACTACACCTAAATAATATAGCTAACTAACTAAAGACAAACTGACAGACAGATAAACAGATATATTGGTTTGCTGCTGCTCGAAGCAAACGAGCATGAGTGCGCCTGCAGCTTGGAGGATGACTTTTGACTTGCAGCTTCTACTATAGTCAGACATCATATCCCGTTTTAGCAACAACCTTGAAAGTATTTGGCAAAAAAAATTTGGCAAACAGTGTGGCTAATTAACTTAAAATGACTCTGACATATCATAGAAGCTTTAAGGGTGCCATATGCGTCACTATCAGACGCCGAGGGGCGTGACAAAGCGTCTGTATTTGACGCCCTGGATAAGGATACATATAATACTGGCTTACGAAGTCTAATGAAGTTAGTTGGTAATCATCACCGTAATTAGTACATTGAGTGTGCAAGTACAGTATATGTACCTGAGCTATAACTTCCTGGATAAGAACAGAAAACACAACAATCAATGCTGGAGGTCTTTGTCTAGATGAAATGTTGGTGGTAGGAATATGCTTGCTCCTGGCTTTGCAACTGTGTCTGCTCTATTCTATGCTCAAAGTTTGCTCATAATTGCTGCCATATCATTTCAAGTTCAAGTTAGGCTATGGAAGTTACAGTAAAGGAACAGCATAACAAAAAATGTCCCCCCCCTGCAGCAACTTTTGTTCTCTAAAGCTTATAATGCCTTTCACTGTTGTAACTGTTACTGACTTGTCTCCATGGCCTAAACTACAGTTAGAAAAGTTTTCCCATTATTATTAAGAAATGTTGTGGAGTCCAGCATGCATGATGTCATGTCCAAACCACCTCATAGTTTATCACTGACTAAATATAGTTGAAACACAATCTTTGAATTTCAAGTCATTAATTACTGACAACAGAGCAGTGGAGGCAAACAGCAGCAGCAGCAGCAGCAGCAGAAACAGGCTGTCAGCTAAGATGACTTTGAGCTTTATCATTATGTGTGAGATGCGTTGGCTTACGAGCAACATGTAATATAATGACAGATATGACATGTCACTGTTTTGTGTGAAGGAAATAGATAAGTGAGTAAAAACTCTTCTCATCTTTTAATGATAACCCTTCAGTTTCAAGTCGATGTTGTCGGTGCTGTCATCCCCACAAAATATGATATCAATAGCTTTTGTTATTGTGAGTTTTTGGAAGGGCAAATGTGTTTGACAAAATGATCCATCTTGTGGTTAAATTAAAAGGGAACACTCGGCTTCTTTAATAAATAGGAAAGTGTGGGACAAAGACTAGAAAGTCATGAAAGAGTGAGGAAGTCATTCTTGTTATTTGATGTCATTGTTCATATTTAATATTTGTATGAGCGATGCACCGACAGTGGCGGACTTTCAAACCCTTTTTAAATCTTTGAAAAACTTTCTCATTTCACAGGCTAGTAACATTCAATGAGATATCTCCCCTGTAGCTAGACTTAGACTGCATGTCACTACCATGTGTTCAAAGATCAGAACATTTCATTTGAATGCCCACTCGCATATTCTTCAAGGCTTTGATCCAGCCGTAGCAACGTGATATTTCTGGCCCGACATTGAGGACACAGCTGAGATAGCCTCTGTGCCGTGTATATATGTGGAGGACTTGACCTATATATGTTAAGGTTTGCTTTAAAGTTTTGATCATTATTATGATTTAAAATCAGAATCAGTCAAAGGGTGGGAGTCAACATGTGAATGATTGAGTATGTCAATGGCCTGATTCCTTATACATCCTGTCTTTCACAGTAAGGTTTTGAAGAAGAGCTCCGTCGTCTCTGTGAGGAGGAAGTGTGAGAGAAACTGCAACACTGAACTGAACTACTTCGTACTTTTTGATTACAGCTATTTACCTGAATCATCACAAACTTACCTGCAGTTTTCAAAGAAAATTAATAAAGCAAAAATAAAACCCATGTATTCATCTATAAATTCATATCCGCATTCTTTAAATATTCCAGCTTTAAAAGGACGGTAAAAAGGTATTTCACACTGGAAGAAGATTACTAGCTGCCATTCATTTTTCCATGAATGCAAAGTGCATATTTGTGGTGCAATTCAACCAGCTGCTATATTTTACTACATGCAAAATATCATATGACCTTAAGGAGGTGGGGTTGGGGTTTAAAACGTGTTGGTTGCTGTTATAGTTCATACATGTAATGTTTTTTTTGTAGAATGCTACTTGTAAAGATCTGTTACCTGCAATTATATCTAAATCAGTTCAAGACGCGACTCAAGCTGTGAAAATAAGACCTGATCGTGTGCAGATTACCCACAAAAACACCCTCCGTATTTTCAATGGATTAAAATCACTTGTATTCCTGCTCAGACAACCCAGTCTCACATCAGCATGTGTATTAGGTGGTCCACAGCACAAAACCTATTAGTTTCACCAGTGCTTAAAGCAGAAATAAATAGGTGCCAGTACTCTCTTATCCACATGTTGGTGTGTGTGTCGGCCGGTATCAGCAATCTTTGTCCACATATTCCTATTTTTTCAATATTTCTTTAAGCACATTATACTGTGTCAGTCATAACCAGGATGCATCTTCTGCTCGGGGAGACCAGAACCTTCAAATAACCTCTCATGTGAGGAGCTTGCTTGCTGTGTTTCTGCTCTTTTGCTCTCTTTTTGGTGGGAGCTTGTTGTTTGCTAGTCTGAAGATGAGAACAATAGGAGGTGAAATCTAAAGTCATAAGTTATGGATGAAGCGAGAAGAGACTAAAGCAGGATCTCTATTCTAATGGGAACTTTTCAAATCCTGATCGGCCAACTTCCTCGACATTGCAAGATCCAGACTTCAGCCTCTTGGCCCGGCATGCCTGACTCCGTTCTTCATGAGAAGCCATCTCAGGGAACAAGCAAGCATTTCTACAAAACCTTCATCAACTTGCTTTAAAACCCCGCTGCTTCATAATTCGTAACATCAATTGATAATTCAGAAATTTAAAAGCTGTTGTACCGTTGATTTGACTCGCTGCTTGTCAGGTAACAGTCATCTCATCTGTTTATTAGGTCTCTGTCCACAAGGAGGACAATTTGCTTATTATTTTACATGCTCCAATGTGAGTTATGTCGCTGGATGAATAATTATATATTTGAGTTGTAAATAATAAAATATTCATAATCCCCCTTATAAATCATAAAACTATTTGAGTGCACAAATTCCTACAACTGTTTAAAAAGTGTTTTCCATTGGATGAATAATGTTTTGCATATAGACTTTAGGTTTATTGGACTTTAAAGATATAAATGAGGCTCTTCAAATACGCCAATAAGGAGCAGAACCGCAGAGTTTAAATGTATCAGCCTATTTTTTTATAGTTTGCACACCTGGCAGCACCATCGGCTGCAGCTTCAGCTGCCTGCAGACATGCAAATAAACTCCACATTATAAATAAAAAATACAGTATTTACAGTATATATTTAGCTTTATTTTTGGAGCCCCTAAAAAATGTGATTTCGAGGTTTTCAGGAGGTCCTTGGTGTTAGTTAAAGTGTCTGAGATCCCTGAAAAAAAAAGAAAATGATGCAATTTTCTGCAATTTCACATATAAGACTTTGGGAGGATTATTTTAAAACTTCACTAAATATTTTATTGTAGCTCAGTAATCTCCCACTTTATATTACGGTTCAATATTGTACATGTATTTAGAGATTTTCATGTCAGTTATTTGTACTGTTATAGTTATACTCACTTACAGTATATAATCACTTCTGCACTACACGAGCCTCTGCTGACACTTTTCTTGTAAAGGAGCCAAATCTTGTCTGCTTCACCCCAAAATTTTAAGGGGCATATATTTACATAAAAAGACTATATACACAATGCAAATTAATTTAGAGAACATAGATAATAAAGCCACAGATGAAAGGAAACTGCCAACATGGTAATAGCTGTATTTTCAGTTTAACATAATGCAACAATGGCTACTGGTAGCCGATCCTGCAAAGCAAAATACACCTACAATTATGCAAGAGTGTATAACTAATTGCATTTCATGTTCACACATTTGACTTTTTGAAGTATGAGCTATGGTATAATTAGAATATGTTTGACTCATAATATAAAATGATCATAACTACATAATATTAAAAATAATATTAATAAGTAAATGTCGTCAGTGGGGCTGTAAAGTGTGTTGCTCCGCCACTAAGGTAGTCACAGATGTCTGACAGCCGGCAAGGCGGGACTACAGGCACACACACACACTAGACGCCGACGCTGTTGTTTTACACGTCACACCGACATGAGTGAGTCTGTGACATGCCGATTTATACTGAAGTTCGCCTGCAACAACGGTTGCAATGGCAACGGTACACATACTCTGACTATCCTGCTACATTGATTTGGGAATGTCTGTGTTACTCTTATTCTATGACGTTTCTGGCTGTGTGTTTATAATTAAGACAATTGTGATTGTGATTTTTCTCTTAAATTATAAGATTTTGTTCGTCTGACCAATTGCTAAATAATGTGTTCATCTAATCTTTTGATCAACATTTAAAGACTTGAAATACTCGCGCAGAGTGCAGTGGTTGCATGTGCATCGACCAGATGTCACAATGTGACACACAAAGGCATGTTCTTAGCGAGCGAGGAGCTAAGGAGACATCCCACCACTAATCTTCTGAGAGAAGTGGCGTTTGTGAAAGAGCATCTGAGTAGCAGCACAAAGCAACGGGCATGAAAGATGCCACTTGACTTAATCCAACGTCTCGCAACAAAATACCACAGATGATGAGTACAAGGGGGCAATCATCGACGAATTGAAAGATGGAAGCTTGTTGCTGGTAGAAATGTCTTTTTCTCTCCCTTTGACAGATTAATGGAAAAGAAGCAAAGCCAAAAAGTGTGATGTAAGTGAAAGTGAACCCCCCCACCAATCCTGCTCAGCTCTACTCCTCCCTTTCCACATTTAAGAGCCTTAGCATTCACAGCCAAGAGTTGAGCTCACATCTATATTAATGGCATTTCAAAGTGAATCAGAAGTGCCACAGGGTGTCTGAAGATTAAGAAAGAAGAAGAGCCATCTTTGACATGGACTGAATCAAAGTTAGGCTTGATCTTCAGCAGAATAGGTGAAGATGCACTTTATGAGGCAAAAACTAGCATTTCAATCGAATCAACACCCGTCATGTCACATTCCCAGTTCCTGGCATTTTTGTTGTGGTGTTTGGTGTTTAAAGTACAAAAACAGTTGTTACTTGATTATCTTTTGTATGTTACTTGATGTTTACATTTTATCTGTTCTATTGCATATTTGAGGTAGAGGTTAAAGATAAATGTTGAGATGAGATGAATATTATAGATAATGATCTTACAACTTTATATTCATTTTCAGTACACATTTATTATACCATGCAGCCATAAAAATATTTAAAGCTGCAAGAGGGTGTGCATTATTTCCGGGTATCTGCACCGCTCTAGTGTCCGACATATCAGCCCATTCTCACTCCCAAGACGTTGAATACGGCAGCGTGGTCAGTGGCCCTACTTGTCAAATTATGACGCTCTACGTGGCCGTAGTTATGGCAGGTAAAGGAGGAAGTCAGGTGACGTAGTATAAGTAAGGAATAATGACTGACGTGTCGGACAGTTCTGGCCTCCCCTTCGTCCATTAATTCATGATAACGGACACCTCAGAGGGCATAATCTCGCTGATACCATGGTCACTCGCCAAAGGAAAAATTATTAAGACCATTAATTTATAATTTCATGCATTTTGCTAAAGGTTTTCACAAGGCACAACTCTGTTTCCCTGGCAACACCTGATGGTTTTCTTATACCTGGAACAATCACTTTCACCCCAAAAATGGTAAATGGACTTGCATTTATATAGCACTTTTCTAGTCTTCCGACCACTCAAAGCGCTTTACACTACATGTCAGTATTCACCCATTCACACACTGATGGCAGAGGCTACATCAGGATCTAATCTAAATACTCATTCACACACCGATGGTTATGCCTTCGGGAGCAGTTTGGGGTTAAGTGACTTGCTCAAGCCAGGGATCGAACCACCGACCTTCCGATTGGTGGACAACCTGCTCTACTCTCTGAGCCACAGCCGCCTCACAATGGTTCCTATGCAATGGAAACATTGTTCACTAATTCAGGAAATAGGATGAACCTTAGCAGGAGATATTTCTAGTCCACTCAGGTCATAGAAGTCTTTGGCTCTCTATTACGAGCCATAACTTACATTGCATTAAAACGCAGCCTACTTAACTACGTAACAAAGTACTTATTTTAACCCAAACCAAGATCTTTTCATAAATTAAATAAAGGTTATTTTGAAAAGACGGAGCATGCATGTAACGAGCAGAAACTGACTCGTGCAAAACTGAGCTAGAGGGGTATGTAAAGCGTAGGACCACTGACCAAGGTGCCGTATTTGACGAGGTAGGAGTGAGAACATGTTGGACATATACAGTTATGAAAAATAATGCTCAATGTAGACACGTCAGGATGGTCTAATCTTCTTCTTCCTATTTGTTTAGTATTTTTGCACAGTCAAAAACAATTATGTCTGTTATATTTATGAGTCCTCCTATGGAAGAGACTGGAGCTAACTAAGCACCTAGAAAGTTTACTGTGTGACCCACCGAGGCCTTTACAGTGAGTTGCAACATCCCACTAAACAGACAAATAAAAAACATTGCCAAGAGTTTGCATTTTGAAAAGGCCAAGACTCAACATGGACACAGGATGTTATCTGGGTTACATCATGTTGATTCCAGACATGACAACACTCCAAGGTACCAGTGCACAGTGGGATGCTGGGTTTGGACTCGACTAGTCTCTGTCTTGTCTCTTAATGACAGTTTGAGGCTGACATTATGAGGCAAGACAAAAGTTCAACACAGAAACACTAAAAGGAATATATAATTTCCAACAAGCTCTTTCATCCCGACACAGAGGTCTACAATCATTTCTGTTACATTCTCTTTGAGGGGAGGTTTCCGCCCCCAGTCTTAACATGGCCACAGCCATCTCATCTGACCTAACTTGAACTTCCTGAAAGTTCCTTAAATGAGGATGAAGTCGAAGAATTGTTAGTTCTCTAGCAAAATGCTAACTTTAGCCAGATGCATTACACATCACATGGCACAGCAGAACACCTGTCATGGGAAACTTTGCAACGCCAAATCAACATCATTTGTGTTAAAAACACACTAAATCAGTTTATACTGAAGTCTGGAACCTCAAACTGTTAATCAATTCAAATCCCCACAAAAGTACGGAGGTAAATCCTGCCTGCATGAATCATGACAAACCCCACTAACACAGCACCTCAATACATCTTTACTGAGTCAACCTGACTTTCTACATCGAGACGTAACAGGCCTTTGGACAACCTTGATCAATGCATTGATTACATAAGAGTCGACACAAAGTACATCAGCTTTGGAGTTGCATTCTTACAAGATTCAAAGTCAGCACACAAAGTTATTTAAAATCTCCAGCAGAGTCGCTTTTCAACCCGGGACCGGCGCTAATAACAGAAGGAACGAGAGAGTAGTTCACAGATCTCCAGAATCAGAATATTAATGATACTTTGAAGCCCCCAGCTTGCAACAATGATCTATGAATCCAATATGCTCAGATAATTCCCTCAGCCAAAGCGCCCAATGGATAAAGCAGAAGGCATATGCAGTTACATTTATTTGTTCAATGAAGTTCCAGTCTGAAATAGAAAGCAAACAGCCAGAAAGACAGAAAGTCATTAGCCAGTTAATAATGCCATGATAACCATCTGTGTTGTGGGAATATTTTTCTAATCCATATCACAGTTTAGTGGGGGGGGGGGACCCTCTAGAGAACAAAACTGTCTCTTTCCTATTTCTGTGCAGGCTTTGTTCTCAGACTGATATATATCTTATTTAACAGTTCATGATTCTTTCTGTGAGCGCATGGTGGATTTTTATTAATATTCCCACCCTTAGTTCAGAGACAATTCTTACGAGGGAATGTCCTATTTCAATATACTCACTGCAACATTAAAACTGGGAAAAAGTTGGGAGATCTCGTACAGCAGGAGAGCGATTGTATCAAAGGCCGGCAAAGGCTTTTATATATAATACATAAATGCCAGTTCAAATGTTATGCTACAAATAAATGAAGAAAATAAAGAAGAAAGTGTTTAAAATTCACAACAGCTGCCTCAAAAAAACAACAACCATCTGGCCCTTAAATGTCAGAAACAATCAGATTCAGCCTGTCATTGCCAACAAGCCATACAGGGCCTTTGACATAAAGTAAAACAGACAGGCTGGTGCTGTAACAGCCCAACACACACACACACACACACACACACTATCAAACTTCACACAGCAAATGAAAAAGATTACGCTTACAACTCCGCCAAGCATCAGCAAGCCTGAAGTGGGTGATTTTAATGTTGCCTACATACTGAGGACTGTTACACTATCTCCATAATGGGGAAAAGGCCTAAAGGTGGCATTTGATATGCAGGGGGAAGGTGAACAAGACCAGAATTACCTGACACAGCTTGTCCTGCAGAACCTGGGAGAACAGCTTTAAAGCTAATTATTTGCAGGCTAATCGTCAGTGATTTACTTCCCCAAAATACGACAAAAAAATGTCAGTCAGACCCCATGAAGGGTTGTAAATGTGTAGAGAAAGAGAAGGCATGTGGGTTACAGCTGGCATTAGTCACAACACATACATTAGTACAACAAACAGACACACTGAGGCTCCTCAAACACACAGTGACTATTTGCACTAAATTAATCTATTTATTTTGATCGGAAAGTTCTAGTATATATGTGCGTATTTGAGTTTGATTTTACATTTTACTCTGAAATCTGACCCTTTTTTTGTCAATGCATTTTGTATTTGCACACACTTAAACATAGAACTAATGTCTACAATACATTAACTTTGTTAACTTTAACAAATCAAGTTAGATTTACAGACCTAAGGTACCGGGGACATAGTGAAATTGCTCTACAGTTGCATATTACCTTTGAATAATATTAGCATTAAGAAGTCAAGTTGGAGTTACAGTTGAAAATCCGGTACCCTGTAGATGATGAAATTACTTAAACATTACACAGTAAATTTGTATTTTGGTAACTGAAAAATAATATGTTAAATCAATACTATTTTTTAGAGTCTAATGTGAATGAAACATTTTGGTTTGACAAGCACTGAAAAAGAGTAAAATCGTGTCAAAGGTGTCCACATTCTGATCGATGTGCACATTCAAATCAAGTAAATTCAGAGAGCAGTCCAACACTTCAGTACATTAGCAACTAATGGAGAAAAACAAGAATAGCTACCACTGAGTTGCACCCCAGTGCTTCACAGAAGTACATAATCATCACATGGCAACATGTTTTTAATTAGCATATTAATAAAACGGTGGGATCCAAATCTCTATTCATAGGAGACAGAGAGATTTCCAAATCCCTGCATCTGTGATTTACAGCTGGGAGCTGTTAAGAACATCTCTTGAATATCAACACTGTACAACAGAGGCATCTCGGCTCACACGCTTCTCCTTTTCATCTGCCATACTTGTATTAATCCCAATCTAATCCTCAACTAAATTTTAAAGTCCAATGTCCTCCGCTGCAGGATTCCACCAAGGAAGACCATTATACTTCTCTTTGTTCGCTTAAGCTCTGCTTAAAGTGAACCGTTGGCCGCTCTTAAGATGGAGAAAAAAGTTTCAGGATCCTCTTTTCTGAAATTCTCATATCCTCAGAGATCCTTCAAAGTGATTCCATATACAGGCTTTACTTTGAAGGTAGTGATGAGTTAGATTATCTGTGTATACACAGAAAGGGGCATAGGTCCTTTAATGTAAGTGACACCAAACAAATCACAGTCAAGACGAGTCACATGCTGCATCTAAACAGGTGCTTTTGAAAGGCGTTGAATAAATGTTGAAATGAAAGACAAAATGATGGATCCTCCAATTCCACACCACCATTCAGAAGTCACATGTCCTTGATGTTTTGTGTTGCAATCATAAATGAATGTCAGATTACAATGTTTTCCCCATGTGGCACCTGGTCTTCACTGTCCCAATTTGCCAGACTTATGAAAGGGAGAGGCACATTTCACAGGAGGTCTAGCTATCCTGCTGAAATGATTTATTTTTTTTCCTCACTGGGATTCTCCATCCACTGAAATAATTACAATATTTCTCGAGCACTGATGTATCTTTTTTTTTCTTTGCATAGGAAATGCAGAGACTGCAAAGGGAGCAGAGTGGAAACCAAGTCCAGGGGCCACTGTGGCATTCATTTCTCTTTCTCTAGCACTGCTGGGTCCAGCTATGGTTGAACAATTTGGCATCCCAGATCCAACCATTATCTGTAACCGCTTATCCTATTCAGGGTCACAGGGACATTAGGCTCAGGCGGGTACACCCTGGACAGGTCGCCAGACTATCACAGGGCTGACACGTAGAGACAGACGACCATTAAATGTCCTTTTTTCACATTGCAGGACATTTAGAGTCAATAATGAAACCTAACCTGCATGTCTTTGGACTGGGGGAGGGAACAGAGGAACCCAGAGAAACTCACGCTAATGCGGGGAGAACATGCAAACTCCACACAGAAGGGCCTCCCTCTAACCTACGACCCTCTTGCTGTGAGGTGACAGTGCTAACCGCTGCACCACCGCGCAGCCCCCAGCCCAGATTCAAGCTACGTTTTGGTATAGTTACCGTATCAGGTAAAATTGACTCGGATGAGTCAAGTGTGATTATTCCTTGATTTCGTTTTTAGTATTTGTTGATGGGGGTGGTATAGTTTTTAAATACAATAATATTCTGTACCAGGATTATTTGCAATATGTCCAATAAATCCTCATCTTCTTTCATCTGTTGTGATGTGCACTTGTAGTGCTTTTGATTTGAAAAGTATGTCTGCGTAGTGCATTTACGTCCTGTCTGGAAACTAAGATGTGTTGGCTGCTGAACAGCAAGGTTTTATTTAATACAACTACCAAATACATATTTGTGATTATTGTCATATGCTTGATATTGTTGGGGATGTAATGTAATGTAACAGGAATACTCTTAAATCAATATATATACTGTATATATATCTACACTGCGGTTTCATTAGCATGCACCAATGATGTAACCTTGACATTAAGAAAATCAGACACGGTGTTCATTGTGATGGATGATGTATCTCTGCTCGTTGATTTTTACACACTGCATGGGAATGAAATGGCTGCCTGAAAGATGATTCCTGAATCTAAAAAGCTATGGCACCTTTGAAGAATGGTTAGGAAATGGACAAAAAGCCTGCAAACTGATTTTATTTGACTGATTTACACCCTAGCAATGCTGTTAACGACCTAAATGTCACGGTGATTGTCAGTAAAGTGCCATTTGTTGTGGTTTAGTTGCACCTGTAAAACCTTACCTTTCATTCTCCTATAGCAAAGGTCTCGAATAAATTTTCTAAATGATGCATCAGAGGTCATTTTATGATCCACCTGTGGTGCACCAAAGATCAATACATCATTCTCTTGTGAGATTAATGTCTGTAATATGCCACAATGCTCCTAACCTTATGGTCTGCATGGAGGTCTGTGGTGAATGCTTATGAGCAAGAAGGTACTGTTGTAGTCTACCAGGCTGTAGACATGAAAAGATAGAAATACAAATGTAAAAACAATGTAAAGCATGTTCACAACACTAATATTTCACTTAGGGATCGACCGATACCCCTTTTTTTCAGACCGAGTACAAGTACAAGTACTTACATTTGGGTACTCGCCGATACTGAGTACCGATACGAGTACTTCTCTGTGCCAAAAGACCCTCGTTAACAGCCAGCTGGAGTGTGTGAGCGACACACGTCAGGCTGGTGAGTCCCGCATACGAGGTGGTGAGCAGCAACCGGCTCTAGGTCGGCTTGGAAAGGCTCGGGGCGAAGGTGGCTCGCGGTCGCAGCTTTACAGCGCTTCCCGCCCGGACCTCGTAGCACCGTGGACAAAGGGCTTGCTGCGCCCTCTCTCCCCACCGGGGGCGCCCCCCTGCTCCCCGTGCGACTGTCGACTGGGGCGGACTTTCCTCAGTTCCCCCCCGACCGCGTCGTGTCACCAGATCAGGGCTCGGCCCACGTAAAAGGCGCAAGGGGTCTGTGGTGATGTCGGCAACCCACCCGACCCGTCTTGAAACACGGACCAAGGACGCGAGTCAGAGGGTGCAAGGAAAACCCCGTGGCGCAATGAAAGTGAGGGCCGGTGCACGCCAGCTGAGGTGGGATCCAGGCCGAGCGGGGTCGGGCGCACCACCGTAAAGTGGTATCGGAGCCGTTTTGCGAGTACGAGTACATGAGCACAGTATCGAACCCGATACTGGTATCGGTGCCGTTGTATCGGAAGCCGTTATGCGAGTACGAGTACGAGTACATGAGCACAGTATCGGACACGATATCCGATACTGGTATCGGTGCATCCCTAATTTGACTTACATCTCCATCCATCTAATATCTATATTGTTCATTCACATTAACATTGACGTGGGGGTGAACAAAATATTGCAGGCACCACCCTTCTACGTTATAATTCAGCATAAAGAAACGCAATTAAAAAGCAAAACAAACTACAGTAAAGCCTCTGTTTGCTTTCAGGGCTTTCTGCCAGAAAGGGTTTGTTCTAACCCATGATCTTTTCCTAAACCTACACCAAGTAGTTTTGAAGACTAAACATAACTAAGTATTTTTTTTCACAACATTAACCATGTGTTTAAAACTGCACATTCAAACTGTTAATCAGAAAAGTCATTGTCAAACAACCGATTCTGTCGTTTAGGTATGAGGACGGAAACTGAATATAATAAGATTTAGAAAGGTAAGTTTAATCTAATAAACTGGCACATTATTCTATGTATGACAGACAATAAAATGATTTCAAAATATAACAGAAAATTGGGAGTAAAACTCCCACAGTGTGTCTCAATTTGTCTTAAACTGTTTTTCAATTGTCTAAACTGATGGAATTCTCAAAAGATATCTATTGTGATAGTGCAGAAATATTTCTTTCTCAATAAGAAAAAATCATCCAAGTTAGGACTACATGGAATCAAACTGGCTGTTGGGTGTTAAGACAACATTTGTAGCTTGTTGGGTTTGGGGTTTAGTTGATGGGCCTGGTATTGTGAGGCATATGGTGGCCCAGAGGCAGTGAACACTGATGAGGCTCTGTCATTCCGTTGGAGAATCATTTTTGTACTTTCATATGCAGTTACTACTCACAGCCAAAGCATGCAACATTTATTTGATTTCAGCAGCGGACTGTTTCCCCAACTGCCACCAATACAGGCTGAAAAAGCAGAGAGATGAAATTACTTTCTGAGCGACAGTCAGGTCCAAAATATGAAAGCCATCTGAGTTCCCCACAGAGAGAAACATAACTGACGCAGGTGCTGCGGTCTTAATGCCAGTTCCATCCATCCTCTGCTACCCTTCTGCTGATCGAGACAGCCAAAAGGATTTAGCAATTATCTGTTGAAGATAACCTAGCATCAAGAAATTCATTTCATTTCATCAAGCAATTTGTATTCTCCTCTCAGTAAGTCGCTGCTCGAGTCTGTTCAAAACCAGCCCGGGATTAGATTAAGAAATTGACTGCTGCGGGAACTTTTTAACGCCTCCGTTTTGGTTACGTTTCGAAGGCTTTGTGCTTCTCACATTGGTTCACGGATAAAAAAACGCGAGCCTTAACCTAATCCGTTTAGAAACCCACCCAAGTATTGGCCCTCAGATAAGAGAGACTGCTCCTGTGTTATAATACAGCGTCATAAGAGTCTTTTGTGCCGTCTAATCAAGGTGAGTAGCTACATAAAAACCTTCAGTAACCGGCGTGCTAGAGGAGAGTTAGTGAAGGCAGGTATTTTCTATCACCTCCATTAGTATTTGACAGTAAACTCCTCTATTCGTAATTAACATATGAAACATAATTAACGCTAATCAGACCAATCTGAACCCAGAAGCATCATCTGCAAATTCCACCACTGCCTCAAAGGGAGGTGGAAATCATATAAGAAAGCGTGCCAAAAACAAATCATCCTTAATATATCCTTAATTCATTTGGAGTTCATATTATTAAATGATATTTGTCGGCTGCAGCTTAGGTTTGTACGCTCAGCATCTTCCCAAAAGCAGTTTGTTTAACTCAGAAATATGTGGCTCATTTACAATGTGAACGCTGTGAATTTTATGTGATTTCAATGATCCTTGTAGGACCAGTATATCACCGGCACTCAGTGATGCACTGACATGAATTATTCAGAATGGTTTTCAAGTAGTGATTGCATTGTTCCAATATGTATCAAAGGCAACCATTAGTAATAAAGATGAGAGAAAAATAAAGAGAGGAGCCTCTATCTGCACCAACCTTTCTCTGATGCTATCTGCTCTGCTCTAATTATGACAGGGGAGGCCGGGGGAGATCGCATAAATTGCCACCGACCTAAACGTATTTCTCTGCCTGCCTCTTGTCTGCAGATCGCCTTTCCTCTGCTATCCCCCTCACAGACGCGCCTATTCATAATCCACCCGATAACAATCTCACTTTTTTTTTTTGATAGTTTCCTGCTCTGTTATGACATCAATTCATCTCTGCCTCTAAACCTTCCTCTAGGGGTTACGGGCAGAAACAAGCGGCGGGGGGTTCTGGAGATGAGACGCGGGGGAAAAAAAACTTTTTTAAAAGTCAGTTTAAATGCTACTTCTTCAAACAGGAACAAAAGCTTAGGTGGATGTAAAATATGACAAAACAGGACATTTTTGACAGCATCTCTTTTGCCAAGTGTGGCGAAAGTACTGGTGGAAGTAGAGAACTACTCTGTTTCTGTCTTTCACTGTCAGAACATAAACTGCTGAGGCTCACTAGTGCCGAACTGCTTCATTTCCTAGTCTGATGCATATAAGCACACAGACCTATGAAGCACTTGCCGATCTTAGGTCCCTGCAGTGAGTGGTCTGTGGAGTAACGGCAGCACTTAATGTAGCGTCCATTGAGAACCAGCTTTCACCGGATGAGGTGCAGTCTGCTGTGACCCGGACCACTCAGGCCCCGGGGAGCAACCAGCAATTTCCACAAGGTCAACATTTAAAGAAATAACTAGGACGACCGACACAGAGCAAAAAAGCAGAACGAGTGCTCAACACTCAGCCAGCTGTCTTCCCAAAGCCATTTTCCCAGTGGCTTGTCAGTCACTAGTGTGTCCATCATTGAGTTTTTCAATTGAGAACGACAGGAGGGGGGGAAGCAAAAGGACAAGATATGACCTCTAGCGTATAGTATTTGAAAACAGGCTTGTGATGGAACGGGTTGATGTTCAGAGAATTGGAAACCACACTGACTTTCACACTGAGGTGGAGCACACAGCTTGCCATCTGCTGCAGCTTTTTTCTCTCAGATGATACTGTTACCGGGCCCAGAGCTGTATCTACTGCAAGCACTGGAAACGGTCCTCACCAGAAACAAACTGAAAGGTTGTTTGTTCCTACGACTTAAAACGGCAACACCTGTCTCCTGGAAACATCGTTCACCACAACAACACAAGATTTAAGTGAAAACTAATCAGAATTCTGCTTTTTATCAACATAATGAGAAAATGTTTTTAATGAACGGAAGTGTCACATGTTCATTCTGAATGTATCTGCAAAATGTCTATATGTAAATATCCTCTTTGGGGCAAGTCATAGTAAAGTCAGCACACGGACACTCTGACAGCTGTTGTTGCCTGTTTGGCTGCAGTTTGCCATGTTATGATTGGAGCATATTGTTTTATGCTAAATGCAGTACCTGTGAGGGTTTCTGGATCAATATCTGTCATTGTTTTGTGTTGTTAATTGATTTTTAATAATAAATATGTACATAAAGCAGCATATTTGCCCACTCCCATGTTGATAAGAGTATTGAATACTTGACAAATCTACCTTGAAGGTACATTTTGAACAGATATACATGTGTGATTAATTTGCAATTAATCGTGATTAAATATTTAAGTCCTTTTATATCCTAGAGCATTGCCCATTGTCCAAGAGACCCTCTACTGCTTGTGCTACTTCCATTAATGCTAAGATAAGTATTCAGTCTTTCCATTACATTTATTTAGCAGTGGAGGCCAACTCCTACGGGGTAGTATTCATTCTCGTAAACAAACTGTTTCAGCTTCTTTTTTCTCTTTACAGAAAAAACAAACAAGTTCTCACCAGCGCTGCGGTGGTGTGAATACAGATCTGTTAAAAGGCAAAGTGGCAACTAAAGTGAAGTTTCAGGCTAGATTTCCCAGTTCATTTACATTCAGAGCATCCTCTCTTGAATAACAATACAATTAGTTCTGTAATCAGCTGCCATTTCATATCTTTTGTTGCCGACTTTAACTGCCACTTTTTTTCCACGTGTAGTGCCAGTGGGACTTTCTGCATTTCTGTTATCTTTACCCCTAATAAGAGTCGTGTTTATAATGTTGCTTTTATGTCAGGCATGTGTATGCTAACAGTAAAGGCTATGCATACGTAGTATTACATTTGCCATCCCCTCTCTCTTCCCCCTTTCCAGCTATCACTGTCACTATTGAATAAAGGCAAAAATGCCCAAAAAGAAAAATCTAAAAAATAAAATAAAATAAAATGACTGTGTCAGTTAAAATAAATAAATAAATATATATAAATTGTATGATTTATTGCAGTATTGTCACACCTCTGACAGTAAGCTCAGCAGACAACTTTAAAATAGAGTTTAAATTGTACCATAACACTCCACAGCTATTAAGACAGCAGTACATTAATGACAAAACAGAGTGTTAGAAGTATCAACGGGCTTGTCACATGATGTCTCACAGGCACATTCCTCCACTTTCTTCAGCTTCAAGCGTTTCCTTCTGCCTCCCTCCATCTCTCAGCTTCGGAGCTGACATGGACCACCCTTCTTTCCTCTGACAAATATCAATTACAGGCTCGGCTGAGGCGAACTACTGAGAGTTCAGACTCTGGTGGGATCTCATTGTGCATCGGATTGCCTTACTCTCATCACTGGTATAAGGATCTGAAGAAGCATGGCCCTGCCTGTCTTCATGCTAAGCCCTGACACATCCTTTATAGCAGTTTGACCCAGCTGGCGTGGATGTGAACCCCAAGGGGAGTCCGAGCACTCGTTTGATAGCGCTACATAACACGCTGATATTCTCTGGATCTTTTTTCAAGATGGTAATTCAAAGGAAATAACTACCTCAGATATATTTCATTACCAGATATATATATTCTGTCTTTTACATCTGCCAGTGAATCACTCTCTCTTCCACTGAGTGTCTGAGCACTGATGCTAAAATGGATAAATAGAAACAAAACTATTAACATGTGTAACTAACAGTGTATCTATCACCCCCCCCCCCTTTTCAGAAGAATGGCTAAATAACTGCCGGCCCCTAATGTGCATGAATATGATTTATTTCCCTCGTCACATGTTTGCCTCGTTAATATCGCAACGAAGTCGGACACTGTGCCCTCAGGACACATTTTAAACCACTTCCTGTGACGCCCTAACAGCTTAACACCCACGGATCATTATGTTATTTGAAAATTGTAAATAGTTTTTTCATGTGAAGATAAGAATATTAAGAATAGTATAATAAGAAGCTTGTGTAACATAGAGACAGTCTGTTACAGTCAGTGTGTATGAATAGACATGCCGAGCGCATCAAAACTGCTGTCTGAAAAGGTTAATACATGCAAAAGGAATATGCTTCAATTTCTGTTTCATAACTGATATTGAAAAACATCTATGAAGGCTGAAGGCTCTAATCGTATCAATACTATCATGAGCACTAAATAGACAGGACGGTGATGATCAGCTCATGAGATAGTAATACCAACAGGATGACATTATCTGAATAGAGATTTCATATATATAGTGTATTCCATCCAACAGTTCCCTCTCAGAAACTGAGTAGAAAGGAGGCGTATCAGCTGCTCTAAGAGACGGCTACAGAGGTCAAACTACACAACACCTCCTGCAAACACTGTGTTGTGTTCTGCAAGGAAATAATGCATTTCTCCAGGCCATCAATGCAGGGGAGTCGGGACCCTTTGTGCTGCTCTTGAAGGGCATCTGTTTTGTGCTGAGTGTGCAGCAACCATTACTGAAAGGTCAACATGGCCTCTTAAGAGCTGTTGAGATACCTCCGTCACTCAGGTGTCCTTCTGGTGATTATCTCACTCAAATATCATGAGTCGTAAAGTGCTTTACATACAGTCTTATGAGTCATGACCTTGTCGAGTAAAGTTGTGATCCACCGCATAAAATGTTCACCAACTTTTTGAAAAGTTACATCCAGGTGTTTCTCAAGCTTCATTTTGTCGTGGCAATGTACGGCAGAAAATCAGGCCAGGTCCACGATCTCATGCAGTCCGTTCTCAAACATACATGTTGAGCAAAAGGAAGTAGAGAGGACAGCGAGGCAGCTAAGACTTTCTACATGATGAATGGAGCTCAACAGTGAGGTTCCAGAAGTGGATTTGATTATTAGCCATAATGTCGTAACTATAGGTCTCTGATTGTTTGTGCTCGCTGCTACCGCGTAAATGTGTACCGCACCTGCGAACGGCTAGTGAGGGTACGTGTACTGCGTTCTGCTCCGTGGTCTGCTCCTGAGTTTCACGCCGGGCCAACACGGCGGCTCGTTTAGAAACTTTCTCTGAAAAATAGTTCACCAAAGAAATGTTTTCTGAAAACATTTTAGGCGAGAAATACTGTAAGGTATGCAGTTGCTGAATGTGTCTGTATTTTTAACAGTTAGTTCAAACGTTGTTTGGGAGTTTCCAGAGGCGGTTTATGGGATGAGTTTCCTTCACTCTTAAAATAATTGTGTACACAGTCTGCCTTTTTTCTGTTTTCCAACGTTTTGTTTTTGTTGTTTGTTTTTTTTGCTCAGACTCGAATGTTTTATGGTCATGACTCATCTCGTAGCTGGTTGGCTTGGTTCCATGTTTAAAACTCTTTATATGAGGATTTTCTGAAACGTCGAGGGAGTAAAGGAACGGGGAGTTTACTTCTGGAACCAGAGCCGTTCAAAAAGTGTCCGGTCCCTGTTGATCTCTAAAGCTGCCATGGTGCAGGTACGGAGGCCACAGCAGCACTGAAATATTTTGTTAACTTGTTAATGTTGGCAGCTTAAAATAGAAGTGTCTTCCTGTGAGACTGCTGTGATATCCTCAGACATCTGAACTGCTAACGTGCGTTGGCTCTGGGTATTTATTCAGCCTCGTATTTGAATTTCCCTTTTCCCTCCAGTAATAGCAGTGATACAGAGTGGGGATATCGTGAGGCACAACGAGCACTGTTCATTTGTTTATGTTTGTTACTGATGCAAATTCAGATAACAGCTCAATTAAGGTGTTACAGCGCCTCATTTATGTATACAATGAGGCACGGGTGGGCTACCCTATAGGCATGATTTCACTATAATAGCTCTGATATTACCTACAATAATACTCTAACTGCAGTATATGCAGCAACAGATCAAGACCTGATACAACGCGTCTGGTAAAGCAGATTGCAAGAATAGGCTAATGCTAAAACCACATCCTTATATCAGTGTCATTTCCTTAATCAGCCAATGGTCCAACAGTAGGCATAATTATGTCAAATTATCAACATTGAATTGGTGTACTATATTAAAGTTTGAGTTAGAAAATGCCATAATGACTTTTACTTTTAGCCCTGCCAGCAGCGTGGCTCTATGAGTGACGACGGGTACTGTACATGCCAATTCCTTTATTTGAGGTTAAGAGATAAGATATTCCTTTATTAGTCCCACAGTGGGGAAATTTGCAAAAATTTGAGGGCTCGTCCGGGATTGACCTCAACGCAGACATCGCTCCAGTCCACCAACATGAAGGCCGTTCCAATGCAAGTACAAGTTAGTGGTCTTCAGGACTGTGCTCTCTCTCTTGAGAGGGAGGAGATGCCATGTTACTATATGTTAGCTAAGCACAGAAGGGGGCACAACAGGATGGCTAACTTGGCGCACCTTTGGCACACTTGGACACAGGGTGGGACAAGAAAGAAGGCATTATTATAAGGGGGGTGCATTAGAGGCTGTGACAATCATGGTTTATCACGCTGACATTTCACCCCCTTTAATCACAGAGCTCTACCCGTCATGATGCACTGAAAGTTTGGGAGTCCTGGAGAGTTTTCCTCAGAGGAAACTTATTGTTGTCTGGGACTCGGGACGGAAATTATTTTTAAACTCTAGTTTTGAATGCAAACAATCTCTATCAAAAGGTGTTGCTCACCAAAGCCTCACATCTACCTGTAGGCCATAAATTAAAAACGTGGAGCTCAGACAACATGTTGTCTAGGATGGAGACACCAGGTGATGGACGGTCCTGAGGGAGTTATAAGCAGAGCAAGAAGTTTTAAGCGATTCACAATGTTTCGCCTACACACATCTGATGATGCGCAGAAAGAACTGTGTAGAATAATTCATCAAAACAACATGTGCACATAAGCACGGGGGGTTCTGTGGTTATTTTACAACAGTCTGATTCTGGTTGCACTAAATCTAACCAGCGGATCGGCCCTGCCCGTGCACAATTGTGGCTTGCAGAGCGCAACATAGTTAGAGACTGTGGTGGGGTGCACCGTGCTGCTTCTCTGTATATATTTTGTGAAAACAATTTTGTATATTGTGGCCTCAATCTAAAGGCTATATAGAACATGATAAATCAGCACTTCACAGGTGCTGAATGAAAGAGAGCTATTATACTGGATAGTTTAATGAATAATAATGCATCATATTTTAATTGTTATGTTTTGTAAGTTAAAACTGAATCTGCAACATAGATCAGGAAAAATGTACAAATGTACATCAGGTAAATGTACTTCAATGTTTTCCTCTGAACTAGAAGTACACAGTTGAGTTGCATATTTATCAACTGCTTTGGGGGCCTTTTGTAAGTTATTTCAAGGTACAATGAGTTAGAATAGTTACACCATTCAATATTTTTCATATCTAAACATCATAATAGATTTATAGCTCTCTTAGTTGGGGCCTCAGGCAGTTGCCTTCCTTGCCGGTAAACGGTAAAGTGTGCCCCTGTGGCCCATTCTGAACAGGAACAGGAATAGTAACTTATTATTTTGCACTGAAAAATGAACCTCCATGTCCTCCGCCATATCTGACAACATCAGCAAACACGTCACAACTCGTGAGCTCGGAGCTTTCAGACGAATTCCACATACGAGGTTGTGAATACCACAAGACGGAGACGTTCATATGGACTCTTCTCGTGAACACAGTGAACCCCATTTGAAGGCAGCATGTGTATTCACAGTGTCTCTAGTTCTGCTGTAGACTAAGTATTGTTAGAAAAAGACTACAAGAAAACAAAACTGTGTTGCCAACACCAGGCTGACTGATGAATGTTTTGTTGAATACCATATGTTCTGAGTATAAACCATACAACCCCCGTGCTTAAAATAAAATTTAAAAAAAAACCTTGGTAGCACGTCATCTACAAAAATAACAGATGGTTTCAACAGAATTATTAAAATTGTATGATTTTAAGCCAACACTTGTGCGTGCAGACAGTTACTTGATTAGTAGGATAGCAACAGCATTAATACATTTAATGAAGGCACTGAACTTGGCAAGGGATTGTCTTATGGGCATGTCAGCCCAGGGCTCAAGGACTGTAATTGGAAACAGATAGATAAAGCCTGCTAAGACTAACAAAAGAAGCTTTATTTTTTCCTGTAGCGCCACCAAATTACAATTGACTGTGTTGGGTCTTACGTCCCAGCGGGGATTAGAGGTCATCTGTTACCACAGATTTCAATAGTGGCTGTTGGAAGCATTTGTAAATGAGGATATTGAACTTAGTAACCACATCCTAATGGAATACCCCCCAGCTTCTTTGTGCTGTTGTAATTCTATTGTTCCCTTTTTGTCTTCACCTCTCACTATCAAATCTGTGTAGTTAAAATAAGACTAGAGTTTACTATCATTATAATGTGAGACATTAAAATAGACTCATAATGAAATCTGTATATCTTACAGTAAGCCTAGTGCATCACAAAATGCTTGTTGTGGCAATCCAAGCATGCATGGGGGAGACCACAGCGAGGAGAGAAAAGTTTCTGGAGTGGATGCTCTAGATAAAAAAGAATCTTGGCGTTCACAGGAAGAAGTAAAGTTAAAAAAAAAAAAATGCAATTGACGGCGGGGAGAACATGGTGTAGCTTTTCCTTGTTGGAGAGCGCCGAAAGAAGAGAAGGGACTAACGGCAGACACAGATGTCGCGTTACTGCTCTTGGACAGGTTGGTATATATTTGTAAAATACTACAACAGTGAACGTTAAAAACATGAACGGGAAGACTTGAAGAGGGCGCTCCTGGGGGGCGGGGGAGATGCGGCATAGTCACCTGCAAACATACGTCATAAGTACGTGTTTACAGTGTTTGTGTAATTACTCTCGCTGCTAGAGGGAGGAGACAAAAAGTCCGCAATGCAGGTTTATGATAAGATTTATTCATGAATATTGGAGACGAATATAGTTTAAATTAAATGAATTGATACTCAACTTTAAATGCTTTAAACTGCACTGATTGGACAGATTTCTTTAATATTGTTTTTTGTCCAGTTGTGAAGCTTTTACCAGCAAAACTTGCTCTAAAAAAGAGCAAGTTCATTTTCAAAACACTGAGGCTACTTATAACCACCCAAACAAAACCTCATTTTAAAAAGGTCCTTATTTAAAAACTCTGATTATATGCTGAGTGTTTACAGATAGAGGGGGAATTTAAATCCATACCGTTGAGAAACCATTTAAGAGTTTAATCAAGGTTTGCTTAAGCAGAGCTTAACTCTTCTTGGAATAGTTTGTCAAGCACATTGATTTCCGATGGCCTCATGGCTATGACACAATATCCAGCATGCTACCTGCGGAGTAAAATAATTGGAAGATGCTCATCATGTGAGTCTCTAAATGGGATCTGTCTTTTGTAATTGTATTTATTCCATTAGTCCGTGAATGTTTATCACTCTTATTGTATTGTTTTTATTGTTTTAGCAAATTCATTTCGAGCTGAGTGCCTTTCACATTTGATTAGTTTTTATTTTCGTATGTTATCACTATGACACTAAATTGCTGGAGACACATTCTCATTAAAGTAGACATTGATGCACATGTACACATACCAACATGCACTGTTGTTTTCAACTTGATTCATACCCGCTGGTCATCTTAACTGACACTCTGATGAACTTCTTAAAGCTGCCTTGAATGTACTCAGAGAAAGCCTCAGGTGGGCTAATATGTGTTTAAATTCCCTTATCTGCTCTATGTTTTTTTACTTATTGTTGTCCTTTATTGGGGTTTGGAGCTAATGAACATACTAGGGATGTTAATAACTAACCATTAACCTACATTCATAATTTTAACCGATTAATGCTATCGGTTAAAGGGTTAAAAGAAATATTAAAAACTCGCGGCTCGTTACTTTAAGGAGAAAAGCTGGTCGAAGCCGGTGTTGCAAGATACAGGAAGTTGGCTCGGGTCTTGAGCTGAGGAGTTGTAGCATTTATTCACCGACAAATAAACTGTATACACAGTTTACTTTTACTGTTACAGTGGTGGCGAATGTGTCCTCGGCAATACTCGCAGCACCATGGTTGCTAACTCTCCCAGACGGCTGAACTGGGGACTCAGTTGTCTGTTTTGCACATACACTGCAGCTGGCGCACCGCTGCATGCAACACACTAATCTTGTCGGTTAACGGTTTAGCATCCCTAGAATATATTAACATATATTCTTGTACCATAAGAAATATTTACTTACATTCACCACTACTGACTGTAAATGAAGATAACAGCTATTCAGTACAGTAATCTCTTACATGACAGTCTGAATACAGCTAAACAAGGCGTGCACATTATGAATGCAGACAGTCGAGTCAGAGAAGGTTTGGTTTGTGCTTCAGGCTATGTGTTATGTTTAAAATCTCTCGTCATGTCAAGTCAGTGAAAAGTTACTGGAGAAATAGAATAGCTCTTTAAAAATACTAATAAGAAGTATTTCAGCCTTTCAGAGAGCCCTCTTTTTTTAACAAAAACAGTAAAGAGACAATGAAAATATATAGTTTAATACCATTTGGCTCAACATGAAATGCACGTGTTTATAAATTCTGCTTTATTTTCTCATCCACCTTTACAAGAAGGATGCACGCTCTGGATCCTCGCAATGACAGTAATCCCAAAATTCCTGGCGATTTGTCCCATTTTGTCATCGGATGAGTTGTTTTTCTCACACCAGCTATACAAGGTTGAATCCAAGGTGATTCTTGTTGTGCTGCATCTGTATTCCCTATACTCCGGTCATTCTCCCTCAAAGTGGCTCGATGGCGAAGCAATTCACAGTATGAGAGGGCCAGGGGGAATCTGGAAGCTCAGTTCGCCAAAAAGGCAGTTGTGCTAAACCGTCACTAGCAACCTGATTGTGCTTATCTGCCCGGTGATGACCTGCCTCAAGCCAGATTTGTAAAAACAATAAATAAATAAAAACATTTCTTTACAGGCACACAACACTCCTGACTGACAAACTGCGAAAGCTGCAGGCCATCCCTAACCATCTTCAACAAGCCACCACACTGCATCAAATGAAGGTGCAGGGTTTTATGGTGTCATGGCTTCACCATACCATTTTAATACATGAGTGCCACCACATTCCATATAACTCATGCACATATAAAACCATGTTCATGCCGTTTATTTTCCCCTCTGTGAAAACCATTTTGATATCATTTTTAGAACAATGGTTTACTTGAAATTGCGCACCATATATTAGAACGTCATGAATAATTGATGCAAACATGCAGAGATGTAATCTGCATCTCTAACACGATTAATGCACCACCAAAGAGGGAACTTATTCATATCCATTTATCCTTTTTCCAATGACAGAAAGACACAGTTGAGAACGATTTACTGCAATGCAACCTATTTGTATAATCCAGTTCTTCCCCAGAGCTTAAAGGGTGAACAGCACAAACATATTGACAGAACACTTCATGCACTTCATGCATATCCACCTGCTAAATAGATTTCTGTCAAAGATGGCATATGTGAAGCTGCTGCTCAATCACTGCAATATTTGCAGAAAACTGAGGGGGCAAAACAGTTGTTCCCATGATGCACTGTGACTCAAACACCTTGACACAAACAGCTCTGCATCGAGCAGTAGACTGCCATCCCTGTTGTCATGCCTTCAGCATCCAGTTAACTGAAGCCACTGAGATCAAAGCAGGGGACCCTACTGCACCAGTCACTGCCAAACAAAACTGAAAACTCCTCCAGTGAAGAAATCTTGCCCACGGGATTTCTCAGACACAGACATTTATTAGACCATTAACCTTGTCAAGACAGTTAAAATAGATGGCGGTACATAAAATGAGGAGGATGCCTGAAATGCCCGAAAGGAGCGAGGCAGTCGGGAAAGATGCTCGGCAAACAAAGATAAATGTCTGCTGGCTGCTGAATGTTTACAAAGGGAAAGAGATAACTTTTGAAAGTTTAGATGACATTCATAAAAGTGTTCAGGTCATATCCAGAGATGATGGAAGCGCTGTTTGCAAAGGTGTACTGATACTCTCCGTGGTAACATAACATAATAAGTAACTGAGTTTGCGGATGAATCGGTGGCTGATAAGTTTCTACGGTTTCCATCCAAACCTATTAAAAGTACAGATGCAATAATATCCACTGCTATATATCAGGCTGCATATTGTTTTGAGCAGTTGTGCCTCCTAGTTTCCATGGCTGCAGTGTTCCGCAAAACAACAATTATCGCATGCTCTCATTTCCTGCGAATGTCAATATGCTTCCTTGGCAAAGCAATCATTGAATCATCCGAGTACCTCCTTGAATTTGAGTAGAGCAAATGAACTACACAGAAATTATTACAATTATGTTTTTTGTTGTTGTTGTTGTTATATGGGTGGGGGGGGGGGCATCCTTATCTTATTGTAATCCTGAATAACTGCAGACATCTGTAGTTTAATTATTGGAGAAAATAATGTGTAAAAGGTGCAGAGACGGACCACATGGATCAGGAAGATCAGATCCAACCTGTCAGAGCAGGCAACACAACTCCTTGTACAGGCTCTCGTAATATCACACATTGACTACTGCAACTCCCTACTGGCAGGCCTCCCTGCATGCATATTCAATTCTCTGCAGATGATCCAGAACGCAGCAGCTTGACTGGTCTTCAACCAACCCAAACCAGCACACGTCACTCCGCCGTTCACATCCCTCCACTGGCTCCCAGCTGCTGCTCGCATCAAATTCAAAACCCTGTTGCTTGCTTACAAAACAGCAACAAAAACAGCTCCCGCCTACCTGAACTCCCTCATCCGGATCTACACACCCTCCCGCCCACTAGCCTCTGCCAATGAAAGGCGCCTGGTACTCCCATCACGACGGGGCCCTCTTTTAATGCTAGTGAGAACATTCTTTTATATACACCCTGGAGGTAATTATTAGCTTAAGAGGCTTAGAGCTAGGGTTGGTAGTGTTCTTTAAAAACAGTTTTTGTTATTCTTTGAAGTTCTCTTTAAATCTCAACAGTAATCAATAATGACCAGAGGCTGTCGCAGGATTGTAATAAACCCGTCCAATCATTTAGTTTGGCCTGAATGAAATGATTGGACTAACAATGGCCATGTTGGTTGTTTATGTTCATGAATATAATTCTGTGGGAGTGGCTTTAGAGGGAGGCCTGAAGGGATGGACTGTCAGTGTTGCCGACTTTCTCTCTAGATTTAGTAACTTTTGGAGTTAGTGCTGCTAGCTACTTTCATTAGCAAAGAGTTGCCAACATTGGGCTGGGTTTTTCCAATTGGATCATTGTTTAAATCTAGCGTACTTTAGCCAATTTTTCAAGATTACAGACCGTAGCTTTGATACTGATGGACAACATCTGAGAGTACTCTTGAAAACCAAAAAATGTCTTTGTTGTTGTTGAAGGAAATATGCAGAATTTGCCAGTAGTACGGAGCAGATCCAGCAATCCAAAATGACAATCCAGCATGTATGGAAATTCAGTCCCAGTGAGGCACACCGATGTTACACACAGTACTGAGCTATAATACCTCTATGAGCTTGCTCCTGTATTCTTTACTCCCCTTGGTCTTGGACAGTGAAGGGGGAGAGAACTGACAGTATCTCCTTGCTGCTATCTAACCACCCACCCTGCTTTGACCTTTCCATTAATAGTAGGCTTTCAGTAAAGGCTTGCACTGCGCAATCTGGAAGGCTCCTCCAAATGGTGTACAGCAAAGGGCTTTGGCCAATGCTTCAGAGAGATTGGCCAGAGTGGGAAAATTAGCTTCTTCTTGCACCGTGCCCCCAAAGCCCAGCAATCCTCAACACAGTCATGCAAGTTACAGGTGACTGAGGAGCCCTAACATGAATTAGGACAGGCAATGCAGCAGTTCTGATTGGATTACATTCACTAGAATACTTCGGATTTGTGGTTAAAGCTGACACCTGACGCTTATTTCAGCTAACACATTGGAACTGTGCATTAGATACTACGACACACCCATTTGCACATTTACAGTGGTTGAAATGTCTTCCTCTGTGCTGCTATTCAGTCTCATTGATCTTAGTAGTGGCTTGCTGTCTTTCTGGCTGGTAATGTCAATAGAGTCAAGGGACACATATGCATTATATTACACAGTAACCTCTAAGCAAACTGTGAACGGTGTATAGTAAAGAAGTGGTAAAGTTTACATGCGATGGCTGGATCGAACAAATGGCAGGCCTCGACACAATCCACATCCCCCACCCCTACTTCCCGCTGGGCTAGGGCACACAACGTCCAGCATTAGCACTGGATATTGGCATTGGACATAAGTCGTGAGGTGTCAAATTGTTCAATATCGACGTAAATCCTATACTGGGCTGAATAAAGTCACTGTATGTAATGTATCTAGCACTAGCTAATCTATTTTGCTGTGAAATGGTATATTCATTTGGACTAGCCATGTGGTTGCATCAATACCATCAATACCAGCTCTTGATGCTCCACCATCGATTGTAACAGAATATCATTGATGGTTGCTGTTTAGGGTGACAGCATATGCACAGTTATGGATTTCTGTAGAGCTGAAACAATCAATCAATCAGTCGATTGATAGAAAATTAATTGGTAACAATTTTGATAATCTATTCATGATTTTCAAGCAAAATGTTATTAAAAGAATAGATTGGTTACAGCTTATGAAACGCAAAGATTTGCAGTTTTTCTTTGACTGTAAATTTAATATATTGTCGGAAAAAAAGAATGAACTTACATTTTCTGAAATTGTGATGTGCACTGTTCACTATTTTCTGATATTTTATTGAATCAACTTGAGAAAATAATCTGCAGATTAAGAAATCATAAAAACAATCTTTAGTTGCAGCCCTATTAAGTTAATCAAATTAGCTTCATTGTTTAACTAATGTGGACACCTTTTGTTAACGAGAACAGCATGTAGCAGTTTACACATTTGATTAATTGAATTATCAGTTGAACTCATTTTGCAAGAGAAAAAAATTCTGCAGCTAAATAAAGCTCCTGTTGCCATCGCATTTTCTCACTCTACATTAAAGACATCTCGGTACGGCAGCTTTTTCCAACTTCGTGTTGTTTCTTTACTTATTAAAACTTTTTTTTCTCCTTTAACTTCTGAGTTTGTTTATCACATTGAGAGCCTGAGTGTGCAGTAGGATGCTTTATAAACCTCAGGTCACAGCACCAAACATCAACTGAGCCGTGATAAGACAATGCTGCGGAGCAACAGCAATCATGCTTGTTTATCTTATAGGGGACTTCTTTGAGCAGTGGAACTTTAATATCTAACCTACTCCTGTTGGCCAAATGTAATCCAATTTTATGCATGACATGACATTCAACACATGCTGCATTCCCAAACATCCTGACAGCAGCATCAAGGTGCTGCCAAAATTGAAAAATGATGGAGGTAGAAACCATAAATGTCACAGCATGTAAAACCTTGTTCCCTGACGTCTCACAATAGAAGGCTGTTTTGTGTGTGAAATGTAAATTTCCACCTGCGTTATGCATGATATTAACCTCCAGATACCCACCGATGTACACTCTGACAAGGCACCTTACTTTGTTTGTGTTACCACTTCCACTGACTCCAGCTACACAGTAAAGGCTGGAGCCTCTTGTTGTTTTTCTCTTTTAATTAGGCCCAAGGTGGTTTCTATTTCAAAGCACTGATACAAATTATGTAATAATTCACATGGATGCTTATTTCTTGAATTATTTATTTAGTAAACACATCAGAAAACGTGATTGTCGTCTTAATATGGAGACATTTTGATGGACTTCATCTGTCTGTGATCTGTGGCTTCTACCTTTGTTTGAGTTTAACATTTCCATTTCAAAACCATACACACTCTTCAACATATTTAGTGTTTTTCTTTTTTTTTAACCACATGTTATACTTCAATAAATGTTTTGTCCAACATTATCATCCATCATCACTTCTAACTGCTTTAAAAGAGGCACTTCAACTTTTTGTGGCTGGGGTTTGTGTTCATACAGAAAGTGTCGTGTTTGCAGCTCTCATCACCAGAAGCAAAGGGCTTGTTAATTCAGGTTCATTATTGAAGGGCTAAATGGGGAGAAGGAGAAGACATTAATCACCTAGCGTCTGCAAGAGTGGGTCTGTGGATGGCTTAATGGCACATTGTCAAACCCAGAGTGCCTCCCTCTACCCGGCATTTATCAGACGAACAAGCAGAGTGGCTGATGACTAGGAAATGCACTAGAAGTGGGAGCCTCTTTTGCCTTTATGAATCCTCTGAGTGATCATTGAGCAAAATATTAAATTATGGCACGGAGGGCTGGAGTGACAGGAGGTAATCATGCTGCCTGAATGATATGTAATTGTTTTCTGAATTGTAATTATAGGGCGAGAGAAAACATTGGCCTACTGTAATTAACGGTGAAGAACAAAGTTTTTCAGTGGAAAGTTGGAATTCTCTGGGGATGTGAGCCCATAATGCGAGCACAGAGAGAGAGAGAGGGAGAGAGCAGTGTGTAGGAAAAGCAAACCAGTGCTGAGATTTTATGAGGCAGAACAACACAGACCTTAACATTATGAGTGTTTATCCAGACTGCATGTGTGGATGATGTATATGGGTAATTCCTCACGAAGGTAGAGCTCATTCTCAGAGTGCCAGTAAGGGCCAGGAAGTTAACTGCATGGTTATATGATGATATTATTTTATCTTCAAGCCAGCAACATCCACTATATACTGCTGCTTGCCTTCACTGAAGCACCTCAGCTGACCTTTATTGTACTTTAAAGGGGCTTAAATTATTTAGTTTTTATAGATCAAGATAGGCTGTCTGCTTACGCAGCTCAGTCTGGTGATAAAATGATCAACGGATAACAAAACAAGGTCAATAAATGATTACCATATGCATTTTTTCTTATAATTATCAAAGCAATACAATTACTGAGGAGACTCCTTTTGTGCCATCAAGTCCGATTTTTAGGTAAATCTGTCATTGATTTATGGCACACTGGGAGATTGATTTACAGAACAAAACAGGAACATATCACCTTTTACTTGTGTTAATGGAGGGGAAAACTGACAGTTTTTCTAGGACAAAGGAGTAAAAGGATGCACTTCATCATGCATCTGTAAAGCTGAAGGTAAAACAAAATTCATACGGAGCAGCAAAAGAGGACGGGTTAAATAGCAGCACTCACACTACAAGAAGACAAATACTGAAAAATAGAACATTGGTTCTTGCGTAGGCTTTTACATGAAATTAATTCTCTAAACAGAAACTTCTCAGCTGACCTTTCTTTTACATTTTCTCGTGGATCGAGACAAGCCGTCTGTTTATGCAGCTCACTGTCAGATAATGGAAGGATCGATGTATAACAACGTGATATCAATAAATGGTTAGTGCATTCATTTTGAGATATATAATTATGAAGAAGACAGCCTGGAGTTCGATGAAACCCTGTCGGCTAGAAATTAAACTTCTGTATTTTTCATCCTGGACCCAATTCTCTCATGTTGTTTTTGTGTCTAACTAATACGGACAACAATTTCTGAAATTGGTCCAGTATTGAGGGAGAGCGCTGCAGACAGCAGCTGCTCACGGGCTGCAATATGGTGCTATTGGGGCAAGCTGGCACCGTCATTTACATCCACTAAAAGTGCTTGTTTTTGCCACGACAAGCTCTGATTGTTATTGTAATTACATTATTTTGCTCAAGGAGAAGTCTCGTTGTGAAATCTGGCGAGGTGACGTGTTGCTGGAAGACAAAGGTGGAATAGTGGAATACATCCATGGTGGAGTGTTTGTTGTGTTGGTACAGAAAGCGTAGAGTTATCTAAAAGATTTTCAATGTCAACGCTGAATATTTAGATGATTTCCACAATGTGGATGAGGTCTTAGTATACGGATATTCAGATTTCACAACAAGCACCGACCACCAGCCGGAGCACAGCCAATAGGAACACTCTCTCTCTCTCTGAAATGACCTGTGATTAGTTAAAGTTTAGATTTTTTAAAGCCTGAAAACAGAGCCATGAGGAGGTGCAGAAGTCTAGTTTTCTCTCAGAACACTTGAATTACAATATGCTGACAGGTTATTATGGCATTTTTGCCCAATGATGCCAAAAAACTTGTTGCCTACTGAAGCTTTAAATGTAACTGTTACATCTCAGCTGAGCTGAACTCTAAATAACCCCCTTAATAACTTCCATATTCACTTTCATACTGTGCATGCCCAATGCGATGTGGTTTGTGATGGCCATATGCGAATCAACTCAATTGGCTTTGTAAGACCTTGTACTAACTGACAATTAATACCACGCCATAACCTGCAAAAGGGAATTTAAAACTGCATGAAAGCGTCACGTAGCCCACACTTCAAAGACCAGCACACACGGACTAAGTTGATAGAAGCAGCGTGTGTGAAGTCTGGTTAGGGGGGACGGAGGCAGGAAGGCTCAAAGGAGTGCTGATATCCACCTTTTGGTTGGCAGCCCAAATCTGAGCCCTGGTCGCTTCGGGCTGTTGGGAAGAGGAGCCATGCGAAACAGCATGGAGCATAGTAATCATAACTCTCCCGCTCGCTCCTGCCTTGCTCCATCCCATTTCCCCTTTTCATTCTCTCATTGCTCTCTTATTTTTTCCTTCCTTTCCTCTCCTCTCCCGCCATCCTTTATCCTTCCCATCTTGTCCTTTCCTCTCCTTTTGTTCTTCTCCGCTGCCTCCCTCCCTCTCGAGTGGTCCTATAAGCGCCATGCAAGCTGCTCTGTCCCTCTTCCCTCTGAAGGCAGCCATATGAAAAAGCAGCTTTATTTTTTCTTAAGAATAAATAGGTTGAGTCCCCCGTGAGAGATAAACAAATCAGCATGACACACAGATGGGCCCCGTATTATGCGAAATAATATGATGTTCCTGGTCTTGTGAAGAGAACGCTTCCTTTTTTACCTCTTTTACCATCCCCCCCCTTCACTGTCTTACTTCTATAGCTGCGATAAATAAATTGGTCCCGTCATTGAAACTGCCCATCCTTTCTCCATGCAAACAACGGGCACGCTGTATCGACTACCTTGTATTTCTTTAGGGGTGGAGAGAGGATGTTATATTGTAGTAATAAAGCTATCCCTTGGGGAGGAAAATCTCATCATACATAACCTAGTAATTACTTTTCAAAGTCATGCGGTGTGGGAGATCAATAATGTTAGAGTTTCTCTGGGTATTAAGAAACAAATGGCACCTCCACCAGGACTTCTGCCTCTGACCTTTGAATCATTACCATTCTGTATTTTATGGGTAGTGTTATATCACAGCCCAAATAAATGACTTTGGAGCATGCAGGCAGTGAATGAGTCCTCTGTGACACAGTGCAACGTCTATTTATGTCTTTAATCAAAAGGAAATTGCCATTCCTAATTGGTTATCATATATGACCAGGTGTGAAACATACCACGCTGTGTTCTCACGTTTGCTCAAACGTATATTCTAGTGAATATAAAGACAAGTCACTTTTTTCCATAAAATACAGCCACCGTCCACATACATCCAGTCACATGGACGCATTTTCGCCAACCTTTCTCACCTCTCTCTTGAGGACAAGGAAATCAGTGAGCTTGCCAGGAGCACAGAGAAAGCCATTTGCCAGTCCATCAAGTGTTAAATATACAGTTCGATCCACCGGCCCACTCACGGCGAATCAGCTCGGCATGTGGAAACCACCGCTGAAGGACAGCTAACTGTGGGATACCATTTCACCCATTCAATAACACACACATGTACACGCCCACCCGACCGAAATGCAAAGCAAACACACATCATGCAGAAGGTTAAAGAAGACACGTGAGCATTTAACAATAGAATATGCAGGTGTATGCCCAGGAATGGCTCCTTAAAACACTCCAGTGCTGATATGATGGTGAGAAATGTATTTACAGTACTTCCCATATTAAAATCTGAATTTCAAATGACTTGCAATCACCTTTTTTTCCCACTGGAGTTGGACATTTGCCATTTTGTACTTTTATCTGTAAAATTGTGGGTTTGAAATTTCTGACATTTAGAAATCTCTTGGCATAAATAATTCAAAGGAAGCTCTCTTTTGCTATCAGACCTGGTTGCTGTGTCTGTTTTGGTCTCAAGTACACAAACAACATGAATTAACATGCAGAAATCACCTGCCAGGGGACCTTCTGAACAACTGAATGGTCGGGTAGGGCTGCAACAATTAAAACTAGTAACGTTATAAGAATCATAAAAATTGTTGGCAACAAATTTGGTCATTGATTTATTTTTTTTGGTCTGTGTTGCACGACACGCTGTAACGTCTCTGTGGGCGGTAAGTCAGCCGATGCCGCGCCTTGTGTGTAGTTCACATGATGAATTACAGGAAACAACGCCGTCTCCTTCGTCCCTCCGGAGTAAGCATTTGAAAAGTGTCGGAGGCAGAGACGATAAAGCGGAGAGAAGTGCAGAGGCAACACACGATTGCAGGTTCTATTTTAAAAACAAACGTAACAGCCGGATATACCTTCTGTCTGCTTTCTCTGGATCAATGTAGCCAGGCCCCTGATGAAGCTATTTCAAAGCTAATGCTTGATAAAGCTAACGCCGGCTACATCGATCTTTGTTTGTTTTTAAATTAAAGGTCACCTATTATGCAAAATGCACTTTTCCATGTCTTCCAGTAATTCTGTTGAAACGGTCTATAACGTAACATTATGGAGTATTTGGAATATTCCATGCCATCTAAAGTGAACCCTTTATTTATTCATAACCTAAACTTGAGCAATATCTTATCAAATATTATAATAAACTTTATTTATAGGGCACTTTTTAAAGCTGAATGTGCTTTACAAAGAAAAAAGCAACACATTTAAACATGCGCAAATGAACAATAAAAAGACAGTAGATGCTAAAATATTTATAAGAGAAATAAAACAAAAGAGACATGATTAAGAATAATAAAAATGAAAGACTTAGTAAATATATTTGTTACATTTCCCTTTTATTCTCTGTGCATGGCTTTATCCCCAATGTGTACAGAGCGTTGTACAAGAACACGAGGAATACGTCGTGTTTTTTGAATGAAACGCTGAAAAAATGCTTTTTATCTGATTTATAATAATCAACAGATGAATTGATTATCTAAATAGTCGTTATAGTTGCAGCCCTATGGTCGGGTAAATCCTGTTTTATAAAGTGCTGGCTTCAGTGGAGCAGCACAAGCAGACTCAACCCTGTCTACTTTACTATAGCTGATCCACCCCGAGTCCAATGACATTACGAGCACATACTGTAGAAACCATTTAATATGCTGCAAACGTCCGAGCTCCTCTCATTTCTTCATGAGACCATACACAGTCAGGCTAACCCTCAGTCAGAGCACATCCATATCAACCCACTGCACACACGCATTCAACTCAGCTTCTCACCACCTTCAAACATGCTGATTTAATCAGAATAAGGCCTCTTCCCATCTCGCACATACCATCACATAAACATGCAAACAGGACCCGCGTCGCAGATGTGTCTTTGCTGAGAAGGTGAGGGATCCCCCCCCGAGCCAGTCACGCTGTATCTTAAAAGTCTCAACAAAGGAGCGGCGGGGGGGAGCAGGTAGCACTGGGCGAGAGGACGTTATCGGCATGATGCAGTAAGCACTTCTCTGCAGCTTTCTCTGAACGGCTTTAATTTTTCTTCAGTCTGACAGGCACTGGGATAGCACACAGAGATCCATGACCTCAACTCGCCTGCTCAACTAGGTGGATGTGTGTTTGTTTGTGTGGTTGTGTGTGTGGCAGTGGGGATACTTTAAGGACACGCTGGTAGAGGTACTGTTGCTATGTGCACTGGGTCTGCTTGTTGCATACAGATGCCCTCAGTCCAATCCCAGTAATCCAGTTCCCTTTGTCGGAGAGGGGGGAAATGACAAGCACGGCATTCATTAGGCGTCTCTGCAGCTTGAATTGCCTTAACAACAACAGAGAAATAAAATGATGTTCACGATGAACATATGTAGACATCCCAGTAATTCTTCTGCTCTCCTTTTTTTCTATGTCTTTCAAGTATGAAATTACACAACCTCATTTTCAATTTGTCCAGCTAATCCCGCTTCATTCCACAGCAGTGCAGTGAGCCGCTATACCAAACCTTCTGAGCAACAACTGTGTTTCAAGAGCTTTTCATGATAATGACAAGAGATTGTATTTTTGATGGAGGGGGATTTCACTCCATATTCTTCTTCACAGCGGTAAACAAACCCGGGGTCAAGTCACACCGGGCAGAACGGCATCTTCATTCAAACTGGACCTTTGAAATGTGAAGCAAAAGGGGGGCACGGCTCAGTTTGGACAGAAGACAAGAAGGAAATGGACTCAAAATAAAGTGATGAATTCTTTTTGAGTGTGACATGAAGGGTGGATAGAAATCTGCGATCCACATATAGGAGATGATTTAAACGGCAAATCCCAGGTGAAGGTTTTTTTTTGTTTAAAAGATATTTTTCAAATCAAGACCCTTCTTAAAGGTCACCTATCATGCTCTTTTTCAGGTTCATACTTGCATTTTAGGTTTCTATTAGAACATGTTTACATGCTTTCATGTTCAAAAAACACTTTGTTTCTCATCCTGTCTGTCTGAATATACTAGTATTCACCCTCTGTCTGAAACGCTCCGTTTTAGCGCCTGTCTCTTTAAGAACTCCCTCCTGAAATAACCCAGTCTGCATGTGACATAGGAAGGGGAGCCAAATCTGAAAGGCTTGTTGAATCACAAAAAAAAAACTGACTGGGTTTTCTTATTTCACAGTTTGTGGCTTGGTAGGTACTCCAGATACCTAAATGGATGCGCACAAGCACTGCAAAGGAGAGTTTTTCATGACATAATGTCCCCTTTAAGAATCACCTGTGGATGTCAGGTGATGTTGTAATATAATAATTCCACTGCAAATACTCTATGTATGTCTTTTTGGGAAGCAGTAGTGCCATTATTCCAGTTATCTTCTTGGTTTTGTGATTGCTAATATAGTAATTCAACTATTTACTATATATGAAAAATCTGGAAGATCATGAGGTGAATCTTGATTCTGTGGTTTGCCACACTAAAAGATAATAACATGGTAATTCTGTGGCTTTTGACTCTTTATAGCCATCGATAGGAAAAAGAACATAAAATGACACTACAGATTACCTCTATGCTAATGCAGTGCTACTTACCAGCAGTTGCATCAGACCTTTGCAAGGACATAATTGAGGAAACTGTAAAAGCTGTTGACAGAACTCAGGGCAGACAAAAGCTTTCTATGGGTTAAAAAAAGGCCCTTGGACTCATGAATTACAACGCTGGCGACTTGGCAGCAGTTGTATGAAGTGTAAGTAGATCTGTCCCACATAAAAGAACTGACAGAAAGAGGAAGATATTGTGTGCATTTTTTCAACAAGAGATGGGGCAATGAGGGGGATTGCTGTTGCTCACCACAACGGTCCTTGGTGAGAAAGAAAGTGCTTACTCTCCAAACAGAGTCGCCTCTATTAGATTTGCAGGATGAAGTCTGCTTATCTATCAGGGCTGGGACGATTCACCTATCTCCCCATTCAATACTACTTATATCCAATGTCTACTTGAGGGCTGATTCGATATGTATTGAGATTTTTAAGTATTGCTATTCGATATTATGATTTTTGTTAACTCTTTTAATGCTACACCATGGGAAAAAGTTGAATCATACACTTCTAGTGACTTTTAATTTGAAAAATATCTAAATTAATACATTAAAATGTTAGATTTTTAGCATGTATGTAGTTAGAGATGTCCTAAAGTCAAACATATCATTCATTGTCGGGCATTATTTAGAGCATTTTTTTCCACCGCTATCATCTATACTTCTGGTAATAACATTACAACACTTGCTACTGCAGACAGATGCACTCCTGGTTTGCACACTGCTAATTTCAGTATTATCTTTCATACTTGTCTTGGAGCTAAACTAGTCCCTTTTATTTGACGAACAGTTGTCAATAAGGAGTGACATCAGGATGTCTACTTAGTCAGTATAACAACAACCCACTTCCTTTTAGAAGGATGAGATGACTATCACTGACTCCAATACAGTCTTCTCATGTAAAAGATGAAAAAGGGAGGAAAGCATCACATCAACTATGTGAAGATCCGTTACTTTTGAAGTGTAAATCTACAGCATTTCCCAAAACAAGTCTCAAAATACCAGGTATTGAAATCCTGCAAATCTGCATTCACTACAGTGACATTGTCAAGAAATGTTTCTGTATTAAAACTTCTGTTTTCAGTGATATATCTATGTACAGTATATATAGTATATGGCCTGAATCACTTGTGTGCTAAATGCAAATACCTGTGCCATTATCGCAAAAGTTGAATCATGTGGTAAAATACACTAAATGGCTTGCAGTACTACTGAAATGTCTCTTGTTGTATACGTTGAAGAAGCTCTGAACGTTTAACGTAATTGAATGTACTGCCTGTGTCACAGATGTCGGTGTCCTTGATAGATATATGTTTATGTCAAGAGCATGTGCAATGGTCACGACAGCAAAACCTAATAAGAAATTCCACTCCTGAAAGCCTTGAGACTTTCAACTGCCCTGTTCCATATACTGTAGCACTACTTCTGCTTTTTCACTTCAGAAGAACATAATTACCTGGGTGAGTTTTCTCCTTGAACCCAAGAAAACAAAATGCATTCCTATAAGAGGTGGGTTTAGTTCTAAAGCTGACCACTGGCATTACAAGATGTCCTTTTGCACTAGTTTCAAAATTTAAAAAATGATTTTGCCTGCTTTAGGGATGTTAATAACTAACCGTTTAACTGACAGAAAGAATTTTAACATATTAATGCTGTCGGTTAAATGGTTAGAAGAAATATGTTACAAACTAATTAAAAAGCTGAGGAATACTCCTCTGCTTGAGCTGAGGAGTTGTAGCATTTATTCACCGACAAATACACACTGTACTGCGACGTTCACAGCTATAACGCCACCAACAAACCCACACTCACCACCGCCACAAACACACACACACACACACGGTCTGTCGGACACTCGCTAACGTTACGCCGTGCTGACAGAGCATACAGTATGTGTGTGACAACGGAGTGCACGAAGCCACCAGCAACGCTATACAGCTGCTAATGTAGCACTAACACACACACGGTCTGTCGGACACTCGCTATCGTTACGCCGGGCAGACACACAGCCGACAAACTCGCAGCTAAACTAAATGGTACGGTGGAGACTTTTACTGGGAAAGTGTCTGCATGTGTCCTCGACAATGCACGCAACACCGACGATGCGACGCACCAATCTTGTCGGTTAACAATCGGTTAAAGAGGGTCGGTTATCGGTCCCTAGCCTGCTTCTAGGACTACATGTGGATATCATTTAAAATGTTTCATCTGTCGTATCTTCCGAGGTGTTTTCAAAGTACCACAATCCTCATAGGTGACTTTAGGAGAGAATGATGAAGAGTCCTAGTTCATTATTTCAACACCACCTTCACATAAAAGTCAAAACTCTGAGAGAGGAAATGGAGCCGTCTTTACTTCCCCTGAAGAACGAATGCTTACTGAGTGACTTTGAGCTGCTGTTGGAAACAGAGAAACTCTGGGATGTCGTTGGCACCGTTTACCTCAACGTGTTCTCATAATTGGTGATATTGATCTGGTACCCTCTGCAACTAAAAAAAAGGATCAGCCCTGATGAGGACTGTGTTTACCATTCTGTATGTGTGACAGATTTCCCTTCATCCTCGGAGAGTTGCACACTTTGTGAAGCTCTTTTGTGTTGGTAAAAGTGGAGCACACTGCTGGATTAGCATGAGACGCATGAAAAATTCCTTCCTTAGTGCGACATGTCCGACTGCCACCCCTATTTTATTATAATTGCACAGTGTGTTCATGACTTGTGTTAAGTGACCTACAGTAAACTATCGCTTCACTGACGGCTTTGTCCACCGCAGATACTGCAGCCTATATATGCATGGCAACATACTCCTATTATAAACCCATATTTTAAGCTTTCTCCTTCACAAACACAGACAGTAGAATTAACACCTGATTAGGCAACATGCTGTTCAGCTCTCGTCTGACCTGGAAAGAACTGCATGTGCTGTTAATGTGAGTGTGTGTGTGTGTGTGTGTGTGTGTGTGTGTGTGTGTGTGTGTGTGTGTGTGTGTGTGTGTGTGTGTGGAGGGCCAGAACACAACAGTTGGGAAAAACAAGCAAAGCAAAGCTCTTCAAGCCAAAGAAAAAGAAAACGAGAACAGCAGGTTTCTATTCAAGCTTGACGAAGACAACATGCAAGTGTGAGAACATAATGAAAAAAAATATTGATCATATTGTGCACTTTTCTTCAGCATTTGGGAATACAGAATAATAGCTGGTATTTCAAAAGATGATAAATATTTGTTATTCTACCCTGTACTTATTTTTTTTTTTTTTTTTTTTACATACAACAATCTGGGAATTCAGCAAGCAGACAATCCCTACTTATTATGGTTTATTATATCATTATTTAAAATGTGTTCTACTTGCAAAACAAAACATTTACACCAATGCAAGAATCTCCAGTGTCTCATTTCCAGAGATGTTTTTTTAGCAGAGTGCGTGAGAGAGCAGGATTGATCTGATGCTGAGATTATAATTACCAACAGAAAAACAAGCTTGCGTTCTCTCTCTCCCTTCTCTCGTCTGTATCGAAACAAGATAATGGTGTTTTTAACATTGCATGAATACAGCCTGTGCAGATCCTTCAGTGACCTCCCACACCGCTTTAAGACTTAAAATGCAGCTCGAGATGGCTGAAAATGACCCCTGCTGGTTCACCTGCCCGCTCTCCTCCATCTTCTCCCTCCCACTACTCTGCAGTCACGCTGATAAAATGTTGTGTTTCATAAATGGTGAAAGGACAGACATCAGAATTGAACTGCCTTTCTAGGGGTGAAATGGGACTGTCTTTTACTTCAATATCTTTCTTATTCCCCATACACTTTACAGTCACATTTCATGCCGTTTTTTTTCTTTGCCACATCAGATTAAAGTAGGCAGTAAATTTTTGGCATCATTGGGCAAAAATACCATAATAACCTTTCAACATATTGTAATTCAAGTGTTCTGAGAGAAAACTAGACCTCTGCTCCTCCTCATGTTTTCAGGCTTTAAAAAATCGAGCCCGTGACGGGAGACTTTGACCAATCACAGGTCATTTCAGCGTTCTCGTATGTGAATTAAATATTTGAACTTGAGTGCAAAAAAAGTAGAGAAAAAATAAATAAATAAATATAGGCCTCGCCTACAATTAAAGTAAACATAAAACAGCTTCAAGTAGAATGTATTGTATATTATATTGTATAGCAACAGTACAAAAATAAAGAGACATAGCTTCCCTTTCCCTTCAATATAAAATGTATAAAATATTAAAAAATAAAGAAAACAGTGCAGAGGTAAATAATATTAATACATTAAAAGCAACATAACAAAGTGCTGCAATAAAATAAATACAACCCTAGCCTACAATATGAATATGTCAAATGTAAACATGGTAAACTAAAAGCTCTTTACACTACATGTCAGCATTCACCCATTCATGCAGTGACGGCAGAGGCTGCCATGCATGGTGCCAACCAGCCCATCAGGATCTAATCTAAATACTCATTCACACACTGATAGGACAACCTTCAGGTATTCGGACACTTCAACATGTGAGCGGAGGAGCCGGGGATCGAACCGACGACCTTCTGATAGGTGGACGACCAGCTTTCGGAGCCACAGCCGCCCCAACAAAAAAACAATACCCCCTCCTTCTTCTCTACTGGGAAAATAGGGACGACATCTTTGCAGCAGTGCGGCGTGATGGCAGAAGTGATTTTCTATCACCTGGAGCGCCTCGGGCAAAGACGGGGATAGAAACTAATATTCTTAAGCACTTGCCCCACGGGCCACCAAGCCCCTAAATTTGATGGCCAAAGTAAATTTTTATTGGCCCAAATGTAAACTGAAAAGGCAATTTAATGCAACTTAATACAGCCGTCCCCAAGTGGGACACTTCAGTAAATGAAAAGACATTAACAGGATGAATGAAAATATATAATTGTTTATGTAAATTGAAAACTCAAGTCCTTTATTCTCTCACAGTCTATCTTGTAAATTTGTGTGGAGGGGTTCTCTTATTGTCTGAGGCTGGGGTTTACCACGACTCGACTTCACTCTTCATCTTTTGACCGTCCCTATTGTCTCTCGTGGGTTTCTTCCAGGTGGTAGAATAGGTTTATGTTTGAGTCCGTGGGAACAGGCGCGTGTCTGACTTTTTGTAGCCAAACCACATCCATACAACAGAAGCAGCCCTTTGTGTAGGTATGAGCTCTTCTTGTCTTGGTTGGGCTGAGTCTGAGGTCATTCAGGCACCGTTTTGCTAACATGGAGAGGAAACAACATGCGAAGATGTGGTTTGGCTACAAAAACTCAGACACGGAACAGAAAAACCATCTCCCGCAAAGACATGCCTGTTCCCACTACAGACACTACAGAGTCTGAGGTCATTTCTGCATGTTGTTTCCTCTCCATGTTAGCAAAACGGTGCCTCCATGGTTCGCTCCAGCTTCGCTCCCATGCAAGGATCAGGACGTAAAGCTTTGTCCGTTTTGACAATATATATATATTGTCATATTGCCCAGCCCTACCAGGCATTGTCATAATATATATTTAGAGTTTAAAAAGAAGATCTCATGTTTTTTCACAGGTTTCTGGAGCTTGATGACCTGTAACTGTAGAGGTGGGAATATGCGGTTTCCCACTTTGAACAAGGCGTAGATTTGGTGGGTCCACTGCTCTAATAAATCTAATAAAGCAATTGTCTGTCTGGGACAAGACTAGAAAGGGGGAGGGAGGGAAGGCACAGAAGGGAGAGGGAGAGAGAGAGAATATTGATGGCCAAGCTTCCACCTCTGGAAACAGACAGAGGAGTGATTGCCAAGCACCACACTAAAGCCACTTCTACTTTATCCCCTTGATGGAAGCCTACGACATGACTTTACAAATTCAGAACGAAAGGGTCCAGCATCGGCGATAACACGCACCGGCTGGAGGACCTCGCATATATCTGGGAGGAGGCTTTCCAGAGCTAAGAATGTGATTTGAGTGATGCAGATTTGCCCCTGCTCTGTGTAGAATTTGAAAATGATGCAGTGATACATGAGAGCGTGTAGGCGGGAGAGCCACTTAAGAGAAATCCTAATCACGAGCCTCCCCTACGGCTTGCTGCAGGGGGGTTGTGTGGAGATTTAAAATCACAACCACTTAGGAGTTACTGTTAATTAACTTTACAACTAACTTGCTTTGCTTAGTTAAGCACCACCTCCCCACACACAGCCCACAAAAAAAAAAAAACACAAACCAAAGGATCACAATTTTAGACCATAATTTCAAGTGCCCCATTAATTTTTACAAGGAAAATAGGAAATGTGACTCAGTGAGCAGAGGCATGTAAAGCAGCAGCAGCTACAGGCTCTGTTTGCTGGGAGAGACACCTCACAAAGAACAGAATTAGAGCCGGGATCTGATTTGCATAAATTTGAATTTGTCATGCTGATGGTGACTAACTCTAAATAACATTTTCTGTATGTGTGTTATTTGGTAAATAAATCCAATATAAATATAAATGTGGATCAATTTTATATTGAATGTAATGCCTACACCCTCTGAGACCCACAATAGACCTGTTTTTGTATTTTTTAGAGGTTACAGGGGGTCTTTCGGGGTGTTAAGTTGTTCTAGTAATGGGCCATTCCCATGCTTTATTATGTCTCATAAGTTACTGCAGCAATTTTGGGGTTGATACCATTTGCTACACAGATTTGGTGCTAAATTTAACCATTTTTTACCACTGAAAATTTGATAAAAATGATCAATAATCCCTCCAAAATACCACATTAAGACACCAAGACCTTGAGCAACCCCATAGAAAAAGCCATGCTGTGCAAAAACTTTTTGACATTTGGAGATTTCTGCAAGAATTGCATCTTTCAGCGATTGTATGGCGAGCACTTCTGTTGTGTAAACTGCTCAGAAACCCCCTTTATTAAGCTACTTGCCAGCAAAGTGAACGCAGAAATATTGTGCACCCCAAAGTTTTATGTTAGAAAAGTCCCCAGCATTTAGAAACTGACGGGTGCAAACTTCCATATGTTGGGCAATTTGAATAAATAAAACATTAAACATTAAATTAAAACCTAACTTATCATACTACATTGTGATACTGCATAAGTAAGGCCCCTGCAATGAGTGCTCATACTGGAATGCCTAGTAATTGTTGCTAGTTATATTAAGCCATCACAAAGTACGAGTGAAATCGATAGTAGGAGCAGAACTCATTATACGTCTACTTCATAGAGGAGAAGACAAAACATTAAGGGCTATAGTGCAGAAGCAGCTGTCTGAACACTAAGGGGACAATGGGATTGCCTGGCACAGGGGAAGCTATTCTTAATAAATAGAAGCACATTAAACACTTTTCAAGACCTTCAGAAAGTCTTCAGAAGACGAGCATGAAGGCGTCCCTGTCATTATCTGATTGCAATCTGTTCTGACCTTGAGTTCTTAATGACGTCCTCTTTTTTGCTCAGGTTGGAGACACTAAAATGTCAAACATGTCTGAGTCTGGGCCTAATAATACGCCTGTCTGCTGGATCTTCAAGCGCTGGTCCCATCTCCTCTGGCCGAGGGCAATGAGTGTGATTATTTCCATCAATCTAGTGGGCCGAGCTAGGCGAGCTTCCAACAGGCCACTTGTAAACTAAAGTATAGATGTCGGGAGATGCATCAGAAAATGAACACCACAATAAAAGGACATCTTGCAATTATCCTCGCTGTGGGACTAATAAAGGATTATCTTATCGTATCTTATCTTTATGAGTTTGCAGGACTTAATAGAGAAGATCATATAAAAGTGAAAACCAGTGACATAATTTGGCATTTCACTTGATGAAGGGGGGACCACCAATAAATAATATAAACTGTACTGTTATCAAGGAAGTAATGGGATATCTATATGCAATACAATGATACTCATTATGAAGTAGTATATATATAATTAATTGCATTTTTGTATACAGTTAATCACGATTAATTGCACATTTCTTTATCTGTTCAAAATGTACCTTAAAGGGACTGTTTGTAACTTCTTACACGTATAAATCATTGAAGGTCGGTGTCCCATGCGCGCTCGCGTGTGGCTACGCTGTTCAGACTCAGACTCCAACACAAACTACACGGAAGCACCAAAACCTCTTGGTTGTATCTAGTGAAGCTCGTCTGTTAAACAGTGTTAGCCGCGGTCGGAGGACGCGGGGGAGACCGTAGCTTTGGTCTCCAGGACCGGAGTCTCTGCTGCACTCTGCTCCTCTGCTCCTCTACCTGCCTGCCTTCACTCACACACACACCGCTCGTTCTCGCTCTTTCGCTCCACCTCTCACGTGCATGCGCGCACACTCCACACTGCAGAAGAGTTAGTAGCTCTGAGAATATCTAGTGAATGTTCAGTGGACGTTTGTGCAAAAATAAATGCTGCAGCTCCTCCAGACCAACAGAGGTTTCCAGTGTCTTGAGAGAGAAACGTTATTGTTTCCGACCAAAACTCCGGCGTCTCCCCCGTTCCCTCTGGCCGCGGTCCGGAGGCTGAAGCAGGAAAAGCCAACACTAGGATCAGCATTGATTCATGGAGAGACCTTGGTCTGGTCAGCTAACATTACTGCCAAGCAGCTGAAATATAGAGTGATATTGTGCTTTTAGCTGACGTGTGTCTCCTCACTGTGATGAGTGATGCTCCTTCATGTCTATGTAGAGCGAGCACAAGCGCGAGCAACAGGACGCTGACTTTCGTTGACTTAACGGCCACAGGTGTCGCTGTTAACAAGACATTTCTGATTCTTACAAACAGTCCCTTTAAAGAGAGATTTGTCAAGTATTTAATACTCTTATCAACATGGGAGTGGACAAATGTGCTTTTTTATGCAAAGGGGAGATAGTAGGACGAGGGACATTATGGTTACACGGTGTGCTTCTGGTACACCTACATGTCCCAACAATTTGTAATTAAACTGGAATGATGAAACCACGGATGATATCATGTGGAAATGTACTGGCAGAAAATGTCTTTGATTATCCTTCCCTGGTGCATGAAGCATGTAGCTTTTTTTTCTTTTTTTATGCAGACAAATAGAGGTTCCATCAAAATGATTGCTGAAATTGCTTTGCACAGTTTCTGTGCAGGTTTTTCTGCCAAAATTGGTTCAACTTCCAGAAACTTTTAGCCTAAGGTACAGTTTATGTAAAGCTGCGATATTGCAGATGCATGCCATTTATTTTTATGTTCATTAAAATGTGTGCACATAAACTCTCTTTTTCTCTGTGCAGAGGCAAGCTTATTGTGTGGATAGAAATGCCTCACCATAAGATAAAGGCATTCACTCAGAGAAGGTATATAGGATTTATTGGTGTTTACCTGCCCTCTGAGGGGAGAGATGACCTAAACCATGACAATTTATATAACACACACCTCCACATAATGGTTTAACGTTTGTTGACCATGATATTGGTTTTCTTGGTGTAATCCCCTGCTTTGCTTTTGTCCCTGTCCTCGTCTCTTCTTGTGTAACCTTGTTTCTGCAGCTTCTGACAGTGAGGAATGTTATTAGAAAAATAAGGTAACAGTCCTGAGATTAAGACCTGATATTTTATTCTCAATTTCTTGCACAGAAAAAGGCCTATCCGTGGACTGTTTACAAGACATACATTTCCATATACAATGTGTGAAAAATTGCTATCGAACGCCGCTTCTTGCCCTCTAATTCCAGTAATTTTGTATAGATCACACGGTCATACACTGCATATTTCACATTGAGTGGATACGTCTCCTGGGATGCTGGATACAACACAAACACTACGACCACAATAACTGCACAAATTATACAGTATTGATTTTAATGTTGCAATTTTTTGCCCCATAAGAAGGCCTCATTTGAATTACCCACTTCGGTCATGGCAGGAATCTGACAGTGAGTCAGAGCAAACGAGCCCAAGGTTTATGAAAAACAAGAAGGCCTTAGCATCTCTTTGCATACTAATGGCAATATTATTTCACAGTGCTTGTGGTACCTAGTTGTAGAGCAAAAAGAACCCCTGTGAAAACAACTTCCAAGAGACCCACCATCTGGCGGGAGAGATACAGCGTGTCAGGATTTTCAAAGAGGTGTTGCAAAAAAATGCTATGAGACAAGAGTGATTCATTTCAGTCTCACACTTCCCAGAATTTCCTGATTTAGATATTATTTCAACCTCTCGTCTCCACCGCCACAGCTATGTGTCAGTCTATTGATGATCCCAGTGTGGGCTCGCCTTATTTTAGAACACTGTGTACACCATTGAACTTGTCCACCGTATCTGCTTTGCGTGGGAGTGCGTGCACCGAGTGGGGAAAGAGCGGCACAAAAAGCATGCACCATAAGGATGCATTACAGCATTTATGATAAGACTATGTGCCTCTCTGAATGGGTTTCAGCTGACAGTTGCTGATAGGGAGACATAGGAGTGCGAGCATATTGTGGGAGGGAATCAGACATGGTGAAACCTTCAGCCAATCAGCCTTAATACAGCAACAAGCACCGCAGCTATTACCATAAGAGGGAATGGGCCTCCGTCAATCTCCAATATTGAGCTAGAATGAACACACTAAAGGAGAGTGCCTTGGCCCTTTTTTTTCCCTGCACTGTCTGGGACACTCAAGCAGAAAAAAATTATGGAAGGCACCGGCTGGTCCACCTTCCCAGCGGGCATTACCAATGCATGGCCTTCTGAATAGCCGCAGGCGAGCCTAAAGAATAAGACTGTCCCAATCTAAGACACTTCAAATCATTGTATTTTGGTACGTTACTTTAAATATCCTTGTGAATAAATTACCGGATCAGCTTTATTGATTTTTTTTTTCCACTTTCAGAAAGAAATCCAGGGATTCCTCGAGAGAGAGTGACGAGGAGACAGACGAGAGCTTTCGCTTTGTATGCGCAGAGTCCCTCACACCCATCACACTAGTCTGTAAATCCTTTATACATCTCTGAAATAATCCCACAAAGTTCCACTACACAGTCAGTAAAAAGACACATGGAGTTGAGCAGTCATACATGTCTGCCCACAAGGGTTCTATTAAACTTTATTATAGGGTCTGAAAATTGCTAACCTGGTATTTTTCACGGGTCTTGTACTCGCCAATGTTTGTAATTCACGGTAGAAGTGGAAAATGACACTGTGCTGTTTCACCAAATGTCTCTCTATCCAGTCAGAGAGCACACAGGCGGTGCAGAGAGCTGACTCTACAGACTCAACCAGAACTTGGTTCGGGGTTAATGACAAAATTGCTGGAAAAGAAAAAAAATAATAATGATTTCCACCTCCAAGCTATTTCAAGTCTACTACATCTACAGTACATCACATTCAGCAGCAGCAAAGATGGGAGACAGAGAGGAGATGACATCTTGATCCTGATTTGAACCCACTATTGTGAATCTATATAGTTTACTAAATTTCAAGATTAACCCTTGAATAGGTGAATTTACCATCAAACTTGATCAATTAATTGTACAAGTAGATACAACAGATCTGATACTGTTTTAAGGAAATGAGCAAGACTATAAAAAATGAAATAACTTTCTACAATATGTTATCCTGCTGTGGATAATGAAGAGAATAAAGCTGTCCCGTCTCTGTGCAGACTGCTGAAGATGAATTAACAACACGGTTCAGTTGGGTGACCTTGAAACGGACGTAACTGCATGAAATGTGTGCGGCTGGACTACGACAGCGACAGCTATGTATGTAATGCAAGGGGCGTAGATTCTATACAGCGACTACTGAATTGTCCCAAGCAATCATTTTGATCATAAAAAGCTGCTCTAATGTTGGTTGGTAACAGTTGGTTGGACAAAACAAGAAATTTGTAGAAATCCCCAAGGACCCTGGTACATTTCATTGACTGACATTTCATTGAACAATAAATCACAAAAACAATCAACAGATTAATTGACAATTATAACGAGTAACCTTTTCAGCCAAGACAGGGACTTCAACTAAAAGAGCACTCTGCAGGTCGTCGCTAAACGGGGAGATTTTCAGTTCATCCGCTGAGAATTGGTGGAAAAGAAATAAAAGAAAAGAAAACCCCTCAAGGTCAGAAGTGAAGACTCTGTTGCTCCTGTCATCGCTGATGGCAGCATTTCCCCGACGGACATATCCACATCAAACATGACACATTAGCAGAATACACACTCACGTCTCTCAGCATTAATCTGTCTGCATTCATGCTGCTGCAAAACTGGTAAACTGGTAAAACCTTAATTAAGTTGTTAAAGGTACAACTGATGACATTCAGCCACTAGATGTCTCCTTCTCTTCCTCCGTTCTATTGCATTCCCTTCACAACAAGTCGATGCCAGATCATTGCACAACTTGCTTATTTCATAGAGTGGAGTGACTCAGACAGACGGAGATACACATCTTCATTATATATTGTTTACTAAAGTGGAAACACCAGTGCCTGATGGAGACACCAGTGTCTCCATCAGGCTGCATTAGCCGTCTCCATTAGCCGTTTTTTCCACACTAACTGGCAACTTGATCACCAACGATACCTCGTGATACCAACGTTGTTATACTGGTGGCTCACAAGCCTTGCTAGAAGTGGGAACCAAATATCAGATTTAATCAAAAGACATAAACAAAACATTCATTTTGGACCCTTCAACATTTTTCAAATGGTAAATTTACACTCATAATATTTTTTTTTGAGGAAAAGCCATACTTTTATTCGGCACCTTTTTAAAAGCTCTGTGGATAAATTATTTCTTAAAAAATGATTTGTCTATAAAAAAATTTATAAATCTCACCTTTAAGAAATTGAGGAGACTGGAGATTTGGGAAAAGAGAGCATCTAGATCACTCTGGGTATGTGAGCGTACGATGTGCAGTTAATATAGTGCAAAACAAAGAGATGAAAGAGAAGGCAGGCTGCAAGCAAGAGTCTCTTATTGGTCTTTTGCAGCCTCTCGACAGATGGCTCCAGGTAAGCCAGAGGGGTAGGTCGAGCAGTTGGAGGCCAATATTTGAGGCTGGATTTTAGATTGCATCTGCTAAGTAGCCAAATAAGCCAAGTCACCATTTAGAGGAGACAGCACAGCTCTCAGTTCTCGAGTGTGTCTTGAGGAAGTATGTCCTTCATGTGTCTCTGAGAGAATGAGTCAGTGGTGTGTTTTGTTCAGAATATTTCTATTCAATATTGTCATGGAAAAGAAAAATTAAAGCAAGTACACGGGTTGTTTTTTTCAGTTCTGAGTCAATCATAGGAAGCGGGTATGAAATATCAAAAGCATGTTGTGATCTTACTGTGAAACAAAAACACTCTGAAGAGAGAAAAAATGGAAGAAATAATTGTGAAGCTGTGCCGGTTGGCGGTCAGTAAAAGCAGACTGATGTAAGTCAGCCTTTGCTCTGAACATTCTTCACTGCATGCTCTCTTATTTTCACAAAATTGGATGCAACACACCGGGCTGATACAGTTGAACACACATAGCATAATATGTGACTGAGAAGAACAGCTTATGTATTGTGTCCCAAAATGTACTAAATGTCTCCTGAAACTGAGACAGTAATATTTATTCAATATGATGATGAAAAATAATGAAAAACAGTGACAAAATAAATATGCTTGGTTACTTAATATATTTTTTATCTGAGTAGTTTTGTGGTCTAGTATTAAAAGTCAGAAAATTAAAGCTAATTATTTTGAATTTCATGAAAACATATATAGTGTTGAATGCACTTAATCAGCCTCCAAAGGGAGCTGATTAAATTACTGCTGTTCACCACTGAGGAACACAAGCTACAACAGTGTGATGGCTTGCATGTATGTCGCTCTGAATTAAAACACGCCGCACTCTCCAGTACACCGTGCTTTATTATCTCCACCAAGGCCGAAGGGTTAGGAAGGAGGTTATGTTTTCACCGGCGTTGGTTTGTTTCTTTGCTTGTCTGTCTGTTAGCAGGATTACTCCAAAAGTCCGCGATGGATTTGAATGACATTTTTTGGAGGGGTGTGTGTGGTACAATGAACAGTCGTGGTGGAGATCTGGACCATGATCCGGATTCAGGAATTTTTTTAAGGACTCCGATCAGCCAGAACATTAAGACCTCTGGGTATAACACATGCATACGGTTAGGTTGATGACGCGTTGATGACCCCGCCTCTTTCCTTCAGAGAGAGAGACCGAGAGAGAGTTGAGTTCAACCAACGCACACTTGGTGGTGACTGTTTGAAAGAGTAACGACGACGGTTTAGGTGAGTTTTACTTTGTTTCCGTCCAGTTTGAATGAAGTGTTTAACGATGCTCCGCTATGTACAGCTGATCTCAACATCAACAAAAATACACGTGGATGATGGCGCAAGCTGAACGGAGAGGGGGGGCAATTGTACTCGTGCTTGGCGGAGGTCTGCGCTCTCCGAGTGCCATTCTAGTTCACTAAATCTTTACGCCTATCTTACCTTCATCAGGTTGGAGTCATGTCAGAGAACAGCTATTTCTAACCTGTAGCAGAATATGTGGGTCAAGGCTCTACCTGTAAGTTTTGACATCCCCAGATTTTTATACTGAAATATACTGAAACAGTTCATTTCAGATGATCTCACTGTGTGTATTACGGCTATGCAAAGCTTAGTTAAAGTCTAGTCTAATAGCTTGTGGCTGGTTGTCATTTGTTATGATTCATTTGAATTTCCACTCGTTTGTTTTGCATCCTGAATCAATTTCATGCAGTGGCCTTCGGCCTTTAATGACAAAACTCCATGTGAAGTCATGCCAACTAAATATTGCCGGTTCTTAAGTCCGTGCTGTTACTTATCAGGTAGGATCAAGAATCATTTTCCTTCATCAAACCGAGACGCTGCAGATGTGAAATTAAATGGATTTTTCATGTCCCAGCTCTGTGTGATTCTGTTTCCGACTATAGCTGTCTTCAGACAATAAACCCAATGACTCATTCTTCTAAAGCTATTACAAGTCCATTCAACAAAAGTCAATGTGGTAACTTAATGTGCGATTATCAAAATCTAAAGTCAGATGTGAGTATCTGTCAATGTATAACATTAAATATAACATAAAAACTACTTCAATGATTGTTTTCACATTTATCTGCTGAAAAGGAAAGTGTCTCTGTGCTCACCTTAAATATGAGTTCAACATGTGCACGTACGAGCAGGACCTGAAGCCTCTGGTGCCCATGCACTGAGAATGGACTCAAGTAGACATCTTAAAAAATATTTGCATATTCATATCTCTGGATTTTTCAATGAGGGATAAGGCGTATAGATGCAAATTTAACATTTTTAACTCGAAATTTAACTTTTTGTGACTAAAACACATCAGATACAAATCATTATTCCAAGGATTTGAGTATTTGTGTGTGTCTAAACATTTCTGGAGACCTTTGAGTGAACTGTCTGTGAGCTACAAACACTCAATTTACACTCAAGTGCATCTTTAACCTCTTAAACTCCCCTAGGACGCCGGCGTCCTCAGCCAACATTACCGTCTTTCAGAGGCTGTAGCGGGCTCTGTTTTAAAGCTAGAGTGAATATACTGGTATCGTATGAAACTAGATAACGGCATCTGTCATGCTTGTCAGGAGAGAGGCTAAATAACACTAAGAAGTTACGCTAAATTCAGGTGAGGGGGAAAACTGGCATGGCTATATTCACAGGGGTCCCTTGACCTCAAGTTATGTGGCTGAAAATGGGTTCTATGGGTACCCACGAGTCTCCCCTTTACAGACATGCCCACTTTATGATAATCACATGCAGTTTAGGGCAACAAACATGCATTGTTTTGCATGCAGTATAAATGTTTTATTTTTGCCTATTCTAAAATGATGTATTTGAATATTTCTGCATACTGGGGTCCCTAAACAGTCGTGGAATTGCATCGATAGGGTATGACTGGAAAGCTGAGAAAGTTAGTCCCCATAGTAGCCATGTCATTGTAGTGAGACCATTTTTTTTAAACTTGACCTCACTGTATAAAATGTGCTCTGGTGACCTCTAGGATGTACAGTATGGGTCGCCCAGCATTTAGAAACTACCGGATGCTAACTTGCATAATCACCTATATGGAGAGTATTTCATCAACTGCTTAGCCGATTTGGACGATATTGGAGTGGTTTTTGGGGTTATTCAAAATGGCCATTTAAGACAGCTTTATTTCAACTCACAGTGGCAACAGTTTGAGTCAATTTAGAGGTTTCAGAGGATGCTGAATCAATTGGATTGGCCCATATACTGTATAACGATGGCCAACATGCTCCCCAAAAGTGAAGCCAAAACATCTAGATTGCCCCCTGGCAGCTGCACCTTCCATGTTAGTGGATGGGGAAAGTCAAGTCAAGTAAGTTTTATTGGTATAGCCCAAAATCACAAATCACAAATTTGCCTCAGGGAGCTTTATAATCTGTACAGGATACGATACCCTCCGTCCTTTACAGTGTGACCCTCTCATCGGATAAGGAAACCAAACAATTTCAAAAGCTTTTCATCCCAAATCACAGCATGGCTTTTTCTATGGTGTTCCTCAAGGTCTTGGTGTCTTAATGTGGTATTTTTGGAGGGATTATCGATCATGTTATCAATTCTCAAGTGGTAAAAAATGGTTAAATTTAGCTCCAAATCTGTGTAACAAATGGCATCAACCCCAAAATTGCTGCAACAACTTATGAGACATAATAGATCATGGGAATGACCATCATATACTTCTATCATAATGTTCTAAACCTCTTACAGACTCTAAACTTTCAACATTAATAGGCACTTCAACAATGTTTATTTCAACTTTATGACTAGAACAACTTCACACAGAGTGCTGAGCTGCATCTTAAATTAATCTTTAGGTTCCCAGCTTCCTGATGATGTACACCACTTCTATGTGACTTCTATGTGAGTGGAAGAGGTTAATACCTCCACATGCTCAATTTATTAGTTCATTACTACATGTTACCGACGTCATGAGGTTGAGACTTGTATGGCTACAAGGTTGCTTTGGTTTTTAAGTTTTCCTCCCAACAGCCACCAAAACCAGAGCACCGTCTGTGAGGATTAACGGACTGTATCTGGTTGAGTTGTTGTTCTCTCCTACCAGTTGAAATAATGAGCAGTTTGCACGTAGTGACACTCTAAAATGTATTGAGTGTGTTGGCCTCGGTTCAGGGCACAATCACAAAGGAGTCACTGATTTCATGACTATTTTAATTGCACTCCCATTTGGAATAGTAGGATTCCTGCAGATTTGGAAAGCGGCCAGGAAGCCTTTTCATTTTTTTAAAGCCGGGATTGATCATTAAAGCTTATTTTCACACTGAAAGCATGTTTTGGGTTTTCAGCACAACAATGTACTGTAGTTTATCCCCCCCAAAAGATTTCACATTGTGTGAAGGGGAAACAAAGTGACTTTTCAATTTAGGACAAAGGCTTTTTGGCCTAAATGACTAGTGTGTTCTAGCAGGGCTAAGAAAACGGCTTAGCAGAAATCACAGCTATGGGATTTTGATTAATGAGAAACATTCATTTTTGTATTGACCATTTAAAAGACTATTAAGATTGCCACTCAAGCGTTGAGCATTAATTATAAGGCAGGCCTACATAAGCTTCCATGAAATTTAATGAGCATTGTAAAGTCTGAAGCAATGCAAGGAGCTTTGGAGAGAATTAGGTTGTAAATGAAGTCCTGAAACAACAGTCATGCACATACTAATGATATCTTCTTCTAGTTTTTTTTCTGAAAAATCTCTACCCTAAAAGAGAATCTGACCAAACTGGCACTTTGTTGGGTTCATTTAAATGTAAGTATTGTCATTGCACATAAACATTATAACAAATAGATGTCTTTTTTTAACACATTCTTCAAGACATGATTGTAGACAACAGTTGGTGGCATCTGTGGCATTTAACAAAAAAAAAATGAAAGAAACATTCGTAAAACCATGTCAAAGTGATTAAGAGAATTGGATTAGAGCAGTCGCAGCACATTAAAGCTGCTGTTGGTCATCAGTGATGCTTCAACCACCAGGAAGCCCAAACAGACTAAAAGCGGCATATTCGCTGAGCTCCCGAGCTGCGTTCGCTCTAATCAACCTGTTAAATGGCATCAGGATTCATCTTAGACAGCTGCTGCTGATGTGATTGCAATTAAAAAACTACTTTAGTGCAGACGCACAACCACAACATACCAGCCCAGATGCCAAGAAGCAACATTTCTCTGATACGAGCTGGGAGATGCTTTACACGATAATACGGCGTGTCTCCTTGGCCAACCGATATTTCATAAATATTCATGAACACAGGGTAGGTCTATGGATGCCATGAGCTTTGTTTCTTCAGCTGAATCACTCAAGACTAAAACATGACTGTCATAACATCCATAATGTGGAATACCCTAGTTTAAAATCCCAGTTAAATATTCATGAGTTTACATATCCTGAACGTGGACCTGCAAATTCATGCACTCTGAAACAACAAACAGCTGCCTAAGGCTCATAACTCCTCTCGTCTGTCTTTCTTATCAGCTCTCTGTGAGAGCCCGTAGGTCCTTTCAGGGGTGCTCTAAGTTATATCAGCAGTATTGATCTGTTAACTTTGCATTCATCAATCACAAGGTTAGGGGAACGATTCAGATAACATCAGCACGCTCCGGCCTCCCCCAGTGGGAAATTTGGAATTAATACCTCCATGTCCTGAAGCATCGTGTTCCTGTTGGGAGGACTGAGTCACCTTTGTTTGCAGGTAGTTACATATCATCTCAGTAGACACAGAAACAAGAGATAACAGAATGATGAGCTGCTCACAGTTTTGGGATTTGGTCAAAGAACTTTGCAGCTCAACTAGTATGAGGTTTTTCAAGCAGAGCAAGAAAAAAAATGACAACTCTATTTCTAATGAAGATTCCTGCTCTCGGGAGGCTCAACTGTTTCCTATTAACACACTCAGATTCCACCACAAAGGCCTTTGCCGAGGGGCTTCCAGCACAATCAATGATAGCACTAATTGAAATATTATCTCTTATGCTTCACACAAATGCCTAGGCAAGTCCCCAATAATTGCACACAGATTATTCCACAGACCATGTGCTTGCTAACCACTAACTCTGCCATCTGCTCCAAAATTACAACCATACCGCTGCACTAGTTAAGCGCCCCGCCAGTACACAGCAACTCCCCAACTGCGCGTCCCTCCCTGCTATTAATGCACGAGTGCAGGACTGCAGGCCGAGTCTCAAGTGGCCTCCTTATCATAGTATCGATATCAAGGATCTGGGCAGGTGATGGTGTATGATTGATGTGGCTATCTGCTGCCTGCCCACCTAAATTATATATATCTGTTTCCTTCCCCTTGGTTTCAAATCAGATAAAAAGAACATATGTCAGGCCACACAGGTTGATTGTATCAGCAGTGGGGAGAGAGAGGGATATTTGGTGCACAATAAGAGGGAGCTATTTCCCATTGTAGACACAAGAACTACAGGTAAGCTGATTATAATATAGACAATGGGATTCCCATATCATGGCAAGGTCATTCTGCAGGAAAACACAAAAGGAAACAAGACTAATTAGAGTCTGATAGCAAGACAGAAAGCTGTGTTTGTTCCTCACAGGGTTCATGTTGGGGTATATCCCCATTATTAAGTTTCTTGTTAAAGAAACTGTTGATTCAACTAATTTCATTATCCTCTGGCCACTCTGTCTGTCTGTCTGGCTGGATGCTTCGTCCTTCTTCTTGATTTTAGGGATCCAAAATACCATTTTCCCAAGTTCTCATTTGCAGCTCCAGAACACTCCAACAGTGCAAGCATCAGATATGTCTTCAATCAACAACACCAATGCAGTGGTTCAACTGTCCAGTGGCCAAAACTACGAAACCAGTAACAACACTCTTCTGTCAGACCTTCCTGACAATATACAAAGAAAAGGTTTTAAAAAATGCCCCAACTGACATGCATTACAAAGTACTGTGATCCCATTGTGTGTTGTATTATCAGACAAATGGACAACAAACATGTTCATTCACTATGATTCCTCTGTGGCTCCTCGTGTGTCTTTTCTTTTCACTGCATTCTGTACTCGGCGTTGTCATGTGTCTTTGTATCTTTCTACTACAGGTCAAGTGTTAAACCATCTCGCCACCTCAATCAAGGCAATCTTTTTGTTACAGAACTGAATGAGAGGAAAGGTCACTGTACTTGATGCATGTGTTCCAGAGATGCACCACATCTCATTCAAAATGACCAAAATACTACAAAACCACGTACAGAATATGTAGAAAGTAAATAACATTTGGCTTTGGTTCTATAGATGCTTCACATGTGTGTGTGTGTGTGTGTGTATGTGTGTATATATATATACTAGGGCTGTCAATCGATTAATATATTTAATTGTAATTAATGATGTGATTGTCCATAGTTAATTGCGATTAATCGCAAATGAATCGCACATTTTTTTATCTGTTCAAAATGTACCTTAAAGGGAGATTTTATGTATTTAATACTCTTATCACAATAGGATTGTTTTATGCAAATGTATGTATATATTTCTTATTGGAAATGAATGAACAACACAAAACAATGACAGATATTGTCCAGAAACCCTCACAGGTACTGCATTTAGCATAAAACAATATGCTCCAATCATAACATGTCAAACTGAAGCCCAACAGACAACAACAGCTGTCAGTGTGTCAGTGTGCTGACTTGACTATGACTTGCCCCAAACTGCATGTGGTTATCATAAAGTGGGCATGTCTGTAAAGGGGAGACTTGTGGGTACCCATAGAACCCATTTACATTCACATATCTGGAGGTCAGAGGTCAAGGGACCCCTTTGAAAATGGCCATGCCAGTTTTTCCTCTCCAAAATTTTGCGCAAGTTTTGAGCGTTATTTAACCTCTTTCTTGACAAGCGAGTATGACATGGTAGAGCCCGCTACAACCTCCGAAAGATCAATTGCGTTAAAGAAATAAATGGCGTTAAAATGATTTTGCGTTATCGTGTTAAGTTTGGCAGCCCTAATATATATGCATATGACATACAGTATACCATACGTATATAATGGTGGATTCCTATAACAAATGTTTAAAGTTGACAGTAATTCTGTTCATTTGATTACTTTTAGAGTCTGATGTCTCCTCCTGTGTGTGACTTTATCATTCTCATTACATTTCCTGGTTTAAGCTTCACCAAAAATATGAATAATTTAAAATAGCAGATGATATGTTAGATTATGCAAATAGGATGCAGAGAGTGGCAATAAAGTCTGTAACTGCTTCATAAATAATGCTCCTAACAAACAAGCACAGTAGCTTGTGAAATGCATGATAACTTGGCATCTTTGTCTCTCAGCTGTATTTCCTCTTTACTGTAACTCCTCTAAACTCTTCAGCCCGAATAGGGAGGACAACAAGACTTTTTGTCGCCCCACTTTCAGGTGTTTTGATAATAAAATGCCAACGTCTAATGCCGGGATCAGACTACACAATATTGTTGTCTTTGCCGATGGTCACCACGTCAGATCTAATGATCACAGCGCCATAAACTCTTGCAGTGTCTTGGTCAGGTGGCACGTCGTATTCCACGATCATGCGCGAGTTCAGACGTTATCGGTTGAAGCAACTGTCAATCATGGCGACAGAAGCGTTGTGTGTGATGCTGGCAGTCTTGTTTTGCGAAAAGAAAAAGAAAAGAAAGAACAAAGGGTTGTGGATGCTCTCCTGGGCGGCACAGAGAGGACGGTATGGGCTGTCCATACTTCAATCAGTTTGGTTGTCCCACCTGACAGCAGCAAACTCGGCATCCCTCCTCCTTTTCTCCATGTTTGTTTATTACCAAGTGACCTGATTGCGACTGCGCGTTGGAGAGAGCACCTGATTGGTCAACACAAAGGAACACGTCGTTGGAGATGTCACACTAGGCGTGTCAAGGCGAAAAATTCTGACAGGCTAGACTTTTCCTCGGGGTGTCGTGGGGCGTCCCAGACGTGGCGTCGGTTGTCGTGTACTATGACACACTACACAAGATAAGAGGATCAATTTTCGCATAAGACAGGTATTACGGTCACAGAACATTGGCTGTCTAAGCCTATGGCGTCTAACATGTTGGACCTTTATCCATAATCATAATCAACCACTGTGAAATCAAAGTGATCTGACGGGCTGTATTTTCATGGACCTGGATCACAGTCACGTGTCGGGAGCATGCTAAAAACTCACTTTTGATGATTTCATGACTCCCTTGGCGCACATATGGAGCACTTGGTGCACGGGGTGGGTTCAGACAGAACACATTATTATAGGTGGGGAGCATTAGAGGCTTTCAACGCTTTCAATCACATTCAATACTTTCACCCCCTTTAAATCACAGAGCTCTCAACACATCATGTTGCCACACCTGTACGCCAATTATAGCCTAATTAAAAATGTGGTGCTCCAGGCAACATTTTGGCCAGCCTCCTTAACTGGTGTTAAGGATGGAGACACAACGGGTAAAAGACTGCCAGGGACAGGCGGTCCTGAGGGAGTTATAAGAGGAGTTTTAAAGTGTAACTAAACCCCCAAACCACCTTTTTCAGCTGAAAACCGATGTATAGGCCCATGGGTATTTACTACTGTGACTGATGGATTCAGGTCTAAATCTTGACACTTAAGTGCAAAGTATTTGAATTCTACATACTGTGTTGTAAATATGCATATAGTGACTGTCCTCTACTGATTGATACCAAGCTGTTGCAATTGAATTTTGCTATTAGCTGATCTGGAGGCAGCATTCGTCACCAAACAACCCCGCCTCCCTGCTCCCTCCTACAAAACCAACGTCTCCAACATCTCCGGACTCTCTGTGGAGAAAGGACTAGTGAAGAGCAGCTGTTAACCTTTCAACTAGGCCGTGAATCCTTTATGCTAATCACTAGCATACTCATAGGTAGTGCACAATTATGGCCAAAATGATAATCACAATCGTTTTGATCAATAGTGAGATAACAATTATTTATCACGATTATTCATAGATTTTAGGGACAACATATTTTTTATTGCAATTTCACATTTAAATAAACAGAGCGTTGCTTTCCCTTCCATTGTGTCCTTTTACTTTGTTATTGTCATCTATAGTGGTTATTATTACAATTCAAATGATTAAAGGAATTAAATGATTGTATGTCTATTTGAATATTTGCTTTGTTTAAAAATAAATCCTGGCATTAGTAGTTTTAATTATGTCTTATAAGCTGCTTAGAGCTCGTGTTAGGAAGTTAAACAGGTCATAATTCTCTCTCTAATATCTATTTTATATTACTGTGAAAACATCTCCTTCAAACAACTGGATTTATTCAAGTTTCTCACAAAAAAAACTACATTTTACAAGATTATATTTGAACACTTCATGATAGTGTTATAATTTACCATCGCCAAATATCCTATTTACTGAGTAGAGCTTGAACGTTACTCGTAATGTAATATGTAATGTAACTCAATGGAACCTCTGTTAAAAGAGCTCTTTAGCTCGGGGTGTAACAATTCATCTACTACATTGAACTACATCGATAGGTACTTGGCAAGTTGTCCTTCACAGGGGACGTATATCGATCTAAAATCGATTTGCAAGGTAAATAATCTATCGTATTGATACTAAGAATTTAAGCAAGACAAACGTTACATCGTTCTCCCTGTGAATAACATCATCTACATGCTCCAGCAGCGCATCTCAGAAAGAAGACAACAAAACGAAGCATGGCTGACGGCGAGGAAGACCCAGACGAGCAAGAGATTTTCAAGCCGTGTTAGAAACATTTTGGCTTTTGCAAAAAGGGAGATAAATCACTCAGTTTGTAGAATGTGCAAAGGTCAGATAAAATACAACGGCAACATGACCAATCTTTCCACGCACCTACTGAGACGCCATGCACTTTATTTTTTGTTAAATATTATTACTCTACAGTTTCTATTTAAAATGAGAACAGAAGTAGGTGGTTAAACCACTCTTTGCACTTTATTTTATTGTTAAATATTATTGATCTACCAGTAGTGCCTTCAGGAAACAAACTAAAAGCCGCTGAGAGGCTGAGGTCGGGCCCGGTTTGCTTGTCCAATGCTCTACCAAAGTAAGTCACTGAGATCTGAAAATATGTTGAACAAAGTCTTATTTAATGAAAATGATCAACTCGTTATAACGTGCACACAATCAGGATAATCAACAATGATTAAATACAGGCATTTTTTTTATTTCCTAGGTAGAAGCACTTCCGCCAGAACCGGGAGGTTTGGTTACACTTGATTCAAAATGTTTGTAGAGCCGTCTGGTCTGTTTTCACTGTGTCAGTCTCCAACACGCCTGTTGATGTGCAAAAGAAACTGTGTAGAATAATTAATCAAAATGGCACGTTTGATGTGCACATAAGCACGGGGTGGGGGTTCTGTGATTATTTCACAACAGTCTGATGCTGGTTGCACAACATGTAACCAGCAGATCTGCTCGGCGTAATTGTGGCTTGACGGTACGCAACATCACTCCAGTTAGAGACTGCAGATGGAACAGGTACCTGTGAAGACAGTCGTCAGTGTAGGTCTAGTGCTAAGTCACACCAGAGAACATGATATTTACATGTTGAAAAGAACCCTTCCCCCACATGCAAGCTATTAGAGCAATAACTACCAAAAATACAAGCTGAAACCAGTTTGATTTTATGCAAACCGACTGAACCAACATTTGTCATCATGACATGTTCTGGCAAATTGAAAAGTAGCCTACATCATCAACCTGCGCCAACGGAATCAGAGCACTAAATCTACTCGTATTGGGTTAGTAATGTAACTGTCTCTTCATAGGTTCGCCTAAATGGGTTTTATAAGAAAAGAATAAACAAACACGGAGCATCGAGTTGAACATCAGCCAAAACGCTTTAGAATTTCTCCTTTTCCTCTTCCTCCCTCTCTTTCTATCCGCCCTAACATAAAATATGTTACAGTAATAAGCAATATGACAATGTGATTAACATAATATTATGTTTCTTTATAAACAAACTAACGGAGTCACTAAGTTATTGCCGAGCCGAGGCCGGCAACATGAAGGAGATCAGATTTCAGTAGAGGTGGGAGGGGGGAAGATGCACACAGCCCACGTTGTGTTTGTTTATTAAAAAGTTCATGTGATTTGTTGGGATGACGAGACAAGACATGGCAGAGATAGTCTGGAGGAAAACAAAACTAATATGGCAACACACTCGGGAACAGCTGCAGAGTCAAGTGCGACACCAAGTGGTAAAACCAAGTTAAGCTGGTTCACTAAAGGGATTTACACTCTAATGAACAATTATATAACAAACGTGACAAATGTCAGCATTTGAAAGAAAAAAGAAGCTCCGTTTTATCGTTCATGGCAGGAGTGCTGCCATGGAGCAGTACTCTAGCCTGTGACATCACCAGGTTGGTTGGCTCTGCTGAGTTACAAAGATAGCAGATAGCTACCGGCTCAACATTAGCAAAGGAAGCTTATCACCAAAGCAAACACTAGAGACACTATCGACACTATCTTAGCCGTGTTCTCCTTTAACTAACTAACTAACTTGGTTATACTCCCAAGCCGACGCACACACGGACACCACCGACATACGGTGGGCAGTCGTCTCTGTTTTGGGGGATAAACGGGATAGTGGAATATATATATAATATAATATATCAACATATATCGATCTCTCTCTCTCTATAAATATATATATACTGTATATATGCACATCCAGCAGCACTTCTATAAAGCTGCTTACATAGAAACAGAGTGCAGAGTGTGAGCTATGAACGAGTTTCTCAAGGAGGCAGAATTCCTCAGACACGACAACCTGGTGAATGGACACAGTCTGAAGTCACTATCCCCGTTGCTTATTAATCAGCCCTCCTTGGCAAGGTCCCTCGCGGCCACCAAGTCACATGACCACTTCACTGGGACTTGGCAAACTACGTGGGGGGAAGAAAAGCTTCTCAATGGGCTTCGCCTTTACGTTTGTGCAACTGTAGGTATTGCTGCTGTGTGATGACGGTGCATGATTTGATAGCCAGGAAGTGAAAGTGAAGCCAAACTTTATTCAGCACATTTCCAGTATATAAAATAAACAAAAAAAAAAGTATTTTCAGCATTTCAAATATCAACAATTCAGAGGTTTCTCTAGGAGAAAGTCTGTTTCCTTCTACCCATGGGCCTACTGTCATGTTATAGGAATGTAACACAGTCATAGTAGCATGCAGTAATAATCTAATTATATTCAAGAAATATGTTTTTCTCATTTTTTTTCTCAGCATCTCCTGAGATTTGTTGTTTTCCTTCTTTGTCTTGCCAATTGTCAATGCCATACACACAATGCAGCCTCGGTATTGAAAGCCTTCAGTGAAATTCCAGTGCTGCAAATTGATTTACTCACTCAGTTTGGGTCAACAATCAATCAGGCTTCCATTAAACTCTTACAACAAACTTTCTACAACCCACAAATGAATCATTTGTGATATGAACCTGTGAAAAAAACAAAAACAACTCACACGCACAGAGAAATAAAAAGCAATACTGAATACAGAAATAGAGTGCAACACAGAGATTGCTTCCCACCACAGGAACGAAAAAGACAACTGGATAACAATTACCTCCAATTTGCAATTTGCCTTTTCAGAAAACAAACAGGGCCTCTTGTTGTTTCCACGAAACAGGCAAAGTGGCAATTTCATATCTGCGGAGTTACAATTCTCTGTTACGAACACTCGTCATATCATAATGTGTCTAATTTTCATAATGTTATATTGTGAAGGGAGGCACCATGATGTCTCCATGAAAAAGTTTCATATCCAAAGCAACCTCTTGACTCAAGCTGTGGAACAACAATAGAAAGGAAACACTTCCAGCAGGAATATAAAAATAGCTCTTGGTGATGAATCTTTTATTCATGGGTCCATTTTGTTGCTTGGTCCTGTATTTTTCTTATTTCATGGATGTCACATCCAGATATGTTCAACTCATATAGAAGAAGCAGAAATACAGGGAACCTCACAAAAAAAAATCTTGTTCATTTCCATTACTATATCTATTGCTCTGTGTACCTACAGTACATACCAGGCTCTCACTTTTTATTCAAAATGTGACCATTTTGTAGGTAGGAAAACATAAAATATAGGGTGTGTAGTTATCTACCTGAATTAAAAATTCACATAGTATAAGAGCAATAGGCTGTACCTTGTAAAACAACCAAGAGCTAACCTGATTCGCCCAATAGTTTGTTACACAGAACCATCTGAGAAGCCGTCGTTGGTAACTGTTTGGAAAAGGGGCAGGCACTTTCCAAAAATACTTGGCAGATGATTGGATGAACCATCTGTCAATCAAACTCTCGCCGAAGCCAGTCGGGAGAAGAGCGAAAACATCTTCTCCATCGAGAGCAGCCTTCGGTGCCGTTCTTTGCTCTTCTTTCAATGAACTCTCCAGTTCTGATTGAACTGATGCCATTGCAGCATCGACACTAACCTCTTCAGAAGCCGACATTGTTGTTTTGAACCAACAGTCGCCACTCCTGTGTCATTACACACACCTAACACAGTATAGCTCTTCACAGAACGCTGATTGGTCTGGCTTGCCGGAAACAAATGCATTACCTTGGAGCCTGAAAAAGATGGATTTTCGTGTGATATGTGATCCAGCTGCCGTGGAAGGTAAACAATCAGCAGCAGTGCTACTGAAACATCCATCAGTTCAGTCCCTGCATTCAGCTGTCACTCTCCTCACAACAGTTCATCTGGGGTTAAAGGATGGAACATCAACTGGGCCAAGCAGGGAACGTCCCCTGGGCCCAAGATCTCTAATTTGCAACGCTAATCACCTAATCATGTGGTGTGGTCTTGTCGGAGTCCAGGTATCAAAGTGAAAAAAGTGCCTATTTGGCAATATTTCGGATTTACAGTAAACCCAATGCTAATAGGGAGCCTGATTCACCTGTTAGCCTGAGTGAGAACCTGTAAATTAACAGAATGTCTACAGCATAGTTTAGGGTTATAGGTTGTTGCATTTTAATTAATGAGATGGAATTACGTGTTTGTTCTCATTCATCTAAACTTCATTGTGTTTTACATATGCATCTTGTAGCTCACAGCTATACACAACAGATTCATGCAAGTCTTTGGGGGACATTCTGGGAAGTAAATCACTAACTGGAGTCAACGAGGCGGGTTCAAAGAAAGTGCATCAAAAAGATGCATGATTCATGTTCAAACATCAATACATCTCTCTGTGTGAGTGTCTGAGGGTGAACTCCTGCTTCCAGCTTAGAAGCTGACTTTAATAGCAACTCATGGCCAACTTACATGACGTTGATTTATCTTGTTTTGATATCATGCCACTGTAAAGCGGTGGCGATGTCTACCGCCATTGTCGGCCATCTGCCTGCTCTGCCTGTACGTTCTGCCCCGAGGCTTTATGTGGACTGTGCACCGGGAGACGGACAAAGACATTTTTTACAGCAACAGCTCTGCCTGTTTTGCGTCGAGATCCCCACTGAGTAGCTGTAGCCCTGCGATAAGAAGAGAACACACTCGAGCCATCAACAATGATCTCAATGTCTTTAACAAAAGGCTGCATACAACGAGCACACCATGGCTCCGGTACCACCACCACTATCCTTCTCTGCTCTCTTAGCTGGTCATCCAATAACAGCTGTTGCTCCAAATTTTGATCTAACCGGCTATAATTCTCGTCTTTGGCTGACACGGGCTGAGGGAGGAAGGACAAGGGCACAATACACATGCCTGCGAGGGTCTCGGCCAAAAAACCCACAAGAGTTTGTGCTGCATCCTGGCAACACAGCCGGCACTGTCTTCTCCCAGCCACATACAGAGAGAGAGGGAGGGAGGAAGCCCGCTTAGACAATGCAGCTGCCTCATTACCAGTGTTTATCTTAAGCTGGATTAATACTCCAGAAAGAAACACTCTTCTTTGTCAGGAAAAAGAACATGTGTTGCTTCTTATGGGGCAGTTTGATATTGGGATGTTATTCTGTGTTTTTGATGTTTGGTTCTTTTTCTTTTTTTGTAACTTCTTCTCCTTCTTGTGAGAAAAAAACACTATACGCCCACTGATGTCAGCGTTTGATTGCTTCCCACCTACTCTTCACATGTTGGTGTCTGTTCATTTGGTTCTCATGGAAGATGATCAACCGTTGGGGTTCAGATCCTTCGTGGTTTCAGGAAACATTCTGGAAGCTAATTGCATATTCAATCCGCTGACAGAAGCAGTACGACCAGCTGCAGAGAAGGTACTGAGGTACTACTACTACTACTGCCTCACCTACAGAGAACAGGAAAAGATCTGTACAGGTCCTTCCAGGCACACATTCATTCTACTACTGTTTTTTTTGTCTGACTCAAGTGTATCAATTCTGTCAAGATGAATGCATACCACTGCCTGTGCCAAACATATCACGTGGTAGAGAATAATGCAAGCCTGCATTCAGTGGCAGGCAGTGAGAAGCTGACCTTGACATATTCACACATATTTTTTCATTGCACATGAGAAAGCCAAAAGGACAGCATGACACTATGCTGCGCTCTGCATGATGTTGATTGTGTCCTGGAAATTATTGCTATATAAAAAAAAGAAAAAGAAAAAAAACTAGGGTGCAAAATACATCAACAGGAAACTGAACTAATGCTCATTTAGGACAAAGCCTCCGACCCTCCAGTGAGCTGACACAGTCCCACAGCAATTTTAGCCCGCGGCTCATCCCCTTGAGGTGCTCCGAGAAGCGCTTCAAGCACTTACTCGCGTCGACCGCCATCCAGATGTACAGTGCTTCCTGCCACAGTGGCTCAAGCCTCAGCCAGCCAACTAGTAGAGTGCTTCAGCCCAGGCGCCTCTTACCGTCTCCATCAATCGCTCCGCATTGTTTTTCTCTGCTCCTGTGATCTGCTCTGCTCTCTGCATTCACCCCACCCGCTTAGTTCTGACCTGCAGGGTCTTCTGCATATTTCTCCACACATTTGAATATGCGCCATGATATGATGTCAATATTTCTCTGGTGATGTGCAAAAAATCTGCTTCCATTTGAGATTATAATCAGATCAGACCATTAGAGGAGCTACTAGAACAGCTACTTTCTATTTTAAAAATAGACCCTTGTGTTAAAACAATGATGAGAGCCTACTCGGCAGCTAAATCCATATGATAAAGAGAGGTTTGTACTGGATAATTATAACAATTACTTACAGTATAGGAAATGTTAACTTTGTAACATGACGAGGGTTTGGTTCTTATAGCCGGTTCCTTTTTTGGATCAGTTTCCTATTCAAAGAAGAATTACCTGGATCCAGAGTTCCAATGCTAAAGAATGTCTTAACAAACCTTTCGTCTCTCCTCGCCATTTTTATTAGAAAGAGAAATGTACTAAAAAATTCATATAACATTAGCAAGCATTACATTTTTAACCACTGCTGACCGACGCTTTCGGCAGAAAACATCGCCGGTGCTAATTAATGTGCCTATGAGGCCAAAATAACACTCTTTCTCCAGTTAAACATGCAGTAAGCTGAATGTTTCTGGCATCATTTGGCAAAAATTCCATAATAACCTTCCAGCATTTTGTAATTCAAGTGTTCTGAGAGATAACTCGACTTCTGCTCCTCCTTGTGGCTCCGTTTTCAGGCTTTAAACAATCTAGCCCGTGACCGGAGACTTTGGCCAATCACATGTCATTTCAGAGAGAGAGAGCGTTCATATTGGCTGTGCTGCCGGGTCACAAACTTTTGTTTTCTTCGGAGCCTATAACTACAACAACACAGTTAGTAGTGTGGCTACAACTAGCAGCTGGCTACTGTTCAAAGCAAGAAACAACTCTAAGAATCCCAATTTGAACTACACACCCCGATCTCAGTGCTACAATAAAGCAGAGGCGGACTGGCCATTCCTTTCCAGGCTGATCATAGAGTTTTTATTCACTTTCTGATGTCAGTAGTTACTGTATAGGTCTCAGCCAGCCTGGCTCTCGCAGACAGCACAGAGCAGAACGCTCAGACTGGGCAAATCTAACAGCCCACGTTCAATACTGAGGGATACAAGCAGCCGCTCCCAATTTGGACTGATCCTCGTTTTTTGTTGAAATCTGATTGGCTCAGTCATTTTCATGGTGAACGTGATGAGCTGTGACTAGTGTTCCAGTTCACTAGGCTTGCCTGGCTGGTCTCGTCTTGATTCAGAGCAGCGGTGACGTGCTTATACAAACTGAGGAAGACAGGTGTTAGTAACACATCTTAAAGTGTCTTGAAGGTCTTCAGCAAGCTTGCTGGAGATGAACAGCGCCTCGTCTGGAAACGTAGACGGCGGCAGCAGCAGGGGGTCGTGACAAAAAGCTGCGGTTACATCAGACAGTTTCCAGCTGCCTTCAAAGAATTTACAGGAAGAAAAGTGACATCCTGTTAGATCCGATCTGTTGGCTACTGGTAGTTTGCAGACCACGGATCTATTGTTTGTAAATCTATGTGGAAATGTGCGTGTATCTGACATTGGATTATATCCTTTATTCTTTTTATGTCTGCCTTGTAAAGCACTTTGTAATGAATAAGTGCTGTATACATAACCTTAATTATTATAATTATCAACCACACAACATGTGTTTGTTAACAGATGAAACCTTCATTGCACAACATGAGACTAATAACCTACAATCTAGTGTTAAATATTACACAGAAACTTCTGACTTTCTGCAACACATGGTGTTTGTTGTTAAAGCTAAGAGCCAATCAGCTCTTTGATCAGGCGACAGCCAGGCACTTCCCATAATGCCCTGGGTTTTGCAGTCAGCGGAGAGCAACTGCGACGCCTGGCTCTAAATACGGCGGCCGCCTCGATCTCGTGAGGTTATCGTTGGCCACGTGTGCACGACGTCAGAGCAAGTCGGGAGCAAGTCCAACCGGAGTGCATTGAGCGCCGGTCGCCGGCATTCGATTCTGCGCAGGCCTGGCTCGTCTCCAACGAGCCTCATATCATCAGATTCTCTTTATACCACAAAAACGCCCTCCAGCCACTTGGATAAAAGGCATTTCCCAGTGCACCCCTGTGATAAAGGCAGAGTAAAACACCCGGTAGCAAGTACTAATAAATAGGCAGGTATTGTTACCGACATTAGAGAGGACGTTTTATACTCTCCCTCTGTCAACGGGGTTATCTTGCCGGGAAGAGTTTCCACAGTAACGTTAACATAACTCCAGTTGTTCCACCGTCCGCCGTTTCTGCTACTGTAAGCTATTTAGTTGAGTTATAAGCTATTTTTGTCAAGTTGCCTCTTAGCGAAATGCTCTCTGGAAAGCAGTGATGCAGTGTATATGTCAAGGGCTTTTATTGTGAAAGGTAAGAACGGAAGGAGTGTGGCTGTAATGTGCTGCCGTTGATAGCGTGGGAGGCAATAAAGAGTTTGTTGTCTTGGTTCAGACTATGGAGCCTCCGTGTTGTTATTTTATTACCTTCATAAGTATAGATGCAACGTTCCAGTACTGCAGACATTAAAATCTAAACCTGGTTAGGTTCAATAAGGGATCTGAAAGGATTGATTTGATGAGCAGATTCAATGCTGGATGCTGTCCAGCCACAACCCTAAACATGATATACAGCCTTATAGTTATGTGCTTGACCCAGCATACCTCTGCTCACCTGTATATCTGCCTCTCTTTATTCATTCATTATCATCCATGTTTTCTTTTGCTCTGTTTATTTGTTATCTTATCAAAAACGCTCTATATTTATACCGCGTCCTTCTTTGTGCCCTATTCTGCTGCTGCAATGACCCAATTTCCCCATGGGAACCATTTAAATTGCATCTAATCTAATCTAACACATCTCTGGTTCTGCAAGAGATCTGATGATATGCAAATGACTTCAGCACAATTTTGGTGCCGTCTTGAGAACGGGTTGGACTGGAAATGCACCTTTTTTTTTCAAGGTGTATTAAAAACAGACATTTTTTAATAGCACGGCAAAGTGACAAAAAAAACTAAACGCCATCTCCCTGGCTGCCTGTTTTCAGCGGGAATTTGTGTGTTTTTCAAAATGTTGTCTGCAGAGGTTCTCCTTCACTTGACACTATTTCTTGCCTGCAAAATAATGACTATACTTTGCAACATAAGTAATGGTATATATATGGTACATTATGGTGTAGCAGTGACAGTATGTGCTCATTACGTGGGGGTAAAATAAGTTGTCTCTGGACTACTAAACCACACAGAGCGAGGCACTTGATTAATTCAAATCTTTTTCTAACCACCGCACATCTAAAATACATAATTAGGTTGAAAAGTGCAAAGAGTCTGCGCCCCAGTTTTTTCAGAGCTTTATATGCTAAAACTGTGTGCCACATAACATCAGAGTTTCAGTGTGTTGCTCCTGGTATTCAGAGGAACCCTCAGTCAGTGCAGCTGCAGATTATATCTGATAATTGGTCAAAAGCAGAATTTTAATGTCAGCATACTGTAAAGCTGCAGTGGGTAGAAACGGAGCAAATATGATTTAAAAAAAAGTTAGTTTTTATACAACGGTCACTATATCTTGACGGTAGTGCATGAGACAGGTAATCAGAAAAAATTCTTGTGCCTCTGTGTACTCTGGTGTCCTCCGGTGCTCCTAACGGCATCTGCAAGATTTCACAGACCGGAGGAAAACAACCAATCAGAACTGATCTGGAGTCTGCTGTCCAGCTGCCATTTATGAGAGCCACGACAATCACTCGTGAACTCCGACCAAACGGTCAAACTAGGCAGCGCTGATCAAATATGAATCAGTATTCTATTACTGTAATGCCTATTTCTCTCCTCAGATGTTTCAGAATCATCTTGTAGTGTACTGGTTAGCTGTAAAATGAGAAAGTTTGTGACCCCGGCAGCCATGTTGAGATCTGCTTAGGAAATACCAAGCACCGCCCACCAGCCGTAGCACAGCCAATAGGAACGCTCTCTCTCTGAAATGACCTGTGATTGGTCAAAGTCTACCGTCATAGGCTAGATTTTTTAAAGCCTGAAAACAGAGCCATGAGGAGGTGCAGAAGTCTCAGAACACTTGAATTACAATATGCTGAAAGGTTATTATGGAATTTTTGCCCAAAGATGCCAAAAACATTCTGCCTACTGAAGCTTTAACTTGAAAACATAAATCATTATCAATGTGACTTTATCACTACTTTACACATTATTTTTTTTAAATGGGCTATGCATCATTATTTCAGCTTGTTATGCAGGAATCTTTAGCTGCTTGAGGAGCTGGACTCGGTCACATACTGGCCAGGACTTTGGTTCTGGAAGGCAGCATTTTGTCAAAGCAAAGACCCATCTATAAAAGAGCAAAGGGGCTGCTGACCAACAGTGAGGTTTGGAGAGCTGAAACGTCATTGATTCATCCACTTCATTAATTTGTCTATTCACAGGCTGGAGAAGAATACAGGTAAGTGCACATAGGTTGATGGCTTATAAAAGGTTAGTTTTCAATTCCCTTAGGTGGCTTTTATTTGCATGTTTCTTCTTTAAGCGCATCTCCAGACACAACCTACTTATTCGATTGGATGTTTGATGTGAGGTGTAAACAAGGTCAGAAGGACTGAACTGCTTCACAGCTCTCTGTTCCAATAGAACAGCCCTCTTTTGCCTGCCCAGAGAATGCGTGGCTTAACTTGGATGACCTGAGCAGCAGTCAATGTGGATTAAGAACTAATACTTAATCAACTTTGCAGCAAAGACCTCTCCGTCCGTGAGGTTTACCGTGCGTCAGGATGATCCGCGTGCAGCAGCAGGAGCCATGCACCGTGCAATAAAGACAACTGCTCATTTTTGCAGTAATTATTCAAATAAAAGAGCTGTGTGATTGAATGCTTTACAACAAGCACTGTGAAAAGCACAATTTGTTTTTTGCAAAATTGCAAAAATGCAAACTAATTCTACTGAGAATTACCTGGACTGGGTCAAACTTTGAGAGAAAAAGGCTGCAGCCTAATTTCTATAAATACATGCAGAACAACTCTACTTGGATACTTGGAGAGTCAAAGCCACTGGCACCAAGACAGCTCAACTGCACTTCACTAATCGCTTAATTTAAGCTGCAGCTTAAAGAGGACACGAGCATCCTCATGTCAAATGTAAGATGCATATATATAAAGGCACTTAATGCACATGGACAAACAGAGTCGGACTCACAGAGATAACAAGTGCTCCAAGGATGAAATCCCATTACTTCTTACCTTGCTCTATCAGCAGGACTGTCATTCCGACCAGCAGAGCCCAGTACACAGGATTCTTCATGTTTATCGATCTGCTGTTTGTCTTCTGTGTGATGCAGTCTGGAGAAAAATAGCCTGTGAGTCTCTGGAAAATCCCGAAAAGTGCTTTTTCTTCAAGTCCACCAGTCCTCCTGGTCCTGTCTGCCTGTAAAGGATCCACCAACGCAGCGCAGGAACCAAGTCCCTCCTTCAGCTGAGAGCTTATTGGCAGCTCTGCTGGAGGGAAGCTGGAGGCAATTACAACCCCTACATCCTGTTTAATCTGTCAAAGTAAAGGACACTTATTGGTGTGCTAGTAGCAGTGACACTTTTAATTTGAAGAAAAAAATCTACAGCCTTCCTGTTTTGACCTGGTTGTATGTAGCAGGCTTTATTTCACCACCCAGCATGTTCTTATTATCATGTAGTGGCTATTTATCCTAATTAAAGATAGATTGAAAATAGCAAGCAAGCAAGAGAGCCAGAAAAAATAAGCTTCATTCCAGGATTTTTTTTTCATAGTTTTCAGTTTCTAGTAGTTAATTAGCTGAGCTAATTATAAAGTGCAACAAGTATGATTCCATAGCTCTAAATACTTGTTAACCCTGAGACCTCAGAAATAGATTTAGAAACCAAAGAGAAGGGTCTGGGGTCAGTTTCAGAGACTTAGTTTCCTGCATTCTGGTGACTTTTAATTAATCAAAATTGCAAAATAATTATAATTATAAAGTACACAGCGTCGTTGGTAAAAATGACTTATGAAAGCTTTAAAGGATAGCAGAGGGGAATAAAAAAATAACAGCAGATTATTGTTGTTGTTTTGCCATCAATGCTCAAACAATAAAAATTCTAAACCCATACATGAATTTACCCGTTAGATGGTGTTTCTAGTCTTCCTACCACTCAAAGCGCTTTACACTACACATCAGCATTCACACACACATTCATACACTGATGGCACAGCCTTCAGGAGCAATTTGTTAAAGGTCCCATATCATGCTCATTTTCAGGTTAATGCTTGTATTTTGGGTTTCTACTAGAACATGTTTACATGCTGTAATGTTAAAAAAACACATTATTTTTCTCATACTGACTGCCTGAATATACCTGTTTTCATTCTCTGTCTGAAACACTCCATTTTAGCGCATTTCAACGAAATGGCAACGGAATTGCGTTGCTAGGCAACAGTTTGGGTCCATGTTGACGTCCTGTCAGCTGATGTCATTCACATACACTGCAATAGGAAATAAACTGGGACACATTTAGTATGTTTACGTTTAAAAACTGAAATGGTCAAAATATTGTAGATTTGTGACATCACAAATGGACAGAAATCCAAACAGCTTATTTCAAACGCAAAGTTTCTGAATACGGGCTTTATGTATTTCTCCATGGATTGAGTGTTTGATACTTTCACAGTATTTATATATCACTTAAACCTGCTTTATAATATAAAAGACATGAAAATCTCACTTTTTCCAATATGGGACCTTTAAGTATCTTGCTCCAAAAAGTTTGAGAACCCCTGCCCTAGAATATATCATTGCACATTACTGTCAAGTTCTTTAATTTTTAACAGACTTATTGTACATATATTTAAAATATTGGGCCTATGTTTTACTATTTTTATTGAATTTTTTTTTTCTATATTTATGTTTCTTGTTTATGCACCAAATCACCAAAGCAAATTCCTTGTTTGTGAAAACCTACTTGGCAAAAAAAATCTGATTCTGATTTTTCTCCATAGGCTTCAGGCCTATTTCATGTGGAGTGAATGTAATGAGTATGCCACCTCTCTGCCCACACTGTTATATGTAGCTCATTATTAGTGCTGTGTATAACAGTTTGATATGAAACCATGGTTCCGAAAAGTTATGACAGTTCCTGTTTCCGCTGTAGAGAGGTACTACAAACGGGAGTGAGAAAAGGTGAGTCAGAGTTGAGAAAGGCCGCTCGTCACTGCATGGCCCTGCATGACATTGCATGTCATTGCATATTCTTGCATGTCAGTGCATGTCAGTGCATGTCACTACATGTCAGTGCATGTCACTGCATGTCACTGTAGTGGTGGTCTATTTAAATGAGTGCAAGCGTACAGTCACTCCTCTGCTGTTGTTTCTGCTGTCGCTATCTGTAGGAGCTTTGATTCTGCTCTGTGTCTTTCTGCACCCCCGGAGGCTCTTTATTTCTGACTTAATTCCCATTGGGGAGATTATTTGCAAGGCTGCCTGCATATTACCTATCATGCTGCTAGTTATGCCATGCAACATCTCTGTATTTCAACGGCAGGGAACATCCCAAAGACAGAGTAGAGCCATACCAACAAGTTCAATTTCTATTTGCCATTTGCAATAAATGAGTAGTGCCTACTAGTGCAGCCTTCAACGTCGATACATCTCTGAGCTGAACGCTGTTCTGTACATAATTTGTTAATTTATTTATCTATTTTTTTAATTTAGTATTATGAGATGTATTCAAAGTGTTGAAGATCAATGCTGCATGAAACTTATTTGATCAAATTAGGAGCTCAAAGATATGCTTGCCACATACGCTCAATGGATATGCAGTTTTCAATAATATGTACTAGGGCTGTCAATGATTCAAATATTTAATTGCGATCAAGAAATTAATACTCTTTATGAACATGGGAGTGGGCAAATATTGAGATTATGATAAAGTGGGCATGTCAGTAAAGGGGATACTCGTGGGTACCCATAGAACCCATTTTCAGGTAAGGGAAAATGGCCATGCCAGTTTTTCCTCGCCAAATTTAGCGCAAGTTTGGGGAGCTATTTAACCTCCTTCGCGACAAGTTAGTACGACATGGTTGGTAACGATGGATTCTAGTTCCATATGATATCAGAATCTTCACTCTAGATTTACTGAACTGCACTGAGCCCGCTACAACCTAAAAAATTGCACGTTGCGTTAATGCATTAAAGAAATTAGTGGCGTTAAAACAAATGTGCGTTAACGCTGACAGCCCTAATATGTACACACAGCTGTGGCAAAAGTGCTCAAAATGATTATAGGTGAAAGCAAAGGTCACATTTCATTAGCTAATAATTCTGTTTCACATGTGCCAATGATTGGTCAGGATCAAGACAGACAGGGGGGGGGAGGGTCGGATCTGATCAGTTATTACTGTTATTTTCTCTTCAGTGGACCAAATAGGTGAAATAAAAAAGTAGAATGTTTCAAAGTATATCAGAGTAATATACTGATTTCATAAAAGCAGCAGAGGGAAACTAAATTTGCTATAATTCTTACAAATCAATGCAAAAAAAAAAAAAAATTTGACTTGACTACTCTGCAGCCCTGAGTTCACATCCTGGCACAATATAGATTATACTTCATGTTTATGCCCTGATAAGTACAGGGAATTAGCTGAATAAAACTAGAGTAAATGGATGACATGAAAAGGCAGTACACAGCACCGCTGGGATGGAGTGACTGCATCAGCTTTCATCCTCCCTGTGGTGTTGTCCCTGCATAGGTTTAATACCTCTGCGACCCTGCAGTAGGATAAGCGGTTACAGATAACGGATGGATGGGAGGTATATACCTCCCACTCTGTTTATCATTTCTTTTGTCTTCATCTTTGGAAGAAAGTTTATTTAGGATTTAAGATGCAAACAGATTCTAAAAATGCACAACCCAACTGTGAGACAGCGGTGTTATGATCTTTAAGTGACGTTTCCATATTTATCTCTGTATCATACCGTAATGCCTTCTATATCATTATATGTAATTGCCCATGTTATTGTTCTTTTGTAATATGGCACAACTGCACATTAAGCTGCAGGGGACACCAGCGATTCCTTCCATGGTTTTACATATTCCATATTTTTTGTACCCAGTATCACATCATCTTCTCTATTTACTCATTACTTAAAGCTTCAGTAGGCAACAAGTTTTTGGCATCATTGGGCAAAAATTCCATAATAACCTTTCAGCATATTGTAATTCAAGTGTTCTGAGAGAAAACTAGACTTCTGCACCTCCTCATGGCTCTGTTTTCAGGCTTTAAAAAATCTTAAAATATGGTGGGCGGTGCTTGGTATTTCCTCAATAGATCTCAATATGGCGTCGGGTCACAAACTTTCTCATTTTACAGCTAAACAGTACACTACAAGATGTTTCTGAAAACATTTGAGGAGAGAAATAGGCATTACAGTAACAGAATATTGATTCATGTTTGATCAGCGCTGCCTAGTTTGACTGTTTGATCGGTGTTGGTGAGTGATTGACAGCCGGCTCTTATAGACGGCAGCTGGACGGCAGACTCCAGATCAGCTCTGGTTGGTTGTTTTCTTTTGTGAAGGTCAAAATAAATAAATTTGATTTGATTTACTTGATCATTGTACCCTGATGTACAGGACATTCAAACACAGACAGGGAGGTATTGCACATTGACATGTGAATCATGTACACCAAGCCTTTCCATCAGTTCTATACGCTTCACCAAATCCTCTGGGGGGGTTACAGGAACATTGTGGTATAACAGAACACACACTCACAGAATCCAAAGCCGTGGCCACCGCCGTGGCCACCGCCGTGGTCGCCGCCGTGGCCTCACTGTTTCCTATGTAGCTGAGACACTCTGGGACTGGGAAACTCATTCAGAATAAATATTTGATTGTATTAATGAATGTCATTTGAACCACACCGTCACCCAATTTTCAGCAAGGACCGTAATTAACCACAACATCTCCAGGTCATAAATGCTGCAGGAGAACAATATCATTATTCTACTCCTGCTACTTCCTGCAGGGCTTTGGAGCTTTGCGGAGGACAACAGCATGAAGCAGTGCATTTTGGTAAAACGATTGGACAAACTGAGCATACAGACTGACAGAATGAAGTGTATTATGCTGCAGGAGTGGTCGGAGAACTTTCTATGGATGTTTTAATGCAGTTGTCTGCCGTTAACGGTCTCTCGCCTTTTGTGAATCCGCAGTGACCTCAGACACTGTTATGGCGGAGCCCACTAGAGACTCTTCAACTTCTCTTCAAGAACACTCGCTGTGAAAGTAAAAAAACAACAGATTCTCTCACTCTCCTCTATTAGTGTGTAGCTGAGCATTTGTCCAGGATTTCAGATATCCTTCTCTGACGTTTCAGCCTAATTCTGGAAAGAGATGTTGCTATAGAACAGGGCTGCAACAACTAATCGATTAAATCTATTAAAATTGATTATAAAAATAGTTGGCAACAAATTTCATCATTGATTAGTTGGATCTATGTCATGATGTGCATTACGTCCCAACGTCTCCTAAGGTGGGGCAGTAAGCCAGCCAATGAAGCGCCTAGAATCTAATCTAAACCAATCTAAAATCTGTATCCATTACAACCCCTAGTTTCTTTACAGACGGTTTAAGAAAAGGTTCACGGGGGGGTTGCTGCCTCCATTGGTTCCAAAAATAAAGACTCTGTCTTGCTCTCATTGAGCTTGAGAATATTTAAAGCCATCCAAGGTTTGATGTCTTTAAGACAGCCTAGCAAGGGCAAGAGCAGGTACAGCTGCGTGTCATCAGCATAGAAGCGGAAGGAGATTCCATACTTTCTAAGAATGGACCCCACGGGAGGCATGTACAAAAATAAAACAGGGCCAAGTATGGAGCCTTGGGGGACTCTGCATGGGAGAGGGGCTGAGGGGGATGTGAAATCATCCAAGGCAGACAGAAACTACGGTTAGCCAAGTAAGACCTGAACCATTAAAGAGCGGTACCTTTAAAACCAACACAGTGCTCCAGACGAGAAATTTAAATGTTGTGGTCCACTGTGTCGAAAGCAGCTATGAGATCTAAAAGCATAAGAATGGCTGAATCTCCAGAATCATCAGTTAATAAAAGATCTTTAAAAACCTTTAATGCAAACAGTTTACAACTGTACAAGTCCTTATACTGAGTATTTTCATTTGAATGGATAAGGTGACTGAGTTATAAGTACAGTGCGACTGAATGGGCCTTCACAGACATGAATGCATTATATAACTCTAATTATATAATTCATCATAAACCATGCATATCATCATAACAAGCTTTTTGAAAGTGAATCCATGCAAAACTGAGCACTTTGACTATGGATGTCTATGGGATCATCATATTTCAAACATCAATATACAGTAAAGGAAGTAAATTGTCTTGGTTGTAAAAACTGAAGGAGGATTTACAAATCAATAATGTATTTTTAAAAAACATATCTTTCTCAGGACTATCTCATTAAATATGAAAATGTGTTGCTGCTGCACAGCAATTTTACCAACTATATGATAATTATACTCTTGGGATTGAGTACCAAAGATTATAGATATATGCCTCTCCAGTAAGACACATTAACTGCCACTACCACTGAAGAGTTGTCATATACAATTATATTACTTATATCGACTACATTTTGCTGTAGGTTAATTATATTTTAAGTGCATTCAACTGATCAGATTTTGTCTGAGCATAAAGTTATTACTTTGCTGCCTTTTTTTAAATTTCCTTTTATAGTTTCCATCTGCATCTGCAGAGCCAGGGCCAAACTAACCCTAAAGGTCCTCAATTCTCCCATTCATACAGCCTGATGCACTGGATAGGTGGACGCCAACGTCATTTTAAAAGTTCTATCAATGAAAAAATGTCCATCAGAAAATCTGTTTCCAACTCGTATACTCCAGTTCATGTTCGAGACATGTACTGTACTGCCCTTGTGAAAATGTGCTCCCATTTAAAAAGGGAAAATTGCCCATTTTCAACCCAATCTCTGTCTATCTGAGTTAGGGATAGTGTGAAAACCGGCTGCAGTTCTTGCCGATGTTCTCTGTGTTTCTTGGCACAGCTGCAAAATCTGTTGTTCTTCCTTCTTCCAGTGACGTGACAGAGGCGTACTTGGTATATGGAAGCTGAGGGATGCAATGCCGCTCAAAAACGTCCTTGTTCTCTTTGCTTGTGTTACACTTCCAACAGCGAAACTGGCATTCCCAAAAAAAAGAGTGCAGAGGATGTTATGGATGAGGATTTTTGACACTATACATTTTACAGTGTTTTGGTTGACTCTGCCGTGTTCAACCGGAGAGAGGCTGCTTGAGGCTGCTGTTGCTACGGGGAAGATATGGCCAGCGGGGATCCTCCAGAATCTGCCGAGAGCAAACACCAACTGGTGGTTCCTTTGCTGAAATTGCCCTCTGATGCCAACAGAAACTGAATCATTCTGCTGTAGTGAATGTCAGCGTGGGCAGTTTGTGTTGGATGCTGTCGCCGACGACAACCCAGAGAGAGCGAGCCGAGTGTGCGTTACCATGCATAAAACTTTTCCTCCTCACTGGGACAGAGGTGTGCTGGCGACCTTCTCCAGGATCCCGAAGATAAACTGGAAAAACGACCAGCAGGGCGATTTTTGTCATTGGATTTTGCTAATTTAATGGTCCGCCAACAGCTCAGTGGGCCGCCGCACGGCAGAGTGATACAGAGGGGAAAAACAGAGTGTGGAGACGGCATATTTTCACATCTTACTGTGGTAATTAAGAACTTATTTTGACCAAACCAGAGTTGCTCATGGTTGGAACAGTGGAAAGACTAACGGACGAATGGTTTTGGTGAGTTTTATTTTGTTTCTGTCCAGTTTGAATGAAATGTGTTTTAGTTGTGTTAACAAGACAATTAAGCCGTTCAAGTTCATTGTAAGAGATAAACTTGAATTCAGAAGGTGTACGGTTGTATTTGTTCTGTTGAGGTGTAAGAATATTTCCTTCATTGACATTTTGTGAGTTTATTTTGTTCTCGCTGCTCGTGCAATGCATCCTGGTACATGTAGGCACAACTGGCATGGCTCTGCAGCAGGAGCTTTCTTGGTCGGTATAGCAGCACTGGGGAATTCATTTCTTCAGTGGACTACATTTACCATCAACACTGATTGGGCATTCACATAAAACCATTTTCTGTAATTCACCATGTTTTAACCTTTGTTTGCACACATAAATTAGATTTGAAGTTCAGTTGTGTAATTGGACCCATTTTAATAACACATTGAAGGACTTGTTAAATGGGTATAATTAATTAATGCTACCGAGCTCTTCTGCCTCTGTTTTCAGACGCAGTGTGCAGAGCTGTGCCGTCACTCTTTTGGTCTACAATACAGTTGTTTTTTTCCATTCTTTTGATGTTGGAGATAGTAGCCTGGCTATACCTATGAAGGACAAGAAAAGAAGCAACATGTGAACTCTAGAGGAGCAGAGATCCAACAGGAGCAAACACAAAAGAATTATTATCTCAGCTTTCACATACTGGAAGAAACCTTCTGCTTTAGCATCTGTTTTTTTTCATTATAATTGTGTAGTCTATTCATCACATCTTTTTCTGTCATGAAGCCAGGGATTCGAAATGACTTGAAATAGGGATGATTCAACAAGTCCTCCAAATTTAATGGAAAAATATTTTATTGTTATTGCCTTCCAAAATAGCACAAATGAGCATTTTTTAATCCACCACTCTTGCTAAGGTCTGGTTAGGTTTCGGCAAAAAAAAAAAAACCTGGTTACACACAAACTAACTGCTAGAAAGAAACAACATACAAGCAGATAAAGTTATTGTCACTGTGCTAACGCTTTATTGTGTAAAATCACGTCTCATTGTTTAAATATGTTATAGATCGCTGTGCAGTGATTTTGGCGTCTGATAAGCTTTTAAACTCATGGATCTATTACTCAAACTGGACAACCTGGATCCTGTTTCATCATCTGACTGGTAACAACAGGCGCCCACCAACACAGAGCTGTTTTTTTTCTAGATTCAAGATACTTTTATTGTCATTGTAGCATAAAAATATATTACGTTTGGTAACTTCCAGTGACCAGCAGCAAGAGAACAGGAGAAAATCAAGACGGTAAGATAAGGATAGAGGGAGCAGGATAAAAACACGTAATAAAAGATAAACACTAAAAAGGTATTGCACAGCAACATGTGTAAGTATTAGGGCTGTGTATTGGCAATACAGGGGTAACGATTCAATGTATTGCAATACTGTAAGCAAGGCGATATATTCCAATGTTTTCAAATTTAATTTTAGGAAAACTGTCATATTATAAAGAACACACTAGAAATATATCATTTTAAAATAGGAGAACACAACAAATGTGCCCCAAACCGTGTGGGATTTTCATAAAGTTGGCATGTCTTGTCACATATCTTGAGGTCAGAGTTAAAGGGAACCCTTTTGAAAATCGCCATGCCGGTTTTTCCTCGCCAAAATTGAGAGCATTGGAGCGTTATTTATCCTCCTTTATGAAAAGCTAGTACGACATGGTTGGTACCGATGGATTCATTAGGTTTTCTAGTTTCATATGATACCAGTATCTTCACTTTTGAAAAATCCCAGCATCTCAAAGAGTAACTGTTGACTCAACAACACTGATAAACAATCTTATTAACCTCTTCTTACCTATTGCTCCTTTTTGTTTTTCCTTTTTTTTTAAAAAAACATTATTTTAACAACAACCATTGTTCATCCAGTTCTTTCCACATCTGGACTTGAAGTGAGCTAATACAGTTGACAGTCTACGATGATAGCCCCCTTCCTCCAGACACTGTAATACTAAATGGGAGGAAGACGGCTGTATGGACTGCACTCCAGCGATAAAACTGGAGTAAACCATGGAGTAAATCCACAGCATTTTTAGGGGGATTAAGGGGCTGGCATGCCCACTGTTCAAACAAATTAGCTCTGAGCTGGTGCAAAACTCCCTAGTTATAATGTTAACATAGCCCTACAGGACATCTAGTATTGATAGATGGATCCCCTGGTGAACATCATAATAATAACTTTAGTTTGTAATTATAATCATTTTAATAGAAACAGATAAATGGCAAAAGAGCATTTGAATAAACTGCAGCTTAATATGCAGTATAGCAGCAGGGAACAGGTGTGCAGCTGATCATGCAATGAATGATCATGTAGATCAGCCGATACGAAAAGCAGATATACTGCAGGGTTGAATTATAATTAATTCAATATGAACAGTTAAGTGACAAGTTGTTTTACTGTAATATAATATAAATCTGGTTGGCTACCGTCTGACAATTCTGGCCTTAGAAAATAAATGTTCTTATTTTTTGAAGAATATAGCCTGACCTACTCACACATTGAACTGCTCAGAGATGGAGGACAGTGACCCAGATCAGATGCTTTCTTCAGCCATGAAAGACGGAGATGAAGCTACTATATTTTGCTTGATGTGACTTCGTCAATATTTCTGATTGAGCTATTCTCCGGCTTGCTAGTCATCTGTACTATAAAAACATAATTTAATTATTTATGTCAGCAATATTCTACTGAACTAAAGATGTGTAGTTTCAACATTACTAAAGGAGATTTCTTTTTATGGGATGACCAATTTGCACTGTTGTGTATGTGAGTGTGTGCGCTCTCTACACACACTGAAATAACCATTAGATAATGTGCTACTCTTTTAACCAGCTGTGTAGAGTAACCTGACATGTAGACCCCCATGGCTCTCTATCATAGTGAATGTACAAAGGTTAACACACCAACTGCTCGGCAGCCTCCTACTCACATATGAGACATAAGTTACCAGATGTAACTCCAGTAATATTCTGTGCATAAATGCAAAAGCAGCGTTAGTAAGAGGCTAAATGGTGCTGAAAATATTATGCTGAAGCTTTTTATCAATTACTTACCTAGCTAGCTTGAGCCAGCCAGCGAGGAAGACAGCTGAGAGATCGAGTGGGAGAGACAGAAGCCTTGAGTTATTGATGATGACTTCTATTCTGTGTCTATGAAAGCACCAGATGTGTTACATTGTTCAACAACCCTGCAAATATTTCATCAACCCGGGCGTTGATGCCGGGTCTGAACAGGTGCCACCACACCATGCAAGAGGAGACATAATAGCCCAGTGCAGGCAGAAAGGGAAAGGCCAAAACATGAAAATGAGGTTCTACTAACGACCTCGACCTATAGGTATAGAGACTGTTAGAATTAGCACAGAAATCAATACAAAGTGAACAATATTTTCCTATTTTAATTGTCCGCATTATTTGTCAATGTGGTAATACATTACCTATGATCCATGGGCAGTACTGTTCTCCTTCCAAGCTGCATCCTCCAGCACATCCCTCCATCCACACAACCCTAGCAACCTTGGTACCACAGGAGCAATTTTAAGAGGGTGACGGAGAGATATTTATATTTATATTTATATTTATATATATATATATTAAATATTTATTATTATTTAATTTAATTTAATTTTTTTATTTTTTTTATATAATTTTTTATATATAAATAATAAATATTTAATATAGTCAATATTTAACAAAAAATAAAATAAACCAACTTCTATTCAAGTTAAATGAACAGTGGTTTAACCTGCTGCTTCTGTTCTCATTTACAAAGTAAAAGGTAGAGCAATAATATTTAACAAAAAAACAAAGTGCATGGCGTCTCAGTAGGTGGAAAGACTGGTTATCTGTTTATAGAGATTACCTGTCAGATATCTCCAGACTACTTTTTTTGTAGGCCATTTTATTATTCTACAGCCCGGTCACATGTCAAGCCGCAGCTGTTTGAAGAACACGCAACACAAACTGCCATCACATCCGTGCTTTGGTAACGTGCTGTGGATTAAAGCAGTCCTTCAAAGACTTCCCAGCTCTTTAGTCAGCACTGTCACAAACAGCTTTCATTTGTATGCTTGTCTGCCTCGGTCCCAGAGCTCTTTCAAAAAAACCTTAAGTATCTGTCATAAGCACTGGCCGCATTCCCACGCGAATCAACCCGTCACTTGATTTCTCATTATAGAATAATTGAGGGACTTTGATGTTTCACTTGGACCACTGGCCTAAACTTTGGTAAAGGTGCATCCTCCTCTTTGTGAAGATATTGTGCCGGCAAGAAGTCTTTAAACTGCAAAGAATTATGATGCTCAGATGAATGCAAGGAAATCAAATCCATTGCTGCTCTGCTGGCCTTCTGCAGGGGATGAATTGTGTCTGCCCTTGAATAGACACAGCTTCCCCCTCAAAAAAGCAGACTGTCATATACTGTAATAACTCTCACCATCAAACATTTGTAGTCCTCTTGGATGGTAGATTTGTCACGGCTCTCAGTGGCCGTGGTAACTGTACACACTGAATTGTTAAAGAACATTAATTTCTTCACGAGCCAGCGCCCCCAAACTTTGAGACTCAGACCAATAAAAGACTTCATTTTGTTCAATCTCTTCCCTCTGTTTGTCTTGGATATCTGCTACCCTCCGTTCCTCAAGGTGAAGCACCAACTTAGCGATGTTGCCGGTGATAAATAGCTTCCAAGCATCTTTTGATGAGACGGTAAAATGCCCTGCTAGACACACCGAAGGGCTCCTCAATATGTTATGGCTGGCGAGCTCCCCAGCCATCACTTGCTTCAATTATTGGAGCCGCAGGAAGGAGTCAATAAAATGTTCTCTTTCCAATGAATGTGTCCTTCAGGTTCAGGTGCCTTGCTCAGAAGACCAGCACTTTTACTGTACTTTTATACAGACACTATTGATCCGATTGCCTGCGTGTAGTTCAGTCTGTAAAGAGTCGACGAAGGGGTCAAGAGAGTCCGGCAGAGATTTTAAGAATAACAGATAAGAAAGGACCAGCAGCCCAAACAAACTTGCCTTTAGCAAGTGACAGCAAGCTTGAAGATCAATATCAATCAAACATATTCAGTAATAAAAGTCAGCAATCAAAACAAAATGGTCCATGCCTTTGTTCAGTCTCTTCTGCAGCGGCAAAATATTTACTGCTGCACTCTGCGAGACTGAGGAATACTAATCAAGTTTTAAAATGTCAGGTCTCCTCCAGTAGAGCTTAAAGATTGACACGGAGAACTTTGATAGTTTATCGCCTGCAAACCTCCCCACAGAAGGAGAAAATTAGTGTGGAGAGAAGCTTCAATAGCTACTTAAAATAGATACATGTAGCAGTAAATAGGCAATAGTAAATCATTAAAAATACATACACACCTGTGCATATCACTGCAGTGGAGCAAATTAATCTTGAAAGCAGCTGAATATTTTTTTTCAGTAATACTGAACTTCCATGAATTTTAAACTAGCTCTCATGCTCCGATTTGTTCTGCGCCCACCACTTTTTACTTTTGTAATCTGCACTGTTAATTTGAATAACAGTGGGTAACACTGTCAGCCCTGAAAGCTCTGAGCAATTTTGTAATTTACATGCATAACTGTTCCCTGCTTGTTCAACGGAAGGCAGCGGGGTTTCTGGAAAATCTGTCAGTCATCAAGTCTTTAGTGTCAACACCACACCCATCAAGTTAAAACATGTCTGCTGCTGGACTCTTATTTTCTTATTTCACTGAGGTCAAAAATGAAGCTGCTCTCCTTATTCTGTAAAATGGGCGGCACGGGGGTGAAGTGGTTAGCACTGTCACCTCACAGCAAGAGGGTCGCAGACTCAAACCCGGCCTTTCTGTGTGGAGTTTGCATGTTCTGCGTTAGCGTGGGTTTTTCTCCAGGTTCTCCGGTTTCCTCCCACAGTCCAAAGACATGCAGGTTAGGGGGCTTGTAAAGCATATTAAAACATCAGCTCCACCGTTTGACACCCCGACCAGCTACCAAATAACAATACAAAACAAATAAAAGCTTAAATATGCTGCCTCCAACAACAACAACAAGAGTAAAATCATAATTCATCAATTTCACTTGCAAAAGGTATAACCTCTGCAATTAGTCATTAGTCATACAATGCAAATTAATTTCTAGTGTGTTTGCAGACAGCGTGACGGAATAGCATTATTAATTTCCACTCCAAAACTCCACCCATGAACACCCAATTATTCCCAGCTATGTCTTGAAACAAAATGAGCATTAAATGTCTCATTTACATTGTGAGAGAGTGAACTTAATGAGAAACATGCTAGTGAGAGCAATACATGAACCCCCGGTGTATACACAGGAATTAGTTTGTGCTTAATGAACACCTACTCGGTCACACAACATGGTGTATCAACAAGCACGATATACTGACAGAGCAATTTGTGTGTAGTCCTCGCATGAGACATACTATACAAGAGATGAAGTATCTCTAGAATGAATCCTCTGTGAATAACACTGCAGCTTTCAGTCTGAAGTCTTCCTCTCCACACCTCCCGTCTCTTCTCTCTTTGCCTGCTCAGGACTTTTTTTCTGTTTGATGCCTGCATTGACAACCAGTGAGAGACACTCACAGTGACTTTGGGTTTCGTCCTTGAACGAGGTAAAGCTTAGAGTAACAGAGCAGACGCTGGTTGTAATGGACTAACTAAGATCACAAAGATTCACAAAGTTTATTAAAATACCAGAAATGTGCTTGTTAAATCATCATGACATGCTTAGTGTAAAACAAGTAATGGTTTACATTATTTATAACAATGTGTAGGGCCATTCTCCTAGAATATAGCCTATCAAAACAAGTTGTGAGTGTATAAGGTCTTAGAACATTATGAAAGAAGTATATGATGGTCATCCTCATGCTCTATTATGTACTTTACTATAATTTAACCAATTTTACCACTTGAGAATTGATAAAATAATCAAAAATCCCTCCAAAATACCACATTAAGACACCAAGACCTTGAGGAAATCGATTGGATGGCGAGCACTTCTGCCGTGAAACCTGCTCAAGGAAACCCTATATTGTCAATATAGGATAGCCATCCATCCTCTGAATGCTCTAGGTCTCTAGTTTGTGGCTGTAACGTTTCATGAGGCTGTGATTATCCTAGATGTCACCACAGGTCATTTTATACGGTGACATCAAGCTTAAAAAAAAATGGTCTCACTATAATGAAATGTCTCCTATGGGGACTAAAATCATCACACATGAAAACAACTGGGCTCATTGGATCCACAAGAGTCTCAGCTTTACAGTCATATCCAATTTGTTTAATTCCAAAACTGTTTTGGGACCCCAGTATGCAGAAACCTCAATTCACCGCCATCATTCAGATATGTTGAGGTGAGAGGTCAAGAGAGCTTTGTGAATATGGCCATGCCAGTTTTCCCCTCGCCAAATTTAGCCTTATTTCTTAGCATTATTTAGCCTCCTTCTCAACAAGCTAGCATGGTTGGTACCAATGGATTCCCTAGGTTTAATATACGAGCGCCTGCCACAGCCTCGACAGTAAAGTCGGCCGAGGACGCCGGCGTCCGCAAGGAATGGAAGAGGTTCTTAACTTAGTTGATAATGTTTAATATGAAGCCCCTCTAAGTTGGAAAACAACCGGCCAATGTTTTCGCGGACATACATGTTGCTTAATAGTTCAATAGCTGAATCAAATGCAACAGTAATATAATGAATGGCCTTTAGTGTGTGTATGTGGCCATATTAATGGTATTGCATGTTTAAAATTAAACTGAACATTTTAAAAGATAACCAAGTGGTTTTAGTTTAATTCCCTACCTTCCTGTGGCTTCTGGTATTAACAGGAGAGTAAATCCATTACTGTGAATATTTCATGGCCTTTGTGTTTTTTCCAAGTGACCTTGTTGTAACATGGTGACACAGCTGCAGGTAGGTCTATACTCTTTTGAAAGCTCGTCCTGTTGGTGCTTTCAGGGACACATTGACATCTGAGACTGGTGAGTCAGCTGCCTGAATAGCAATCTTTAAAATGCAAGAAACAATCAACTTAACATTCAGTCAGTTTTTTTGGATGTGTGTTCATGAATGCACTATCAAGTAAAATGTCTGTTTACTCCACTGTGAGTGCCAAGGCTACGGAGTGGAGGCTAGGACACGGTCTTGAACTATGGGGGTACGACACATGCACAGTGTAACTGAAGCTGCAGATGAGCCTTTTATGCAAGTGCAGACCAGATAGTACTGCACGTGTTGTACCCCAATGATATGATGCAATATGGCGCCGTGACATCTTTTTTAACCCTCCTTGGTGAGTGCAGCAACACACAACAGTATTAAAAAAAAATCTTATGAGCCCAGTGCAGAGCGGCGGCCGTGAGCTAGCCCGTGGGGCACATCTGAGAGATTCACATGCAATAAAAAGCACGCAAAGCGGGCCCAACTATGTCAAAAAAAGCACGTGTGGCGGCTGCAGAACCTGTTTTTTTTTTTTGTTAACAGTTTAGAGCAGCCACACGGCCCGTGTGAGCCGGCTCAATGTCTGCATCTATACGGACATGAAGAAAATAAAGATTTTTTTTTTTTTTAAATCTAGACTTCCTGCTTTCATTTCAAAATATAAGCCCTCAAGTGTTTTTTTCTGTGGAAAGAATTCCTTCATTTGTTAACACATGGCTTTTATTCTGAAATATTTACAGGACAGTGTTGTAGAACATGCAGTGACTTGCAGGGCTCCATTAATGAATAAAGTATCGGGTTTTAATTGTGGATTATTACTATTATTTACAAATGACCACACATTTCTTAACCTTTTTCTGTCTAAAATAAATATAAATGACATTTATAATGAAATGAAATGGTCATTATGAAAGGTGAACACTATGTAAAAAGAAAGAGCTGACAGTAGCAGCCCAGCAGCAGAGGAAACGCTGTCGGTGTGGACAACACACTCGTGAGACACGCATCAATTCAGCGAAGCAGCCGTCACGCACTGCTGGCGTGCCCAGTCTGGCCCGAGCGTAACATTCTCTGCTCAGGTAGACATTACTCCACTATATCTTTACATAGCAAATAATTGTTTGCTGCTATATTAATGCTCTGAATCAACACATCATATCTGAAATGTAACAACGAAATGTGCCAGAAACCATTAGAACATCAAATGTAAAGCTTTCATGAACACATTATAGAATCACTGTGTCATATGAATTAGTAATAGTAGCAAAATAGATGTTTATAGTATGAATTATTAGTTTTAATTGGGCCCTTGCATTCCCTCCACACTCTCCCACTCACTGTGCTGGTGTCTATCAAACAGTTAATTTGTGAGGCCACCGGATACATTATTGATGCACTATTAGTACCACTCTGCTTTGAAAAAAAAGAAAAGAAAACAGCCATCTCAGTAGATAAATATGCAACGAAAGAAATCATTAAGCAGCCCGGCCGAGCTTGACTGCCACGAAGTTCAGCAAAGTGCAACAGCAGTCAAGCCCATGTGTCTATAAAATCCCTCGGATCAATTGAAGAAATCAGTGACAAATCCCAACAGGAATAGCACGGCCGTTTGGCAAAAAGCAAGTCACTGGGGCAAAATTGATTATTTGACAATCCTGCTTAACTCCACACGTCAAGCCAAGCCTTATGGATTATCATTACACTCATGAACAATCACTCACACAAATAGTGTGCTGGCCGGCCTGAAGATGTCAAGCACGGCTGCGGTGGATGACTGGTGGGTATCTGATCTCTGCATGTCAAATTACTCATCAACAACCAGCCAACGCACAATTTTGAATACAGGACTCATTTTGTCAAAACACGACACACAATTCACACAGAACACCTCAGATCTTTTGGAAAATGAAACACATCATTCACAACTAAACAATACTTTATAAAAACCCAATTTTGTCATCGTGGTTCATAGGATCTGATGCTGTTTGAAGATGTAACACACTGCTGGGCTCAATCTAAAAACACTTTTACCTTTTCTACTTTTCTAATGATATAGCAACGCGTTCTCATCCCAACTCGTCATGTACTGACTCTTTGTCGGACCCCTCGGCGTCACTCCTTACGGTCGCAGTAAACTCGTGCCTAACAAGCCCTCGGTGTCGGTCACAATACACAATACACACATTAATGTTGTGACTTAAGCAAAATGAGTTCAGGCAATAAAACCACTATAGTTGTGAACGTTGTGAACATGGGACATGAACGAACAGCTGATTGTAACATGACGCACGGGACACGAACAGCAGCCTCCTGGATGAAAGCCCTGTGTTTGTTGGACCCATCCACCTCCACTCCCGGCGCACTAACCCTAAGCATTTAATATTGACACAGATGGGTTTAGATGGTAGTTAATGGAAAGTTTGGTTACTTTGTAGTAGTAGTAGTTTTGTACTGAAAATCCAAAACAGACCATATGCTAAACAGAATATAGAACATAAACACAACAAAAACATTTGTGGAGACAAAAAAGAAAACATAAGTTACAGTTGTTGTTTTTTTTTAAATTGCTAATACACATTTTTGACAACAGAGGCCTGTACTACAAAGCGCGTTCAACATACCCAGGGTATCTTCTCGTTATCTGGCTTCTATAACCCTAACAACTGAGATCACGCTAAGCGGTCCTACGAAGGTTGGTTATTAGCGCGTTCACATGAACGGGGCGGGGTTTTTGCAGCATCTGACCAATCACAGACATGGACAAGTCCACAGATTTGCAGACAGACAGGCAGAGCGGCACATTTCACAAAGGAAGAGCAAACTATATTAGACAAATTCGAAGAAGTTAAACACTTAATCAGACTAAAATTAACACAGTTGAAGCTGCCAGATACAGGAAGAACAGCTGGCAAAAGAAAAAACTCCCGATGTGTGAACGTGTAAATTAACAGAATTATTAATTTAACGGAACACTCAAAAGTAAGATATACTCGTCTAGAAATAAATAGCTTTTAAATGTCTGACGGATGACTCGATTATACCTAATCACACCCAGTAATATCATTGTGGCGTGTATGAGTAGTTGAACCTTCTTTCAGCTGCGTCCCTCCTCTCAGGTGGTGGGAAACAGACTCAAGAGGAAGTTAAAAAATATGTATGAAAATATAATTCAAAGCTGTAAACAACCACAGCATAAATCCAGCTGTCCTTCCTTTGTCAGTTTAAACTGTGTTGTTTTTAGTCTGGATTATGACTTAAACCTCTTCATATGTGTGTAATATTATCATACGATCCGCGCACTGAGCTTTGATTGGTCAGTAGGCAGTGCTTTTATAGGAGTTGATCTCTTATCTGGAACATAACCTTCCATTGTTGTTGTAGACAGGTTCTCCCCTGTGGTCTTTTCAAAGTGCTCACATCCTGATTGATGAGTCGACAATCAAGCATGTTGGGCCAGGTGGCACTTGTATTGTCCAAATGGTCTATGGGTGTGTCATTTTGAATAGTGCTTTCAAATGACAAACAAGTGACTTCATGTCTGATTCATGTGTCTCATGTAGAGAACCGTGTGCAGTGTGTTACAAAAAGTTTCCGTGTTGAATTGCAAATTGGGTGCAAAGCAGAAAATGTGTTTAGAGTTTTGGAGACTTGAGCTGAGATTTTGCTCTCTGAGTGTCAAGTTTCAATAATTGTAATTTATGTGTCATGTAAAAGTGTTAGCAATTGAAAAAAAAAAAATAAAACTGTAATTCACAATATCAGCCTTCGTCCAGTTCACAGAGCACATTCAGAGCTGTTAGAAGCAATATGGATTCTGTGAGAGTAGGCGAGGTTAACCGGGGGAGGCTTATACAACAGTTCCATGAAAGTTAATTGCTCAGACACATGATGTGAACAGTTGGCTTGGATACCAGAATTATTATTATTACAGTAGAACAGTTGAATAACAACTATGCATGTATCCTAATGTTGCTATTGTAATTGAAGTCAAAGTCAAAAAGACCCTGATAAGGGAACTAAATAATTTCAATAGCTCAACAGGCATTCCAAAAATTAATTATAGGAATGTTAAAAAAACAAACTCATTGCTAAGACTTTGATATATTGCTGTTGAAGTTTCTTCACTTTGACTCGGCACTGATCTACTGTGTGCACGGATCCCTTCCCTCCAGTTTATCTCAAATTACTTTATAAACCTCACTATTTTTGTGGACTTTATTTAGCGTACTCTGTACGTTCTCTTTGGTCCAGATGTCAAGCAAACATCGGACTTCTGCAGAAGTCCAGGCCAGTCCTCTCCCACTCATGTCAACCTGTCGTTTACCTGTGTCCATCTCAACAAATGCCTGCACTGGCAGCCTGCGTTATGGTTCACCTGGAAACGGTCCGAGACCACCACTCATTTTTGGTCCGCACCAGAGTACGATTACTGCGTTCACAACCGCCTAAACAAGCCGCACCAGAGCTTGATAAACATTGACTAAGTCTTGGCTTGTGAAAACAGCCTTAAACATTCTTTCTGTAACATATGACCGAAATATTCAGGTTCTGCCTGATCTGTTCTGCCATAGAATAGGACCATACCGGGCTAGATGCTGATGTGACATACGCAGGTCGAGCACACACATGCAGAATTTATAGCCCCCGCTTCAAAACTTTTGCTTTTCTCTTATGAGATATTTAACACGATCAGCGTTGCTGTTCCGTCTACTCTAGCATCAAAAGGTAACAGCTGAGATGTGTGGAGTGGAGTGGAGTAGAGGCTGTTTACGTTGAATGTGATCATTAGCTCCAGAAGTGAAAGGAAAGGTGTCAGGTTGGGGCCTCCAGAGTCAACCCCGCTATACTCAGTGAACCAACCTGCCGTTCACCCCCTGAATGAAGATCTGCATATTTCAGCTGTCTTCTCTAATGCTGTATTCCTTTCACTCACCTGTCATGGCCGTCACAGAATGAAGGTTACGATGTAACCTTAGTTCTATAAGCACAGGCAAAGCCCTCTCTACTAGACTCCATGGATACAGTGGGTGGAGGCCGATAGATGTACACCCTGACACCACGTCAACCCAACCACACTGATCCAGACACCGCAGCCCAACTACTTCTTTATAACCTATAGGCCGCCACAGCAGAGAAGTAAGGGGCAGTAAAAGCCGTGGTAAAGATGGCTTACAGGTTTGGGTGGGAGCGGGGGGAAGTCCCAGCGAATCAAAGTCGATGGCGAGCTTCTGCGGACCGTGGAACTGCCAGACACCAAGGACACATCATCCTTTATATATTGCGGTAACGCACGTATTGGCAGTTTACATTAATGCAAATCTCAGTGGGCGAACGTGTCATTGGAGGAGAGTATTACCCATAGAGGACAGTAGAGGGCGGAGCCTGTGTGAGTTAGAACAGACAGAGGCACATATTTCATGCAGCAACATTGAAAACTGAAAAATAAAGAAGCCGGTGTAATTCTTATGAGTGTTGCCCGCGGACCTCCCGGAGAGTAAATTGCACTGTGTCAAATTGTTTGCTTGTATGCCAGAAAACAGCAACCGGCTATCTACTCTAACAATTCTTCCAGCTAGAGAAGGAATAATTGTTACAATATTTCTGCATTCTGTGTGCTGAAAAATACAGCTGAAGAAAGAGGGATCGGATGATTTTTTACATAGAAAACAAGTTTTGTCGGGGAGCGGTGAGAAAGAGAGAGAGCAAAAGATGAATATGCCAGAGGCTCCAACTCCGGGGACCTGGGGGAAGAGGATGGCATATTCAATGCCAGCATTTTCATGCTTTTTTATTCACCACCAGCATCTCTTGTATTGCACACAAAAGCGACCCCCCAGTCATATTAATCCACATTTCAGTGTCAGTTCTCTTTCATAGGGACTGCATAGGGATTTGCAATGACTCCAAGAAGAGAATGGCAGATGCGCAAGGAGCTGTAAAAATATATATGTGTGTGTGTGTGTGTGTGTTGGGGCTTAAATAAAAGGGAAATCCCACAACGCTGAGCTGGATAGCAATGTTTAAGTTGTACAGTTTAAGATGTACGATGCACCTTGTGTGCACGTTGGGGATGGGATGGCATTGGGAGAAGTGCTGCAGAGCAGAGCAGAGCAGAGCGGAGGAAGGCTCGCTGCCTGCTAATGAAGCCCTGAATTGCGTTTGATGAGTTGACGGCTGCTGCGTCCATGTGCTTGAACGTTCTCCAGTCATAGATTATCTTTTTTATGGTAAATGACACTTCCGCCCGAGAGAGACGGATGAACAGCCTGACTTTTTCTGACATTTATTTGTGTTGCTGTTTGGCATGATAATCACTTCCTGGCCATATGATAGGCAAGCTATCAAATCAGACCTCACTAACAGCAAAGTCACGCAAGGAGGGATTTCATCTCATTGTGCTGAATCGTGTTAAAGCTCAAAGCTTCATCTTCATGTCTAATTAGCCGGTAAATAATGCGATTGTAAGTGCAGGTCGCAGACAGCTCAACAATATTCAAGTTTTAGCGAGCATTAACGAGAAATGAGTTGACACAGTTGGCTTTGTTCATATAAGCACAGCAGATCACAACAGGAACTAAAGGACGGAGTTCAGTAGAACTCATCCTATCATCATCTTATTGTCGTCGTTGTAATGAGGACAACTGAAGATCACAAATGAAAGATATAATAATGTGGATAAAAAGGGATACAGGTGTTGCCTTTCTAATGTCCTCAGGCATCAGGTTGCCTGAGAGGATCAGCGCACAAATGACTAATAGAAATTCAGACGCATCTTCAAACTAGAGCTTTGCTCATAGAGCCCTGGGCGAGAAACCCACGGTGTACTGTTTTCAAAACCAGATAAAAGAGAAAGTAATACAGATTCAGGCCTATCCACATCCTGCTCAAAAGTTTAAAGCTACTAATTTAAGATGATTTTTTTTTTTATTTGGATTCTTGTAAAGAGCCTCGCTGCTCCGTCACTTTCAGTTTATTTTTATTCACAACACAGTTAAGATAAAAGTGCAATCATAAAACATAAAGGAGACGTGAAATGGGACACCCTGATGAGCTGAAGCTTGAGAATAGGGGCCAAAACACGAAGCAGACAGTAAACATATATTTTAAATATTAACACGCCGTCTAGATTTGAATAAGTATAATACAGTAACATTTACAATGTCCAAACCACTTAAACTTGCAGAAGGCAGTATATTTTTGGCATCATTGGGTGAAAATTACATAATAACCTTTCAGCATATTGTAATTCAAGTGATCTGAGAGACTTCTGCACCTCCTCATGGCTCTGTTTACAGGCTTTAAAACATCTAGCCTGAAGACTTTGGCCAAGCACAGGTCATTTCAGAGAGAGAGCGCTCCGACCAAATGGTCAAACTAGGCAGCACTGATCAAATATGAATCAATATTCTGTTAGTGTAATGCCTATTTCTCTCCTCAAATGTTTCCAGAATCATCTTGTAGAGTTCTGTTTAGCTGTAAAATAAGTTTGCTCCGGCTGCTGGGCGATGCTTGGTATTTCCTTAACTGATCTCAACACGGCTGCTGGGTCACAAACTTGATCAGCGCTGCCTAGTTTGATCGGAGTTTGCAGAGTGATTGATAGCAGGCTCATAGACGGCAGACTCCAGATCGGCTCTGATTGCTTGTTTTCCTCTGGTCTGTGAAATCGTGCAGATGCCATAAGGAGCACCGGAGGACACAGAGGCACATGATTTTTTTTCAGATAACTGGTCTCATGCACTACTGTCAGGATATAGTGACTGTTTAGTAAAATGTATTTTTTTTTTTAAATCATATTTGCTCCAATTCTACCCACTGCAGCTTTAAGACTAACCAGAGACCCTAAAAACAAATTAACCTAACCTAATCCCAAAACATTTATTCCATCAGTCGTCCCATTCTAAAAAGGGAAGATAAAGATGAACACAGGCTGAGAACATCTAATGTTCAACACATATTGTTCTTCATCTTCCTCTACTTGTTCCTCTTTTCTTTCTACCTCAAGATGATTTGCACCTCAGATACTGCAAGTTCTAACACAATCAAATTCAAGTGACATATTTTAAATGATCCCCACTACTAATGCAAAGAAATGTGTTGAACCTCGACAATCAGTTTCTGTTGCCCATTTCATTAATTTAGCCCAAAATCCATAGTTACAGTCTGCACTGTACACGACAGCATCCTTTGACCTTCCTTAGACCCCCCCACTCAAAAAAAGAGAGGAGACCTGAGGAAGAGCAACGGAGGAGGGATCCCTCTTCCAGGACCGACAGACGTGCAATAGATGCTGTGTGCACAGAGTAGACAAAAGTTATACAGTTACAACATGGAGAAACAGAATGACAATATTTGGTAGACAGACTGTAAACATAAAGTCGGCTATATGAAGAATCCAAGAGGATGCAAGCCACAAACGTTGACTGCTGCTGTGTAACTGCTCGGACCGCAGCCACACAATCTCCTCTGGAAAGAGGACAAACACACACATACACAAGAGACAGACTCGAGGACACCTTTCAAACAGAGGGACAGAGACAAGGACAAATCTGTTGTGATCTCTTTTCACCATGTTTTTTTTTTTTTTTCTTTTCAGTCAAAGCCCGCTTTTTGTACCATTTCTCTCGCCAGGCCAACCTCATAAATGACATGGTGGTCATGCTTCATAGCACCACCACCAGGCCAAACTCACATTAGTATTAGAATTTAGCTTTAAAACATGTAAAGAAGAAGGATGCATGATTCTAAACAGGAAGGTTTAGAATCAGCGTCCCTCGTTCTTCGCAGACAGATCATTAAATCAGCTAAATAAAATAACAAACATCACTCAACCCCATCGCCTACTATTGTCTATATTTGAATGAACCTCTCGCTTGCCTTCCTGCGTTATCATCCACGGCCGTGCAGTTCAGCGGATGAGATCGGCGCATGATGCGTGCATATAAAGACATACTGTAGATATGAAACAGTTTTGTATGAATACAGATTTCGGAGGAGACCAGCGGCGTTGCTAAAAGCCTGCCCTTTCAAAATTACTTTCTTGAAAAAGCCATATTGACATACCCGGTGTGAAAGCTTGACAGGCCTAGGTGTTTAGTGAATGTTTCATATGTCTTTTTTTTTAAATCCTACCTCATTTTTAATCAGAAAAAGTCTTGCACATTTAATGCAAGACATTACGAGAGTGTCAACACTAGATCAGTTGTTACAAGCAAATATACTCATGTGGGATCAGTTGATGAAATAAAAGCAATAGCTCATCCATGTGGAGTCCTCGCATCAGTCAGTCATTGTAGACTCACGCTGAGGACGATTAAAAATAGTATGGTTACTGTCAGAGCACTGATGATAGGAAAGAAATCTGGAGACGGGATGGTGAGTCAGAAAATTGGATGGAAATGAGAAGCATAGATGTGATTCATTGTAGAGCATGAATACGATTAAATGCTGGCTAAGGAAGTGTTTTGACTGAGAAGAATAAACGGTGGACAGTTGGGGGTCAAATGAAACACAGATGGATCGGATGCATACGCGACGGCTGGGTGGACTCGTTCCAGGGCCATTTAAATAACCTTGGTGAGTTCACAGCCACTCTGGAGCATCAGTTCAAATAAAAGTTGTCCACAAATTCCATATAAGTTTGGCACTATTCATACTTATTAAATTGTGCCCCCACTTATACTGTTCCTCTTTGTGATCAATAATTAAGTTGTCCCTTTATGTCACATACTGCACCACTCAATGGAGCCATTAACAAAGGCGTCTCTGTTCAGAGCAGAGTATTACGATGTGCATAATGGTCCTGCTGAATCCTAATGCAGGGACAAGTCAGATCTACATGCATCAAATGAAAGATGAGCACAGTATTAGAAAAGCCTCTGCCCACAATGGGGATAATGGAAAAGAGCGGCGGTGTTACAAACTGACATTCAGCAGTGAACCAAAAGCTGCTGCAACTTTTCCTTTGTCATCGTCTGCAGCCGTGTTTCCTGTCGGAGTATCCTGCAGCTTTTTTCCCCATCTAGAAAATTACAAATTATCCACTTCAAAATAAAAAAGTAAAAGCAATAAAAACAGGAATCCATTCAGTTCTCTCTTCAGAACTTCTTCGTTTTCACTCAAAAGTAAACCTGCATTGAAGCCACTTCACTGGGAACTCATTTAGAACTCAAGCCAACATTTCCTCACATGAACAATCAAATAGCCTGAACTGAAATCTTGCTTGCTTGTGTTGGGGACATTTTTCTCTGCAGAAAAATATCTGGGTTGTCACTTTTAAATTCACTGATTAACAGCTCAGAGTGCTACGTGTAAACTCCAACAAACCACCACTTGAATATTTCTGTAGCATTAAAGGGGACATATCATGTTCATTTTCAGGTTCATGCTTGTATTTTGTGTTTCTACTAGAACATGTTTACAAGCTTTAATGTTAAAAAAAAACAACTTTATTTTCCTCGTACTGTCTGTTTGAATATACCTGTATTCACCCTCTGTCTGAAACGCTCCGTTTTAATGCATTTCAACGGAATGGCAATGGAATTGCGTTGCTAGGAAACAGCTTGGGTCCATGTTTACATCCTGTCAGCTTATGTCATTCACTTACACTGCAAAAGGAAATAAACTGGGACACATTTAGTATGTTTACATTTAAAACTGTGAAATGGTGTAAATATTGTAGATTTGTGACATCACAAATGGACAGAAATCCTAACGGCTTGTTTCGGACGCACAGTCTCTGAATACGGGCTGTGTGTATTTCTCCATAGATTGAGTGTTTTGATACTTTCACAGTATTTATATATCACTTAAACCTGTTTTATAATATAAAAGACATACACTTTTTACAATATGGGACCTTTAAAATGGGCTGCCTCAACCAACTGCTATGCATATACCATTACAATGTGTGCTCCTTGATTGCTAGTTTTAACGCCATGCAAGACATCTCAAATGATAAATCACTATTATTCCTTAACAAACACCTACAAAGCAGGTCTCTGTGCTGTATCTGATGTGCAAATAAATCCACTACAAAGCCATGTTTATTAAATTAGAGCATCACAGAGTGCACCAGAGTTTCCTCTGAGAGTTAAGTCCAGTCCAATGCTCTTTTCCTCATCTGATCCCACTATAACAGTTAACAGTGTTTACTGCCACACGCCCACAGGAGCAGTCGGTGGAGCTGATTAGAAAACTGTCTGATGAGGGTAAAGGATGAGCCTCTAGACCTCCATCATGTGGACTGTGCCTGCAGACAAATCCACCGAACTTCATAAACAAACTCAATCAATTGCGACAAGAGGACCATCTGAGTGGGCCTGCTCTCTCAGCACAAGAGACGAGACTGTTTTCAATCCGAGGCGTTGAATAGTTGTGGGTATTCCCTTGGATAACTACAATTTCTGACCAAGCAATCATGAGCAAAAAGCAGTTGCCGTGTGAGATGAACTTCAGCCATCAAGGTGTTTCTGCATTAGTGAAGATAAGGGTAATAAGGAGGAGGCAGAGGTGTGGACATAAGTCACAGGATTTGGGTTCAATTCAAATTTGTATTTAAAGTTTTTAAATTTAAAGCAAAGTTGCATTAGAGGAACTAGAAGTGCACTCGGAGAGCGCAGACCTCCGCCAAGGCAGGTTTCATGTACGTCGTTGCCCCCCACGACTTCAAGACTCCAGATTACAAGACTGCAATTTGTGTACTGTGAACAATACAGCGGTCTGAAGCAGTGGCGTAGGCAGAAATCACAGTGTGGGTGGGCACAGATAAAATCAGGTGGGCCTGTCCTGTCCAAGAACAAACATCTACTTATAAGACTCTAAAAGGCATTATGTTAACTACAATAGGAGCCATGCACCACAGTTTAATCCTACAAGCCTTCTACATCATCATCATCAGAGGGAATGTTACAGGTCACCTGACATGTATATTTATCTTCTGTCCTCACTCTTGTTCAGCTTTGTTCACCTTGTTTTTAGCTGCATTTCTATTTCCGTCGTACGATGAGAGCAAAATAACCAGAGACAAACTCCTGGTAGCTGTTGTGTGTAGGTCTACTCATACCTGGACAATCAAGCTGATTCTGATCCAACAAGACAAACAGAAACAGCATAGCATAGCATAGCATAGCACATATTCACACACACAGCTGGCAGCAACATCAGCATAAAACCCAACAAACAATAATAATGAAATTGGCCATTAGTCCATAAATGATCTTACTGTTGATGATTCCAGCAGGAGACGACGGGGCTTCTTGGTGTTGAACACTGAAATGACTTCATAGTCCCTTTCAAAGGTGAGCAGGGACAAAGAGTTCAGTCTGATGTGATGCCCTGATGACAGTTTTTATCTTTCACCAGTAGGCCTTGTTCTGGGTCCAGTACTGAAGTGTATCTGTAGCAACAAAGAAAACCTACAACAAGTTACACAATGATGAAGCCAACTAGGGCACTAAGGCTACTGATTCAACTGTAGATCACAGCTTTAACACAAAGGTTTGGAGGCCGAGGACAGAACAAGGCTGCTGTCAGACTGCTGTCAGACTACCTGAGCATTTTAAACTGCAGAGATGATGGTTGGACCAATCAGCAGCCTACACACCCCAGACCAAACCCAAACCTCCAGCCAATCAGAGAGAGAGCACCTAGATGGGAAACAAAGATCCTCACCAGACAAAGACACTCACTCTCACACAAACCACAGCCACATTGCAATATACGGTTGAGAATGATAGATCATAGAATATGATCTGCTATAAAGAAATAACAGACGGCTGTGATTAACCAATCAGAATCAAATATTCAACAGAGCCGTGTAATAATCCTTGTTAAACTCTCCTGAAATGTGTAAAACCATAAACCAGCACTCAGTTATAAAATGATGGAAAGTCCTCCTCATTCAATCGTGTTCTCCTGTCATAAAACTAAAATGGCCATTTTTTATTTATCTGTAACATAACTCCCATAAAACTGAGCAATGTTTCATGTCTGCACGCCACAGAATGAAAAGAGACTATACAACAGCCAGCAGAGTAATATAACGGTGGGGACTCGGCCATCGGGAGGACAGAGATAATTTCCAGTCCGGCCGGCTGAATGAGACGATGCAGAAAGAGCAATGTGGTAATCTGTCTTTTCTGTGCCAGGGCCTTTGTGAAAATAATTTAAGAGAAGGACCTGCGGTGATAATCTCTCCTTATTTGATTACTGATGAGCCTCTCCACATTTGGGTGTGGGGGCTGTTTATCTATCTCTAAGGTGTCAAGTAGGATTTAAGACAGGAAACCGCCCTGCATGTGCTCCACGACTTCTATTATTCCAAGAAAGACCACCAGGAGTCACTTTTTAAGTTAAAGGTCATATTGATAACATTTTTGATGTAGGGTTAGAAGTTGGAAGATACCAGGTGTTCACTTCTAGCAAGGCTTGTGAGCCACCAGCACAACGGCGTTGGTATCACGAGGTATCGTCAGCGATCAAGTTGAAAAAAACAGATAAATGGTTGAGTTTGACACTGGTGTCTCCATCAGGCTGCAGGATAAGTGAATATTTACAGTGGCAACAAGTGGCAACTGACGTTAGCACATATTAGCTGTCTCAGCTTAATCGCCCGAACAACAAATATAAATACAATTCGGCATATCTATGTATGGATCAAAAAGCTTGGGACATAATCATTCCTATACCCCGGTTAAATAATTTGCTTATAGTAATCAGGTACTCTGCTTACAGTGTTCATTTTGGGAGACAAGATGTGGGAAAACAGTTTAAAACTGTTAGACTAACTTTAATCCCTTGATACTTTGCGTCGCCGACCGTCTGCTTTCTGGTGCTGCGTGCACGTTGATATCATGACGGGAAAAGGAAGTCATTTTCTCTGAATGAAAAACGAATGTGCACGGGGAAAGCACTTGTGGTTGAAGCCGCCCTCGTCACATGGATTGATACCTGGTCACGTAACGTCCCCAAAGTTAAACTTTGCCGACTGGCTGCTCGGCACCGCAGCGCCGGCAGTACATGCAGACCGGTGCCCGTCACCCTCCATACCGTTACCGGGTAAGTGAGCGAGGAGCCCCGCTGGTTTCCACTGCAGTTTCCTCAAACAATGATGAAGATGAAGATGTGCATCAGAGGGGATTTAGAAGTGGGTGGCCAATTGAACCAGAATTGGTGATTGTTGTAAAGACGGTTTCGGTGAGTTTTATTTTGTGTCTGTCTAGCTGAATCAATTGTGTTTTACAATGCCTCTTCAAATGTGCATTTCCACACCATTCATGTCAGTAATAGCCTACATCAATTAATTTCAGTTCATGTATATACCCCTGGACTTTAATAGCTCATACAGTAAGATTTCTGCTCATGTTTAAAATCTTGCACATTCAAAACATGTCCCATACATCCGTGTTCTCTGAGAAGTCGACAATACATTTGTTATATTCTGAGGAAAAACTTGTGATATTACAAAAGTAAAGTCGAAATTTATTGAGAATAAAGTCATAATAGTCCTATAGTCTGCTGTGCATGACGTTATCGCTCTGCTGATGTATCCCCTTCAGACCGTCTGACAGACACATAATCCTGTTTGGGACTCTGGAGCTGTGGATGAGACGAAGTGGCTGTACGCTGCTCAGAGCGCTCTGGTTATAGAAATCACATATAACATCAAATAGTTTTCAATAGTTTCTTCTAATAGCCTTCTGTGTATATATATCACAAAGTACGATTTTAGTTTTCATATAGTTTCAGTGTGTAAAATCTCTGCAGTGAACACGACAGAGCACACCGGAGACGCCACGGTGACCGTCACACACACTCTGTCTTCTCCAGTCACCTCACCCAGCACGTCTTCACCACCACAGATAGCCGCCTTATTGGTAGCTGTCAGTTTCACACAGTTTCACATCAGACGGATGCAGAGAGACGGCAGGCTTTTTAGGAAATATTTACCGAGGTCCGGACCTCGGTGACCTCATAGCTGGATACGGCCACGATCTTGTGTGTCTTCAGGGATGATGCAGAATGGGTGCAGACTACAGATTTGTGGTTGCTCTCTTCTGACATTTGATGCTTGAATTACAACCTCATGAAACATGCAGCAGTCTAGTACATTTACAAAGCTGCAGATTTTGTTCTGCTCTGGTATTACCATGTGGCCAAAAATGGATACAACTATTCCCATTTCTCAAGAATCTTTTTAGACTTGTTTACTTTAAAGGGGGCATGTCATGAAAAACTCACTTTTCCAGTACTTCCATTTTTGGTATCTGGAGTGCCAACCAACCCACAAACTGTGAAATAAGACAACCCTGAAAATGTTTTTACGCTGTCTAGAAAACGTGATTCAACAAGCCATTCAGATTTGGCTCCCCCTTCCTATGTCACATGCAGGCTCATGCTCAGGCTTAATGAGACAGACAGTATGAGAAACATGAAGTGTTTTTTGAGCATTAAAGCATATAAACATGTTCTAGTTCAGGGGTCAGCAACCTGCGGCTCCGGAGCCACATGCGGCTCTTTAGCTCCTCTCCAGTGGCTCCTTGTGGATTTTTAAAAATGGAAATGAATAACTGTTTTTTGTTTACATTTTCATTTATATTTATCATTGTTGTAGGTCTATGGTACGACGGTATGACGGTACGACGGAGCATTAGGGCCACATTGAGGAAAAAAAAAAAATCGGAGATTTTCGAGAATAAAGTCATAATATTACGAGAATAAATTTATAGGTTTACAAGAAAAAAGGTTGTAATATTATGAAAATAAAGTCATAAATTTAAGAAAAAAAAGTTGTAGTATTATGAGAATACAGTCATAATATTATAAAGTAGTAATTTTATGTGTTATTTTCTTTCTTTTCTTTTCTCTTGTAATATTACGACTTTTTTTCTCGTTAAGTTATGACTTCATTCTCGTGATATTATGCTCTTTGGCCCTCACTGCATTAGACTTATATACTATATACTTAGACTATAAACTGTGTTACCTTTGTCACAATGCTGAAATGTTTTGCAGCTCCAGACAGATGTTATTTATTTTTTTGCCTAAACTGGCTCTTTTGATAGTAAAGGTTGCTGACCCCTGTTCTAGTTGAAACCCAAAACATAACCTGGAAATGAGCTTCATATGTCCCCTTGAAGACTTTCAAACACGGGTTATAGAGCCGTGAGAAGCTGTGACTGGCTAGTATTTCTGATTGGTCGGCCTTACGAGACTATAGCTGCCACTTACAGATCATGTTTCTCAGTTACTCTCCTCTTCGTCTGCTCCCTCATGAAATGTAACTTCCAGTGACCGTCTCACCAGCACGCAAAATAAGCCCAAGTTCCGCCTGTAGGGATGATAGCAGCCAGACAGGACCCTGACTTAAAGATGGATGATGCAAGGAAGCTTCCGAGCGCTCAGCGGTAGAATTGGACCTGGATCAGTCATGAGTCATTGAGTTTGCTCAACTGCCGCAGGAAAAGATCTTTTATTGGGTTTTCTTGATTAAACAGATGATGCTCTCATTCAAGACTGTTGGTGATGTTGGACACTTAAAAACTGGATGACTATGCGGAAGTCACAACTCGCCAATTTTTGCTGTACTAAGCACCTTTTCCAATTTCCAGACTTCAAAAACTCAGAAATCATAAGTTCTCCTAACCTAACCTTGTCTTCTCAGTGGCTAGTTCCAGTCCAGCGTTCTCGCTGCTGTTAAAGAGAAAGTTAATGTATTAGGTTTTCATTCTTTGTCCCCTGTGGCTGGAGAACATCACTCAACTCCAAAATGTAATTTGGGCAAAGACGATCTCATTTAAGCTGACTTGAAATTGCTGTTGCAGCCCTACCTTGTGATTTACACTGAAAAGACAAGTATATTCAACTTTAAAATAAAATCTAACCTCTATGGGAAGATGAGTTTGTGCAGAAGTCAGCGTCGCACACCACAGTTTGGATATATATATTGATCTCCAGCTTCAGTAAGTCTTCTATGTGAGCTGTTCATCATTTTCATCCAGTGTGCTATTACCTACAAACCTTGACGGACAGCTGGCATTAGGTACAGTCATCAATGTGTTCAGTAGCAGAGGTGGGAGAGAGAGCATACATCCGTGATGTCTGTGAGCTCACAGCGACTGATCCTGGATTTGATCCCCAGCTGCAGTCGTTTCATACATGTGGAGAGAAATGTGCTCATACATGATGTTCACATGCATGAGTCCTGAGACGTGCAGATCCGGTTCAGTGGAGACTCTAAATTGTAAATCCATATGAGTTCTCCTTTCAGTGGACAGTCCAAAGTGTTCTCTAAATGAAAGGAACATGGAGCAGGTAAATCGATGTATAAATAAATGCATTAGCCTTCAAGAGCAACACAAATCAACTTGAAGGTAGAGAGGCTCTTTGGCATTACACATTTCATTCACTTCCCCCCCACTCTGTGTGTCGGCTCTATCATTAGGAAGCAGAATTCACCGAACATCGGCTTGTTCCCCACTAACAGGGAACGTGAGCCAGACCATCATGAGACAGGTTAGTATGTGTTGTCAAAACACAACACACACTGCGTGACTGCAGACGGCCCGACTTGCTCCACAGGAGATGATCTTTCTCCACTATAACTGTTTGCCTTCATTTGTCACATTGTATTATTGATATGCAACAAGGTATATGCATCGGGGAATAAAGCTATATCCTCTTTGTTAACAAGAGGAACATTTCTCTCCACTCATTTTTCTCACTTTTCTGTTGTGTTCTGCCGGAGCGCTGCCGAGGGTTGTTGTCTTGTAATGTTTGAAACACATTTAGAAAGCCTAACGAGATGCCTCATTTAACACTCTGTCTGTGTCTGAGAGGAGTGGAATATGATCTTTCTGACTGCAACAACAAATTCTACTTCTTTTTGTTCTTTTAGCATAATGAGGCAAGAGTCTCTGTGTATGTATTTATGTATTTTTACCTCACGGGTCCTATTATGTGACGCTCTGTGCAGGTTATTATTGTCATTGGAACATATCAAGCTTAAAGCATGTTTGAAATGTTTAACTCATAATGTACGGAGCATTGACGTTCAGTTCATTACTTTATCTTTATTAGTCTCTGTCACTCTCATGCCTCATTTCACCTGGGAAGAAAGCCTTTCCATATAATCTTACTTATCCTCCTACTGAAGGTGTTGTCACCCATTTTCCTCCCAGAGAGGAGGCAACAGACTCGGCCATTTTCAAAGATTTGAGCTGTGCGCCCTCTGCTGCCTCTTCCTGAAATAGCGCCTCTGAAGAGGCTTTATCTCAGCAAATATGATTACACCAAAATGTGTGTAGCTCTGGGATTAAACACGCCTGTTTCAACTGGCAGGAATCAATTGTTCCTCCTCGTTTTTGCATAACGCACCACTGATTTGTTTGTGATGTGCATGTTGTGCATGTTGGTAAATTGTCAAATGTGCCAGTGAGATCCCAGAAGGCTGGTTTACCGCGGCTCCTGTGTCAATATTTGCCCTTGAAATGGAGTTTTGTCATTTCACATGATCTGTGCAGGCTGATCTCTCTGCCTCTGTACCTTCCTGTGCGTGTACCGCCGTTTGTGTTCAGATGTGATGTGAAAGTTATTCAACAGCGGCAGCAGCACATTGTGAAGGTGGAATAAAGCTGAGCATACATACGCCTCTCGAAGGTATTTTTCATGCACTTTAGAAGCAGCTTGGAGTTAATGGGAGCTGTGAGGCAGGCATTACCTAGAATAATGACTCGCAAATGGGTTGAAATAGTAAACAGTATATCAAATGAAAGTAGACAGAGAGACATGATGAGATGAGGTAAAAGCTCTGTAACAACAGAATGATGCTCTCTGATTCCCGGGGGAAATTACAGGGTGAAATGCCCTCTAAATTCAGGCTGAAGTTATGTATTTGTTTTTGTATGTTTTGGCTGTGATTGGCACTATACAGTAGTTTAGGAAAAAAATACAAAATGAAAAAAAAATCTATAAAGAAGAATATTTTTCATTCTCATTCTGCGTTGTGTTTTCCGTCTTCCGTGATCCTGCTGTTCTCCGATCAATGCTCTTCACTCTCTGTGAGCATCCCGTTACTCGGAAGAAATCCACTGCTTCCACTTTTTTTGCAGAATTTATAATGTTATTTCTTCACCATCTCATTGTTGTTCTCTTTTTCCAAACCTCTCCAGCCAATATCAAGATAAACTATAGGAAAGATGAAGTGATTAGATTTAACCTTTAGTGACCACCTGCAGGAAACTGACTTGCTGATGCAGCAGAGAAAAGAACAGCAGAAAAGAAGCAACAAAAAAACTACAGAGGACATTACATTAAGAAAACACACTGAAGATATTAAGATAATGCATCACAACAGACAATTTTATAGGCTTTAGGGGTTGTATAAGAATGCAGTGGTAGCCGTTTACAGATGTGAGAACTGTAAAGAACACAGCGAGCACACCCCCAGAGAAATGTTGAGAAACATTAAGCAGCTCAAATACTAAAGACTATACACTCAGTGACCTCTTTATTAGGTACACCAGTACACTCTAATGCAATCCAATAGAAATGTTCTGCCATAAAGTTTACTTTTATGATGCCTGTAATGTTCAGATTTGGTCGACACTGTCATAGACGTGTTAATTAAACTCTATGTTTTAGCACTGAGGTCATTGTTGGTGATGTTGTACTGGACAACATTATATTGAGAGGTGTTTCTAATATTCCAAAGTGTTTGCTATATGGGTATATGGGTCGCTATATCCTGACAGTAGAGCATGAGACCAGTAATCTGAAAAAATCATGTTCCTCTGTTTCACACTGATCTGCATTCAGCTCTTAAAGCTACATTAATGTTTTCATCTGCATCATGAAGTCCAAAACACGTTTTCTAAAAGCTCTTCAGTCCAACCTGTAAACACAATTTGACTCCTGCTTTAATTTATATACAATAAACAGTGGAACTATATGAATGAGGGCGACATCGTGGACATTTCAACACGAGTAGTTTGGATAAATCAAGTTATATAAACTGCAGATACTGGTTGGCTATTTTCTATATACTATATAGACTACTATATAGGCTAAACAACAAAATGAAACGTTGGTATTGTCTGATTTTACTTGCTCTTGGGTTGGGGTCAGCAAATTTATTTATCCCATGAATTGGTTGTATATACATCTGGGAAAAACCTCACTAAAAATACGTTAACAACAATTTCAAAACTCCTCCTCAATGAATAATAATAATAATAATAATGCTCAATAATTCATTAATTAATGTTTGTTCCAGTTTTATGACGAGAACAACTTGACACACAGCGCTGAGCTGCATCTCAAATGAATCCAAGCTTTCAGATGATGCACACCACATCACTGTGACATGTAGCGTTGACCTGTTATTTCACCCCCCTAAAAAAAGACAAAAGCGGGTCTGTTGTGGGTCTCAGAGGGTTAAAAGATCGTGGCCTCTCTCTTTTGTTACCACTTCATAAAGGGGGAAAAAGCCACTACATCAATATGTGTTACATGCAGACCCATTGGGGAGTTTAGTGAAGAAGAATATGAACAGTACAGAGAATGCCCAACCAAAGTAATAGACGAATAAACATGTACAGGTGCACAGTAAATCAGATCTTGTGAATTGCAATTCACCTGCTGTCACTCGCAGTAATAAATATTTGAAACAATCTCTAAGCTGTTCTCAGAGAAATCGATAGTGAAGCAGATTTGGTGAAAAAGACTTTTAGTACAGAATGAAGGCGAAGAATGCAAAAAGAAGCATTTGAAGGATGCCGACACGTGAACTTTGCTCTGCTCTGAGCGGGCCTCTCTGTATTATGACAGGGCCAGCCACGCTGAATCAGCTGATTCAATAGGCAGCGATTTTCAAGGTGCTTAAAGGCTTTTCTTATGATGCCCTGCTGCGTCCTGTATCTATTTACACTGTCAGCCGAGGCTTCATTGCCTGAATGAAAACACCGAAAGACTTCAAGAAATCAAATCTATTTGATTTGTACAGCGCGTTAAAAAACAACCATAGTGGACCAAAGTGCTTTACAGCGGCACAGCAATGATAAAGAGACTTTATTAGAAATCAACAATAAAAAAGAAATCATAATAAATAACCACTAAGGAAAGGTACGCAGAACCATGTTTAGAGAAATGTACCAACGATGAGAGGAAAGTTGAAATAGGTGAGCTCCAGTATTTCACCAGGAGACAGCTGATCAATACCAGAAATGGGATGGATGTGTTTCCACTAAACATTGACTTTAACTGTCTTTCTTGTCTCAGTTAGAGACACCTGAGAGCTCAAAGAGCTGCTGATGGTGTTGCTGTTCCCACTCGTCACCAACAGAGGTCAATACAAATCTGTCAAAAATAACTCAACCTCTTTGATTTCCCTCAGCGAGACAAACTAAAACCCTGAAGATGACTCTGATCATTCTGTTTTTCTTTAAACATTATAGAAGAACAGAAGAAGAAGAAGAAGAAAAAGAAGAAAAATATTAAAAAGATTACAGCACTTTTCCAAAACAGTATTTCCTTTAACCTGTTAAAACCAAACAACACGTCGTGTGAAAAGCATTAACACAGAAAGAAAACATTAATACATAATACATATAAAGCATGAAAGGTTAAGAGAGCAAGTAGCAGTTTGACAATCAAATATAAATTTAAAGTTATATACTGGAACTATCTCCCACCAGGCTCAATACTGATGCTGATACCTGGGCGTTTGATATCGGCCGATCACCAAGTACCGATCCGATAACAGCGTTTAATCAATAATTGATTCATAATCTGTATGCCTCTCTGTGTGGAAGAGACTGGGATCATCCTTTTAATGTGTAAAGAAACATCAGGCTTGAGTTAAACATCGCTTTCCTAACTTTGTTAAACAAAATGTAACAAATAAATACATAGATATACATTTTTGTTATTATTTTTATTATTATTATTTATTATTAAAATAATAAATTTTGCACCAGCAACTTGGTAAAAAAAAATCCTCAGAAATTAGCAAGAATAACAATTCAAGTGTAAAGATTTTTAATGCAGCTACAAATTGGTTAAAACTTAAAAAAAAAAAAAAAAAAAAATTGCAGTATATAATGTGTATAAACATAGAATTGAATTGAGTAGATCAGCCCCATTGTCACCGATAACCGATCCAGCTGTCTGAGTCGGTATCGGTCCGATATCCGATCCGGTATCGGTGCCCAGCCACCAATATTTAGCTCAGGCCCATAACTTTCCCTAAAACCAGTTCTCATTTTTTACATTTCTATTTGTGTAGGGATTTAACAAATGAGATATAACATGCTAAATAGTCAAATGAGATTAAAGGTGCTAAAAGGCAGATTTTAAGCCCGGCTAGTTTCTCCCTCTGTTTCCAGTCTTTGTGCTAAGCTAGGCTAATCAGCTGCTGGCTCTATAGTTTCATATTTAGCATTTAGAGTGGAATCGATCTTCTCATGTAAATCTTGGCAAGAGAGCAAATAAGCAAATTTCCCAGATGTCAAACTTTTCCTTTAATATAATTAGCAGCAGACTAAGAAAAGTCATAATTAGGCTTTTACATCAAAGAAGAGTTTGGATATCCTCGCTAACATCAGAGCAGTCTTGCTTCTTTACTGTGTCCAAGTGAATCTGATTTACAGACCTGTATTCACAGCAGACATCGCTGTAATAACATTAACTTTAGCTACATTCCAGCAATTATTTCAATGCAACGAAGCAATACGAGTCCGTGTTTGACAAGTCTAAATGTCTGCAGCGAGGAAGCGATATTCAACTTTTGCTTTTTCCTTGTGCCAAAGCAGCGTTATGTAAATGCTTCCGTTTATGTATCTGCTCCCTGCCCCTTCTTCTAATTTATACTATCCTCCATCTCTCATCTTTCCAGCCTGACTCAGCCCCGCTGTTCTCCTCGGCCCACTTTCCACACAGCCTCTGTGTGTAATCTCATTATCGACTTGCCAGTGGAAAAGGGATTTATTTAATGTATTTGAGGAACAAACTACCAGAAGCTTAAAAAACACTGTCTCCTGGGGTTCAGGGTGTTGTCTGTTTTTTGTTTTTTTGCATTGTTTCCCTAAACCATTTCAAGCCAAAAGCTAAGCCTGTTTGACTCCCACTTTCAGATTTGACGTGGCTGCCAGCAGCAAGTCATCACAGGAAGACAGATGAAACCTGGAGGAAGAAAAATGAACTGATTAACTCGTAGTCACTTTATTCCCGGAGCACCTGCCAACGACTCCCATAATGCCGCTGTCTGCTCTCCTCAGACGTTTTTTAGCATTCATTTCACATTAGAGGAATGACACACATCCTCCTATGGGAGCCCTTCCTCCACGTCAAATGACAGCTGTGACGACAAGATGAACTGAAAGTTTCATTAGAGTGTGTATGTTAACGTTAATGGGTAAAAGGTCTGGTTGTTTCCAGACGTGAGCGCTAGATTCCAGTCTCAGCCGGATCTGCAGCAAAGCAGATCACTGCAGAGAAGCCTTGACTAAGGGGATTTGAAGGAGAGGCACTGCACGGATATCTTATCCCTCTGCTTTTAAACTGGATGCCTAATTGGCCCGTCTGTGCTCTCAAACATGCAACTTTTCAAACATGCAACTGTGGATTCACCGTGTTGTTACAGCTGGTGGAAATAGGAACTTTTGCTTTTTATCAGATCGACTGACAATCAAGATATCGTTGATTAACAGGTCGGATGGATCGCAGCCATTTCCAACAAAGGAAACTCCCACGAAGTGTTTTATACAGAAAGAAGATGAATTGGAGTACGAGCAGTGACGGTGGTTAAACAAAAAAAAGACAGAAAATCAGTAGTAGAAGACACCATAGATTGATGATTGATGGAACATCAATGTTGAATCTCACTTTCACTCTCCCTGAAGTGAAGAAATAACATGCTTCGACTAAAACTTAGATTTTCTACAGCATTAATAACCCTCATCCAAAGGACTATACCGACTCGGATCACTAAAATACTCAACACATTATTAGTTATTTAATTAAACTATTACTAAAACTATTATTACTACTATTATTATAATTATTTTAGGAAAGTTACAGCTAATTTGCATATTGTGTAGAAACGAAAATAGACCGAGCACATGTGGAGATCTGTGTCTGTCTCCTTCACATTGACTGACAGGACCCCCCAGGACCCCAATACATTGGTTTTTATTAAAAAGCACTAATTAAAACAGATACAGAAACAACAATATGAAGTCATTAGGAACAAACTGATTGACAAAGTCGTGAACAATTGGAATGATAGAATAAAGCACTTGTGAGATACGACTAAAAGTAGACTAAGAAGCCATCTGCAACGATTGAAACTGTACCAGTTCCCTGCATGACTTGTTTGCTGTATCTCAAAGTCTCGGTCATGAAAAAGATAACCTCTCCTACAGTGAAACAGCTCCTCTGCAATCTGAATCCTGCAATCCCTTAATGATGCTTTTAAATATATTCATTCCTCGTGCTCTAGTCTGCAGTAAAAAGACATTTTAATGACATGGCATCTGTAGAAGTGTCTTCACTGAAGCACTACAGTCACAGAAATCCTGTACAATGTTGTGGGAACCACAATTAGGTCATAAAGCATGTCTGACATCCTGAATAATGTCCATGTCCATTAGCTCTTCTTTGCTAATGACTGTGTGGCAGATTTGGGAAGTTGTAGGATATACTCAGGTATCTAAAAATGTCTATATTCATCATTTTGTGGGCCATATTTTGAAACTTTCAGGACAATGGAACGTAGCTCTTTATCTGATGATCCTGAAACACAAACACTTTTATAAGTAATAAGATAAGATAAGATATTTCTTTATTAGTCCCACAGTGGGGACATTTGCAGCGTACAGCAGCAAAGGGGATAGTGCAGAAACAAGAAGCATCAGCAAAAAACAAAAATCAAGATACAACATAGTGCAAAAAGCAAAACAAAAGTAGACAGACATATAAAATATGAACAATTTAAATAGAAGGAATATTAAAATGTGGAACAATATATACAGTTTTGACAATAAAACAGGCTATTAACACAATTGCACAGGCGGAAATATGATATTGCACAGTGATTGGACATGCCTTAAAGTATTGCACAGTATGATAACATGCCTCATCCATAAGATGCAATGAATTAAATCTTCAAATGTTATAAATAATTAAAATAACCTTCGCCTCGCCTCTACCGTTGGTTTTCATGATGAGCAGCATTTGAGTCCAGGACTAATTTCCTTATGGGGATAAGTATTGTATTGTATTGTATTGAATCACGTCCTAATTACTCTTCCTATATGAAATGCAAGAGCAGATGGGTTAGATACTCAGTTGGATTAATATTGAATATGTGTGAAGTTGATTTGCTGATTATAGTTGTGGGGATGTTTGAACTCTGAAGAATATGTTCCAGTTTCACAGATGAAGCACCAGAGGGCACTCCTGCTAAAGCTCTGAAGATGGATAGAGCAAGTTTACACTTGGGCCTGCTGAACATACCCCTTGGTTCCATCTCATGGAACGAAGTCTGCTATTGATCATTCTGTGTGTTTTACCATAAATACACACATTTTTTATTTACACATACATCTGCAACTGAACTCACAGATCAAGTCACCTTCAATCAATCAGACATTTGAGTTATTAAGGTAACAACAATAAACTTCTTTCCCTTCACTGTTTTGTAGTAATGGGAAGATTAAAACTGGCAGTGATCTCTTCTGAAGCCCTGATAGTCTGTCTATCACGATATCATCAATATGATCAGCATGGACATATCACCAGAAACATCTCCTCAGAAGAGATGAAACATAAATATAGAACTGTATACTCAACTTGGATATTAAATTGCACAAATTTAGGTGAACAGAAATACTCAACATGTTTTTTTTAACTATTTATAAATACAGCATATCTTATGTTTGCAGAGTGAAGGTTCAACGGTTCAACAGTCTATATTTAAACTCAATTTCTTCTCAATTTGAAATCATTTTTGTGTCGTCGTTGTTGTTTTCAAGAGCCTTTTTTTATAAAATAGAGTTTCTTAAATCCTTCACAATGTCAAATCATTATTAGAATGTCAGCACTCACTGATCCTGGTCCAAGCTCATCTGTGGAAGAAAAAATAAATCAATAGTTTGACAACAACAAATCCAATTATCTCAAATGTATCATATGCTCGTGCTCAACAGGTTGACTACGACCCTTCCTGTACTGTTACACCTGGAAGCTTGACATCTCCTGGATCCATTATGTTCACATTATATGTATCAGTATATATTGTAATTTAATTTTGATGTTACTCTGTACACACAACATCTTTTGCACATCTGTCCATCCTGACATCCTAATTATTATTTTGTTTTTGGTCGTTTCTCCTCACCCGATGAGAGGGGCGTACTGTAAAGGACAGAGGGTGTTGTTTGCTGTACAGATTGTAAAGACCCCCTGACTTGACTCCAATTATTGTATATGCTTAAAAAACACTGGAGTTTGAGTTTCATCCTGTATGTGGTGTCTAAAGGAGAAAAAATATATCAGGAAAAAATGTCAAGAGACGAGAAACACTCCTACTGAGGATACTGAATATGTTGCAGTTTTTTTTTTTTTAATTAAATCATTAATAATAACTTTGGAATTGACTTCAGAGACAATGATATGTGCTAATAATAATATAATTTCATGTATTTGAATTTTTCCTTTGGCAGAATGGACAGATTGAAACGTAACAAAGATGAGAATAACAAATAATTCAGTAACAGTATTCCGATGCTATTGCCTCAGTCAGCTCTGTACATACAACGTAGGCTATGAGGGAACTTTAGGAGACTATGAGTAGCTCATCAGCTAAGAAGTATGACATATAGTGTAGATAGTTGCATTTTGTCTAATTCATTTCGACAGGCCTCGGGGTTGTGTGGACTGTTTGGACTACAGGCTACGGCTCTTTAAGACAAAACAAACACTATTCAAAGATCACAAATATACAGTATGAGGTGTTTTGTTATAGTCCATGTGAGAATAGTGATCATCAACACGTTCTCATCCCAACTCGTCACATACCGCTGCTACGTCACGCTACTTCCTTGAGGTCACGCTATTTTTGTCATCAAAACCACTAAGTTACACTCGGCGTCACTTTAGGTTTAGGAAAAAAACTACATGGTTGGGCTTAAAACTACTATGTTTGTAACATGAACATGAAAGTTGACACAAACAGAGGTCTCCTGGCAGAAAGCCTTGTGTTTGTTGGTTTAGGGTAAGTGTTTGTTGGACCCATCCACCTCCACTCCCCGGGGCACTTTCTCTGAGCGTTTACTGTTGATAAAGGTAGCCTTGTGCGGCTGCCTCACACGCTGATTGCCGTGACAAAGCCTCGGTATAGGTTAACCACTTTTTTAGCAATTGTATCCCTGACAACTGCCGTGTGTGTGTAAACATACATACCTCTCTTCTTCTTCTTTTCTTATTTTACCTGATTAAGATTATAGTAAGATGTATGAGCAATTAAAGGTTCCATTAGTTTTACATAAAATGCCTAAGAGCCGTACATAAATGCCTAAGAGTAGTACATACTCAAGGAGAGAGTGAAGATGAATAGCTTTCATAGGATCTACAGCTTCTGCCCAACTGTGTGGCTGATTGTCAAAAGGACCATTAGCAACCTATCTGCATCCTCCTTGAGAGCTACAAAACAATTCATGCAAAAGATTTGGTAATGTGAGAGACAGACACAGACAGACAGACTGGGATCTACAGTTTGTCGAGGTAGATGTGCATTAGGGCGAGCTAAAACGTCCTTCACACATAGATCCCAGTAAGTTATTAATAGTGATTTTCACTATTCACACATGCACTACATTCAGGAACATTTCTGTCTTGCGCCTTTCCACACACACATCATGGCAATGCTGGAATAGACGGGGCAAAGGGCAGTCCATAACAGGCCTGAATGAGGCCGCAAAGCTGTCTCGGAATAAGAGCAAAAAGCAGGAGAAGTGGCGTGTCAGTGTTCCTACCCTGCATGGTAAGACTTGTAGTGCTTTTCTGTGAGATGGATGACGTAAAATGGTCTGTATCCAAACAGGCCCATATGGTTGTGGGCATTTAGAGTGGAGGCAAACAGTCACAGTTAGCAGCACAGGTTTCTTTTCCAGTGGACAAAGATAACCCAACTCGAGGTGAGTGTGTTGCTGGCCGAGCCACACCAGTCTGGTCCGTGACAGACAGCTCTGCTCATCCCCATGTGAGTGTCTGCCGCCTGTATCGACTCCCCTCCAACACATAATTCCATTAATCAGTTCAATTTCCCTGTGGGCAGTGGTTTATTTCCGTCATCAAATGCCTGATGAAATCTTTAGACGCTGCGTATTAGGGAACAATCCCTACAAATAGCTGATAGTGTTAACCAGTCACAAGCTGCGCCGAGGCATCGCTCAGCTCTAATTTGAAAGGGAGTGAGGTGATAATGCGATGTGTCATCCTTTTGTGGGCGTGCATTAATGGCGCCAGCCAAGATGGCAATTGGTGGCAAATCAACTTCTTCCAGCGGGAAGGCAACAGGGGAGGGAGGGGGGGAGAGGGTTGGAGGAGAGCGAAAGAACATTGACTGGCAAACTGCAGAGCCACAGCGGCCTTTAATCCATTACTTCTCCTGATGGGGAAGCTTTACTGCATCTCAGCCGCAGATAGCATGTGCATTTCTCTCTCTCTCTCTCTCTCTGGCTCAGCTGCTGCATGTTACTATGAGAGTTGAGTGGCTTGATGTGTGGTATCCAGGATTAACACTCTTAATTCATTCTTGTCTTGTTCATTTGCTTTTCTCAGTGGAGTGAAGTTTGTAAATCTCCGACGGACCAGGATGTGAACATGTTGAGGATGTACTGTACTATCTTGGAAAACACTTCTTATATTGTGTCTACACGGCAAGCACAAAACCTCCGTGTGGGACAGGGGTTCACACTTCCCCCTGCTTCTTTTCCATGTTATACTGCCTCCAAAATCATCTGTCTTCCCACATCAGTCTCTCAAATGGCACCAATCACCCCCAATTACTACCATCTGCTCAGAGATACAGGAGCTCTGGATACAGCAGCGGTATTGTCCCTTCTGCCATATAGCAGCCCAAAACTGCCTCACTGACACTGAGCTGGGATACTGGAAGGGACATCAACACATATACAAGCTAAAACAAACCAAAACCACAGCTCGTGCTGTTGACTTATGAAACCACAATCAAGTAGTTGCCATTGTTATGAAAGTACATGACAAATCCAACTAAATCCAGACATTGCTACCTGGTCTTGGCCCAAAATTGCATCAACATCATCGGTCAATCAATCAATCAAGATCAGTGATAACAGCAGCAATCTGCTACAGTATAGTAGAGTGATAACTAACTCTCAGCAGCCTACAGGAACCAAATACAAAACAGGGGCCTCATCTTACTAAACACTAATAATTGCCTGTTATCTGTTGGACATTTTAAAGCCTAAATATAGGTTTGATATTGAACTGACATTTGTTTTTTAACACTGAAGCCAAAAGAAAACATTCAGGCAACAGCGTGAACTTCAGTGGAGCAGTGGTGGGCGATACATCAGGACTCACCAAGGTCAAAATATCCCCCAAATACTTGTCTCTAAGACGTAAACTTAAGAGATTCTTAAACCTAAACACACATTAGAAGAAAAGAAATACTGTGTCCTTGACTTGCAGAACTGCACATCCATATTAGCCACTTCTGACAAGCATTAATGCGTTGTTGTCCCTTTTGGTCAGCCCACTCAAAAGCTGAGTTTCTCTGTACGCCGTGTAAATCACCAACTAGAGATCTATGACAGGGATTGTAATTTACTGAGACTAGCTCCTGGGCACACTATACATTTGGTGGCTGTGTTTTGTTGTGTGGGAAGCACATCATTTTAAGTGATTCATACCTCTCCAAAGGCTCCTTATCTACCAGCCACCCAAACACTCTCAATGGTGTTTTCATCATAACTGTTGGAGCAGCTGCCATCTGTCTGCTCGGTGTATCCGCCTCCCAGCTGGGTCATCACACACCGCGGACTCACCGCGCTGACAGGGCAGAGATGTTGTTGATGACATTGTTTCACGATACGCAAGCTATTGTCTTATAGTCTCTTTGAGGTCATTTATATATTTCTACTTAAATGCATTTGAGAGGTAAATAGTGTACTTTTTACTTCATTTATTTGAGAGCTATTCTTTTCAGATAAAGATTTCACATACAAATAATATAATCGGCCTAAAAATGAGGACGCTTTGAATTAAAAGTACTAAAATTGGCTCCACATTGACCAACTAAAATGCTACTTGTATGTTAATGTATCAATAACAGGCTAGTAATACAATGATATACTAATCCTTCAATGTACTTTTACTTAAAGGGTAACTTTAGTATTGAGAGAGAGCGCTGCAGACGGCGAAAACTCACCGTCAATTTATGATGTTGACCAAAAGTGTTTGTTTTTGCCACCGACAGGCTCAGATATTAATAGAAGTGTAAAGAGAACATTGTGGAAAGAGAAAAATAAAATGTTTTTCTTTACTTTACGCTTGATCCAGTCTGTTTGTTATCGTTACTAAGTTACACTCAAGGAGAAGTCTTGTTCTGAAATCTTGCAATCTGTACCTCACCGCTAGATGGCGCCAAATCCCACACACTGCACCTTTAAATTAAATTTCCTCTTCTCTTTTGGAGCAATGGCGGTAATGTTAGTTGTGCTAGCGGCGCTAGTGGTTTGGTTCGGTGATACCGGACTTGAAGGCGCGATGTCATCCTTGCCAACACTCCCAGGATCAACCTATCTTAACAATGAATCCCTCTGTTTTTGGAGTACCTGCTCCTTCAGTAGTCGCCTCTTTTTCAGTTTGGATAACTCAGAAAATTTCGTTTTCTTTAGACACGCTGCAGTATTTCCTCATTCTTACATTGCATTTGTTTTTTCTCGAAGACAATCGAACGGTGTCAGTAGGCGAGGCTACCATTGGCTTGTGAGAGCGGCTGCAAGTGCAACGTGATTGACACGTTCCTCTGCAATTGTACTTACAGAACATGCAACCTAGCGAGAGTTACTGCTAATGGTTACTCCAGTATTTAGCTCATGAATAGTTGGCCCACGTTCATCCGCCCTTGTTTGCCTATATAGATGCACTGGTGATGCCGGTGATGCGCAACAGGTGCAGTGCATGCAGGCATGTACAAGTATTCATTCCGCGCAATGAATACTTGTACTTTAAATATTTGTTTACTTTTCTGTGAGTAACATTGTGAATGCAGGATTTTTAATGTGGTGTTTTTAAATTGTGATATTGATACTTGAAGCAAAGGATTTTTAGTATTTCCAGCCGAACGTGAGCTGGATGTTGGCGTGTTCACATCACATTGTTGTTTTGTGTATGTTTCCAGTGCAGATAAAAAGATTATAAGTCATACTTGATCAGTAATTGAAATTCATTAAGAATGTCAGATTTGTCACTGAGAATAAAAGCCAACGAAACAACAAAAGCAATTCAATGAATACATTTGTCTACTAATACTAGAAAAAATATGATATTATATAGAGATGACTTACATAATAGAATATGAACAGAGTTTACAGAGTATATAGAGGTCCATATATTTCAGCTCATATGGTTGAAAATACTTTACATAGCTGCCAGCATCCTGATGAAATGAAGTATCATACATCTGTTCTTTGTGATTAGAATTGAACAAGTCCAATCACAGAGAAACGGGACGACAAACTCTCAGAGCATCCGGCGATTGGACCTTAATATCTGCATTAATACATACACAGCTTCTTATCACAAAGACACACACTTCCTACGGCTACCTGCCTTTCCAATGTACACACTATAGCACCTTATTTCCCTACGAGAGGCGTCTTTATAATAGCCAATTGTTTCTCCATCACAACAAACGCACAAACCTCAGTCAATAAAGGGAATCTATGAGTAACCCTATGCACATTTCATCACACAGCTGCACCAAGTGTTCCCACAGTATCCCGTCACTGATAGGCAGGCTTCGGAGATGAAGAATGAAAAGTAATATGCACAGGTCCTGCCCTTAATTTGTACATACATTCTTCTGCATTTACACAAAAAGCAGGTGTGGGGGGCTTTGCTAAGATTCTCCTCTTTGGCAGCTCTACACTGAGAAAGCCAACAGCTGTTCATTTGGTGCCGCCTGCACCTTTGTTGACCCCATTTCCGTCTGTGCGGTCGCTGAGACAGAGGAGAAATTAGTTGTATTACCCGCTCCCTACCGCGGCAGGTCTAGCTGTGATTCTGCCCAGATTCTGTCCATTACAGTGGCCCCTCTGTCTGATTAGCCCCAACACACTCACTAACATGCCAAATCACTGCCTCACTCGGCCGCCGCAAACCTCCACTCGCTGACAAACACACAAGGAAAGAAATGGCAACTCCGAGGCAGATAGGCAGAAGTGTGGATCACAAAATGTGCTTACTTAAACGCAGACACCAAAAATGATGTTTTGTTCCAGAGCAAATGTCTGGTGGAACACGACAAACACAAACACATTTTGGGATATAATTGGCAGCGTATTCACAAAGATAATTTGACGTATTAAGAGAACGACAGCTGTATCTTTTATCTTTTAAAGACAAGACTTTTGAAAAAAGGATGAACTACTTCTGTTGTATAAGAACTTGGCATGCAGAGATGTCATGGAGTAAAAGCCCACCTAAACTCTCTTTGAATACATCATGTTAAAGATGAACGGGAGTTTACAGGAAGAATTTGACAAGTTTAAAACACCTGTAAAACACACAGAGGAAGTTTAGAACCATATAAATGACATCCAGTCATACGAAAGATCATTTAAATGTTGAAAAATGCTTAACGTGTGAGAAAAGAATCGTGCATCAGTCCATATTTGTAACAGCCACAGATACTGTATCTTTCTTTGTTAGAAAAAGAAGAAAAAAAATATGACAAACGTGATTTGTGGATTGCTGTCAGGATGTAATGAGAACAACAGTTTTGAGCAGCTAGATTTACCATTTTGGGAGCCTTTATGCTTTTATCAGATGTGTTAACATCCTGTCTGCGGAGTTTTGGAGCTGCCTGGCAAAGCTTTCACCAGATCAATCGGTCCAGTCTATTGTAGTGAACAAGCACTGTTGGCCGGCTTTAGTTAGTTGATCTCCTCTTGTTTTGTCCACGTTACACGATTGAATGCTGGTCCTATGCTTTCTACACTTGGGACCCATTTAACAGCATTACAACGACGTTTTTTAGAACACTTTTGCCATCAAACAGCAGAAAACGTTTCTGTTTTAGTGTTTGTTCCTAAATCCAAACATTTCAATTTAATTTGAGAGTGACAACAGGTTGTAATCCAGCAGGGACGAGTGACTCTGCCTTGCACAACGACATTACTAATGATGCCTCGAGCGAGAGGAACAGAAATGGCGATGCACCATTGACATAATAATGTAATAATTACAAATGATTTGATGAAGTCCAGTTGTGTAGCAGAAACATTATGTTCCATTCTGTCTTTTGCAATTTGTCGGGGACATCAGTTGATTCATTGTTTTGAGCAAAACTTTGTGTAGAGATATATCTTTATAGATATCACACGACATATATAAAGTAAATCTGAGTCGTCAGAAATTAGGTCAACTGTTTTTCTTTTCTTTTTTTATATGTATAAGACATCATTCACCTTTAATGAGTTCCAATAAATAACATACAATATATTAATCAAATCAATAATTATAGATTTGATGAATATGGATTATTTGCAGCAGATATTTATTTTACTGTACATACAGTATTTTTATAATATAAATGTGTAATAATTATGCGTACATTTATATAACACTGCATTTACAAAATACAGTAGCAGTAGTTTAAAGTGATAAAAGCTATAAGCATTAAGTGACAGATATAGTACAGTAATTACTTTATGTATTTACTCTTATTTATTAATACAAGTATGTACTATGTAATTATATAATATTTGTCTAATTACTATATATTTATAAAAATAAATAGGTTACATGTTGTACCTACTCTAAAGGTTTGTTTATAACAATAATTACTTGATATTTATAATACTGCACCGTAACATAAAGCAGTAAAATTGTCCTATAAGTTTAATCAAAGTGAGTGATTTTAATAAAAGGTGAAAGAGGCGATTCTGCTTTTTGTGTGCAAAAAACCCCAGAAAAAAACAGAAAAACAGGGATGAGCTGAAAACAGAGAGAAAATAATATTAATAATAATAATAGAAAAGGTTGTGTGCGTCGAGGGGGGTCATGTCGCAGCATGTTGACAGCGTATCATGGAAACTGCTTTTTTTATTATTATTTTTGCTCCATGGCTGACATTATTCATACTATATTATCATGATTATTACGGCTATTTTCCAGAAAAACCCATGCAGATTCTGCAAATGACATGTAGAACTACAGCACAGAGTGTGTATGGGGTCTCCACCTCTGTCTACCCCCCATCCATTTTTATTGACTTTATGCACAAGAGACATTTTAACTGAAATACTCTTTTTTTAATATTCACTCTCGACACAACGGCAGCCTAAGTCATATCGATTGTGGCTGAATTAAAAGTACCTGATGCAGGGTGTCTCTAATCCGCAGGGTCTTTTAAGAGTCACCTGGTCTGACAAATGGGCCCTTTTAAAGGAGTATAATGTGTTCTTAAATTATTTTATTGATGGGAGGGGGACAGCCACTCCAGGTGCCCATACAAACTGACATAACACGCTGTGAAAGGGTCAATTTGGCCTCCATTTTCCATTTCTTCGTTATCTGCATTTAAAGTCACGCTGAGAGGCTCGACGTGAGCCGGGATGGGCTTTGAGGAGGTTTGGCAAATTTCAGCATTTGCTCGCATATAAGAGGTTCTTCACATTGCACTAGAAATTTGCTAATAGTTTGTGTTTGCTGTGCTTAAAGGCCATATTGTGGCACTTAATTGTTTTGACCTCACAGAATTGTCCTGTATATAGATCTATATTTATATGCATTACATTTTCAAAGGGAAAAGACAACAAACAGTGCACTAGTACCTTTTTCATTACCTTTCTCTCTGCCGATGCTTTCAAGCTCAGAATGATATTTTTTTATTCTTCAAACCTGAAAAAGACAAGTGACACTTGCGACTTTTAAAGTGTTGCTTGACCCCCTCAATTCTCCCTGGCAGAGAAAAAATAAAAAAGTGTGCTACAGTAGGTTAACACACATGACACAAAGCTTTTTCAACCCTCACTATGTATGTCTAACAAATCCACTCCAAGAAAGAGCCTCATGCGGCCAGCACAGAATGACATTTTGTCTTTCATAAGCCTGGCAATTTCCCCCTGAAAACGAATGATTAATGCTGAATGAAGGAGAAAAGGTGTGTAACGCTTTTCAAATCAGCAGAGTCTGTAAAAGGGAGACCGCTAATTACATTGCTGTTTGTATGACCTCTGCTTAAGTGCATGAAAGCCTCCTGCAAATGACAGGTGAAATTGCATTTTCAAGTAACATTTTAAAGGTCCATGTGGGCACTCTGCCTAATAAAGCCATTTGTAAATGACTCCTCTTTTAGACTCCATTAGGAAGTGGAGCAAGGAACATTTCGTCATAGGACTCGGAATCAATAAGCATGTAATCAGGACGTCCAGAGAATGTAGCAACCAGTGAAGGGGATAATTAATGAGATTGCCTTATGAACTGCTTAATTACTGACTGTTGGCCTCCTCAATTGTCCCTCCAAGTGCTGCATTTGTTCCCAAGCTGCCATTATGCTCTGATTGACAGAGGTGGCAACCACAGGAGAGAATCAAGACATCTGAGGGTATACTAATTAGCTATTTACACATGGAAACCAGGCTGACAATTACTGTGACCAGTGATTAATATGTCTGAAGAGGACAGGTCAGGCTGCACTGAAGAAAGCCTTGCAGCGTAAACATGAGATGCAGTCAGTGGTCAACGATTCATCTGTGTCCAAATGATGACAGATATTTAGCAAGATATGATATTGTGTTTTCACCAAATGTTTAAATTCTGGAGTGAATGTTTTACGACATTTGCTGCATGTGCACATCTGTTAATGTACAGTAATTTAGTTGTTTTATTATTGACTCACATTTCAATTGTTTGAAGATAAGCTAAACCAAAATAAGATAAGAGTGGAAATTCAAAGTGGTGCAGCAGCACAGACACAGGCTGAGGTATTAAGATAAAAAAGTCTTTGAATTAAATAAATAAAAGAAACAGAGACGCCACATTAATTACAATACAGTACAGTATATCATTTATTAGGGCTGTCATAGTTAAAGCTGCAGTGGGTAGAAATGGAGCAAATCTGATTAAAAGTCGTGCATGAGACAGATAATGTGAAAAAAAAATCATGTTCCTCAGTGTCCTCCGGTGTCCGCCGGTGTCCTCCGGTGCTCCTAACGGCATCTGCAAGATTTCACAGACAGGAAAACAAGCAGTCAGAGCTGATCTGGAGTCTGCCGTCCAGCTGCCGTCTATGAGAGCCGGCTGTCGGTCACTCACCAACTCCAATCAAACGGTCAAACTAGGCAGCGCTGATCAATTATGAATCAATATTCTGTTACTGTAATGTCTATTTCTCTCCTCAGATGTTCTCAGAATCATCTTGTAGTGTACTGTTTAGCTGTAAAATGAGAAAGTTTGTGACCCAACAGCCATGTTGAGATCTGTTGAGGAAATACCAAGCACCGCCCACCAGCCGGAGCTCAGCCAATAGGAACGCTCTCTCTCTCTCTGAAATGACCTGTGATTGGCCAAAGTCTCCCGTCACCCACTGCTGCATTAAGATACATTTTGAACAGATAAAAAAAATGTGCGATTAATCATGGACAATCATGTGATTAATTGTGATTGAATATTTTCATCGACAGCCCAACAATATATACATTACAGCAACTTATACTATAAGAAAATATGTAAATTGTGCAAAAGAAGTCCCGTAGTTCAACTCCGACATTCATGATGTGTGAACTACATATATAAAATAAGTATATACTAAATACAATATGCATAATAATATGATGAAGTATATAATGTTGTAGATGTATATATATATATATAATTTTATGTGCAGTATATTTAATATAGAATAAATTCTAAGACAACATGAATAGGTATCATGGTATAGGTCAGGGGTCAGCAACCTTTACTATCAAAAGAGACATTTTAGGCAAAGCAAAAAAAAATCTGTCTGGAGCCGTAAAACATGTGATCATTGTGATGAAGGTAACACAGTTTATAGTATATAAGTCTAATGCAGTGAGGGCCAAAGAGACAATGTATGTACTACGGAGTATTAGGGCCACATTGAGGGGAAAAATAATCTGAGATTTACAGAGTAAAGTCATGATATTACGAGAAAAAAAGAAAACTAAAATTAAAACTACTTTATAATATTACGACTTTATTCTCGAAATCTCAGATTTATATTTTTCTTCAATGTGGCCCTAATACTCCGTCGTACCATAGACCTACAACAATGAGAAATGAAAATGTAAACAAACAGTTATTAATTTCCATTTTTATAAATCCACAGGGAGTCACTGGAGAGGAGGTAAAGAGCCGCATGTGGCTCCGGAGCCGCAGGTTGCAGACCCCTGCTCTAGGTAATATATACAGAATACCATGATATAATAATATAAAAACACAATAATTACAACATAATAATATAGTTTTGATATATAGTGATATAAAATAATGCAATGTACAATAAAACAGTGTTAAAGATATGTTACTACTTCTTATTACTCCCATAGTAATAATACAAATTAATTTTTCTTTGTGGACAATAAAGAACATCCATCCATTAATCCATCATCGGGAACAAGGCACTGGAGTATGTTGTTTGTTATAAATGTAACATTAAGACAAATACTGGTCTACAGGTTTTTTTCATTGTTGTCACCATCAGAGGAGAATAATTAGACACTCAAAATTAAAATTGCAAAATTAAAAGGCACCGAACAGAAAAATGTCCACACACACACACACACACACACACACACTGAAAGTCAATTCAGTACAACTGGGAATATAAAACAGCCGCTGTGTCAACACTACACTACATTTGTCTCCTTGCTTGATCATTTGCTTAATCCCCAGGAAGGATGGAGAACAAGTAGTAAGACTTATCAGAGGGGTTAAAGGGGGTTAAAGCATGTGAGAGTCAGGGAGGAGAACCACTCCCAGGATTTATGGGAGTGTGTATTTGGGATGTGGAGAGGGGGCCGGGGTTATTCAGAACCACATGAGTCCCTGCACCTCCGGGGTCCGGGTCTGGGCTTTGTATATTCTGGCCCCCCAAAAAAAATAAAAAATAAAAAAGGAACACCATGCGTACGCCCCAACAGGGGTGGAACTCAAAAACAGCCAACCCCTCCTCCTCCATGCAGCGCACACAAACACATACGCAGCCTGTTAGCGTGTGTGTGTGTCCGCTGACCCGTTATGACCTGTCCATTCTGAAGGCAACAAAGGTGGGAGTGAAAGAGGCGTGAGATCACACACATTTAAATCAACTGGATGAGTGCTCTTATTCATGAGACACCCACTGGGGCGTACGCTGACAATGTCTTGCTTGTTCACTGCCTCCATATTAGTCCAGGACGGGCTGAAGTGGCCGCAGTAACTGCCACACTGCTCATTAGATTCAATCATTGTTTTTACAATGTGGGGCATTCTCAGTGTGTAATTACTTCAATACCTGTTGTGGAGACTGAAATGATTGACTGATTGATTACTACTGTCTCTGACTGTTCACGGGAACTACAATATCAAATTTTGTATTGTTTAATGTGGAAGAGGAAGGCCTACAGTAAGTTCTGGGTATCCAGTGTTACATGTTTTTGTAGAAAGAATCATATGTGTTCAGAAATGGAATTATAAATCATCAAATATTGGATGTAGGCTTATTATTTTTGTCTTTTAAGACAACAAGGCTGCACATGCTACCCACCCAGGCGGCTAGGCCTGATTATGACAACCTGATCTTACAGATATAATGACCACGAGGGGGCTATATTTTCAAATCCTCAAACCGGGACCCTGAAGTGTGCCGCACGTTCACGCCCGTGCACTTGTGTGCACTTATGCAAACATTTTCGTCAGGATGGGGGACAATTATTTCAGCGCTTAGCACACCTACCGAGCGCACCTTTTAACACCAACGACAGCCAGCCCTTTCTCATTCCGAGAGCGTCAAATACCGACGTCGGCGTTCGATACCGCCACACAAGGCATCCTTTAGTGGTGGCATGAGACGCACCAGGCTTTCCATTAAACCCATCCACGGCAACAGTAAATGCGCAGGGAAAGTGCTGTGGTGACGTAGTTGTGCGAAAGAGACACACAGGGCGGGTGAGAGGAGAGGTGGATGGGTCAAACAACACGGGTCTGTCATCCAGAAGACCGCGGTTACGTTTCACTTTCACTTTTACAATCAGCTGTTTGTTCGTATCCCGTGTTCTCAACATCAAGTCACATTTTCACGGTCAAAACGTGGTAATTTTAAGCCCAACATTGTTGTTCTTTCCTAAACCTAAACCAGTGTTTTTGTTTAATCCACAACATTAAGCACCAAAAAGGTCCGACAAAGCGTCAGTATATGACGAGTTAGGATGAGAACGTGTTGGGACCGCGAGGCTAAGCAGACGAAAAATGATGTTTTGTCTCCCAGAATCCACCAAAACAAAGTTTCTTTGAAAACTGTATAATAATACTAGTAAACACAAAACAAGGATTGAATGGTGTATTGATTGTCACATAATTATTGACTAACTACAGAGGAAGAGAGCACACATAACACTTCCTGACCTTGCTCAACACAAGTAAAAATGAAAATACATTTTATATTTGTCAGTGCACAATGCCAGCTAAATAGCCGACTGTGACACATTCTCTCCCAGCTATTGTATATTGCTATCTGACCTTCTTAATATCATCTTTTATATCGGCATTTCCACTGTGACACCAAACATTTTCATTGACAGAGCTCTTTAGAAAAGACAGACTTTCTCTTTGGCATGACAGCTAACCGTCAGGCTGCATTCACATCAAATCAGGCTTTGCGGCGATTCCCTGCAGGGTTGTGTGGCAGTGTGGGAGTCACACTTCAATGGCCCATTGCTGCAATGATTAACATCTTTTGTTCCCTCATGGTTTGGTTGTACAGCTCTGGATCGCCAGGTTCGGGATTCCGCCAGCATGGAAACAATTTAGGTTTAGGCAACAAAACTACTTTGTTAGGTTTAGGAAAGAAAAGATCAAAACCTGAATGAAAGGGGTCGCTACTGGGAAACTGTTTGGGTTCTAAAAGGAGACTGTGAAAACAAAAATGACAGACCAACAAAAAAGGTCTCGGACCAATATGAAATGTAAGTTGGGAGTCACTGAGGGGGGACACAAAAGAGAAGTAGAGGCTGGCTAAAGATTTCCACCGTCAAAAATCAAAACCCCACAGAACCCACAGAATCACTAAACACAATGTAAACACAGAGAGCCAACTAAAGGTGTTGACCCTCTGCAGACACACAACCAACTGAGCAGGCTGATATAGCCTCCCAGCCAGGCTGATTATCACCAGCTGAGGCTGATCAGGTGATGAGCAAGGCTCAGAGAAACCTGCAGCTCCTCTGACCATAACAGGATTAAAATAAGTAAGGCCTATGTTTGTTACGTGACTTATCTCATGTAGCCTACATCATTTAAAATAAGTCAACATTGACTTTTTGTTTCACACGAGAGACAAACACCGGCCTCTTGGTGAAAGTCCAGCCTGTGTTTGGTCCATCCAACCACCCCGACCATATGCACACTTTGTCTAAACTAAATTGAAAAGTTGGCAGCCCTGTTGGCTGAGAGATGAGTGGGCGGTGACAATTCACCAAAACCATAGATAGAAACACTGAAAGCTCTTGTATTGGGCAAAGAGAGGCCACTTGCTCAACTTAACATCATATCTACTAAGTGGCGTTCCACAATTTCTGAAGTATTGTTTGTTGCTGATGGAGTCTGAAGAACATAGTGCACCAACAGGTCAAGATTTATAAAGGCTGATCACATGACAGTCAACATCCTCACTATTAGCCAGACCTCTGCATCATATCCCAGATTTGTTTAGCGATTTATTTCGAATTATGAATATAAAGTTATACAACAATACATAATAATATATATTGAATGAATGACCAGAGACCAGCCTTTTTACCCACTTTGGAAAGTCTTTACTACATTAGAAGGACCTGCCTCGTGGGTCAGAGAGGCAAAAAAGGTAGAGCGAATAAGATGCATTTTCAGATTTATCCATGTAAGCGTGAACGTTGCCTTAGCTCTACCCAGAGACAGGAAGTGTTGGCCTCGGGGGGTGGCGTGCTGATTGAATGGGAGCGTTTGCACTTGGAGCCGGAGTCCCTCGCTGCTGCGCGGTTCCCCGCTGGAGCAGCCGAACAGGCCTAAGCCCCTCTTTTCTCACCGCCTTCCCTGTGGATTAAATGGCTTTCGCTCACCTCTCTTTTCCTTCGCTCGCTGCCCGACAGGAGTGGCATTTCACTTCTTCTTCCCATGGCCTCAGCAGATGAGGCAGCAGTTTTCTGCTTTTCTTCTTGCTCACTTGGAAGGAGCAAATGACCAGCGAGAACTCAATTAGCAACATGTTCCTCCACGGCTGGGGGTCCGAGCCGCCGCTTGTTCAGCCCGTATCAGAGATCAAGCCGGCCTAAGTGAAGTGACAGCAAGCGAGTGAAAAGGGTAAACGAAGTGTGTGTGTGTATGGGGGTGGTGGGGGGTGAGGGGGGAAGCGGCATCTGCCCCATACAGATTTGCTTAATTGGGTTTGACTCCCACAATTACAGGGTAATAATGGCCTTTTCAACCCGGCCATGTCGAAGTGAAAGGCAGTTGCTCCGCGCACCCGCATGCTGTCAGATGATTTATAGCGGAGAGCGAGCGACGGAGAGAGGGGAGAGAGAGATGGGGGGGAATTGGCAATGGACTTTGGTTAAGCAGTGGTTATTGAGTCTTTGATAGGACTCCAGGAGGCCAGGGCAGCAACAATGACAGAATTAATGGGCAAGGCACGATGAGAATGTCAGCTCAGCGGGGGGCTGCTGTGGCCTTTGAGCTGCCTTCTGACGTCTCTGTGATTGTGCTCTCCACAACACTGTGAAAAGGCTTGACCTGTTTGTTGGTGGATCTGGTTTGTATGCATTTTTTTTTTCTTCTTACAAGCCATTGTGTGCTTATCATAGCACAATACCCTGGAGTTGTTTCTGAATGAATGAGTATCGCAATGAGTTCAAGTGGACATCATTTTTGCTAATGCGCACATATACAGTCGGATAATGACATGTGTTTCAAAATAAGACCGGTGAAATACACTCAAGCAGATTGGAGTGAGGGCAAAGGTAGTGGCATGCCAACTTACGTCAAACCTATGGGAAGTAGAAAACACTGCAACATTTTATCTCCAGTTAAGCATAGAGTTCCTCAAACAAGTTGAGCACACCAAGCCGTAGGAAATGCACTGGAGGAAGGAAAGGAGATTTTCTTGTACAAAGCAAAATTAAAAAAATGTTGTTGCAGACTGTGAAGATATATTCACATATATACTGTATATATACTGTATATTTTGTCACAAACTGGCTCAGGGAATGTGAAGGTCATACATGAAACCAAAAATGCATTAAGCTAAGGTTAACATACAATGACCAATGGAGGGTGTAGATCAGTAATGTCATCAAATGAATGTAGTGCATGGATGTGCTGTGGAGGTGTTGGAGGTGCAGAACCAAACAAAGGTAATGTCAGGTGGATGTGGCTGTAGGAAGAGAGCGAAAGAGAGCGAAAGAGACAGACAGTGAGCACATGGGGCAGCTTTTATAGCCTGGAGGGCCCACAGGTGAGCTCAATCAAGCTGACGACCCTCGATCCTCGTCAGCCAACCGCCTGCTGAGGTTTAGGACAGCCTCCAAGACAATATACAGTATATATGTAGTAACTTCACACCATGATTGCCTTGGATTTACCCAAACACTGAATAGTGAACTGTATATTACAGCTTTGTTGAACTAATATCAAATACACTAAAAACACCAGAAACCACAAGACAGGAAATTCAATTCAATTTATTTTTATATAGCGTCAAATCATAACAGAAGTTATCTCGAGGCGCTTAGAGCAGGTCTAGACCGTACTCTATAATTAGAGACCCAACAAGAGATCCCACATGAGCATGCATTCTTATGCAACAGTGGTAGGGTAGAAAAAGAGTAGAAACCTCTGCTGGGCTCTGGGTGGGTGGCCGTCTGCCTCCACCGGTTGGGCTTTGAAATGACTTTCAATGCAACACATTGTTGTATATCCCACTCACTGTCGATCACTTTAAATTCATGAATTGAATTTTAGTGTTATGGATTTTTTTAGGGCGTTTTGGGGGGGTTATTATCCAACCCACCAATAAGACATTACAGTGCAATAACTTTGTAGTAATTATTTTTCTGCTGGGTGTTGAACATAATGTGATGGACCAAGGCACAGTTCTTTTACTGCATTTTTTTTTATTGCCTATATTTGAGTAGTAGTAGAAATGCAAACAGGAAATGTGGGGAAGAGAGAGACGTGCAACAAAGGTCCCCCAGCTGGGGATCAAATCGTGGATGTTGGGGTCTCAGTATGTAGTATGCGACGTAACCATTACACCATCAACGCACCCCACACCACACCACAGCACGTTATATTGTGTTGAATTAACGGTGCCCCTCTGAAAACGCCAATAATCACGGTGATGACGGCAATAGAAATTGCTGGTGGTATTGGTACCAACACAATGTTTCACCCCAGTATATGAACCAGTATACCAACACACCCGGTAAATGTAAACGTAATGGTTAAGCCATTCAAAATGTAAGAAGGGAGTGAAAACCAATGTTTGATTTTAATGCATTTTTGAAGACAGTATCAAAAATACGAGAGTACTTTTGAGTCCTTTAAAGCTAATGATAGGATGAGATCGAAAAATCGGCAATCTGTATTTCAAACACTAGACACAAAGAGGCTGGAGGTTCAGCTCGAGTAATTGCAGCACAGCTCCACTTGAAGCATCAATATTGCCTCAATTACTGGCTTTGCTATTGCTTATTTCATTGGATTAGATAACATTATTCATTCCCACATGCACTGTGAGTGAGGTCTACCAGGAATGTAGATGTGTTTATTAATCTTTCTTTACATTTTGAGTCTTTACAATCAGTTTTATAAAGCATAAAAGCCTTAATATGACCCTCTTCTTGAGTAATATTTGGATCCACATTTGATACGAGAGTATCCGAAAGCAAGACAGCATTTCACTCTTTGTGCAACGGAATAAAATCAAAATCCACAGGTCTGACACACACGCACACACAGAAAGTTTCCAGTGTGGGCCAACTTGTATGGACTTTAAAGCACCCTGCTGTCAGTCATGATTAGCCGTAACGATGGGCCCATTTTGACACTTCAGAATCAAGTCTTGGCAAATAGCCCTGGGAAGAGGAGCCACATGCTACGAGATGGCTTTTCCTTGATATAATTTGTGGCTGCAAATTACAAAACAGAGGCAGAAATAATGTGTAAAGTCAAGTTTGGCGAGGGAGAAAATGGAAAAATTTAGGGCTGTGTGCCACTCTAATGGATATCCTTGTGGCTGGGAGAAAATGGGACTCAATAATGTGTCCTTAATGTCTGCCAGCGCTGTTTCAGGGAACGTATCAGAAGAAATGTCCCCTGCCATTTCTGCAAGCAATCACTTAATGGGACGGGCAAATCTCAACAAAATGGATGTACTGATCTATTTCTGGGCTTGACAGATGGAATGAATCCGTGGCTCTTGGAAGACAAAAAGGAAAAAGGTAGAGGGCGAAGAAAAGAGCAGGCTACAAACAAGAAAAGATAAAAACAAGCCTTTCACGATTCATTCAGCGACGCAGCATGCCTGCGATGTCTGTGTGTGGCTTAAGTGCAGACACTGACAGGAATTTCAATTATTTAATTAGGGAGGGAAAATGAAAAGACTTAAGTGTTGTGATTTCTGCAGTCTTTCATAGATCAATCTAATGTGCGCTCACATTGGAAATCAACCAAGATGGAAGAGGGGCAAGTGAAGTAGCGTCTTCTAAATCACGCAATTAAAATGGCAAATTAGTTTCTTGATATATTCATTTAAGTGGTTAAGTGGAAATGTTTCTCTCCCCGTCCACGCAGCTGCCTCATGGGTGGGTGCGGAGAGGCAGCGCCATCCACATGCTCTTATGATTAGAGCCGCCGTTCATTTGCTGAGAAAACGCTGAAAGCACTTGCTGCACAAATTAGCCATTTGAAGGCTTGAAAATTCAATTCCGAGGAGTTGATTTAAGTATTTAGGCAAAGCGTGGCTGGAACGTAAAGATTTAGAAGCATTTTGCCCGCTAATGTCGATAACTTTCAGAGGCCATTATAGGTTTTTGTGGCCTTGTGCCTTGTGAACGGCACAGCTGGAAAATACCAGCATTTCACAGCTTTTTGGCTCATTTCCGTCACCTTCACGCCTCTATTCTTACATGATCTATAGGCCGTTTTCCTGTTCAACAGCTCTGTCGTGGGTTATAATTTGGACATTTTATCCATAATGAAAGGTCATCTGATGCAGTCACTTGTTCCATTAGCACGGAGATGGATCGAAGCTTCTGATTGATGGGAGAGGATCTGTTAGTGGGTTTGTCAGGGACTGTATATGAAGAGAAATAGAGTATGGCATTGAAGTGAATGTAGAGATGCACTGAAAAGTATAGAGGTAAGTAATAGACTCAAAGAATGAACAAAACATGCATGTGCATGCAGCCCGTTCTCATTCCCAGGGCGTCAAATAGATGAGCCCATCAAACACGAGGCTCTCATCCAGGAGACACGTTTCACTTTCACTTTACAATCAGCCGTTTGTTTGTTTCCCGTGTTCTCAACGTCAAGTCACATTATCACTGTAAAAACATACTCATTTTAATCCCAACCATGTTGTTCTTTCCTAAACCTAACTAAGTGTTTTTGTTGCCTAAACCTAAGCGTTTTTGTTGATGCTGCTCATCATCAAAGCCCTGCAGTCGTGTGTTTATATCATAGAAATAGAATAGGAGTAGAAGGGTAATTGAAGTGTTTGCTGTGTTAATTTGACTACTATAAAAAAAAGAAAAATGCCGATTGTTGTTAGTTGTTATGGCGACAACAGAACCAACGTCAACGGGGCCGTAAAGTGTGCGGACGGCAGCTGGCTAGTTAGTTAGCTAGGTAGCTTGTCCCCAGGCGGAGGGACCTGCCTACTGTTCGGCTCATTTTCTGTAATCAGTCCAGAACCAAAGCCTGGCGGAAGCAAGCTTGCTAATTCCACCATGCTTCAACTCCACATTGCTTACACTTTTTTTCCTATTGTCGTTTTATTGTGTCTTCTGTCCTGATATTTCAGTATTTGTTTTTTTTATATTGTTCTTGTGGCCTTCTTTTTGCTGGGTCCTGATCCCAGTGAGCCTTTGAGTACTCTTTGTCATGTTTTGTCTGTGCTCTTCTTTATTGTCAATACGGATGCCATCCTCTATTTTTGCTGCAAAACAAATCTACCTACGGGTAAAAATAAAGTCACCTGAACCTGAACCTGAACCTGAACCTTTCCTCCGCTGTGGCAAGAGTGTGTCGGATGAAGCAGTAAGTTGTTAAATTGTACTCATTTCCTCTGGCTCCACTGGTCATTTGGTTGTTACTGTAAAACCTCACCTCAGTGAGTCCACGGCTGCAAGTCAGTTTAGTTTATATGGAAATCAGCCTGCTACAACGGTCACTATGGCAACGGTACACATAAAATTGGCCGCCGTTCTGACCATCCGGCTACGTTGACTTGATCGACTTCGAGATGAGGGAACCGGAAGTGCAATAATGCTAACTAATTTCTGGGTTTTACGACTCATTCCTGCAGGACTCTATTGGCAGCATAAATTGGAAATACTAAAGTTAAGTTAAATTTGTACTTGAGTAAATGTACTACTTTCCACCACGGGTTAGGGTTAGGGAAACATGCAGGGTAACAGATACGTTGTTATCATTGAAATGTCCTTTTTCCAGCCTTAACTTCATAATTTCCTCAGCCAGTAAAGCCTTTAATCCAGTAACTATAAAAATCAAGTGATGAGACAGTACTTTTAAACAGCTTACAGTCCAAAGACAAAAAAAGGACATGAGCGTGTGGATCATCCTGCTCGGACAGCAGGTGCACACGAACAAGCCCATGTGCAGGAGGATTTCAGACGTGCCTATAAGCTTAGTGACTGCACCACAACAATGCAGGCAAACACTCTTTGTAATTACTCTTGTCACATTACCTTCCCAAGTGCTTGCATGAGCTCCTTACCCACTGATGATACCACATAAATGTAGACTTTCCATAACAAAATTAATCTCTCAAAAGCTGGATGGTTTCAAGAAAACATGGATTTGCTCTTCTGTCACACAGAGGCATATTGTCCACTTTGATGGTGCATGGGAGGATATCAAATGCCCTCCTGGCTGCCACACTCCAGATGGAAGAAAATAGCCTGTGGTCTATAAAAATGAAGTTAGATGTAAGTACAGCACTCAAATCTCGGGGAGAAAAAATGCTTTTTCTGGGGCATTTTGTTGTTGTCAATTGGTCTGAGCAACTTGCTGTAATGCAGGTAATGGAGCTACTCTTCTCCTTTCATCTTTGGAGGTTTATGCCTGTGTGTGCGTGCATGTGTCAGTGTCTGTATGTGTGTGTGTGTGTGTGTGTGTGTGTGTGTGTGTGTGTGTGTGTGTGTGTGCCCTGCTGGATAAGGGAGAAAGAGGCACAACAGGAGGAAATACAGCCAGATGATGGTCAGAATGAAGGAAACATCAAGTCAGAGGGGGATCTGTACTGGTGGGAGCCGTTCTTCAAACATCTGCCGGTTTCCATTTACCTTCAGCGCTACCGATTCTCAAAGTGGAATTTCCATACATTTCAAGAATCTCAGCATTGTACAGCTTTGTAAGACATGAACGAGAATGAATGGGCTCGATATCGAAAAACTATCACTGTCATCCTTTTACACCTGACAGCGACGGACATCTCATATCTACATAATGATCGCACTTATCTTTCCTAAAATATGAGTGACATCATGCCGATATACAATCCACATAATATCTGCTGTCTCAAAGTGTTGCTTCTCCAACTTGTCTGATTCCTTCTATATGTATCTCCTCCTGTGATTGATATAGACTGAAGTACTTCTCTTGGTTCCATGGTGGAGAGGAGGTCGTGTTGCTCTGGCTCTACCTATCTGGCGTGGAGAGGAGGTCGTGTTGCTCTGGCTCTGTCTATCTGGCGTGGAGAGGAGGTCGTGTTGCTCTGGCTCTACCTATCTGGCGTGGAGAGGAGGTGGTGTTGCTCTGGCTCTACCTATCTGGCGTGGAGAGGAGGTCGTGTTGCTCTGGCTCTGTCTATCTGGCGTGGAGAGGAGGTCGTGTTGCTCTGGCTCTACCTATCTGGCGTAGAGAGGAGGTGGTGTTGCTCTGGCTCTACCTATCTGGCGTGGAGAGGAGGTGGTGTTGCTCTGGCTCTATCTGTTTGGCGATGCCAGGAAGCTGCTTGACATCCTCCTGGATCCACCTTCTCACATATGTTCACATTATATGTATTATTTTCTGTCATATGGATTGTCTAGGTTGTATTTTCATCATGCTGTTACTCTGTTACACACGACATCTATTGCACGTCTGTCCATCCTGGAAGGGGGATCCCTCCTCTGGTGCTCTTCCTGACGTTTCTCCCATTTTTTTCTCTGTTAAAAGTTTTTTTTTTTTGTTTAAGTTTTTCCTTATCCAATGAGAGGGTTGTACGGTAAAGGACAGAGGGTGTCGTATCCTGTACAGGTTGTAAAGCCCCCTGAGGCAAATTTGTGATTTGTGATTTGTGATTTTGGGCTATACAAATAAAATTGACTTGACTTGTCCTGTCAAGTACATTTTTGGTGTACTTGGTGTATGAAGTGTACCTAATGACTTGTACACACAGTGTATGAGGTAATATTACTTAATATTTGCTGCAAATGTAACTATTGTATGTAACACATTTACAAAAATGTATTTAGTGTATTCATCAAGTGAAACAGTTGAAATTTAATAGGCATATTGATAATTAATAAGACTTTTTAAATAGTGTGACAATGTTTGTTTTTAAAATTAGACAACAAAAAATGAAAAGCAGAGCAGCCAAAGTGTCTGATTTAATGCCTGACTTGCCCTCGACTAAAGCCAGTTCAGCCCTCCACTTTCAATCAAAACCATGAAGTCATCAGTATTACTTCAGCTTGCCAAGCTTTGGCCATTTCTGTTTTTTCAGCAGATTCCCAAACCACAAAACTGGAGGGTGCTGATTGGTCAGTGGGCCGGTCTGGCCTATTGTCTCAGCGCTGTGTTTGTTGTAGCCCCAGTTTCTCTCTATTCACCCCCCGTCAAACGCTAGTGCTATTAGCCTGCTGGAAATCCGCCTGTCTTGGCATTATAGGATCTTGTTGTATTTTGTCAGGTAACCCTGTCTTCAAAAATCTCTCCATAAAAGGCGTTGATTAAGGTAAGTTAATATGGAATTTTGGAAGTTATTTGTGTTTTTATTTCTTTGTGCTATTCTCCCTCCATGTGGGGAAAGCTGCAGCTCCAAGAACTCCACAGGGAATGCTGCAAATATTAGTAATATTATTAGTCATTTGTGTACACGAATTTCCCCTTTTCTTGTGACTCAGCATCTCAGTTTGACTTTCAACAACATATTTTTTTGTGTTTTCCTACGAATGTCAAGCAACATGTGACGCACCGTGTCAATTTCAGTCTTTTCAAAATAAAACGACTTAGTTAGGTTTAGGAAAAGGTTAAAATAACACTGCAAGTGCTGTAACTTAATTACGGAAGTTACGTGGCAAATAACTTGATGACTTCTGGTTTCATACGGGACATGAACAGCGTCTCCTGCTGGGCGAAAGTCTGGTGTTTTTTGACCCGTCCGTCCACCCCGACCTCGTACCGACGTAGCGTACGCCGCTCTTTATACTTCCCGGTTCACAATTACGTGGATCACATAACAATTGATTTTGTGCTGACCATCACGAAAAAAAAAATGTGTGTGTGTATGTACACGAATCAATACATTAAATTCTGTGACTATTCGCGGACTGCTGTGCGACTGGGCTGATTATGTACATGTACGGATATGAACAGCGTATGTGTTCATGTGAGTGCACGACATTAAAACCTCATCTAGAGGCTGGAAATAAAGAAAACCTTATTCTTAGTTGTATTCTCTTTATCTTGGCGGGTCAATTTTCTCAGATGTTTTACAGGAATATAAAACATTTGCAGCAAGAGTTGAAGAATTTCTGTGGGAAAAGGTTGAGTGATGTGATTGCGTGATTGAGAGGAAATAGTCAGCCTCGAGGTCAGCGCCAGTCACAACCAAGGCCTCTCTCTCCGAAAGAAAGAAAGGGAAATTAACTTAACTGCTTTTTTTTCAGTTTTTTTTTTATCCTAGCTTGGAAGAAAATTACTTCTTAAAAACATACAGTATTAAACCCGACTGGCTGACTGGTTATGAAATAAAAGGATTAGAATTTTATATGTGCCACATAACATTGACATTCTGAGACAATTTTCATTTGTTCTACGTGGTGGGGATCAAATGGATTTTAAAAAAGTGCTCTGGTTTAGACTAAGACAGCTGCTGGAACTTGCCAGAGAGGCTGCTCAGAGGAAAATGTGATCCCGCGGAAATACAGAGCTCTTCAATGAATACACAGAGCTCTTCAACGTTCAGGTTTCAGACATAACAAGATATATCTATCTATCATCCTTCCCCCCCCCAAAAAAAAAAAGAAATCCATGACGACTCTCCACGAGAAAGAGACGATGGCTGCAGGATATTGCATTCAGGTGGAACAATGAGCAATAGATGTATCAAGTATCAAAGCATCGCTGGACTTGTGTGTGTGTGTGTGTGTACGCACTGGCAGTGGGGGGGTGTATGTAAAGCCCATCTTCAGGCGCTGATCTCCTAGAGAACAAAGTGGAGCGTACACACACACGTGCGACCCTGCAGCTCAATCCATTGGAAATAATATGTTCATTACAACACAATTACTGACACTTAGACCCTCTCTCCCTGAAGTGTGTGTGTGTGTGTGAGGTGGAGCGAGGGAGGGGGTTCCTGCCTCTGACCGATGATGCTAAGTGACCTTATGTTCCTCTGTGTGTGTGTGTGTGTGTCTGCAGGTGCAGGATGTACAGCTTTATGGGTGGAGGTTTGTTCTGTGCAGGCGTGGGGAACATCCTCTTGATCGTTTCCACAGCAACCGATTACTGGATGCAGTATCGGCAGTCCAGCAACTACATGCACCAGGGCCTGTGGCGCTACTGTATGCCGGGGAAATGCTTCCCACACAACGACAGCATTGGTAAGTGTTTGCCAAAAAATGGCTCATGTAGATGACTTCTAGTAAACTTTCATTCCAGAGGCAGAAATCATTTAATCTTTACTTGACAAAGGCGGCAACTATATGTCAAACATTCAGGATGTTAGCAAGCAAGTTTGCCATCTGGATAGCAATATGTTTGAACTTGGAAGTGCAGCTGGGCTGGCGGTCCAATACAGATAGACTGGAATAGGAGAGTAGCATTTGGGCTTCATAATGTCAATGGTAATGTCTCTCTTATCGCCTTTTTCACTAGATTTCAGGCTAATGTTAGAGAAATGTTTGACTTTGATATTTGTTTGTTTTTTAAACGTTGTGGTTATGGTATTGGTCATATTTTGTTTACAATAAACAACTGCCTTCCAAACAGCAACTTAACTCTACATTAGAGTTTGTTATGTGTTCGATCGCTTCTCTTAAACACTTTGGTTTTGTAGATTTCCCATCTGACATTGATGAATTTATAAATCTGGTCTATTTTCTCACCATCCTTCATCATATTGGCTTGTTAACACGGCCTGAACCGGGGTCACATCTCAGATCCTTCACCTCTGTTGACTTGCACTGACCTCCCCACCAGTGACTTCCATTGACCTTTGACCTTGTCCACAGCCCACTTAGACGCCACCCGTGCCCTCATGATCCTCTCTCTTTTGGCCTGTTTCATCGGCATCATCATCGGCATCATGGCCTTCATCCATTACTCCTCCTTCGACAGGTTTGACAAAACCTTTGCTGCAGGCATATTGTTTTTCATCTCATGTAAGTTCAACTCTATTGTTTTTTTTGTCTTTGTTGGTTTGGTTTGAGATGTGATTTGATTGAATTGATTACATTTTCTTGTCTTTTTTCTGTCCTGTCCAGGCTTTTTAGTGTTTCTAGCAATGGCAGTGTACACTGGTGTAACTATTAACTACTACGGGAAACGCTATGGAAACTGGAGGTTCTCCTGGTCCTATATCATTGGCTGGGTGTCGGTGGTGCTCACCTTTTTTTCAGGTAAACATGCAACCCAAAAAAAACGAAACTGCATTAGGTTTCCTCTCTTTCACAGCGGTGCACATCTGTGTCAGGGCTCCACTCGTGGTGTGTTCAAATACCTGCTGAACGTTAACTTCTTTTCAAGCCTTGAGTGAGTTCTTGGATAAAACAATCACTGCACTCAATGAAGTGTAGATGAAACCACTGCTTGGAGAACATATATTATGAAGTCACGGCAAGCAACAGGCTGAAGATGAATGATTTTATCATTTACTTTTGAAAATTCAGTGTACAGTATAGCAGATAAAATTGTATTCAGCTCCATATCGTCAAGGCCTCAGCTCGTACCTGCATGCCTAGCTAATGATATTCATACTGCATGTGTAATAAAGAAGACTAAAAACTACAGACAATGCAATATGAAATGCAGCGACTCACTTCCTGAGCAGGAAACAGTCAACCGTACACGGGTCAACCCGGCTGAATCAATGATGTGACATTATCAGTAAGTGATGCTTGTAGTAAGTACTCATCTCTGAATCCTCCACCATGCTGCGCCGTACCTGCTGTTCAGCGGGCTTTTCACTAAGTTACAAAGTAGTACACCTATGATAACTTATAATGAATAAGTGATGGAAAACAACAACTAGAGTTGTAGACATAGATTTTCTATGCACTACAACGTGTTTTGTAAATGTAAATTTAAATAAGATGCATGTATGTCACATTCACTACCATCTGTTTCTTTCCAGGTATATTCTATTTGTGTGCCTATCGGATGCATGAATGCCCCAGGAACACTAACTCTCATTAGAAGACTTTAAAGCACCATCATCCAGAAATAAGCCGTGGATTATGATCATGAGAGCTGCTTGGAGAGCCGTGTGTAGATTCTCACCATCTGCATGGATGATGCAGAGCTTCCCATCTGGAACATGAATGATTCAAGTTGAAATGGTTTCAATAAAAACACTGGAGAGAAGAGGACTCTTTATTTTATATATCCACGTACACTATTTTACTCACTGTCTTTAAGGCTGCATCGTTTACTCATCTAATACTACTGTATGCCCATTTACAGGTGGTTTTCTTTGTGTGTGTGTTTTTGGAGGCGGTCCAGCTGGCTTTATGTCTCTAGTAGAGCGAGCCATTCAGGCTCCCGCCCTTAGCTTTATAATACTGTGTCTATATTAACCAGAGCGTTATCAATTAGGGAGCACTTTCTATGACGACCATGTGTCTATAATGCATAATAAACATACCTATAATACTGTAATCTGCTTATAGTACTGTATAATTATAAGCACTCATAAATATCCATAATGCTTTATGACAATTTATAAAATAATAAACACATTATGAAGCATTTTATAAGGAACTATAAGGTCAAGTAGCATAATACTTCATATATATATATATATATATTATACGTTTTAACTAAAAATTATAATAATAAAAATTATAATAATGGGAATATATATATATATATATATATTTTTAAATAAAAATAATAATAATAAAATAATAATAATGGGAATATATTTATATATATATATATATATATATATATATATTATAATAATAATTTAGAAGACTATAATATACAACACTGTTAAGAATTTCCCAGTAAAATAAGAGTAAAGAACTGGCAGCAGGGTTGCCTTTATGTTACTGTAAAATTAACATTATTATACTGTCGCTGAAATTTACAGCTTTGTACTGTTAATGAAAAATACTGTTTTCTTTTATTAATTTCACAGTATTTTACAGTTAATTTACTGTTTAATGATATATTATATAGCTGTTTTTCACCTTTCTTTTACATTATTTTACTGATTTGTTTTAATGCACTATTTATTTTTTACATACATTTTAATAAACATTATTTTTTGCCTAGATGAATAGACTTAGCAGGTTACAGACATAGGAATAGTCACACTAAATACAATTAAAGGTTGTTAGGAAAAAGGCTATAATAGACTTGTTGTGTGTCTCTAGCTGCTACAAGCACAGAATGAAACCAGAACAACATGTGAGTGAAGAACAATAAAGATAATTCACTGATTTTACAATCATGTTCAATGTACAAGCCTCACATGAGCAGATCAGGTCCCAGAATTCAACAAATACTGCATGAAACTGTTACTGATGATACTTTAGACAGTTCATCAGCAGGAAAGTGATGTTTTTTAAGAATGCATTATAATTATAATTATAATATAATTAATTTAACAGGTTTTCTTTTGCATTAACAGTAAAGCACTGTTTTTAGCAATAACAGGTTAATACTGTTGAAATCCTGCTGTCAATTAACAGCAATTGTTTACAGCTTTAAACTGAATAAACCAGATCTATATTATATAAATACCATAAAGTGTATTTAAAACACATTTAGCAGAGTTAACATCCTCTACATCCCTTTATTCCTTCGCTCCATCGTTCTCTATCACCAGCAGACTGCTCTGAAGACTAGAAGCCAAACACTGGAAACCTCTTTATCCAAACGACGCTCTGCTCTGACCGGCTCAACATGTTTTACTTAATGAAATGGCCACAGAAAGCCGCTTAACGTGCAGCCTGAAGAACGGATCCTTAAGACGATTTCATCACCATTTGTTTCATTTACTTTCTAATTTTCCCCTAAAAGCAACTTGTTATCCTGGTGCGCTCCACATAAAGGGGATTGACGCACAGCTGCAGGTGCAAAGCATGCAGGGTTACCTCCATCTCCATCTGCTGCGTGCAGATCTGTCTTTAAAAACTCTCTGTGCTTTTCTGCTGCTTACATAGAAAAAAAATAATAATAATAATAATTTATTTCCTGAATGTTGACTAATACTTGATGGAAACATAAATGACACACTATAAAAATGATGTGGTGACTTTTTAGAAGATTGTGCACATTTTGCACGATGGGAGTTTCTTTTTTTTTCTTTCTTTTTTTTATTTAACCTTTATTTAACCAGGAGTAAAAACACATTGAGATTAAAAATCTCTTTTCCAAGAGTGCCCTGGCCAAGATAGGCAGCAGCAGCAGCACACCTACACAGTTGCAGACATAAAACACACATAACAATTGGAAACAAAGACAAAGAGCAAATTACAGAATCATAAGGTAATACAAAACATTCATCAGCATTCAAAACATCTGCAGCCAGATGTGCTTGTTTCCAAATCTTTTATAAGCACTTTAAAGACATTCAGTGAGACCAGCTCTCCAAGTTTCAGGTCATTTTGTAGCTGATTCCAGCCAGGTGCATGCAGGGTTACCTCCATCTGCTGTGTCTTTAAAAGCTCTCTGTGCTTTTCTGCTGTCTACATACAAAAAAAAAAAAAAAAGTCATTTTTTAGAAAAGAAAAAAAATCCTTTGTTTCCTGAATTTTGACTAATTGATGGAAAAAAATGACATATCTTGGAAATGAAGGTTGTGGTGACTTTTAAGGAGATTGTGCACATTTTGCAGCAGCTTTAGTCATGATGGGAGTTATTACAGTAGTATATCTGTAAAACTTAAAAGGTATATACATATATTTTTTATCCAACTTTTTAATTCATACTGAAATTGGATGTACTGAACACTGTGTTTGTGTGTTTGTGTGAGTGATTCGTGTGCGTCTGCTTGTATAAATGTACAAAATAAATGCCCTATAAAGAAGAGCCACCTCCTCAGTATGTGTTTATGCATGCAGGAGTTGTTGTATATTAACTATTACAAGCCTCGACTGCATTAACCTATACTGCCAACTTTGCTGAATACTAAATTTTAAGGTTGCCATATACAAAAAAATGGTTTTGAATTTTAAGGATTATACTACTCTAGCTTCCAAAGACTAAATCACAAAATTATATTAACCAGAAATTTAAAATGCAAAAAAAAAGTGAAGGTATCAAAAACACATTACTACTTTTCAGTTTAATAATCAACAATTATTTTATTCCAACAGGAGCAGTAAAGAATGCTTAGGAAAACACATTATAACATGTACTCAGTGGTGGAAAGTAACTAAGTACATGTATTCAAGTTTGAGGTACTTGTACTTTATGTTCTGATACTTTCTACTTCTACTCCACTACATCTCAGTGGGAAATATTGTACTTTGTACTCCACTACATTGATTTGATAACTTTAGTTACTTTACAGATTCAGATTATTAATAGGAATAAATGATGTATTATTATAGATTAAACTACCCAGCAGTATATAAAGTCATTAAAATGAGCTCCACCTTTACCAGCTGCAACATTAAAGTGATAAACACATTAATGCATCAATAAGTATAATCCAATAATATACATTATTCTGCAGAATATGTACTTTTATGTTTGGTACTTTAAAGCTGCAGTAGGCGAGATTGGAGCCAATATTGGTCCCCACCAAGGTGTTTGATTTGTAACCATCCAACTATGCTAATTCACATTTTGCAGCAGCTTCATTCATGATGGGAGTTATTACTGAGTCTTCAGGTAGAACTAATGTGCAGTCTCCACCAAGGTGTTTGATTTGTAACCATCCAACTATATGCTAATTCACATTTTGTCCATTTATAACAGGAGCCTATGCTAAACTAATGCAGCAGCAGAGCAGCATCTGATTCCCAGTAATTAATTTGTTCTCCCTCCATCTGATCAAATGGAAATCCTGTCCTCCAGCCTCAGGATTACAACTTCCGCTCTAACATCTCCCCTTAATTGCCTAATAGCATTGCAGCGTGAATTCTGCCTACATTAAGACACTTTCATATTAACAGGCCTGATTGGAAATGTGATGAGAACACCATATCAACAAATTACAGAGCACCGCTTTCTTTTCACAAATGGGCACAGGAGCAGCACTTGTACTCTCCCAGATTTTAATACCGACAATTACAGCCAATTTGGGCGGAATTACTAGACAGACCTGTAAGCAGAACAATCCTCCTGTGACACACAGGCTTCATGACTTCATTCAGAAACTACTAACATGAAGGAAGAGTGCAGAAGAGTGGAATGAAAAAAAAATACACTATGTGGTCGCATGTTCAAGTTTCTAGATAAGTAGATCTAAGTATGGATGACTTATAGAAAGTAATTACAGAAGTAATCAAAAAAGTTACATTAAATCACTCAAGTTCATGCATTTATAGGGATAATATCAAAGTGATGCTATAAGGAATAAGAGGGACTAATAAGAGGAAATACACACAAATAGCCTGGATATATATGACGCACAGATGTGCAAACATGTGTTTTACCAGCCAGTGCACAGTATATGGATTAGTTCAGCAATAACACCGTCTAAAGACATAAACCTATTTAGTATTTAGTAGGAATATTCAAATGTTTTAAACATGGATACTAGAACATGTTTTTTTTTTTTTTTAAAGTCACCAGCTTGAAATGGAAATTTGATGCTCCTTCCAGCAACTAAACTAGAATATGTCCTATTAAACACTTTAATAAGCAACATATACTGCAGAGGGGATAACAAGAACATCTCCTGTTGTATTCATAATGTTTGCAGAAGATGCAGCTTGGGTTCCTTTGTTTATTCCTTCTGAGACTTGTAGCCCAAAGAATACAGGGATCCTACAAACCACAAAAACACACAAATAATGCAAAATAGATATTAAACATACAACAGAGCACGACTATAGACATCCAGTAAGTGTATAGCCTATAATATAGCCTATATTATAAGAGCAATGAATGTTGGCTTTAAATACCACACCGGGAGAATTGCTGTTTATTTGTCATTCTGAGTAAAGTAGCCTGTAATAATCTTAATAATAGGCCTAAACCAAAAATATTTAATCAAGTATTTAATAAAACTAAACCAATATCAACTCTATAGAATATCCTATTAAATACTTAAATAAGCAACAAATTCCATGAGAGATAGCAATCTCATTTTGCATTCATAATTAACATTTCATAATAATAATTTTCTTCGGAAACTGTATTTTTCCAAACTATTTAGGCTATATAAGTAAAAAACTAATTCTTGGCTCATTATGTGGGATAAAAAAAAAAACAGCACGGTTGCTAGGGCAACCACATAAGCACAATCAACTAAACTAGCCTATAGAATATCCTATGAAATATCCTATGAAATACTTAATAAGCAACATACTGCAGATTCCATGAGAGATTCATAATTTCATTCATAATTAACATTTAATAATAATTTTCTTCAGAAACTGTATTTTCCAAACTATTTAGGCTATAGGCAAGGCAGCTTTATTTGTAGAGCACATTTCAGCAACAGGCCAATTCAAAGTGCTTTACATAAACATTCAAGAACATTGTGACAAAGTGCAAAAGAACATTAAAGGTCCCATATTGTAAAAAGTGAGATTTTCATGTCTTTTATATTATAAAGCAGGTTTTAGTGCTATATAAATACTGTTAAACTATCAAAACGCTATATATAAGAAAAAATACACACATCCCGTATTCAGTAATTGTGCGTTTGAAACAAGCCGTTAGGATTTCAGTCCCTTTGTGATGTCACAAATATAAAATATATAGATAATTTCACGGTTTTAAACATAAACATACTAAATGTGTCCCAGTTTATTTCCTGTTGCAGTGTATGTGAATAACATCAGCTGACAGGAAGTAAACATGGACCCAAACTGTTGCCTAGCAACGCACTTCCATTACAATTCCGTTGAAATGAGCTAAAACGGAGCGTTTCAGACAGAGGGTAAATACAGGTATATTCAAGCAGACAGTATGAGGAAAATAAAGGTTTTTTTTAACATTACAGCATATAAACATGTTCTAGGCGAAACATTAAATACAAGTATGAATCTGAAAATGAGCACGATATGGGACCTTTAAGACATAATTAAAACAGTTTTAAAAACATTAAAACATTAAAGATTATATATATGTATGTATATATATTTATGTATATATATAAGTAAAAACTAATTCTAGGCTCCATATGTGGGATAAAAAAATTTAAAAAAGCACGGTTGCTAGAGGCAACCACATAAGCACCTCTATGAGTTATGATGATGCTCGGATGGATTTTTTTCAGTTGCTATTCAGATGAACTGGGTCCAACAAACCACAAAAACACACAAATAATGCAAAATAGATATTCACATGTAGCTTTTAAACATACAACAGAGCACGACGATAGAAATCCAGAAAGTATCCTAGACTTTATTATAAGAGAAATGAATGTTGGCTATGATTTTGGCTATTTCACACCTGGTGAGTAAAGTAGCCTATAATAATCTTAAAAAATAGGCCAAAACCAAAAATATTTAATCAAATATTTAATAAAACTAAACCAATATCAACTAAACTAGTTTATAGAATATCCTATTAAATATTGAATCACCAGCAGTTTCCATGAGAGATAGCAATCTCGTTTTGCATTCATAATTAACATTTAATAATAATAATTTTCTTCAGAAACTGTATTTTCACAAACTATTTAGGCTAAAAACTAATTCTTGGCTCCATATATGGGATAAAAAATAATAAAAACAGCACGGTTGCTAGGGGCAACCACATAAGCACCTCTACGAGTTATGATGATTCTCGGATGGATATTTTCAGTAGCTATTCAGATGAACTGGGTCTCGGTCACAGGTGCATATCTGGACTCTTGTTTGCTTTTTTTTTTATTTTTGCTTTTCTTTTTTTTTCTCCACCAGCTCTGAACTCATTGACTCAGCCAGCCAATCAGAAGGAAGAACAAACCCCTCACATCTCTCCTCCCATCCTCCACATCCACAGCTCTAATTGGCTGCTGCGTAAATCAATTTCCCCCAATCCTCTATCTGTCTGAATATATGCTTGTTGGAAATCTTTCCCTCCCACTGATATCTATGTGATGCTCGACGTAGTGTCACTCACTGATCACACACACAGGGGGCTGCATTTAAAGCCTGGGAGACTTGGAGGAGAGAGAAGAGGCTGGTGCTGATGCAGGTTTAAAAAGACAGGAAAACAACCCAAAACAACCACCATCATGAGTCTGAACTACGCATCCGTGGCTCCTGCTCAGAGGTCCACGTCGTTCTTCATCGAGGACATCTTATTGCACAAACCCAAACCTCTGAGAGAGGTCATCCCGTCGCCCTTCTGCAGCTCTCTGGCCTCCAGGATGCCCATCCTGGAGTACGGATACCCGCTGATGCCAACTCCGATCCTGGCTCCGCATCCGCACCATCCTCTGCACAAGCCGGAGCATCACCACCAGTACTTCTTCACCTCTGGTAAGCACATCTGGCACAGGCGCACATCTGGCACCTGTAGGCGCACAGAGAGGCCTGGAGGAACAAGGACACTTCAGTCAGATAGAAACTACAGTATTAGTGCACAAAATGCTGCTGAGGTCTATTTCCTACAGATTATTAAAACTGGAAAGTCAATTATAGATTTACATAACCCTGCATAGTGTGGGAATATAACATATTTTGATAGATCTCTAGTGGTTGAGCATCTCTGGAAAAAAACTAACTCAAAAATTCAGGATAATATTAAGTTCTCCTTTCATCCAATTTAGAAAAAAAATTAATTTATGTTCAACTTTTGTCCAAAAGGCATTTATTATTGTTGCTATTATTATTCTGTAAATAATTAGACTAAACTAAGTTTTAAAATTCACTAAATAGTCTGGGAATATAACATCATTTGCAGTGATAGATCTGATCTCAAGTGGTTGAGCATCTCTGGAAAACTCAAAAACCAATAGATTATTCAGTCAGATAATATTAAATTCTCCTTTTCTCCAATTTAGAAAACAATATATATATTATGTTATACTTATTTTCATTTTCATTTATGTTCAACTTGTGTCCAAAAGGCAATAATTATTGTTGCTCTGATTATTCTGTAAATAATGGGAATATAACATCATTTGCAGTGATATTCAGTTCAGGATAATATTAAATTCTCCTTTATCCAATTTAGAAAAAAAAAATATTATACTATAGAATAGAATAGAAAGCTTTATTGTCATCTTATTAAATACAACGAGACTCACAGTTCTGGTCAGAGCTTTAAAACAAATACTTGACGAGACTAAACGAGGCAGATAAAACATATAAAAGATAAAACAAACACAGTTATAATAAGACAAATAAAACAGGTAAAGCAGATGTAATAAATAAATAAAAACAGAAGTGTTACACTAGAAGTATAAAATATAAAAATAGATGTAATGTAAACAGAGATAATTTCTCTTGTAAAATAGGTAGATGTAATAAATAAAATGTAAACAGAGTTGCACTTGAGGTATATATATATATTGCATCAAAGGATATATTGCACAGATAAATGTATTTTACATTCAGTGTATTAATATTGCACAGATTTATTGTTTGTTCAGTGTCCGTATGGCCCAGAGGAAAGAAACTAATACTCATACTAATATACTTATTTTTATTTTAATTTATGTTCAACTTGTGTCCAAAAGGCAATAATTATTGTTGCTCTGATTATTCTGTAAATAATTAGACTAAACTAAAGTTTTTATAACTTATAACAGCCATTATCAAACTATATTTATCTCATTTATTTATTTGTTTTTTATACTTCCCTTTTTTCAAGGCTGTTTTCATATATGCAATCCACAGTTTAATAATTACAACAGTCTATAAACCAACAGACAAACTCATCAAGTGCACTAAAGAGAAAACAACCTCAACATTTCATGGAATTAATATTAATTCAGTGAAAATAGTTTCTCAGACAGACATTATGATGTTGTTTGTTGAGCAGGTATAATCTCTAACCACTGGTTTTCCTCTCACCTGTGTCTGTGTAGGGATGCAGATGCCGGCCTTGTTCCAGCATCACGCGGAGTTACCTGGGAAACACTGCAGGCGCCGGAAGGCCCGGACGGTGTTCTCAGACTCGCAGCTGTCCGGTCTGGAGAAAAGGTTCGAGATCCAGCGGTACCTGTCCACACCGGAGAGAGTCGAGCTGGCCACGGCGCTCAGCCTGTCAGAGACACAGGTAGAGACACACACACACACACACACGCACACATCAAAGCAGCTTCAAGTGGAGATTGTAAAGTTCAATTCTGCAAAACATCTTTTACTCAGACAGCTTTTTCTGCGAAAGGAACTTGCTACCTGATCACTTAAAATCTGCTGCAAACTTTACCACCTTTAAGAGAGCAACCAAATCCTGGTTAATTCAGCGACAAACCTGAACTCATGTCTAGTTTTTCATGTAATGTTTTTAAATGTGTGCTTTATTGTATTTATTTATTTTTCCTCTACTCATTCCTGTTTTAATCTCTTATTTTCACAAAAAGCCTTTCTAGGTACAGGTGTTGCAAATTAGCATCCGCTATAAGCACTATGATACTGACATCAGATAGATGTTTTTAAGTTGTCTATGTACATTATATTGGTCCCTATTAAATAAACCACGAATTCTATATATATTCTATTATAAATATAAATTCAGTATCTATATTCCATAGGCCACTTCTTTATGTTGTTTGGGTTATTTAAATAACCTGAAAAATAAATGTAAAAAATAATTAAATTGGCCTTTATTATAAGAGCAATATGGATTTTTGCAATTTCACACCTGAAGAATTGATGTTTATGTGTCATTCTGAGTAAATTATAATAATAATAGCACATAAATGAAATACATGCAGGGAATATTTCTAAAGTCTAGTATGCTAAATATAAATTCAGTATCTCTATTCCATATATAGGCCACTTCTTTATGTGTCGTTTAGGTTATTTAAATAAATCTAAAAAATAATAATATTTGGTATTTCTTTAAATGACAGACTAATATGGGATCAACTGCGTATATTATATTTATAGGATGTTTTTTATAATTCGTGCAGGTGAAAACGTGGTTCCAGAACCGTCGGATGAAGCACAAGAAGCAGCTGAGGAAGACTCAGGACGAGAGGAAACCTCCTGGAGAGATGGAGAACTCCAGCGAGGGAGAACTGACCGAGAAGAGCTCCGAGGAGCAGAAACAGCAGCAGCATCTCGGAGGACTGCAGGAGGACTCCTACCTGCTGGACGAGGACAACGACGACGACGTGGACATCGAGGAGGACATTATCTCTCCGGATCATCTACTATAGTACAGTAGGCTGCACGGCTGTTTCCATCTGCGGCAGACTGTCACTCTGTAAATGTACTGTAGATAACACTGATAACCTTCCATTATAAATATATATATAACCTAAATTAATGTTTTAAAAATAATGTTCATATTTATTCAAACATGCAAATTGATTTTTAACAATTTTATTTCCTCTGTAAGTGTTGTTATGTCTGACAAACAGAATATTTCATTATTATTATTATCATTATTATTAGCCTAATATTATTATTATTATTATTAGTAGTAGTATTATTATTATTATTAGCGTAATATTACTATTATTATTATAATTAGTATTATTATTAGCCTAAAAATATTATTATTAGTAGTAGTAGTAGTATTAGCCTAATATTATTATTATTATAATTATTATTATTAGCCTAATATTATTATTATTATTATTATTATTGATATTTTATATCCTCTGTAAGTGTTGTTATGTCTGTTAAACACAGAATAGCTCACGCTATTATTATTATTATTATTATTATTATTATCCTAACATTATTATTATTATTATTATTATTATTATTATTATTATTATTGTTATTATCCTAATATTATTACTAAAAAGTCTAGACATTTGTTCATGTTGAAATGTCACCTATACGTCTTTTTTTATTGTCAGATGGAAAATGTACAAATAATTACAGGCCGAAATAAGCCACCAGCTCTTTGCTTTGTAACGCATCATGCTGCCCCATCATTTGCACTTTTATCCCAAACGAAATCTTCTTTTTTATTATTATCGTTATCTCTTCTTTTTTTATATATATATATATTTTTTTTTTTTCCGTTTGTCCATATAATGTTGAACGTTTTGTAAAATCAAGTTTTGCCCGAAGACACTTCTGGCATTTATATATTTGTGTGTGTAAATATATATATATAGTATATAAATAATGAATCTGTTCTCGGCTTCGTTTATTCTGTTATACCTTTTATTATTTATTTTTAAAGTCTTTCTTATTTTGCATTTAGTATCTCAACCGTGCAGGAATTATTTGCAAAACAACATAAATATTAATTTAGCCTATGGTGTTATTATTATTTAAGCTGCACGTGTAATCGTGTCTCCTCAGCATGGAGCTCAGTGCTGAATACGAGGCTGCTTGTTCTCTGCGTGCATCCAGCTGAGCTTTAAACCTCACTGTTAATAATGTCCCAGTAAAATAAGAGTAAAGAACTGGCAGCAGGGTTTGCCTTTATGTTACTGTAAAATTAACATTATTATACTTTTGCTGAAATTTACAGCTTTGTACTGTTAATGAAAAATAATGTTTTCTTTTATTAATTTCACAGTATTTTAAAGTTAATTTACTATTTAAAGATACATTATATAGCTTTCTTTTACATTATTTTACTGATTTGTTTTAATGCACTATTTATTTTTTACATACATTTTAATAAACATTATTTTTTGCCTAGATGAATAGACTTAGCAGGTTACAGACATAGGAATAGTCACACTAAATACAATTAAAGGCACTTGTTAGAAAAAGGCTATAATAGACTTGTTGACACTTTTCCCAAAATGTGTGTCTCTAGCTGGCTACAAGCACAGAATACAAACCAGAACAACATGTGATGAAGAACAATAGAGCTAATTCACTGATTTTACAATCATGTACAATGTACAAGCCTCACATGAGCAGACCAGGTCCCAGAATTCAACAACTACTGCATGAAGCTGTTACTGATGATACTTTAGACAGTTGATCAGCAGTAAAGTGATGTTTTTTAAGAATGCATTATAATTACAATATAATTAATTTAACAGGTTTTCTTTTGTATTAACATTAAAGCACTGTTTTTAGCAATAACAGGTTAATACTGTTGAAATCCTGCTGTAAATTAACAGCTATTGTTTACAGTGTACAAATCAAAGAGCAGGACGTAGACATCCTTCTGTTTGTTTGTTTTTAATATTAATTAATAAATCTTCTACACTGAAGAGAGGAAAAATATACAACTCTTTTTTTTCTATTTGTATATTTTAGCATCAGTGCATTGCTAAGAATACTCAAGGGTGTGGCACATGGGTCATGCATGTAATGATGGGATTTGGTAGAGGCTTGATGGATGTTCTCAAGAAAATCAATTAGTCAACAGAGTCAGATGGAAATATCTACAAATATACTAAAAATAAATTTAAATTTTTCAGAATAAAATGAATTGAAAGGATTCTAGTAGCACAGCTATGTTGAACACAAATCTATTTGACCTAAAAATATTATTTTCACACAACAATTTAATACAGTATGCCAAGAAATAAAATATGCCATATTACATACAAGCATTTAATGTGTTTCCCTGTGCCAACATAAATCTGGGTGTTCAGTGCAGAATGTGGCCGTGGAAATATTTTATTTATATTTTAAATTCCAAATTCAGGTTTTGCAGAAATAATTGCAGAAACATTCATTCATTTATTGTTCATGGTATGGAACAAAATAACAAAAAAAGATGCAATAGAATTTTTGCACATTTTGGCATTTTACTGTCTAAAGATTTTGTGTAATTTTGTTTTAAATTATTATTTTTTTTTTACACTATTTCAGAGTTATTTAATTAATTCACTGATAAAGTAATTTACCAACGGTCCAGGCTGCAGGATATCTCATTCAAATAATCCTTAAATTATCAACAGATGTCCAACATATCGACTAACATTAAATCCACTTTGTGCCCTCAGATCCACAGACAGAGCTGCTGTCAGGCTGAATATAAAACTTAGAAGCAGATTAATAAAAGAGCAGTCTTCATGGGAGTGTTGTAGACAACTATTTATTGTCCAATTATTACTGTGATAACAATGAAGGGTAGGACAGTTTTATTATTAATTAGATAATAACACATGAGCCACACAGATTAAAGCAGCTCTCATTACATGTATTAAATTGTTTTACCACAAGCTGCATCTCTGACTGGGTATTTAACATAATAACATGTAATCCTCTCTCGTCCTTCCTACTGGATTTAGCCATCCTTTCCTGCCTTTTGAAAAGCAATTCATGTCATCTTCAAAATGTGATTGTGATTAACAGGCCGTGGTGGGGGGGGGGGGACTATGTGGAGAATAGGCCATGCAGAAGGTGATCAATTAAAAGATTAAGCGTTTTGCAACACATGGACGCATCTGCATTTGGACCTAATAGCAGGGCCATCAGCTCATTTTCAGGAAGCCTGCCGCCTACTGAAAGCGTACTTCTCACATCAAAGCATCCACGTCTGCCTTAGCTTCCCAATGGGCAGAAAGGGATGCTAATTTGGCCCCCTTCTTGTATAGCGGCGAAAGACTCCTTCAATTAACTGGATTTCAATGGCAAAAAATGAGTAGGTGGGACCTAAAAAAGATGCAAAGAGACTGAGTCTGGATAGGCAGCGTTTCTCATTAAATTAAAAAGGGCCCCGTCATTTGTTTCCAACCACGCATCTGAGGACTTAACACTAAAAACACAGAGCTTCAAAGAGTCCATGATGGGTTAAATAGAGACTATAATCTAATTAAAATATTGCACAGAGGTAAATAGTGCTTTGATAATGATCTGAGGGTTCAATTAGTAAAATGAGCTGCTTGAGAGTGTTTTGTGTTGGGGAGGAGTTACTACTTAGAATATATGGCTACAAAACGCAGGACTGGGAGCAAATCAGGAGAGCTTCAAAGTGTCATCTTTCATTCGAGCAGGTTTTTCTACACTGTAAAACACATGGGTGTTTTACAGTACAGGTAACCAGGTGTAATGGGGTGAGAGGAGACAAACTGATAATGTGGCTGAAATAACAAAAAATAGAGTGTGGGCATTAGCCAGCGGTCTGGGAGAGTTGGAAGTGGACTGTTTAATGAAAATGAAAAAAGGCTTAGTGCTGTCGGTGATTCTGTAATTGCTCAATGGCACTGTTGACATACATAGAGCAACAGTTCTCACCAAGCCTGTGCGTCACAGTCGGTACTTTACTCAGGGAGTAAAAGCACAACACAACCTGATCATACATGACAGCAGCATTAGTGTTACCATGCTGCTGCTGCAACAATCAACAGGCTAGATCAATCTCTAGCTGTAGACAAGCAATGATGCAAACATGGAGAACTGTTGGGCTGCGTCCCAAATCAAATCAGGCGTTGCGGTGTGGGAGTTTCACTTAAATGGTCCATTTGAGTTGAATGGCCCACTGATGGCCGGTTACGTTATTGGCTACTGCAGCGTGACGTTGGGTTGCCTTTCTCCAACTTTTTCAACTCTCAACCGGCCCCTTACCGCCGCAGCCCAAACGCACTACCCACATTCAACTGAAAAGGAGGACTGTCTGGCGTTTTTACCGCAACGCCTGATTTGGTGTGAATGCAGCCTAATTCAGACTTAAGCAGGAACCAGTAACTACAGCTGAGTGGTGTATAGCCAATGCCAACGTGCTTTAAAGTGCAGTTCCTTTAACAATCAATAGACGGTCTATGGTTAAAACAAACACTAGAAAATAAGTTATCCAATGAATTTCTGACCTGGTGACACACTGTGTTAATAGCAACACAGCTGAGGTGAAATGTGTTAAGATATATGTGGTAATGAATGTTGATGGGACACTGGTCCTAGCAAATTTAATGAGGCAGCATGTTGTTGTGTACTAAACACATCTACGACAGCACGGCTTCCTTGGACTGTTTAAGCAAATTGCACCTCGTCTCAGACAGCATGTAGTTTTCTGAAGAGTGCCACCGCCTGCTTTTCTTCTTCGTGACGTTTTCTGAGGAGTTCCAGTGTGGCCAGCTGGAGGTCGTCCAGGCCCTCCAAGTATGGAGCGTGCTCAGTGAAGACTCCAGACTGGTGTTTCTGTCTCTGTTTTGGTTGAGACTGTACAGGGAGTTTGGCTATGGTCTTGGCATATTCCAATGCCTACAATTGAAAGAGAGAGAGAGAGAAATCCACGTATGTATGAGTATGTAAAGTACAGTAAAAGGTACATTTCATGGGTATATAACTTTACTGATACATTAAAATATAATACAGTACATGTTATGTGTAATTCTCCATCGCTGATTACATAACTGTTAATGGATTTCATTTAGTGAAACATTTAAAAACTTGAGAATTCATGTGAATTTTACAAAGTGAGATTAGTGGGTTGGTGAGCTATAACCATGGTAACACATGCCCGCCTGGCTAACCTGCACCGGAGCAAGTGAAGTTCAGAAGATCAAATCAAAATGTGTAATCAGCTTATCTACTAACCAATCAACTGTCTGGAAAGATGACATCACTCCTAGAGGATCCTGACATCGAGTAAAACACTAAACTGAAGAAGCCTAATAAAGAGCACCAGGGTCAACCTGGGTTTCACTCATGATCATTTATAGCGTCACACATGAGAATCAACTCACCTGACGAACCTGCACAGCTGCCTGCCATCTAATCATCAACCACAGTATAGATACCCCGGTTCTCCAGTCACTCGTTGACTCAACCCGAGTGGTAGTTTCAGCATATTCTATATTCTGAGTTCTTGTTCCTAGTCATTGAGCTTGTTCTTGTTCACTAACGTTTATTCTCCTGTGCCTATAGGATCATCATTGCCTGTCTGTCTGTCCTGCTCAATCCCAGCCTCGACATTCCCTCATTCCTTTCACATTTATGCTTTTTGCAATAAAGCTCATTGTTCAACTTCCACGCCGTTGTCTGTGTCTGCATTTGGGTCCAAAACCTCACTGGTCGTAACACCCAGTATACCCTACTGACAAACAATGAGACTTCTCTTATAGGTTTATCGAGCCTAGCACACATACAGTAAGCTATTCATCATGCAATACTCTTACAGTATTTGACCCTTATGAATAATGGTGTTTTGCTAACCTGCTGCAGACGGCACCAGTTATCCAGCATCAACTATGTTCTGCTCCAGATAACTCACTAACAGGTTGGAAGCCTGTATGACATTCTCCTGAATCTCATACACTCGTTCTTTGTCATTTTGCAATCACAACTTGTCTCTCTCAAACAACCACAAGCACACATGATTGTTGTGAAAAAGACATGTGCTATGTTTCTCACACACACACACACACACACACACACACACACACACACACACACACAAACCTTCATCCTGGGAACTTTCTTGTCATCCCCTTCCGGATCCTTGGCCAGCAGAAAGGGAATCCTACTTATCTTTTTGTTCTGCTCGCGGATCACATTTGAATACAGCTTCTGTCGTTTGATTTTCTCAGCATGATGACGGTGAAGAGAGAGTGAAGAGAGGGAGTGAGAGAGAAATAGAAGCAGATTATAAAAGGGGGTTTAATTAACTGAGCCATTTCTCCCTTAAGGCCTTTCTCTTTGTGCATCCCCCCCCCCCCCCCGGCAGAGCCTCTCCACGCAGCCCAACAAAACCAAACACAGCGAGCCATTCAGCGGGCCTATCAACATTTACACATATCATTCACTAATAGGCTTGGACCGGGAGATGGGTTCAATCTAGTGTAAATTGGCCAAACATGCTCGCTTTCTACAACTGTGGGGATTAACAAAAGATACACAAAGCACTTAACTTCTTAGGGGTGCTCTCATCTGCTTTGTAAATGTTATGTTATCTGTGGAGCAGCATGGGGGCCTTTAAATGATGAACTCTGAGGGTCAGCGGAGACACACCGACACTAGCGGACATCAGGATTTAGGCAGACTGAGAGACAGCTAATCGTGTTTGTCCAAACTAATTCTAATCATATTTATTTTTTTCTGTGAGTCACTCCTTACTGCTGATATTGCCTAAAAGCAAATTAATACAATATCCTGGCAGGTAGGGCAGCTTTTGTATTTTGTTCTTCTGTATCATCTTCTATTTTGGGGCTAGAAAAAATGACTAAAGGTCGGAGAGGCTCTGAAATATAGATGTACGCTAGTCTATAGATTCCTTTCTACCTTATATAGCTGAAAAGCTGGTGGATACATGCATATAAAACAGCTGACATGGAAGCTACGGGGGCAGATGTGTGTCAATACTACGGTTTCTTTTAGCTTTCTGTTTTGAGCTTATTTACTGTTTGTCAAGAGAAATGTTTCTGGTGGCAAAATTGCCCTGCTTACATACACCTTTTCCATATGTGATGGGAATAAGAAGATGGGCTGCCAAGTGCAGAAACACCTTTCTGTGGCCACATGCAGAGCTGGGTGTGTGTATCTTGTGTAGGGTCTATTTATCATTTAGGAATTTGTTCATCTTGTTTATGATACGATTTCTCAGCTTACCTACATATGACCCTGATAAATGAGCCAAGTCTGAGTTTTTACTGGATGTTAAGGATCCCAGTGTGAGGTAAAGAACGCTCTGGATGTTTTCCACATTACCAAGAATAACATTTCAGGTCTGAGCTATCAGTGACTGCAAACCAAAATACAGGATATGGTACCACCCTCCAAAACCCCAAGAGCAGTATATGACCAAATAATATTCACCAATACCCCAAAACATTCACAGCCATGTTGATTATTTCAGGCTCATACATAATCCAGCTATATCTTAATCTATTTGTGTGCAGTTTCTGTTTAATTAACCAACCTATAACACAAACTGGTGGGGCAGTGACTGCCATCAATGTCTGCTGATATGACACTGACTGATGTTAAAGGTCAGTACTTACTGTCTTTTCAATGGCTGTGTAGTCAGCACCCAGGCCTCCAAGATTTATATCTGGCTTCAGCTGCTTGTAGTCTTTAAGACCATACGCCTGAGAGAGAGAGAGAGAGAGAGAGAGAGAGAGAGAGAGAGAGAGAGAGAGAGAGAGAGATGTTGATGATGTGCTATCAAACATCAAGTGACATTTTTGATTCCTTAATTTGAAGCTGACCTTTTGTTGAACTGAACTCTATTTGTTTTGATTGCTGTCAAAATGGCACCGCGGCATAAACAATAAATTCCCGACTGCAATTTTGATCAATTTTTGTTGTCTCTCATTGGGTTCAAATGCCTAATAATACACCAAATGATAGATACACGCCTATAGCAGACAACACGGCGAGACAGCGCCTCAATGTGAGTGACACTGTCTTCACCAAACATTTAGTAACACTCCGTCCTTCTTGTTTGACCGTGTCTCTAGCAGCTTGCAGAAACAAACAGAAACTCTGATAAATGCACTATAAGAAGGTTCCAGAAAGGGCTCAGCAATTTGAGGAGAATTTTCACAACTGCTGATATACTGCACATGGATGAGGTACACTGCTGTATAGAGATGTATGGAAACAATCTGATCAAATGGGTGCAAGGTGACCTCATGTGCATCATGTGTATTTGGGGGGTTCTTGACATGATAAAGCCTGATTCAGTTTCATGCTTCACACCCAGCGACTCTAGTGACGTGGTTCCAGGGATGGCAATGTCGGTCGGTCCGCCACTCCGATCCAGACTGAAATATCTAACTATTGGATGAATTGCCGTGAAATTTAATACTGCTTTCACACTGAACCTGCTTGGTTCGGTTAAAACAAACTCAGGTCCGTTTGCCCAGTTAGTACTGTGGCGGTACTCATTCCCCCAGACTTCAGTTGATCAGGCAGAAGTTTGAGAACCAGTTCCCATCCACATAAAAATACAAAATAAAACGCCTCCTTAATAATAATAATTATAATAATGAACAAATGCCTCTTCGATAAAAAACAAATAAGAAAACTAAAATATTGTTTTTTATTTTTCCTTTTATCCTCCTTTAAAGTTTCCCCAAATGACCAAAATAAATGGGTATAAAGGGGTTTCAGTGAAAATCAACAAATGAATAGAATAACAAAATAAAGTCTGCAGGCGCTAGGCGATCATGAGGCAAAGCAAGATCCTTGCACGAATAGCACCTAATCGTCCTAATGCAGGTAACCTCATTGAAGGGTGTTTATTTTGTGTTTCCCCAACTAGGATGGTCGACACTCTCTCAGTCAGCAAAACACAAACGAGCACAGGAATCTCAAAAGGGCCTAAAACAGACCAGAGTTTCTGGCTTGGCTGATAATATATGTTGCAGTTAGTGAAGGAGAGATCAGAATGACACTGAGTGTGCAATTTCCCACCTCTCTTAAGCCCTACAGAAAGGGCGTCGTCACACCCTGATTGGCCGAGAGGGGAACGCACCAAGCTGCTCTCAACTATCAATTAAGAGCCAGTCCCCCACACCCTGCAACAGGTGAACTGAATAACCCTCCAATCACTCAGCAATTCAACCCAAAAAAAAAAACACCCGGGAAAAGGGAAACGACAGCAAACACCAGAGAACGGGCGGCTGCCACAGTACGGTTCATTTGGGCCGCCGGCCAAACGACTGAACCGAGACTGCATGACAAGGTGATCTCAGTCCGCTTCCAAGCCGACTCTGGTGCGGTTCCTTGTGGTGTGAAACAACAACCAGCAAACAAACCAACCACAGGGTTTTATGATAGTAAGATATATATGATTTTAGCATGATTTGAAAAACATAAAAGTAGTAGTAAGATGGAGCTCCGACCAACTTGTTGATTTGTGGCAACAACACAAAATGAAGCGGTAGATGACCAGGACAGTGAATGACAGAAACATTACTTTACTTTACATCAGTTTGTGTCTACCAGTGGTTGTATGGAAGACCAAAGTTAAATAACATGACACAAAACGTATAACGAGTACAGTGTGTGAGCTTTTAAAGTATTTACATCACATGCAGTGTTTCCTTCTTAGGCTTCGATATGATACTGAAGTACTTTCCCTCAGGGACATTGATGGTGAGCTGAAGTTGAAGGGATACTGGCAAGACACAAATATGTACTGTATATCCATTCCTTGTGATGGTGATGGTGATGATGGTGTGTGTGTGTGTGTGTGTGTGTGTGGGACCATGTGTGAATTGGTACATGCAATCCACAAGCTGCCCCAGACAAAAGGGAGCTAATCATTCCAGATTTTACTGGCTGCTTTTCGGAAGTAGGATTGGCCGCGGACACAACAGGGTACCTTTCTTTCCGAGCCCTCTCCCCTCTCTCTCTCCAACTCCTAAGTCACGCTCATCTGCTTTCATGCCCAGGCTCTGCAGCAAGACTGCTTTACAAATTGAGCCTGTAATCTCGTCAGACATGATGGCTAACATGGTGGGAGAGACGGGAGGTCAGGGGGGTGGAGGAGCGTTGGGCACCAGGGGAGGAATATGTGAAGACTGCAGGGTGGATACAACTCTAAGCACTTAATTGAGTTAGGTAGACCCAAGAAAGGCTAGAAAGTATGATTGTTAGTTGATGTAACAATAAATATGATACCACTATACATAAGAATGCATGCTCATGGGGGATCTCTGGTTGGGTCTCTAAACTGTAGAGTACGGTCTAGACCTGCTTGTATTACGGCACTCAAAGCTAACCTGACGCATTACAGATAGATTTTTGTGTGATCTTGTGATCCTGCGATATCGCGAAAATCCAGCTGCCGTGCAAGCTTCAGTAGGCAACCTTTTATTTGGCATCATTAGGCAAAAATGCCATTTTAACCTTTCAGCATATTGAAATTCAAGTGACTTCTGCACCTCCTCATGGCTCTGTCGCCGTAATACGGGAGACTTTGGCCAATCACAGGTCATTTCAGAGAGAGAGAGCGTTCCTATTGGCTGGTTGGCGGAGCTTGGTATTTCCTCAACTTGATCTCAACATGGTTGCCGGGTCACAAACTTTCTCATTTTACAGCTAAACAGTACACTACAAGATGTTTCTAAAAAACATCTGAGGAGAGAAATAGGCATTATAGTAACAGAATATTGATTCATATTTGATCAGCGCTGCCTAGTTTGACCGTTTGGTAAGAGTTTACGAGTGATTGACTCGTGGCTCTCATAGACGACAGACTCCAGATCATCTCTAATTGGTTGTTTTCCTCCAGTCTGTGAAACCTTGCAGATGCCGTTAGGAGCACCGGAGGACACAGAGGCACATGATTTTTTTCAGATTACCTGTCTCATGCACTATAGCGACCAAAGTCAGTTTGCGTCAATGCTGGGGTTAGTTTCCCGAGTGAGATTTAACTAGTGCAGCAAAAAGTATTTGTGCGATAATCACCTGTATTTAAATATACCCTGCACATGGCTGAGTCACTTCAGGACCCATCTCAGCCTGGCAAACCAAAGGAGAGGGGAAAAAAAAACAATAACAGCCAAATCATTAAATGCAAATGGGCATCTTTAGTGGCCCCGCACCTCACAGACTCTCCCTTCTAATCACCTTATCCTCTAACACATCTTTAAATGGCTTTTCAGAGCCTGCAGCCCTGTGGTTTATATAGTCATCATCTTATAGCAATTAAGTGTAGCTTAGTGGAGCTAGACAATTAACCTGATGTTTTGTGCCCTTAGTCACCAGAACACTCCTGCTGGATTAAGCTGTCCCTGCATGGAGACAGCTGAGGGGATTATTCAGGGACTTCAAAGGGGCATTTATTTGTGTAACCTCTCGTGTACGTGGGGATTAAAGGGGAATGCCACTCAATTGAAGAATTCACGTGTCACTTTTGTTAGGTGAAACTGCATAATGAGTTCTTATTTTTTCTAACTGAAATTATTAAGTAGTGAGTTTTGTAGCCCTTGAGCCCTGTTTAGCCACAGAAACAAACATTTGTATCTGTGTGACATCCCAGATTAGATTACAGACATACAGACACTGATGAAACACAAATATAACTGTTCTACAGTCGATGAAACACCTATCCCTCCGTTTAGGACACACCAACCTTGTAAGTGACGTTCGCCCTCAGCTGCTTCTGTTTCTCCATCTGAGCCAGGTATCCGTCCGAGCTGCTGCCGCTCTGGACGGGGCAGTCTGTGATCACACCGGGGCTCGGCTCAGGCTCCTTTCCTGTCAGTGACTTTCCTATAGGCGGCACGACTGTGTAGGAGCCCGAGCCCAGTGACGACGTGCTGGTGGGTGACCTGGGGAGGTTTTGTGTAAATTTGTTAGTGTGAACCTCATTTGGACACTTCTGGTGGTCGTCCCCTTCACAGGATAATGGCCACTTTAATGCCCTGAAAACACAAAGTTATTGGTGGATAAATACTGAGGAGTCCCATGATAATAGACATTTCATATATTATATATTCTTATTCATTTTCATATGGTGTATCAGACTAATTTCCTTTGCCTCAGTACTAGTCATTTTACATAAATCACAAGTATGCTGTCATTTGTGATATTATTTCACTATTGCCCAGGGGGTGTAAGAAAATATCAATAAATCAAATATCGCAATATTATGAATATCGTAACTTATAGTTTACAGGTTAGTCAATACTTTATTTCAGTTGCAAAGAGATGCATCCTCTCAGTGTATGTGTCCTCTCAAAGTAGTGCTATGATGTTGGATTTTACAAGGTCTGTGATAAATGCAGATCACACTGTTCTGATTGCATACACAAATTCGACTTGTTTTTTACTCCGATTTTATGCATATGGTGAAGTGTTCTTTATACTGAGACAGTTTTCCTAAAATTAGATTTAAAAAATCGCAATATATCACCTGACTGCGTTGAATCGTAACCCCTGTATCATGATACGTATCGTATCACCAGATTCTTGCCAATACACAACCCTATTGTCCAGTATTTTGTTGGTTGTTTTTTAACCTTATTTGCTCTATTTTTTGTATCTGAATTCTATTATTTGGTGCTGCAGTGATCCAATTTTCCCAATGAGATCCTTAAAATTTAATATCTTTCTCATCTTTGGTAAAAAAAAAAACAGTATGAATGGTTCACCTTTGCCAGCGTTCGGGGCGTTCGGGGCTACTCTCCAGGTTCTGATGGTGAAGATGTGCGTCTACCCCTTTCTGAGACGTCTGGGAGGACTTTCCTGAATTTGTTTGTTGACATCCGGGGGACAAGCGAAGTTGAACTTCAGACGCCGGGCTCCAATGAGGACAACCAGGAGGAGATGCTAAATGGATGATGTCATCCCGGCGCCTCTGCTGGATTAATGGAAGGACGTGGGATGAAGGGTTGAGGTTGATGCTGAGGTGGATGGTGGGGAGCAAAGCCTGCGATGAAGTTGTCTTCTGGGGGTTTGGCTGAGCAACGGCGGCCGGTCTTGCAAATAGGGAGCTCAGACAGTCTCCCCACTCAGCTTTGACCTCCAGAGCAGGGGGCTGCTGCTGCTGCTGCTCCTGTTCGGGGGGGTTGGGGTATTCTTTCCGCTGGGCTTTCTTCCCGTCTCTGATCTGGGTGACCTGGGGTTAGAGTAGGATTAACAGTTGGAGGATAAAAAATGTTTCATTGATGTAGAAAGTCAGAGCAATAAAAGGGTTCTGAAATAGACAGGATTGATTTAAAGGATTTAGTGACTTCAGTGCACAGGGGTGTTAATTCATAAAACCCCAACATATGGCAAAACCCCAGCATATAACGTGTTTTTCTACAAAAAGCTACAAACCAAACCCCAAAAACTGTGTTTTAATACCAGCAAACAAACTCTAATTACAGATCTAATTTTGTCATCATCATATGCAAACACCGCTGCTGCGAATGTTGACTTTTTAAATCCTCTGCATTTCTGTGAGATATGCTAACATGCACAGTATAGCTTGGCCTATTTCTGAAGGTGGTGTGGAGCACAAAGCATCACCTCTAAATCTACCAATTCACACCACAAAAACAACAACAACGGACAAACATGAGCTAGGCGCAATTCATTCCCAAGTGTGAGAAGAGCTGGAGCTCTTCTGTGCATGATCTCACCAAATTATTTAGTCTGTGAGCGAGTGAGCATCGTCCCTGCTCAGATAGAGAAACATAACATCATGCATCTAATGCCGCTGATTTAGCAAACATCAGCTTTGCCCATTCCAGTGGGAAAATATGTATTCTCATCTGCTTGGCAGCGTCAAGGTGGCTGCTCAAGTGCTCAAAATGATAATGCTTCTCCAATCCTCTCTATTTTCACTCCGACTCCTCTTTTTTTATTTATTTATTTTTTTAAATCATCCCTGGCAAACCCCAGTGCAACACCAGCATCAGTCATTGTGTCCACATTCCCTTTAGGAAATTAAAAGCCACGGTGCTAGTCTCCCTACTGTTTGAGCTGACATGTCAACCAAGTGAAAAGTCCTACCCTCAACTGTTGTGTTTTCAGCTCGGGGTCTGAACTGTCCTCTTGACTTTCTGCACTGGCCGTCTCCTTAAGAGCTGCATGCACCTTCAGACAGAACACAAAGAGAAAGCAACATGCTGATACTGAACAATGTTGAACTACGTCTATACACTGGGACCAACCTACACAACTACATCTACTCAGAGGTATCAATACTGCATCCATTGCTATCAATGTCTGTCGTTATTTGACCACGTCGTATTACATCAATTTACGGTTGCAGTTGTTCCTAATGTACCCGTTTGTGGCGTGGAAATATGTTCTGTTAATGCTGTAATGAAAATCATTTAGTCAACTTCGGGACTCCCCTCAGTGGCAGAGGACCATCTGAGTGGATCGATGGTATTGACACGCTGAAGACTTTTCCACTGAATGCCACCGATTCTGGGAGCTTGAATAGGTGAAGGTCACATGGAATGAGTGGATCCAGTTGTAACATATCCATCAATAAGATGTGATTGCATCTACAGTAATAGGCTGAGATGCTACTATTATGCTAAGAAGAATTCATGGCACCACCTAGACTTTATTCTGTTTCTATGTGTGAGCTGCATGCTCCTCTGTCTCTAGCTTTTGAGTCCATTTTTTGGTAATTAACTGAGCCATACATGAGCTAACCAACCAAATAGGGGGATCTTTTTGAAACGACAGAGAGACTTTTAGACATTTGGGTGCCATTACAGATGATCAGTGAGGATAGAGAAGTCGTTTTAAGATCAAGAGCAGGTGTCAGTGACTACTGGGTATCCAGCAGTGTACACACTTTGCGCCTCTCACCTTTACCCATTCCCCCTGCCATTGCCTTTTGTCACCCATTATAAACATCCCAATCAGTTGGAGCAAATGACCAAGCCTGTATTGCATTTTGAGCCCGGTAAGCTGTGTAATATCTTTTTTACTAAATTGGGAGGCTCGTAATTGCTTCTCTGCGAGACGATGTCACAACAAAGTCTGGCAATTGCTGCGAGTTGTATTACCTCCTGTACCCGGGAAACATCTGCTTTTCGCAATGAAGACTTCAAAGGGGGCTGTGGATCTTGAATTGCATTTAGCTGCTATTGTGGCCGGCCCAGGTAATCTTGATTAGGTGTTTAGACTGAGGCAGGGTATACAGTGGCAGAGAGCTCCCCAGAGCTTTGGTCTAAAGCTATTAAAAGATTGTACATTATGTGGCCCTGGCTTTGAAGTGAGGGCCTGCGAGAGGAGTAGGGACTCTAAGGGGTGAGTGCAATAGCAGAAGATTGATCTGCTACTTCTGTCTTTATCAAAGGAGGACCCGAGCCCCGATGAAGCCAATCATTGCCACTATGCCACTTGGCCGAGCTAAACACTTGCTGCATTAGGGAATTGTGTACATTTAATAACACGTCTAATTATCACAAGTTGCCTTCAGATGGCCGCACTCTTCAAAAGACCAAATGGGGGTATTTTAAAAGGGGCCTCGGAGCAACTGGCTTGTCTGGACACATATTGATTTGTGAAACTGATGTGATTTGTACATGTTGAGTGTTGCTATCTTTTGCAAGGAGCTACAGATAAGGAAGAGCGGGAGGAAGCACGGCAAGCTTTGTGATATAAGATGTGTGGTTATCCTAATTATGAAAAGTTTCTCTCTCTGACCTTTAATATTACATTTCCCAAAATCTAATACTGAAGGTAGAAGATAACAAAACGATCACGTGTTACTTCTTTGATCTTCAATATTTCATTTAGTGTGTGTGAAAATAAAACTGTCCAAGTTCATTGTCCCTGTCAGCATGTTAATCCCAATGAAATGCAGTTTTTACATAGATATTATTTTATTTTGGCGAGTCTGTTTCTAAAATATGGTTTTAAAAAAAGGCTTTGATTTAAGCCTGTTTCTGATCCGCTTTGTTGATACACTGTATTGTTGCCGTAACACACCCAATTCATAGATTAATCTTATGATGAAATAGGAAACAGGAAATAGACTACATGCAAATTGGTGCCCCTTCTTTTGTGCCCTATGTCCCCCATTAAGTAAGACACGTCTTTGGGGAGACCGGGCTATGGAAAACTAATAAGCGAATTCAGAGGGAAATGACAAAACACAAGGGTTCGGGAGAGGGAAAGGCTCTGGCTCTGTTTACCATTGCACAAAGCTAACGGCTCTTGACTATGTAAATGGTGATGATATGAGACATTGTGGAGGGCTGGGGCTCAGATGGTTGGGGGGGTATTATAGCCAGCAAACAGTCTTGTGGCCCAACAAATAGGGAATGCGGGCCATCCCGACCAATTATGCCACTGTGCCAGGTGCAGGGATGTCTAAGAGCCTATTGGTAACCATGCGTCTCTGATGTTCTTGTTGTACACATCAACTCATAATAAGCACTGCATAGCCAGACATGGCTCTTTTCATATGGTGGAGAAGAAGGCAGATGAAAACAGCTATGGCTCCTCTGCCAAATTAATTTCCCAGACTGGGTCAGGGCAAACATCATAGGATATTTCTCTTAGTTGTCTGAGATGACAATAAAAGACATATAGATAGCAATAATATTACTAATATAAGCTCGGCTCATGCAGAAGGAAAAATAAAGAAGCAAACAATCAAGGCCAATATTCTGCTCAGGGGAAAAGCTGCATTCAAGCAACTGCCCATTAATAATGTCTCCGACATCAGAATACGCTTTCAAGAGTAAATATACCGACACTTGGCTACTTTTCTTATCACCTGAGTGCACCGTAAATACAGATCTCTGAAATATATAAAGACACAACAGCATGTGCATGTGCACTAACAAGCCCCAGACCTGACCTCTGAGTTTAAAACATCTTAATACTGTTAGTGAATGTTGCAAAAACATACCGCATCACTATCATGTTCATTTGTTAATAGTACAAAAGTTATACTTGCTGCCTAAATACACAACAGACTTGCTGTTAGTGCCTTATATCTCAACCATAACGACAACCAGAATCTGCTTTGTTCAGCTCCAAAACAAACAACCTCAATTTTAGAATAAAAAAAGGTCACTCAAAAAGGCCAGTAATAGATATAGTTAATCTGTCCATCACCAAACAAGGCCATGGGACAGAACTCAAAAACTGTAAACCGTCACAGTTCAAACTGGAATTTAAAACAAATATATTTTATATTTCATTCCAATATTTCCATCAGTGTGTCCCCAGTGAAACCGAATCTTAAGTCTGTAAGTGTAACAAAAGCTCGGCAGCCCCCAGAATCATTATCAATGTTAGTGCAGCTCCTGGTGTCTGTTTCTGTAATTGCAACCTGTTTCAGCCTGCGATTCTAACCATAAGCAGATGTTACTGTTTGAGAAAACTGAAAATCATATACACACCTTATTGACATTATGAGGCGTCTCCTGCTTAAGTGCATGCACGCTTGCATAGGAGCCATACTTGCATGCGTTGCGCCCCAGGGTTATTTTGTTGCGTTCCACTATGTCCTCTGTCGGTCTTTCTAGCTTTTTGTTGACTAAAACCTTGGGAGGTGTGGATGTGCTCATTTGTCCTCTTTGCGTGCGTCTCAGTTCTTGCAGGTAGTCGGTCTTACATTCTTGGATGTACATAGCGTGTATATCGGTGGTCAGCTCAGGAGGCCTGCTGATATGTTCCCCTGCACTGTCACAACTATCTTTACGCTTCTTTCTGGATCTTTTCAGTAAACTTTTGTCACTTTCATTTTCATTGAACATGCAGGATGACTCAGCCTCAGGTGATCTAAGCTGTAAAGCGTGGCTGTGACAGTGGCGAGATGTTATTGAGCTGGTCTGACCCTCTTGTGAGTGTAGGCGGTACGGCTGGTCAGACTCCTCGCCGGCCACATGAGGAGTCACCACAACAGCTGGACTTGTGTCGACGATGTATCTGTATCCTCCTTTTATTACGAGTCCTTGTCTGTCATCACATGACGCACTGGATTTCTCTTTAGGGACTTGGTAATAATAAACCTGTGGACTCTCGATGAAGCTGCCAGCTCCCCTCAGGTTGGTCCTCCAGTTGGGGTCATAGCGGAGGTCATCGTAGGCATCGTCAGTGAGCAGCTGGCTGCGAAGTTAAAGAAAGACAATAATGATAATATGTTCATTACAACTAGCAGTATCACTAAGTTATAGCTTTATAATGGCTAAACTCAATCCATTAGGCAAATGGGAGATAAGAAACTAAATGATCAAAGAATATATTCATATAGTCTCAATCATATTATTGCTAATTGATTTCATTGCAGGTAGCAGCTTTATAATGACATTTCCATATCCAGAGGAAGTTTTACAGACATCTCAATGTCACATAGGCCTTACTTAGAGGTTAAAGGAACAAGAGGCATTAGACCATTATTAGAATGATGATGTGCTCAAACAAAGAGCGCTAGGCCTTATCAGAGGCTCCTGAAATTGAAACAGATGAGGGGGATTATGTGCCTGTATTTACAGATAATTTTCGTATTTTCACCTCCAGGCTCACTAATGAGAGTATATTTGAGAGCTACTAGCGGGGGAATGGTTCACAAACGGCAATTTTCAGCTTATGAAATGGCTTGAAAATTGCAGGCTAAAATGCTCTTTCTGATGGTGATGAAAAGATCTCATTAAAATAAATAGCAGAGAGCCTCTTTGTTGTGCTTACTGGGAGGACGAGGGGAGCCTAATTCTCCTACCGTTATGTTGTGCGTCGGGGGGGGGTTGCCTAGGTGTAGGGCCCTTCACTTCGATGAGGCCAAAAGGGTAAGGGATGTCTCTCTAATGACTCAGACTCAAACAAGTTGGAGAATGCATTATAGACAACATGCAGCTCAACGTGATGCCTCCCAACACTGGCAAAACACCGCAGCCTAATATTTCTTGCCCAAGATACAGACACCTAAATACAAAAGCCTGTGAAATATTGTGACAAACGCTGAATGGGAAGATGAAAAAACGGACCATACTCAAATATCCTTTTGCAACGTTTTGAGCGCGGTAGGTGTAAAACATAGTTAAGAGGAATGAATGGAGTTGCCTAAATAGGAATCTTTTGCTTGAATGAGGAATGCCCATTGGGTTTGCAAACTATGCAATGGCAATGTGTGAAAAGGCTTATCCGCTTTGAGGAGGCAGCGGCGAGGACTATGAGAACATGATGATGGGAATGGGACTGTGTCCACTGCCTTGGCTCTATGAAATGGAGCCTTTTGTGAGAATATGTCATGGTCATTTTCCTCTGAAACAATGTACTTTGGAAGCGGACCCACACTTGGTGGGCATCAATTTGCGCGGGTTAATGACGGGAAAATGGAGAATGCCCCTTTTCTATTTTGGAGGGAAATGACTATCAGGCTGTGTCTGCTGGAGAGAGAAGGGGGGAAACAACGGTACGAGTCGACAAGAGCACAAAAACAGATGTGGTGTTGTTCTCGCCATAGATCCTGCCTCTGCTCCTTCAAAAGAGAGAAAGAGAGATCTCCCTTTCAGCAACAATGATCCTTGTTAATGGACCACGAGTGACCACTTATTGTGATCCACCCAAACAAAACAAAAATCTAATTTACCTCAAATGAAAGCGGTCATTCTGAAAGCACCTGAATTAGGCCATTTTCACTACAATGTACCATGGGCGCCTGCATCTCATTAAATAACTGACACCACTTCATTGTTAAGTGATGAATGAGGGCTATTTATCTTTTATCATCCGTGTACTGTTTAAAAGTAAAAGGTTTGATTGCTGCTGCCATTCTCCATGCTGTATTCCATCTAAGCAGCACTATTATCTGCTTAATTTCAATTAATTTGTCAGAGACAGTGAAAGTGACAGTCTAGTTCAATAGGCAAATTGAACAAGGTCGGGCACAAATCTCATCACGGTGAATAGCTTATATAATGCCACATGTTTATAGAATTATTTTGATGCACAAGGCTACACAGCCAATAATGTAATCAAAACATAACAAAAAAATATTTTTATATTTTTTCACCAAGAAATATTACCTTCAGTCCTTTAGCAATTACTAATATACATTACTGCCATCTACTGGCCAAACTTCATAACGCTATGGTCACATGTATTCTGGAGATAAACTGGGTGATATTCTTTATTTCTTTTATCCTTCAACTAATTCTGTCAAAGGCCAAAACCAACTAGTATTCTGTGTGAATCAAATTATGTTTGGAATCACCTGTTATAGAGATGTTTCTCTTCTTTCTTTCAATAATTACTATTTTAATATAGATAAAAAACAGCATAATTCAGACACCAAATGTATCATTTACATTTGAAATAGATTTGGTCCAAAAAGAACAATAATTAAATGGGAAAAAATATATAAACATAAGTGACCCTCGATCATTATTGAACCACAACAGTGCGACTGTATGGAGTCAGATCAGTCCCAATATTAATGAATGCACACAGAAGGATTCACAAATGTATATTGTGATTTATATATATAAATTACTCTCTCCACAACAGGGAATCATCTGTAGCCAATCAGATGTTTTCTTTTCAGCCAATCACATGAGCGTGCCCCCACGAGGGTATGACTTACGGGAAGAACCGACCCTATACTCTGCCTCTGATTGGCTACTGGCTTCTAAAGGCTAAAGGTAGGTATGATGCTAACTTGAGCTTCGAACTAGAAAGGCCCGGGATTGTGCAGTCCGAAGGTATAGGCTACCTGGTCTGAACAATGGTATGTTTTTCATCATTAAAGTCACTTCTGGAATTTTTTGAGTTGAAAATTCAACTGTGTAGATTTTGAATATCGGCAGTTTTACAAAAACTGATGGCCTTCGGAGTTCGGACCAGATGCACTCCTCCCGGCCTGTCTAGTTCGAAGCAAAGAGTAAAGAAGCAAAGAGGAAAAACATCAAGAAACTGCTAGTTGCGGTAGCACTGTCGCCATTTTGGACTGAAAGCGCCAACGAGTACATGACCATGGATGTAGGTTGTATGGACGTGCTGCTCATCAGAGGCTGGTTTGCAGGATGGGAGTTGCATGGTGAGCCTCTCCGTGGTGGCATAGCAATTGTCTGCTTTGCAATTTGGAGTGGTTGCGTGTGCACAAGCGTGCACTTGTGTTTGGGGAAAGGGCCCAAGAAAAAAATTTGCACCGGGGCCAATCACAACTATGTTACGCTGCTGGTTGGAGCACATTTTCAATTCACCTTAAATTTTTTGTTAAATTGTCAATATTCAAAATCTACACAGTTCATTTATCGCCCAAAAAATTCGCAGAAGAGAATTTAGTGATGAAATAGCTACAAAAAAATAAGAAACGAGCTGTTTTTGGCCACTGCTGTGACCATAGCCTGTACCGTTTAAGTGCTTTGCATTGTGGGATACAGTAGGCGAGGTACACTGGTTTGATGCATACTAGCAGATTTTGACAAATTAAACAATAAAAAAACATTAAGAACTTGCTAGAAATTAATTTTCGACACTTCAATGAGAGATTAGACTTTCATATTAACTCAAATGTTCTCATTTAATTTGGTGCAGTATATATTAAAAATGTCTGAAGAGCAGATTTGGTGTGTTATAATAGGGAACCAGAAATGTTACATAAATATCAACCATGAAGTTAAAACACATGAGCCCACAGTGGACACCTCAATTACACCAATAAGATACATTTATTAGTGTCAGCAAAAATATGCTATATCGAGGCTTTTAGGACAAAGCATTTATTATTTTACTGTAACATATTGTACATCTAGATTTAATGCAGTGCTTCTGAACAAAAGTATTACAGACCTGCTTGCTTCTGGGACTTTAATTGCACATATGAGACTAAGGCCATTCAAATCAGTGAGGTGTTGTAGTGTTTCAACCTCAGACTTGAAGGGCTGCTGGGAGTTTTACACACCACCAGATGTCACTGTCTGTGCTGCGTTTGAAGCCATATACTACATTTTTAACCAAATGGGTCAAATGTATTGAGAGTTGTACTAACATATTGTTGGTTTTGGTCATTAATGAAGTTTGTTTACAATAAGAAAAACACCTACACAAGTGCCCTAGTGTTCATGACAGCCTGATGTCATTATTAGGTGCTTTTTCATGTGCAACAGAACACACTTGTTAAGAGAACTGTCTGATGCTGGGTCTGTATGCCCTGATATTACTCTGAATATCATAATTGTAACGCCAAATGAGTTGCCTGACATACAGAAATTGAGTAACTTACCTTGTTCCTTCTCTGTCATCCATTTGTACATCCAAATATTGTGTCTGTAACAGGATGGGCTTCCTTTTGCCATGGGGGTGTGCTGCTACATCAAGACTATCATAAATCTGATGATCTTCAATTTCTTCATCAGTTACATCTCCATCCTCTCCATCTCTCTGCTGCAAGCTGTCAGCATTCTCCTTCTGAGGCAGTGTGGGTTTGTTTTGGTCGTGGCGGCCGATACGCATTTGTAGCTGCTGCTGGTAAACTCTCTCGTGGGCCAAACTCTCTGTGTCAGACTCCACAGAGTCCCACCGGTGGTCCAGAGCTGCTCGTCTCGGAGAAAGATGCTCTGTCTTCAACACTTGAGACGTCTTTTCACGTCTGAGTCCTTTATCCATGTTTTATGTTGCAGGTGGACAGTCTGCTTCATGAAGATCTGATCATCTGTGTGGTTGTCAGAATTGAAGTGGAGACGGTTGCAGCAGGATGGAAACTTACAAACTCTGCAACCAACAAACATAAACAGATAATTGTACAAGATGAACAGCAAGAAAGTGCACTGTTATAATATTGTAGGATGTAGAATGACATTAATGTTGAAATTGTGATAAACTTCCAACAATGATCATTTATGACTGAAAATTCTGATTGATACTTTATAAGCAAAGACAATATATCTTAAAAGGTTGGACAATATGGACAAAATCAGTATTGTAAAGTATAATTATCCCAACAATACAATATCAATATTACATAGCTTAATAATAATATATACTATTTACAACAGTATTCAAAACCACATGTTAAAAGGTTGAATTCATGTTGATCCCATTTCACTTTTTTGTATTTTGCTAGAACACATTTTGAAATATATTACCTGTAATTGTTCTTAGATACATTGATCTGGATCGATACATCGATCATCAACAATGAAAATACCATTGATGCAAAGTGAAAATATTGACACATATATTTATTTATCACACTTAATATTTATTATTTTGTATTGAAAAGAATAGATTGTTTTTCATTTAAATGTCTGGAAGAGCTCAGTAATAAAATTGTCAAATCATATTTTAGTTGCTTTTTGTGAGTAGATGTTAAATGGACATATGATATTGTATTAATATTGAATCAAATCTGAATATTATTGTGGCAGACTTTGTGATAGACAGAAAAGTAAAAATAATAAACCTGGAACTGACACTTAAATTGATTGCAGCCATCATTAATGGTATTAATTGGGCTACAAGTGAGTTTGACAAGTCAAAATGTCTAAAAAAGGTAAAATAGCATGATTGTTTTAAAGGAATAGTTACTCATTACAGCAGCTTTCTCTTCCCCATACACACCTGTGGGAATACAGCAGGCTGTATAACCTGTTAGCATTAAAAACAAGACATTTCAGTTCAAACACGTACCTAAAAGCATCCACTGCTCTTCTTCTACTCACAGTGACAACATGTAGCTCTGAATGTGTCGTGTTAATGAAGCATTCAGAGAGTAAAGAGCTCAGGTAACTCACCTGTTTTCAGTCAGCAGCTTCCTCACAACAACGTAACCATGGAAACGACGACGCAGCCGTGCTGCCTTCAAGTGCTCCTCAAAAAAGCTCCGACTTTTAACAACCAGAGGTCACATGTAATACACCATGGATTTATTTTCGTGACAGATTTGAGTGTATGTCTGTGAAATATAGAACTTCTACTTAACTCTAATGATGATGGCTTGGCATTTTGATCTTGTTTGAGCTGCTGTTAGTAAATTGACCAAGCAGTGTTTTTAATGTGTAACTTTATATACTTATGATCATGCCATGTGATAATTTATGAGATTATTATTGTTTTCCTTCAATAGTGATGTATGTTTGATGTTCTTTGTTTGACATGTATTTTTCTTCTCTTCCTGTTTTTTTCATGGTGCAATGGATATGTGATGATGTCACTTCCTCAACCAATAGGGATGGCAGACACTTCCAATCATCCAATCACATTGATTTGGTGGTGTTTAAAAGAATACACATCATTTCATCTTCTTAATGTCCTGATGAAGGTCCTTGTTGACTGAAACATTGACTAATAAAGCAGAGAAAAGTGTGTGCGGGAGCAAGACATTTCATCCCCAGCCAGAAATATATACATTTCATGTCACAGCTGTTTTGTGTTGTGAATGTTAAATTAGATTGACAATTCCAAATAGCCTATTTTAACATTCACCAAGAAACCCACTAGTGTTGCATGTGCTCCGTGCCCCTTTGAAATACAAGATCTGTACTGCAAAATACTACTTAAAGGATGTTTGTGGAACAATGTTCAAAAACTAATTTTACCGAAATCAACTGGCATGTCCTGACACCTATAGCTTCACATGCAACTTCAGCTGAGATGGTCTAGAACAGGTCAGCAACCTTTACTATTATAAGAGCCATTTTTGGTAAAAAAGTAATCTGTCTGGAGCCACAAAACATTTGAGCATTGTGATGAAGGTAACACAGTTTATAGTCTAAGTATATAGTATATAAGTCTAATGCAGTGAGGGCCAAAGAGCTAATGTACTACGGAGTATTAAGGCCACATTGAGGGAAAAAAACATGAGATTTACAGAATAAAGTCAGAATATTATGAGAAAAAAGTTTTAATATAATAAAGTCATAACTTTACGAGAAGAAAAGAAAACGCGTAAATGTACTACTTCATAATATTACGACTTTATTCTCATATTAAGACTTTTTTTCTCGTAAACCTTTGACTATTTTCATATGACTTTCTCGAAATCTCAGATTTTTTTTCCCTCAATGTGGCCCTAATAATCCGTCGTACCATAGACCTACAACAATAATAAAAATGAAAACGGAAACAAAAAGCAGTTATTAATTTCAATCGCAAAAATCCACAGGGGGCCACTGGAGAGGGGCTGAAGAGCTGCATGTAGCCCCAGAGCTGCAGGTTACAGGCCCCTGGTCTAGAAAGTCCCTTTGACCAGTAGAGGTCACTATGTAACCAAGTGATTTGTACTGTGCCTGCATTACATGACTGTTTAAGTTTAATCCCCTTCCTGTAATTAAGGCAGGTACAGGGTTACTCCTCTTTTCCAGCAGTACATAAACAGTGAAAACAACATTGTAGTTTTACTAAAAGATACCAAGCAAAAGCAATCAGAAACAGTGCAGCCATTATAGAAACGAAAACTAGACTATTGATCAAATTTGAACACAGAGCTACTATGTGGGTGATTATCAGCTTCATGCTGAAGGGCTCTGCAGAACATAAAAAAGACAAATTTGTGCAGAGGGTTAAGATTTTTTATTGTCAAGGCAGTGACATGTCCGTGTAAAAACACTTTAACACACATGTGAACTGACGCTCGACTACATGTTCTTCCCAGTTGTGTCGCAAACCATGCAATTAAGTGTGATCCCTGAACCCGTTTTTTTTTTTTTTTTAAATTACACTCTTTAGCTTGTTGGAACTTGTGCTATAAGAGGGTTACTTTCTTAGAAAACATATCAGGAGTTGACAGCTGGAGTGATGAATGTTTTAGTCGACCTCCTCGATGGTTGGTCCGGAGGATCCACCGCCGCTGGGTGCAGCACCGCCGGCTCCAGGGAATCCACCGGCCATGCCTTCTGGCATACCACCAGCACTCTGGTACAGCTTGGTGATGATGGGGTTGCACACCTTCTCCAACTCCTTCTGTTGATGTTCATACTCTTCCCTCTCGGCAGTCTGCAAATAAGGACATTTTAGTTTTCTGGCCAATATATATACACACACATACATATTTATGCACACAAATATATACACATATGATTTACCTGGTTCTTGTCCAGCCAGCTGATGACCTCGTTGCACTTGTCCAAAATCTTCTGCTTGTCGTCATCACCGATCTTGCCAACAAGCTTGTCATCCTCCACAGTGGACTTCATGTTGAAAGCATACGACTCCAGGCCGTTCTTAGAAGACACCTTGTCACGCTGGACGTCATCCTCAGCCTTGTACTTCTCAGCTTCCTGGACCATGCGCTCAATATCCTCCTTGCTGAGTCGACCTGGGAGCAAATTACATATTGTCAGAAATCGTGTCGCAGTACATTTGAGATTACATTTTCTGATGAACTAAAAACTCACCCTTGTCGTTGGTGATGGTGATCTTGTTCTCCTTGCCAGTGCTCTTGTCTACAGCAGAGACATTCATGATGCCATTGGCATCGATATCAAATGTCACCTCGATCTGGGGAACACCACGGGGAGCAGGAGGGATGCCCGTCAGCTCAAACTTGCCCAGCAGGTTGTTGTCTCTGGTCATGGCACGCTCACCCTCATAAACCTGTTGGAAGTATGCAGCGTTAAGCAGACAGTTTTGAAATGATGGGTTGTACAGTATGACAACTTAATTTCGCTCAGACATCCAAGGAAGGTCAGGGCCATCTTTGGTCTTGCGACCTCTGGTGGAAACTACGAATGGCAGGAATAAACGTCATCACTGCGAAATTGAAAGGCTGGTCGGTATAATTGACGTTGTTGTGCTTACTTGGATGAGCACACCAGGCTGGTTGTCGGAATAGGTTGTGAAGGTCTGAGTCTGCTTGGTAGGAATGGTGGTGTTTCGTTTGATCAGGACAGTCATGACCCCTCCAGCGGTTTCAATACCCAGGGACAGCGGGGTGACATCCAGAAGCAGCAAGTCCTGGACATTCTCAGACTTGTCACCAGAGAGAATGGCAGCCTGGACAGCTGTAAAAACAAGCAGCATTTTTAGCATCCATGGTTATCATCCTTTACTTACTAAGAAAGTAACCATTTAGATTTCCAATATGTGAACACTAACTAAAATGTAGAAATTTGCACCAATGTTTTGGGAGCTGTGAAAAGCACATGTCAAAAGTGTTTTTGTAATTAGTCTAACTGCTAGAAGGGGCAGACACAGGTCCATACTGCTGGATTTAAACATTGGGTACTAAAAATCAAAAATAAATTTAAATCAAATCAAGAACCAACAATTTGGCAAATTCCAGCTGCTACAGTTGTGAATCTCACAATGCAAGCAGCTGAGAGGAGAAGGGAATAAACTGGTGTGTGCATCCATCTGGCTGAAGACACTTACCAGCTCCATAAGCCACAGCTTCATCTGGATTGATGCTCTTGTTCAGCTCCTTTCCATTGAAGAAATCCTGGAGCAGCTTCTGGATCTTGGGGATACGGGTTGAGCCACCGACCAACACAATGTCATGAATCTGCCCTTTATCCATCTTGGCATCACGGAGTGACTTCTCCACGGGGTCTAAAGTGCCACGGAAGAGGTCAGCGTTGAGCTCCTCAAAACGAGCCCTGGTGATTGAGGTGTAGAAATCTACGCCCTCGTACAGAGAGTCAATTTCAATGCTAGCCTGGGTGCTGGAAGACAGGGTGCGCTTTGCTCTTTCACAAGCGGTGCGCAGACGACGGACAGCTCTCTTGTTGTCGCTAATGTCCTTCTTGTACTTGCGCTTGAACTCAGCGATGAAGTGGTTGACCATGCGGTTGTCGAAATCTTCCCCACCAAGATGTGTGTCTCCAGCAGTGGACTTGACCTCAAAGATACCATCCTCGATTGTCAAGATGGACACATCGAAGGTGCCACCACCAAGATCAAAGATGAGGACATTCCTTTCAGACCCAACCTGAAATTAAAATCAGTGTTAATATTTTCTAAAGCTAATCAATTATGATTAACTTCCTCAATTTGATCATATGCATTGATATCACAAAAGTTGAATATTGACATCATTCTAGGGATGCACAAAATTGGATTTCTGCCAATATGACAATGCACTGTTATTGTGACATGCCTACCGTTGTTGTGATGGCAGACGCAGACATAACATAAAGCTTTTAAAAAAGCAGTCACCGGGCAAAATGAGAAAACTACGTCCAACTTATTTTGCATGTAAAACATGGCATATTCATTTGTGTTAGTTTGGCCCTCTCTTATTGGAGGAAATTTCTGGCCGATGCCGATCGGTCATTTTAAAGCCTTTATCTGCAGATACAGATGACGTGCCGATATCATCGTGCATCCCTATATCATTCAAGTATATATGTAATTGTTCAAAGTTGTCTACCTTTTTGTCCAGCCCATAGGCGATGGCAGCAGCTGTTGGTTCATTGATGATACGCAAAACATTGAGGCCAGAGATTGTGCCAGCATCTTTAGTGGCCTGGCGCTGGGAGTCATTGAAGTAGGCAGGTACCGTAATTACAGCATTGTTGACGGTCTTAAAAAGGAAACAAGCCAAACATTAGCATAATTATATAATCATTTACATAAAAGCTTGCAGTATTTGTCCTGAGCTGTGTCAAATTACATACTTTTCCGAGGTAGGCTTCAGCAATCTCCTTCATCTTTGTCAGCACCATCGACGAGACCTCCTCTGGGTAAAAAGATTTTGACTCCCCCTTGTACTCAACTTGAACCTTGGGGCGGGTGTTGTCGTTGACTACATTAAATGGCCAGTGCTTCATATCTGACTGTACAACTGCGTCGTCAAACCTGCGACCGATTAGACGTTTGGCATCTGCAAAAGACAGATAATAGTTTATTTTAAAAATCAAAAGGAATCTGCTTTCATGTGAGCTTCCATTAAGAACATCACTCAGACATCCAAGGAAGGTTTGGGCCATCTTTGGTCTTTCAACCTCTGGTGGAAACTACGAATGGCAGGAAAATCGTCATCACAGTGAGGTCACCTAAGACTATTTGTATGTTTCTGTCATTCTTGTCTCATGTTTATAGGAGTTAAACTTCTAGACCATCCATTGATGATCCATTTTCAGTTGACACGTGTGACAAGAATGACAGAAGACCACAGTATCACCAGGATTGGAAATTAGCACCAGCCAAATGCTGGTAAAATATGCAAGCGTCAGCTAGATTTGCTTCACTCACCAGCCAAAAAAAAAGTTAATCTATTGAGTGGCTGGTAGATTTTGGAATCCACCAGCCACAGTGGCAGGTGGGTAAAAAAGTTAATTTCCAACCCTGATTTTATCACCATCCCATTAAAAAAAAGGAATTCTTACCAAAAACTGTGTTGGTGGGGTTCATGGCAACCTGGTTCTTGGCTGCATCTCCGATCAGCCTCTCCGAATCTGTGAAGGCCACATAGCTGGGTGTGGTCCTGTTTCCTTGGTCGTTGGCAATGATTTCAACTTTGCCATGTTGGAACACACCAACACAGGAATAGGTGGTCCCGAGATCGATACCAACTGCTGGTCCCTTAGACATGTTGCCTATAGAAATAAAAAAGGAAAATGGTTAATGTCATTGATTCAGTGTGACTTTTTAAAGCTCGTGTCAGCCAAAACTATTTCTGCGCAGTACACTGAAACACAAACACCAGTTAGAACTTAATGTATGATGGATGTCACAATAAGGAACTGTATATGGTAAATTAATTAGTCATAACTTGCCACTGTAGACTTTAGTGACTTTGTTGCCCAGTGGACATGACTTGGACTTGATCTCATGATATCTTAAATATATATAATGTATAAAATAGTGGTTTCCGTCTCTACAGTTAAATAAAATGTGTGTAACTGTATTAAATAAAATGTGTGTAACTGTATTAATAAACCCAAGGGCTAACCAGGCTGCAAAAGCATAGGCATTTAGAGAGCATGGCTTTAGTTATGTGACAATGACGCATCAAGTTAATCACAGACAAACAGTTGGCGTAAAGACTGGAAATAGAAGAAAAAGAAAAAAAGCAACTCTTCAACATGCAAGAAATAAACCATTTCGACAAATTAACCCTGGTACAAGCTTGATCATAAAATAGTTGGACTGAACTGTAAGACAGCCATAAGGCGAATAGCCTTATAACAAACACTAGATGTGAAATAGTGTGATTCCAGACTGGTGCAGATAAATATAGAAACTCTGGATGTGATTTGTAATGCAAGTACTGCATTTACTCAAGTACAATTTTGAGGAGCTTGTAGATTCAAGATTCAAGTATTTTCTTGTACTTTTATCAGAATCAGAAATAATATAATATTTATTGATCCTCGGGGGGGAAATTGGGTCAATATAGTTGCTCTCAAATATAAACACAAAGGAATATAAGAAAAGTTGTAATAAAGGAGTATGTGAAATGTAAATTGAGTACATAATGCTACACTATATAACAATATATGTAGAGTAATAAATAAATAATAACAATAAGATAAGTACAAATATGTGCATCAAAATTGAATAGATACAGACTTTTGTTCTATAGGGTTAGGGATAAAGGTAACAGTAAAATCAAAGAACATTATATTATTAATCTGATTATTCTCTTCGCTAAATTTCATATACATAAATCCAAATTTAGTTAATCTAAACCTTCATTTGTTTTGTACTTATAGGTGCAAATAGCAAATTCTTGAATCTTGAATACAAAGCCTTTTATTCTGAAAATCAACCGGAAGTCTTCTCCATCCCGGTTAGCGTGACGTCATTTTGTTCGAGAACATTCTGGAATGTCTCCCCCCCGCCCCCTCCTCTCTATGCTAAACTAACGGTAGCTAACTGAAACCGTTACAAGCATGACGTCATCTACAACCGTTACAAGCACCGGAGCTGGATTCGTCCAGAGTATTAATAATAATCTGCATCATTTACACTCAACACTTTCAATAAACAGATGTACATGTCGGTTAATATTGTTGCAGAGTGTGAGAGAGCTAACGGCTAACTGCCAACTAACCGTTATTCAAACGAGCCGTGAAGCATTGTGGGTGATTCTACTGCATATGTGCAACTAGAGATAACTCACCGAATGGTTGGACCGATGATGTCTTTCTGTGTTGGTGTGACAGCGGAGAGGCTGCTGGATGGGTCCGGTGCCGGTTAGCGAGAGCAAAGTGGGACTGGACCGGTACCGGAGCTGCTTTTATACCTCGGCAAAGCAGCCAATCAGATGGCGTGGCTGCGAGCACTTCCGGAACGCTCCACCAATCACGCTCCGTATGTCTGATGACGTCAGTAATGAGGCAGCCTGCTTCCTGTTTTGGTCTTTTATAATCAGTGATAAAGAACCGCATGGCTCAGTGACTGTTCACAGCTTTGTCTTGTTCAATGGACATAAACACGTTTATATTGTGATTTTAAATTAAATTTATAAAATAAACCAATAAAAAGAACTCTGAAATAACAAAACGTGAATTATTTGACTCAAATCATGTGAATCTAGCATGGCTCAATGCATGTTTACACAGCTTTGTCTTGTTCAGTGGACATAAACACCTTTATTTCTAAAGGGGGACATGTTTTTATTGTGATTTTAAATTAAATTTATAAAATAAACCAATAAAAAGAACCCTGAAATAACAAAACGTGAATTATTTGACTCAAATCATGTGAATCTAGCATGGCTCAATGCATGTTTACACAGCTTTGTCTGGTTCAGTGGACATAAACATGTTTATATTGTGATTTTAAATTAAATTTATAAAAATAAACCAATAAAAAGAACCCTGAAATAACAAAACGTGAATTATTTGACTCAAATCATGTGAATCTAGCATGGCTCAATGCATGTTTACACAGCTTTGTCTTGTTCAGTGGACATAAACACGTTTATTTCTAAAGGGGGACATGTTTTTATTGTGATTTTAAATTAAATTTATAAAATAAACCAATAAAAAGAACCCTGAAATAACAAAACGTGAATTATTTGACTCAAATCATGTGAATCTAGCATGGCTCAATGCATGTTTACACAGCTTTGTCTTGTTCAGTGGACATAAACACGTTTATTTCTAAGGGGGACATGTTTATATTGTGATTTTAAATTAAATTTATAAAATAAACCAATAAAAAGAACTCTGAAATAACAAAACGTGAATTATTTGACTCAAATCATGTGAATCTAGCATGGCTCAATGCATGTTTACACAGCTTTGTCTTGTTCAGTGGACATAAACATGTTTATTTCTAAGGGGGACATGTTTTTATTGTGATTTTAAATTAAATTTATAAAATAAACCAATAAAAAGAACTCTGAAATAACAAAACGTGAATTATTTGACTTAAATCATGTGAATCTAGCATTATAGCTTTGTCCGGTGATAGATATATGTAGTTATAGGCAAACGACACACAAGATTTTATATATACAATGGAATGAGTTTAAATTCGTATTCCATTGAGGATGTAAATAAAGGCCAGCAGAGGTGATTTAATCCTGTCGTAGGCCCTTTTGTTCCCAGCGACCACCACATACTGCAACACACAGTAGCCTATTGTAGGCCTACTTCATTTATACTTCACATTTAGCAAATTACACAACCATCTTTCTCCATCAGCATGAGTCAAATTACACAACCATCTTTCTCCATCAGCATGAGTCACTACTGAATTTCTGCACACTGCAACACTATCCGTTTTACTAGAAACATAAATGCACTCTTATTCCATGGAAATAAACATGTTTATTTCAAGGGGGAACATTTTTTTAATCCCAGGTCTTATTGATTTTAAATTAAATTTATAAAATAAACCAATAAAAAGAACTCTGAAATAACAAAACATGAGAATTATTTGACTCAAATCATGTGAATCTAGCATGGCTCAACACATACAGCTTTGTCCGGTGATAGATGTAGTTATAGGCAAGCGACATAGGAGATATATATATACTGGAAAAACAAAGTTTGGAAACTTGTGTTTGGTGGATTATTTCTCTGTTGTTCCAATGCTAATGGTCATTGTATTTTACATCGTTGGAAAGCCTGTTTATTTACCTTCGCAATGATGTCCAACTTGTAAGGATCATGCATTTGTGGGATGAGCAGCACAGCTGATTATGTGGGTAGCGCCCAAGAAAAATTTGCCAAAATGCTCTAGTGTATTCTCATAAGGCTACCAGGAAGCCTGCAATGACTGCCCTTCACCGTCAGGCCCGTTTGCGCTGGTGTCGACAACACAGAAAATGGAACCTGAACATGTGGGGGAATGTCATGTTCACTGATGAGTCCAGGTTCTGTCTGCGAAAGTTGGATGGCAGGGTCAAAAGATGGAGACGACGCGGAGAACGCTATGCTGATTGTTGCACCAATGGAGTAACAGCTTTTGGTGGGGGCAGTGTCATGGTGTGACAATAAACATCTTGATCTTGAATCTTGAATCTTGAACACCCTGGGGGTAACGTCATTTCTCATTGATCAGCTGCAGGGACATGGATCATGCTCCAGTGTTTCCCGTTAATTACGCCCGCCACAGTTTCATAATGAACCGACAATATCTTTAGTCTCTGTCTCAGCAACACACTCTCACGAGATCTGGCAATTAACAATCGCAAACTCCCTAGCTCAGTGGTTCCCAAACTGTTTCACGTCGCGGACCCCTAAACTGACACAAATTAGACCACGGAGCCCCATTTGATAAGATTTTGTCTCAGGGTCTCCTTTTGCTTTAAGATGTTTCAGAAAATCTATGAATCCCATGACCAAAATATTCATACATTCTGTCACTATGTTACTTATGGATGGAATTATAGTGAAAATAAATGATTTTCCTTTTTGCTGGGGACCCCCTGGAACCTCCTCAATGACCCCATTTTGAATTTTTATCTAGTGTAAGCAAAAGAAAATATAAATTCATGATGTATGTTACAGCTGTCTGTTTTTTCTGTGCTGCTGTCCCTTTTCCCTCTGCATCAGCTCTGCCCAGGTGTGCTGAACTCCTCAACGAGGTGCCCAGGTGTGCTGCATTTGCTCAACGAGGTTAGGAAGGAAGTGCTTAAAAGCTCCTGTGCCAGCAGCAGAAGAGAGAGGCTTCTGGCGTGGGGACTGCTGCTGCTGCTGCTGCTGCTGCTGCTGCTGCTGCTGCTGCTGCTGCTGCTGCTGCTGCTGCTGCTGCTGCTGCTGCTGCTGCTGCTGCTGCTGCTGCTGCTGCTGCTGCTGCTGCTGCTGCTGCTGCTGCCTCTCAGTTTAGGACTTTATATTGGGTTTTTTCATATGTCTTTGTTAATAAATCCTGTGGATTTTTAGAGTTTTAAAGGTTTTTTTTGTGGTTGCTTTGGGTCAGTGTTTGAGTATTGTTGGCCCCAATGGGGCTGCCCAAGGGTGGGGCGTAACAATGTAAAAATAACCCAATCTGCTTCCATCCATCCACACAACGGACCTTAGCCCTCCTCTCTCCCCCCCGCCTTTCTTAACAACCTCGATGCCGCCTGTGAGCACTTCCAGCCGGCGGGTTTGTATCTCTGAAATGAACTGATGAAGCGGTCCAAGTTGTGAAATTCAATGTCTAAAAGGTCTTGCCAGCTATGCAAGACTGAGTGAACACACGTGAGAAAAAAATTATAACTAGACTACTAATTTGCAGAATCCGAAGACGCTGAGCCTTGCATTGTGCACACTTTGCCGTCATCATCATCTTCTTCAGGGCTTGGTGGAAAGTCTGTGTTGGAACCATCCAGTTTGGATTTACACACTTATAGTTTACGCTCGGCTTCTACCTTGAAGGCATGTGGTTAGGCTGTGGGATCCCCATGGCAGGCGGTGCTCAGTCGCCAGGCCAATTAACTTAAGCCTTTTCTCGCCCAGTCAGCAGTTGGGTCTGAGTTGCTGTATGCACAGATTCAGGCCCAACTGGCTGTAAATCACATCCCTAATGGCTTTCACCTCCAGTGGATACCAATAGGCCTAACAAAGCCCCTTGGAGGGCCTAATACGAAATAGAATTTGTAGTTACTGGATGTAACTCCAGCTCTATAAATAGATTTGTATAGCCCTCTAACTACAAGTCCAGCTGGCTCCTGTTCTGTTCTCATTGCTGAGTTCAAAAGGGAGGTGAACAGCTGGTGTTGTGTAGTCTGGTTACCATCTCTTGACTGGGTGCTGAGTGCAATGATCCATCTCAGGTGTGCCAATCAGAGCTTCGATGGAGTTAGCCAAAGTTACATTCAGTTATTTCCCTTAAACATCCATTACATGTTCAAATAAAGTATGCCATTGTGTTGTAGAAAAAACATAATTTATTGGTAAACATAAAATATATACAATATTCAGAAGCTTATAAGCAAGTACATTATTTTCTGTGTAAACATACACTCTTTTTTACAAGTAGGCTACAGTAAAAAAAAAAAAGCTAATCATCTTAACATGATGATATTGCTGATGTTGTAAATACTGTATTTTACAGATTGTTATAGCTCCGTCTCCTTTATGTCACTCCTGACTAAAGTTTGTTCCAGGGTTTGAGGTTGAGAAGTCTGCTCTATATTTTCCCTCTCTGTTGCAGCTGTGTTTATCACTGAGGTTATCACTGCTGGTTTCTCAACGACGTACTGTGTGAACGCCGTGTGGAAGAGCCCTGAGAGAGAGAGAGAGAGAGTTTTACAATCAGTGATTCATTGCAGAAACAGGTTCACAAAGCATGTGATGGGAAGAGGAGGAATTCAAACGTTTGCAGTTGGATTACAGTCTCTGCTGGCACACATGTCTTTCAGTACATTTCTATATTTCTTTAAGAGGAGTGCTGAATCATCGGCTTACCTCTCCGCCTTTGTCCTTGGGCGTTCCTCTCTTCCTGGCTTGATTTTGATTTACTGCTCTCCTCTGATGGAACCGAGTCCTCATTCTCTGTAACAATAAAAACTGTTATATTTTCAAAAAAGAACGTACTTGCTGCTTTACGGTGTAAACTACAAGATGCTATATGCAGAAAATGGGGGAAATGGTCTGCTTACCTCTCTTCCAGGCCATGTGCGCTCTCCTCAGCTTGATGGCAAAAAAAATGACGACCACCAGAAGACAGAAGATCAGAAATGTAACCAGGAAGACCAGTAACGATGAACTTCCTTCACTTCCTCTCTGTGTATTTGGGTCATTAGAGCTTCCTGGGAATTGACAGAATGCTGGTCAGCAAAACCGTAATCACTTTTAAAGCCTATTACACATTTTTACTATGTGTAAAAGCAAGACTGTTATCTCATTATCATTTTCATACCAGATCAACTGAACTGTATAGTCTCAACCATGCAGACATATACTGTTACCAGTGTGAATTTACCTGTTCCGTTTCCCTCCGTATGGTTAGAGATCGTCTCTGTTGGCTCAGACACAGATGCCCAGTCTTTAAGGAATTATGAAGAGAGAAGGTACAATAAATAAACAGCAGCCTAGAAGTCAATCCTGTTTTCTAAATAGAACAACTCAATTGCGGTTGTTCAGAAGTACCACTAGGTGGGATCAGACATTTGTCTTACAATGCACTCATATCATACCTGTTGTGCTTGTTGTATTACTGATGGTGTCATTCCTCCTCCTGGTTGAGCCTGATAATACCGAGGTTGTTGAGTCATCTACAAGAAATAAAAACATTTTTTATAAATAAGTCTCATGAGAAAAAGGTTATTTTTTTGAAAAGGTGCAATGTGTAAAATCTGGCAAGAATTTCAGTTTAAAACATTCGAAAAATTAACTAACATTATTGACAGAATGTGAAGAGGTCACACAGTTGATGTTTTGTGTATGTATTGTGTTGCAGAGATGTCTTGAAATGAGCATGCTAACCAACTAACCCCAGCCCATCCTGTCTTGTAAAAAGTAAGTGGTTTTAGCGCAAATTCAGCCAGCAGTGCAAACCCCAGCACCGGGGGTCTCTAGAATTTTTTTCATAACTGATGACTGTAAATTTAGACTGTATGGAGCCTGAGGTAGAGGTGAAATGTTTGTTTGGAGCAGGTGCCAGATCTCACACATTGCACCTTTTAAAGAACATTTCCTGAATGTTATTTCAGAAGCTGGAAACTGCAAGGTTTTGTGTAACTTTTAATGTAAAAATGTATTTATCTCTGGAAAATTGTTCTTACATTTTTAAAGATAAAAAAACAAACAAACTCTGGGTTCAAATATTTAAGAAAATGTAAACAGCAGGTCTTCGAGCTGGGATATCAAATTGTTGATGATACTATCTCGGAAAGGCTCTTCAACCACACGGAGCATCGCAGTTCCATCTTCAGAATTTATGAATACACATCACCGAGTTTCACACTATAGTCTGAGACTTCCGTCACAGGAAACACATTTAGTGGTATCACAACTACAGTGGTGGGCTGAACTGAATGCATTATGAGAGTTGAAACTTTCCATCCCACGGGCCAACACTGTGTTTAATATACATGCGTTATATGATACAATATACTGTACAAGGCATGTAGCATAGGGAACTATACGCCCATGTTATTCCTATGGTCAAAAACAGTCCAAAAATATGAGTAAACATGATCAACTCTCTCCCAAATCCAAAAACTAGAGTGCTAAATCTCAAATTTGTGAGACTTACTTTTCTGGTTTCTGGCTTTGAGAGAGACAGTAGCTCATGTTCACAAAATTAATGGAACTTTCCTCGGCCATGAAAATAACTTGTTCCCCTTTAAGTTTCATTAATCCACATCATTATTTGCGGTGTAGAGAGTTCACTTTCCTTTATTATATACTGTATATTTTAATAAATTCATGTAGAGATTATTGTTATGTTTTATGAATGTTGAGTCTTTGAGGCATGCCACATCATTTACTATGTCACATTAATGTTTACAATGAATCATTAATATAGATTTTGTTGTTGTTTTTTAAAGATTTGTTCTGTTTCTTTTGTGTCCCTCATGTCACGACTGCATATGTCATCTGATGTGGAAAAGTTGAAGTCCATGCAACATAAAAATCATATACAAATGTTCCACTCACCACTGGTGTTGAGAGGAAGTCCAGAGGATGTGACCATATTTGGCCCATTGGAGGGAACAGTTGATGACCTTATAGAGCTGTCTGATGAAGGCTCATTCACGCCTCTGGTTGAAAGGTACGCCGTTGTTCTCCCATGTCTGACCCAGCCAGTCGTTGTTCTCTGCCCCTCTGTTGACCCTTGAGGCCGGGCTGTGGTTGAACTGGCCGTGGTTGTGTGCCAGGGCTTTGTAACTGTGACAGAGAGGGGTTTTTACATTAGTTAACAAGCAGAAACAGCATTACATTCATGGGAAATCAAAAGGAAAACTCATGCTGACATTTAAACAAATCTGCATATCACACATCTGCTTTTTTTTTTCAATTAGAATTCAGGAAACGCTTGCAACATATAGAAAGAGGAAATACACAGGGCTGGTTTTTTTGTTGTTGTTTTCGGTCGGTCGAGTCTCACAGTCTGGACAGTGTCATGGAGTAACTCTTGAGAAAAACACCCTTCTCCAGTGCTTTCCCTGTTTCGTGACGACACAACTACGCTGTCACTGTTCCTCAAATATCACCCTTATACAGAAATACTCTGAACTAAACAAGTGTTGGTTAATGCAAGGGCTATTTTTTACTAGTTTCCCTGCTGGTGAATCTTTGATACAGGCTAAAAGTGGAGCTGGGGGAGAGCAAAACAGACAGAGATGATTATTTTCAAATGAAATGAATTGTACTCACATTCTCGTCCAATTTTGAGAAAGTTCATCAGATGTTGCGAGTGTAGAGCTGGATGGTGAACGAGGCATTTCACAGTGACTCTGTTCTCCACTGAGCGAACACGTAACATATCAGTTGAGACATATTTTTTATCTTCATGTAGGACTTGGGCATGACCTGTGGAATGGGACACATGTCATTAGTGTCCATTTCTAAGGTGTACCGGCAAAAAACTATCATATGACATTGCTGAGAACTCACAATTTATACTTTCCTAAGAGAGTTTGAACTTTCAAAATTATATAAAAACAGATGAGTGGGTCTACATGTTTGTAGAAGTGTTGAGTTCTGTCATTAAACGACATTTTTAAAGGTCATGGCCGTCATCAGGACTTGAAATAACATCCGCCAACCCACTAACCCACCCTAAGTGGGTAAAGATTCCCGTAACTGTGGCAGGTGGTGTCATCAAATGAGCCCACTCTGAGGTTTCTGAATCTAATTTTGACACACCTACAAAAGTGCAATCGCAACGGCGAGTACAGAGAGCTGGGTGTTCAAACACAACGACAAGTGTCCAAGGACTCTTTAAGTAGAGTTTCAGAATAGGATTGCGTAAGATGCAACACCACAAACGTTATGTTACCTTATTGGTCCACCTCTTTATTACAATGCAGCTTTTCAGTTATTAGTTTCAAACTTACCAAGAATTTCAGGTCCCTGATCCAATTTCCAGGAGATCTGGGGAGGATATTGGTTCCCCTCAGCGGTGCATTTTATGAAAAACTGTCCTTCGTGCTTCGTTACTGACATTTTGGGAAAGCCTTTAAAACAATCAACACCAGAGCAAATGTTATTACATTATTATGAAATGCTCATCAAATCATCAATGCAATGGTCACGGTGAGTGTTTTATCATTGCTGGCTTCAACAATACTGTAATGTGTTGACCCAGCCAACTGCAACATTAGACTCTCACCTAACACTGTCACCTCCACTTTCATCTCTGTCGGGCGATCGCCATAGTGAGTGCAAGTGTAGTTGCCTCCATCTTTGAAGGTGATGTTGGAAATACTGATGGCGAATTCTGACTCAGACAGTTTAGTGATGCTGTAGCGCTTGTCCTGTAAAGCTGCAGGAGCAAGTAAGGGAAAAATAGAAAAAGATGTTTAATATCCTTAAGTTAAAAGTCTTGCAATTTTGGCCCGAACATCAAACAAGTTGTATTGCTGCTTATACTGTTGTTGTGTGATTGACGCACATGATATGTGGTCTTCACCTTGATTGCGATTGAAGAACATGATATATCCGTCAGGGTTCTTCCAGTCGACATTGGTCTTGTGAGCATTCGTAACTGGGCAGCTTAGGTTGAGTGTCTGACCTTTTTTCAAAGTCACGCGCTGACACACCACAAGTGAAACTGCAAATCAAATAAATAGGAACATCAATTTCCACACTGAGAACACAATTTCATTTCCACGCCTCCATACAGTTTGATAATACACATAACATTTCATGAAATTACACCAATTCCACGCGGCTATACCTCTTTACTGCCCACAAGCGGATGATCAACCTACTATTGGAATTAAAGTATGTTTCCCTCCCTCGCAAACGGAGGTGTCCGAACCCTGCTTCTCACAGTTTGACTCATCATGTGTGTGTGTGTGTGTGTGGGTGGGTGGTGTGACAGGAAATCAAAAACCTTCCTCACTGTACTGCAACTGCTAAACAAGCCCCCCCCCCTGTCACAAATACATGTATAATGGGTATTCTGATGTGACAGGAAGTAATGTGGTCAGTTCGTTCACGGCGAAAGAGAAAGTACTGGCTGGTGTGAGAGTTGTGCTGTGGGTTGTTCGGGGGCTTTGGGGGCTTTTTCTTTCCTACGGGGTGAGAATGACGAGCTGTTTGGAAAACACATTTGTGGGGGCATATTGACACCAACAGGGTGTGAGGCCGGTGGGCTTGAAGGATCAGAGGTCATCAAGACATTTTCACACTTGTGGGCTGTGTGTTAGAGATAACACATCACTAATACGTCAGTGAACAATGGAACACATGAAAACCACAGAAAACTACTTAATATACAAAACGTTTACTGTACAGCGAGTTTCCTCTAGACGTTAGTGATTGGGTTTCAGATATTTTTGGGGATTTCTAAAGTCTGATTTTTAAAGAACATTTCACTTTCACAGGAAATACTATGCAATGTAAAATATATGCATCACATAAGAGCAACTAAGCTGATATATTATGCAACATTCATACATAAACATGCATGCATACATACATATACTGTATTAGAATGTGGAAGAATTAAATATCTAAAATAATTGAATAAAATGAAATAAAACTTTGGATAAATTGTATGAGAATCCAAATGTGGATACAGTTCATCATTGCTGATGACTAAATGAAAAGCTTTACATGTAAATATACAAATTGAATGCCTCAAAAAGCATGAGCTCAGACACAAATGCTTTTTTTACTGAAGACAAATGCAACCATTTGAATGACAGAAACATCAGAGTTTGTAATTTCACCCAAATATTCCCCAATAAACCATCAAATTCTGAAACATCACATATTACCATATAGAAGGATGAGTATTGTAACTGTCATATGTTAAGAAGACATCACTTCCAGTAGCTTCATCTACAGTGTTTAATGATCAGATTCAGTTCATTGTCTCATTTCAGCATTAGCTACTTTTCATAACAAAGTATGTTAATCGACAAGTATTGAAAGTGTAAAGGACTCACCCTGTATGAGTAACACGAAGACGCTCAGCTGCAGCTTCAGTTCCATCTCTGACATACACTAACAATCACACTTCAACTCTGCCGCGCTTCCTCATCTCTTGATCTATTTGTATTCTCCACTGAGGGACCTTCCGTGACATCACAGCCTTGTGCTTTCCGTAGACCGTTGGTTCAAGGGAGTCTCATGTGATACCCAAAGTAAAAGTACAGGGTTAATAGTTCAGGATTCATACATGTTAGCTTCTGTTTCTGAAACAGATAGTTAACAATCACTTTAGTGGTTTAATGAAAAAGATTTTTTATATATATATATATATAAATCTTAATATTCAGTAGCTTTAATCAACAATTTTCACAACAAAAATCCCCCACGAAAAAAAATACAGGCAGCTTGTATTTCACAGCTAAATGGAGGAGAAACATTATATTTGTACTGTTTCTGCTATTATGTATTATATATCACAAGTCAACATGTTCTCTGTGAGAAAGTTCTGTTGAGTTACGCCAGAGCTAAATGTTCACAACATTTTCAGGGTGCTTGCTTTCGCTAAAATATATATGTATATGTACATGTATATAATAATTATAATAATTTTATTTGTAGCGCACTTTTCAAGCCCAAAGCCCAAGGAAATCCACATCATAGCCAGCCTAATACAATGAAACATAAATAATGAAATAAAAACCAATACAATGGGAAAATAAAGAAACAAGCATATACATATTCATACAATTACATATGCACATACATACACATCAGCAAACAAGCATACAAAAACTCAAGTTACTATCCAGGATAACACCCAGATTTCTCGTGGCTGACTTTACGTTGGGAGTAAGGGGGCCAAGGAGAGGCTGTACTTGATTTGAGATGTGGTCTGGGCCAATGATGAGTACTTCAGTTTAGTCAGAGTTGAGTTCTAAAAAGTTTTGGGACATCCAACCTGTTAAGTCTTGTAGGCAGCTACGTAGGGATGCTAATTTATTGGTGTCAGAGGGTTTAAATGATAGGTAGAGCTGTGTATCATCAGCATAGCTATGGAAGGAGATGTTGTGATGACGGATTATGCGTCCTAGAGGCAACATGTAAAGTGTAAAAAGAACAGGTCCCAGGATTGATCCTTGTGGAATACCATGACTGGTCTGTGTGGGACTGTAGCTAAACTCCCCAACTGAAACAATACATTTCCTGTTGGACAAGTAAGAGGAAAACCAGTCAAGTGCAGCTCCAGTGATGCCTGCCCACTGAGGTCAAGCAGAACTAACACAGAACATGCACCAGAGTCTGCAGCCATCAGTGAGTCATTTGTGACCGTTTTGCACAGTTTCTGTGCTGCGTAATTTGCGTAAATGTGGTTGTTGTTGAGTACCTGTATTAATTGGTCCAGCACTACTTTTTCTAGGATTTTTGATGTGAAAGACAGTTTAGAAATTGGCCGGAAATGTGTTAATCTGTGGGATTTAAACCAGGTCCCTTCAACAGCGGTTGAACACAGGCGGTTTTGAATTGGTCTGGTACAACTCCAGAGGTCAGAGAGCTGTTAGTAATGGACAGTAATGCAGGGCTGATTGACTCTATTGATTCTTTAAACACTTTTGAGGGTATAGTATCAAGGGGACTTGAAGAAGGACTCATAAGTGCTACAGTATTCTTAAAATGCTGAAGTGATACTGGTCGGAAACAATCCAGCACAACCAAAGAGGGGCAAGTGAGGTCAACTGCAGAGGTGGGAGGAGTGATGTTTGCCTTTATCTGGTCAATCTTTTCTATGAAGAAGGAAAGGATTTTGTCACAGTCGGCTGAGGAAGAAACGTCTGCAATAGGAGGAGGAGAATTTACAAGCTGATTGATGTTGTTAAGCAGGATTCTGGGGTTATGTTGGTTGGTGGAGATGAGCTGTGAGAAATACTGGTCCCTGGTTTCCTTTATCTTACCGTTGTATGCTGTCAGTAGGTCTTTGAGCAGCAGGTAATGAACCTGTAGTTTACTGGACTTCCACCTGCGTTCCACTTTTCTACAGGTTCTTTTAAAGGGACTGTTTGTTACTTCTTACAGGTATAAATGGTATAAAAGGTGTCGCTGTTAACAAGCAATTCTGAAAGTTACAAATAGTCCCTTTAAGGCTACGGATGTCCTCATTCATCCACGGGGCTATTTTGGTGGTGGTTTTATGTTTGGTTATTAATGGAGCAACTATGTTCAGGGTAGATAGGCATAACTGATTAAAAGCTAATAACTGGTCGTTTGTATCAGAAAAAATGGACAGATTGTATCTAACAGTGTTAAAAAGTGAAGAGAAAGACTGAGCTGTGTCTTTATTGAGAATACAGAACCGTACCTTCTGCTTTTGAGGTTTTATAGTAGCATGGAGGACTGTATTAAGCAGGATACACATATGGTCAGACACAGCAAGATCTCTGGTGGAGAGACTGTGGCAGCTGCCAATTCTCTGGTGCTTGCTGTTGTTTCCCTTTTCCCTGGTGTTTTTTTGGTTGAATTGCTGAGTGATTAGAGGGTTATTCAGTTCACCTGTTGCGCAGGGTGTGGGGACTGGCTCTTAAATGATAGTTGAGAGCAGCTTGGTGCATTCCCCTCTTGGCCAATCAGGGTGTAACGACGCCCTTTCGGTAGGGCTTAAAAGAGGAGGGAAACTGCACACCCACGGCCATTCTGATCTCTCCTTCACTAAATGCAACATGTGTTATCAGCCAAACCAGAAACTCTGGTCTGTTTTAGGCCCTTTTGAGATTCTGTGCTCTTTGTGTGTTGTTTATTGAGAGTGTTGACTATCCTAGTTGGGGAAACAAAATAAATACCAATCAATTGGGTTACCTGCACTAGGACGTTTAGGTGCTATTTGTGCAAGAATCTGGCTTGCCTCACGATAGCCTAACGCCTTCTAGTCATTTGTTGATTTTCACTGAAACCCTTTATACCCATTTCTTTTAGTGTATTTTATTTGGGAAACTTTAAAGGAGGGTAAAAGGAAAAACAAGAGGCATTTGATCATTATCGAAGAGGCATTTGTTCATTATTATTATTATTAAGGTGGCATTTTATTTTATATTAATATGTGGATGGGAACTGTTTTTCAGTCTTCTGCCTGAACAACTAAAGTCTGGGGAAATCAGTACCGCCACAAGACTGTCAAGGTTCAAGCCCAGTGTAAACACTAGATCTAGTGTGTGTCCACAGTTGTGGGTAGGACCATGCACATGTTGGACAAAATTGTAGGACTCAGTAATATTTAAAAACTCAGTTGCAGCTTGATCTGTGATGTTATCAACATGAAAGTTAAAATCCCCAACGATCATAATTTTATCGTAGTTGAGGAGGCAAAAAATTCTGAAATTCAGTTAGAAACAAAGGGTTACGAGTTGGGGGTCGATAAATGACAATACAGATTACTGGAAGGACAGAGTTAATTTTAAACATCATTCCCTCAAAACTTGCTAAATTATTGAGAGCGATAACCATGTTTCAGTTAAAAATAGGAAATCAAGGTCCTCAGTGCTGATATAGTCATTTAAAATAAAGGTTTTATTGGAGACTGAACTCACATTAAGCAAAGCTCTATTAGCTTTAACAGGTTCAGGATCTGTAGTTGCAGTGGGAGGCAGCATGCAATATAGCAGCTTCTGATGGTGAATACCACCAGATTTTAAATTTAGGGACCTTGGTATTGTAATAGTGGAGATCCTTTGAGGATATATGGGACATGAGACATATGCTGAATCTGATATTAGTGCAGAACGCTTGGGATATTCAATGTTTAGTTGCCTTGAAGTAAGTTACATTCAATCACCCAGTGTTGGTAATTTGGAACTATAAATTGGATTATTTATGTTAATGCTGTAACAGCATTCACAGTATGTTGTCCAAATCTTTAGTCTTCCGCTTCCTCTTCTTCTTCTTCTTCTTCTTCTTCTATTTCTTACATACGTTTTTTGGACTCTAACTACTTCTGCATACTTTCAACTACAGAAACCGTTCAACTATCAAAATATTCATCTCTTTAAGGATATTAGTGCATACATTCAACTCTTTCCTACCATTTCTACTTTTTATAATAAATAATATAATTCATAATATAACATAATATAACACTAATCTTTTTTCAAATTTTTTTTTTTTACAATGTAACTCAATACAGAAAATCTTCAAATCCTCTTAAACATACTCCACTTTGAAATGCTACTGCTCCCGCATACTTTCAGCTACAGACACCATTTAAACTTTAAACGGGTTACAAGACTTTGAACTATTAAACTTGCATTCAGATTTTTTATATCTTTTACAGTTTTTGAATAATCGCAGTATAAGTTTGATGCTGTTTTCAGACTTTTCCTGAGTTTATAATGGGTGTGTATTGGATGGAATGTTCAGAGGTAGAGTGAGTGACATCAGAGCTGGAGGGGAGGAGAGCTTTAAAGTCTTCGGAGAATTGTCCGAACAAATTGCTCTCACACCCACAATTTTCACTCCTCATACATAAAATGTAGGTCAAATTGTAGGACATTTTGTGCTGATCTCAGTCATGTAGCTATGAAATCAAACAGACTTACACATTTGGCTCTAGGATCCCCAAAGTGAGAGTAAGTCCAAGCAAATCCCCAATTGAACTCAATGTTAATCGGACGAGAAATGTCTGAGGGAAAGCAGACAAAGGCAGTTCTCTAAACTGTTCCCATGGTCACATTTTTGACTCTACACACATAAAAACAACATCAATGCGTTCGGCAGTCTCTTCTCTCTGATGATAATAATATTTTGGCGATTGGACTCACGGTATTTGACTGGGAAGCAGGGATTTGACAGGTAGATTTGTACAAAATGAACTGTCAGTTTAGATGTTGTCTGCCCATCTCCTCTGCACTCTGACTTTTCCCCAATCACAATGGCAACCAGTGACACAACCGCCTGTCTCTCTCTCGCTCTCCATCTCTCTAAATATTAAAGTGTACCACTTTAAATCCTGCAAAAGCTGCAGCGCATTAAATGCGCCTCTGGGTCGTTTGAGTACACAGGCTCCATGCAGACTGGATGTTATTCGCCCTGTGCCAAAAGGCTACAGAGCATTTATTGAAACAACATGAAACATAAAACAACACAACGATTTGTAGCAGCAGTGCGAAAGGAAAACAACCCCAATCCCTTCACAATTGGTCCATATCAAGAAGTGACTTTTTTCCTTCATCATCCATCTCAAGCCTCCATCTTCCAGAGCCGACAACACACATAGTGGCGACTGAGCAGTCTATGAATAGTCCCGATGGGAAGCGAGTCTTCATTTGTAGAAACAGCAACATCAAACATTGTTCACTATTTGAAAGGTTGTTTATCCACTATCCACACTGACTCTCCATCTCTCTCATACACTCTCAATACTGTATCCCTCTCTCTCCCTGTGATACCTGATTGTTTGCACACCGGCAATATTTGCACTGTCTGTTTATATCATGTTTATTTTTGTTTATAGCTTATTTTGTATATTGGTAGAAATTTAATTTGTTTTATTCTTATTTTATTCTAACATTTTTATCTATTCTTTTGTTAATATACTGTTTAAAGGGACTGTTTGTAACTTTTTACACGTATAAATCTACCGGGTCGGGATCCCATGCACGCTCGCATATGTGTGGCTACGCTGTTCAGACAGCTCCTCTACATGCTTGTCTTCACTCACACAACGCGCGCGTTCTCGCTCCACCTCACGTTCATGCGCGCTCACTCCACACTGTAGAAGAGTTAGTAGCTCTGAGAATATCTAGTGAATGTACAGTGGACGTTTGTGCAGAAATAACTGCTGCAGCTCCTCCAGACCAACAGAGGTTTCCCGTGTCTTGTGAAGTGACGGGGCTCCGCAGAGAGAAACGTTATCGTCTCCGACCAAAACTCCGGTGTCTCCCCTGTTCCCTCCGGCCGTGGTCGGGAGACGATAACGGTACTCGCTGCAGAGCCCCGCTGCTTCAGCCCCGCTGAAGCAGGAAAAGCCAACACTAGGATCAGCATTGATTCATGGAGAGACCTTCGTCTGGTCAGCTAACATTACTGCCAAGCAGCTGAAATATAGAGTAATATTGTGCTTTTAGCTGACGTGTGTCGCCTCACTGTGTTGAGGATGCTTGTTCATGTCTATTTATAGCAAGCAAGCACGAGCAACAGGACGCTGACTTTCGTTGACTTAATGGCCACAGGTGTCGCTGTTAACAAGACATTCTGAAAGTGACAAATAGTCCCTTTAAATTAAAAAAAATAAATCAATCAATAAGTGATTTCTTCTTCTTCTCCAGCCTCCATCTCCAGCCTCCATCTTCCAGATCCGACAACACACAGGGCAGTCTATGAATAGTCCAGATGGTGAAGCGAGTGTATGTCTTCATTTGTAGAAACAGCAACATCAAACACTGTTCACTATTTGATAGGTTGTTTATCCAAAAAACGACCATGCATATGAAAAGGGGCTGCAGGCTGCACAGGGAGTCTGAGTCCAGGTCTGCAGGAGTCCGAGTCCAGGTCTGCAGGAGTCTGAGTCCAGGTCTGCAGGAGTCTGAGTCCAGGTCTGCAGGGAGTCTGAGTCCAAGTCTGCAGGAGACTGTTTTCTACTTGCTCTTGGCTGGTTTCTCAGTCTTTTTTGGGAGCAGAACAGCCTGGATGTTGGGCAGCACTCCTCCCTGAGCGATGGTGACTCCTCCCAGCAGCTTGTTCAGCTCCTCATCATTACGCACAGCCAGCTGCAGGTGCCTTGGGATGATCCTGGTCTTCTTGTTGTCTCTGGCTGCATTGCCTGCCAGCTCCAGGATCTCAGCAGTCAGGTATTCCAGCACTGCAGCCAGATAAACTGGAGCTCCAGCTCCGACGCGCTCTGCGTAGTTCCCTTTACGCAGCAGCCGATGGACTCGACCTACTGGGAACTGGAGACCGGCTCTGGAAGAGCGGGATTTGGCCTTGGCTCTGGCTTTGCCTCCTGTTTTCCCTCTGCCAGACATTGTGGTTAAATATATTAAGTTATTGATCAGGCTGACACACTGTGAAACGGTGTGTGCAAGAGCTATATGTAATGCCTTCTGCTTCTTCTTTGAGGTTTATTGGCAAACAACGATTTGGTGCCACCAGCTGGTATGGAGTGTGGATCATTCTGGATTATAATAACTATATCCCCAAAAAAATAAATAAAAGTTATAATAAAATAAAAGTGAAAATAAAAATAAAAATAGAAAATAGAAAATAAAAATAACATAAAATAAAATAAATATAAATTATAAATAAATAATATAATCATAATGATATAATAAATAATTATAAATGATACAAAAAAATAAATAAAATTAAAATAAAATTAAAAATAAAAATAATAATAATATAACATAAAAAATATAAATGATAAATTAAATAATATAATAAAAATGATATAATAAATGATTATAAATAATAATAATAAAGAAAAAAGAAACAAACAACCTCATATAATATAATAATAATGATATAATAAATAATTATAAATAATAATATTAAATAAAAAAAGAGAAAAAAAAGAAAACAAACAACCTAATATAATATAATAATAATAATAATAATATAATAAATAATTATAAATAATAATAATAAATAAATAAAATAAAAATAAAAGTAAAAATAAAAAGAATAATAATATAAAATAATATAAATTATAAATAAATAATATAATAATAAATTATTATAAATAATAAAGAAAAAAGAAAACAAACAACTTCATATAATATAATAATAATGTTATAATAAATAATTATAAATAATAATAATACAGAAAAAAAGAAAAAAAGAAAACAAACAACCTCATATTTTTCCAATCATATTAATTTGTCTAAGATATTGAAATAATTTTCTATAACACTCATTTAGTGAGTTCTTCAGTAAAGAAGCAGAATGTGATATGTGAGGACAGGGGCATTAATTTATGGCTAATATTCAACAAAAGCAGAGCAGGATCTCTGTCATATCATGCAGATCTTGTTGCTGCTGTGGACAATGAGGAGGAGCAGCTTCAAAGCCAAGGTTGTTGTACCCTTAGGTGGTGGAAACAGAAACCAAAGAGAGAGGCTGTCGGATGGGAATATAACCTTAATTTATTACATTAATACAGCTAATGTACACATAACTCAGGCACGTTCAAGTTCAATGTCTCGGTCGGAGAAACATGTTAGTGTTTCCCAGTTATGGGTCAGATGGAAATAATGTACCTTTATAATAACCATTATTTATAAATTGATAGTTAAGTAAATTTAGTTAATAGTTATTTTACTGTTAAACTATGAAATGGTAATAATGTTTAGTAATTATTAGTAATACTATAATTGATGTTATTTTAACAGTTTATTGTTGTACACATTATAACATTTTATATAGTATATATATATATACTATATAAAATGTTATAATACACATAATATATTATTATATAATATATATGTATATATGTATATATATACATATATATTATAACATAATACACACACAAACACTTTGTTAATGGTTAATAAATAGTTTGTAAACCTTCTATAAACATTATTTGGATGAATATTTTAAAGTTACAACTGATGATTATAATACATTGTTAAATAGTTAATAAATACTTTGTAAAGCATCTGGTAATTATTAACGAATAATTAATATAGCATATAAAATGTTATAATGTGTGCAACAATAAAATGTTAATAAATAGTGTAAAAATGTAATAATATAATTTATAAACTAATTATTTCATATTACACAAACTAATGATAAAATAACAGAAATCATAGCATTACTAATAATTAGTAAACATTAATTATCATTTTATTGTTTGTTAACTTTAAAATAACAAGTTTAATTAACCATCAATTTACCATTTATAAATTATGGTTATTATAAAGTGTTACCAAAACACATACATTGAGACAGCTGCTCCAGATGTGCATGAGCCAAACATGATTCATGAAAGAGGAACATCACGGGACACTGAAATATACAGATGTTGTGCAAACATGATGTCCCCCTGAAGTAGATCCCAGATGTTACCTGTCCAACAACCCACTCAGAGACACTTATGGCTGCTGAATGGTGGAAAAGGACAGACTAGAGACACCTACTGAATACTAAGCTGTGTGTAAGCTCATCTCCTCTCCATTGTTTGGACGAGGTCTGCGGGCTCCTGGAGGGTATCTGGGGGAGACTCGTGGTTCAGGTGACGGTTGTAGGTTTTGTTTGGCAGGGTGTGCCTTTCTCTCCACGTCTGACATGGTGTGAAGGAGACCTAATTTCCTAACAAAGAGTGGAGGTAGCCTCTGGCAGATGACAGAAAAACAGCACTTTAGTGGAGCAGAACACATAACATGACCTTTTTAGGTGCCCCTTACATAAATATGGCTGACACAATTCATCAGATATTCATATTTTGGTTATGTAATGTCCTCAGCGTAGGTTGCCTTATAGGTTCTTGTAGATATTTAAGGGTTTTTGACGTTCTAATTGTATATTCCTAGCAGATATTTTCGTAAAAAATCTATTTTATTATGTGTTTCAACTGAGTTTTTAAAAAAAAACTACAAATAACCATATTTTCTTGTCAATATAAAGCAATAATCAGCCCAAAAGAAAATATAATCCATCTATAGAGGGTATATTATGACACTTGCCTTACAGAAATGATGGCAGTTGAGGTAATTTCTGAAATGACAAGTTTAATTTATAGACATAATGTTCCACCAGAGCGAGACACTCCATATAGGTTCACCTATTGTTCCATGTGTGTCAGATGATCCTGTTGTTGGATCTAACCTGCTTGTGTTGCTCTCCTACCTTTCCCTTTTCTTCTCGGTGGTTTCCTGTGGACTTTTTCAGCTGGAAAGGAGGCCAGTATAAATGGCTCAAAGGCGTGAAGGTAAGAGCAGACACAGACGAGACACACTGAGGGAACGAGGTGGAACAACACTCTGATGACATCCACACAAAGTAAGAAATCACTGAATTTAATTAGACTTTGATATAGTATACAGCTATTCCCAACAGGTCTACTGCTGCCTGTTATGATCAGTAAAGTTTAGTTTTCTTAAATGTCTCATCTTACTGCAAGGCTTCAAAAAGAACCTAAAAGAACATTTTGATTCCTCCTAATGATGCTACACACAGATTACAAATCATCAGAAGTCTACACATGAATGTGTCTTTGCACTTTACAATTAGACGCTCCAAGCTCGTCATTTTAAATCACTTGTAAGACAAATATAACTGCAGCTGCTACTGATTAACATCATGTTTACTTCATCATATCAGTATTCTCTGTTTGAGGACTTGATGTAGGATTTGAAATATATGATTTAGTGTCCACAGTTTGTTTTTAAAAAGTGTTTTCTGATGCATTACATTGGATTGGCTTTACTCATGTCTGTAATAGAGTGTTTCCACATGTCTGCAGTGGTAGAAAGTAACCAGGTACTGAAGTACGTTAAACGCAGTGTTCGATACTTGCACATTTCCACTTTATACTAATACTCCACTTCAGAGGGAAAAATTGCACTGCATTGTTTCTCCAGCTGCAGTTACGGCCTATACTTTTCAGATTATGATAAAAAAAATAAAAATAAAAAAAAAACACACATATAGTAAGGTGGTCCAAAGTCCAAACTTCTCACATGATTTCATTTCAAATTATTTTTGAGAGCTGATTAAGTTCTTTGAAATCTGGGAGTTGAATTTGTAAAAATAATTCTTCCTTATTTATTTCTTATCAACAATTTAATAATGTCATATATATAACAATATATCAGTCACTGGAGAACAAGTACATTTTTATACTATATCAGTATAAGTACATTGTGTTGATAATACAAAATATTCTCTGATTTTCAATGCAGGACCTTCACTTTTATGGAGTAGTTTTACATTATTGTAATGATAACAGTAATGGAGTTGGTCTGTTTTTGTGCATTTTGCCTTTTCGAGCTCGTTACCAGAGGAGAACGTGCACCTCTGATTTCTGTCATGTGTTTTTTTCCCATCAGTTTGAGGACAATGTGGCTTGCCCTTCTTGTGTATCAACTTGCTACACTCTTTCTCGCCCAAGCTCAACATGCCTGCTTGGGACACTCCACATTCAGAAGACCCGGTCAGTGACACTAACCAAGCTCACTCTCTCATCCTTTCACATCCATCATCCATCATCCACCCCCCCCCCCCCACACTCTCTTCCTCCTTTCACACCTCTCTTTCCTCTGCAACCTAGTGCGTCAGCACTGACTATCTGAGAAGTGTGTCTTTATCTCTGGGGTGAGGTCTGTTACAGCTATGGGGGAGTTTGAAATTGGAGCTGCTGGCATTATATATCACTCGTCAGAAGAAGTTAAAGAGAGCTGAATGATGTTGTGCAGATGCATTCCTTTTAGAGAACATGCTGCATGTTTTATTGCTGCTTTGCACTGATAATGTTTAACTGAAGTTAGATGCCTTAAAAAACTTATTTTGAGAAGTTTGATATCATGAAAATTAGCTGATGAGAGAGAGAGAGGAAGAGGGGAAACTAAACTGTAGCATGTAGGTCTGAAGTTAGCATGAATGCAATGCATCAAATCTATACTTTTTTTTACCTGAAAATCAGTTTTTTGTTCGTAACATCCAGAACGTCACTTCTCCTGTGAGCTCAAAAAGCAAATGGGAGAGTACGATATTGATGACATCACCACAGCTCCTTTCTGATTGGTCAAACTGACAGTGTTATATCTAACCCAGTGTTACGACGCTCCCCGGTCTCCCCTACATAGTTGTTTTAGGAAATTGTTGCATATTATATGAATATATTAAAGGTGTACTCCAGTGATAAAGTATTGCACTTATATAAAGCTTCAACTGGTCCAAATCAAAGCAGCAGAGGCTCACCGAGATATCCCGACTTTATGTCTCTAGTTTGGGTCCAAGCGCCACTGGATTCTACATTTCCCATAATGCAACTTCATACCGTCTTTGGTATCACTTTAGATTACAGCCTGTTGATTAATGTGTTATTATTTAGTATGGGTATCAATGAAACACTTACTGTAAGTACAGAGGACGAGGACAGGAAGTTATGGAATAAGGGGTAACAACTTTACACTGCGAGTACCCTGTAATACATACTGACGTGGCGCGCTCGTACGAGCCCACGCTACAAAAACAAGTAAGAAAAAATGAAGACAAGAATACGAAAATGTTTTTGCATGAGGCCCGATATTCCTAAACTGTTTACATGGCTAAAGAAAATTAATATTTCACTAATATTGCCGTTTACATGCAGCCGTGCATACTCACCAGGACCTACTATGTCCTATACAGCTACACCCTTTAAATAACTTTAATTTAAGTTTCTTTCATATTGTTTAGGTTTTTCTTAGGTTTTTCTTTTTCCATCTCTACCCAAGACTTGTAAACTGTTAGCTAGTTTATTTGCGTACAACGCACAGAGCTGGGCAAGATGCCCAATTGAGATGAATGCGCTGTAGACATGCTCAAAGAACGCTCCCAAAAAAATAATCTCTGCATATCCAAACATGCAATATCAGTAACTGCTACATTTGGAATAAGATCTAATTCAGTACATGTAAACGGATTATGCTGTTAAGACCCTTATCAGATGCAGAATATTGTCATATTCGGAATAATAGTGGAATATTAGTATGCAGGTAAATGTAATCATCGTCAATGGGAAATGACTCCACACCTTGTAACGCAGGCTTTCTGTTAAAAATATAGTCTCAACCCAATCCAAGAGTTTTCTCAGATTTTAGCTGGACATCATGAGATTGTTTTCACAGGCTGAGTAGTAGACTAGTCCTCTTGACAAATAAACTGTGTAAAATGGGTGGAGTGCCCCTTTAAGAAGTCATTTCTAGAGTAGTCTGCCCCTCAAAATCCTTAAAGTTCTGGTCTCGTCCTCCTCAGTTAACTCAGACATCGCGGTCCTCTGTGGATCTCAGACCGTGGACCTCCAGATCCTCCTGTGTCCCGTCTATTTTAACGGATACAACGAGTCACTGCTGTCCCTCAACTCAGAGCACACCAAACAGCAATGTAAAGGGACTGCTGACTGGACGGCAGACCCGCCTGTTGTCAAATTCAACTTCTCCATCACAGAGGAGGGGATCACCACCTGCTCCAACCAGCTGACCGTAGGTTATCTACTGTAAAACACACCCAGCAGATTAACACTCACACAACAGATTCTTACTCAACAAACTCTTTTTCCTCAAAGTACTCTGAGGAGGTGGGAACCGGAACGTTTGCAGACTTCTCAAGCGTTCATTACATCGGCGTCTCAGGCATGATCTGCTCTAGTGACCCCAGCTCAGGAGCCATCACCTATCACCAAGAAGTGATGTACAGGTTCTCCTGCCGCTACCCGCTGCAGTACCTGGTCAACAACACTCAGATGAGCGTGTGAGTGGCATCTGATGTTTAAAAGTGCACACAGGAGTAGATTTTGTTGTAGCTTTGCTGATCAAAGATGAATTGCGATTTGGTGCAGTGAGTTATGTATGTGGTGGACATAGATGTGTTTCCCGTTTGGAATAAAGAGAAGAAGAACTGGCTGGTTAAAGCTGCAGTAGGCAGTATATTTTTGGCATCATTGTGCAAAAACTCCATAATAACCTTTCTGCATATGTAATTCAAGTGTTCTGAGATACTTATGCACCTCCTCATGGCTCTGTTTTCAGGCTTTAGAAAAATAAATAACCTTGATGCACTGGACAATTTGCCAATCGCTGATGACAGTTTATATAGTAAATTCCTCACTTGCATACCTTGGGAACTAAATTAATTAAAGGTCCCATATTGTAAAAAGTGAGATTTTCAGTTTTTTTACATTATAAAGCAGGTTTAAGTGCTATATAAATACTGTTAAACTATTAAAACGCTGAATATACGGAGAAATACACACAGCCCGTATTCAGAAATTGTGTGTTTGAAACAAGCCGTTAGGATTTCTAACAATTTGTGATGTCACAAATATACAATATTTAGACCATTACACGGTTTTAAACGTAAACATTCTAAGTGTGTCCCAGTTTATTTCCTGTTGCAGTGTGTGTAAATAACATCAGTTGACAGGAAGTACACATGGACCCAAACTGTTGCCTAGCAACGCAATTCCGTTAAAATGCACTAAAATGGAGCGTTTCAGAGAGAGTGTAAATACAGGGATATTCAGATAGACAGTATGAGGAAAATAAAGTTTTTTTTAAACATTGCAGTATGTAAATATGTTCTAGTAGAAACACAAAATACAAGTATGAACCTGAAAATGAGCATGATATGGGACCTTTAAACTAATCACAGTAGCCACATGACGAGGGGTATCATAGATCATAGATTGTGTGTGAAATGAAATCAATAGAAATGGGCAGCATAGAGGGGAAATGTATTCAGCTGGTTGAGTGTGAAGTCATGTTTCTGAGTTGACTGTAGATGAATGAAGCTCAGCTCGGTTTGACTATATATAAGAAAGTATATCAGGTTACCATACGTGGCTGTGCCTCGTGGAGCAGTCAGTGTTCCTCTCAGGTGTGTCTAGTTTCAGAAGGGCTTGAATCTCACCTTGGCGTGTCACTCATGTATCAGATGGAAGATGACCTGGATTTGATGACTTGATGACGGGTTTTCCCCGTAACGATTTCCAGCTGCTGACAGAACTTTTTTTTATTTTGTTTTGTCCAACAGGTCTGGGGTCAACCTGGCAGTCAAAGACAATAACGGGAGTTTCATCAGCACACTGAGCATGCGACTGTACTCGGTAAGACATCATCTTCCCTTTCAGATGTCTTCCAAGATATTCATTTAAATCAACATTTACTCTGTCAGACTTAATAACACCTCTGATGCTGGAACTCAAAGCACTCTGTCAAATTGACCAACCCATATCAATCAAACCAACATCCTTCCATCTCTTCTGTTATTGGGCCTAAAGGACACAGAGTACGCCTCCATAATGCGGATCCCTCCAGGAGGCCTGGAGCTAAAGACCAGGATCTTTGTAGAAGTGAAGGCCTCCAACCTCACTAGCAGGTACTTCACACAACTTCTAGCAACTGAAGTATACTGATTGTCTATTTTTATTCTTCAACATTACAAGTATTTGCTCAATAAAGAACAAATTAATCTAATCTAATCTAAAAATATGACGAGCTTTATCGATCTGTGCTGATACGAAAACTCCTCCTTTGCAGATTCAACGTGTTCCTGGACCGATGCTACGCCACAAACTCGCCTTTCCCCATCAACACCACGTTTTATGATCTCTTTGTTGGGTGAGTTTACCGCTTACAGAGATGAAAAGTGAAACAACTTGACTTTAGGTTTAGAGAAAAATACAAAGCTTTTTGACACAGAGATAATGTTTAGACATAAATAGCTTTTCCTGATCACTGAGCCACATCTCATGGTCTTCATTAATGAATAACTCTTTCTCAGGTGTTTATAGTGTTTTCATCCACGGGAATTTAAATTTCACAATTTACAAAATACAATATAATAGGTCTACTATAGATATTCCAGGTGGATGCTCCATCCAGATAACTCTGAACACTTTTGGTCCTCTTCATAGTGTTCTCATAATATATGTACATGCAAATGTAAAGTTTCCCAAAGTGAATTAGATTATACATTTAAAACCCTTTAAGTGCGCTTTCACAAGCCAACATTTCATGCATTTTGGTTAAACCCCTTATTGTGGTTTCATTGTGAATGCAGTAATTGTACTCTGGTGCGGACCAAAACAACCGGTTGAAGACCGCTTGCAAGAGGTGGTCTCGGATCGTTTCCAAGTGAACCAAAACGCAGGCTGCCTGTGCGGGCATTTGTCGAGATGGACACAGGTAGATGACAGGTTGACATGAGCGGGAGAGGACTGACCTGGACTTCTGCAGAAGTCTGAAGAGAACATACAGAATACGCTAAATAAAGTCCACAAAAATAGATCATACAACAATATTTCATAAGTCCGCGATTCCCTGAAGTGGCAGCTCATTCGTACACGTCTCTCACCAAATATCTTTTTGAATTTGGTCCACTTTAATTTGTGCGTTGTGAAATCGACGATCGAAATTTCACTCTGATTCGGACCAGCCAAAAATGACTACGGCTTGTGAAAGCGTCCTAAAAGGAGGAGGGTAACATTATCAATCTGTTTTAGTGATACAAGCACCTGTGAACCCGGCCGCTGCTAAACCAAAAGGTATCTTTTGTTAGACTGAAATCTGGTTTAAAGTTCTGGAGAACAGGACAAAATAAATCACCATCTGTCCTCTTCAAGGTGTGACAAGGATGGCCAGACGGTGATGGGAGTCAACGGAGCGCAGCAGGAAGCCCGCTTCTCTTTCGAGGCTTTCCGCTTCGTCCAAAGCACGGAGGAAACGCTGTCCACCTACTACGTGCACTGTGCCACCAGGCTCTGTGTGAACTCCTTCTGCCCCGAGCTCACTCAGGTCAGCTTCTGCCTTCAGACATCACAAATGCAAAGCCAGACAAGAAATTTGACATTGGACAATTCTGAAAAACCCTTCCATTCCTGCTTTTTTACAATATCTACACATGGAAACTACAGTATGGTTAAGGTTAGGGACAGATCGTGATTATGGTTTTGACGGGATGCAAACTCCAGGTTCTTCTGCATGAAATCAGACGGTGCAACCTCCATATCCTTACTTTCTGCCTGCACACATAAGGCATACTTCCTTTCGCATTGGATGTAAATCGTGAGGTGCAGATTTGTCCAATATGGACATAATTACTTAGTACTGGGCTGCACAAGTTATATCTAAATATAAAGTTTTAATGTGCAGTATTTGGTGTATTTTCATGGAAAGTTGTCATGGCAATAAGAAGTGTTCTTTATGTTTACTGACACATCTCAAAAACTGTCCTATAACCAAAATAACAATCGCCCAACTCACCTACAGAACTGCACCAACTCCAGAAAGCGCCGCAGCACCAACGATAACCACGACACCACGGTGAGCGACCAGGCCACCGTCAGCTCAGGCCCCATCACTACCCGCGCAGATAACGGTGAGAAACATGAACGGTCTTCACAGGTTTTACACATCAAAACACTCAAGTAACAAAGGCATAGTTTGCTGAATCACCTGTCACATATTCGTTTGCATGAATTGATTGGAGGTTTGTTTTGGTCGTGAATGAACTGAGGTTTTCTCTTGTCCTCTCACAGGGTATCTGATGGCGTCTGGAGGTATGCATACACTGCCAACATGAATTAATACCGTGCATTCCTGTGTGTTTATCAAACAAAACAGATGACAATAACAGCGTCATTTGGTTTCCCTGATCATATAGACAAGTTATTAAGGCATTATCAGTCACCTTGTCTGTATACAGTACATGTATGTATGATCAGGGAAACCAATTGGTTTGACCGTTAGATACATTCATATGTTTCCATCATGCTCATCAGTACAGAAATTGCTCATTCCTACGGTCTGATAATCCTTGGTGTCTCTTTCCTTCCCAGGTCTTCAGCAGACTGATATGAACAGCAGCCTGCTGGCTGTTTCAGTCATAGCAGGCATGGTTGGAGTCATCTGCCTTTCTCTGGTGGCTTTTATTGTTTACAAGAAGCACAACTCCAACGCTAGTTCCACTAAGACCATCCTGTACTCACAGGAGTGACGGTGGACTTTGTCCTGTTTCATTCATTCATACAGTATGGTTTCCAATACCATGTGAGCATCGTGATAAATGAGAGAAATCTCTGACTTTTTCTTGATAATTGTTGGTGTTATCCAACACTATACAGGTCCCCTGAAATAAGCATTATTATAATTATAATATAATAATAATATTATTCATGGCAGTAAGATAGAAACCTTAAATAAATAAATAGATTAATTAATTAATTAATTAAATGTAGGAAAAAAACTATTCATATAATATTATACATATAATAATATACATTCAGAGTTTTTTAATACTTAAATATATATATATGTATTAAATGTTCAGAAAGTTTTTTCTGTTTCTAATAAAGGTGTTTGACAAATTGTATATGGTTATTTATTGTGAATTTTTAGGGTGTTTCTTACAATCCTTTCAGAAGATGTCGAAAAACTGATGTATACGGTATTTTTAATAAAGAATATAATTTTGTCTATGTTTTTTATGCTTTATAACTGGGCTACTTGCAGCTGTATTTCACATTCTGATCATTTGGGAAAGAGTTTCTTTAATTCCTTCAATGCAGAGAATCTGTCGTATACGAAGAGCGTGGGTCCTCTGTGAAGTCCTGAACTGGAAGTGGTATCCAGTGACATAAAAGTTACTACGAGTATGCATATACGTTTGGCCTAATGTCACCAGATAACACGTTACCTAAACGGAAACACCTGTACGTTGAGGAACAGAAGCCTGAGGAGCAGGAGGAAGTTCAGCCATCGTTCTCAACCGTATATTGAAATGTGTTTGTGTTTTTGTGTGAGAGTGAGTGTCTTTGTCTGGTGAGGATCTCTGTTTCCCATCTAGGTGCTCTCTCTCTGATTGGCTGGAGGTGTGGGTTCAGTCTGGGGTAAGTCGGCTGCTGATTGGTCCAACCATCATCTCTGCAGTTTAAAATGCTCAGGTAGTCTGACAGCAGTCTGACAGCAGCCTTGTTCTGTCCTCGGCCTCCAAACCTTTGTGTTAAAGCTGTGATCTACAGTTGAATCAGTAGCCTTAGTGCCCTAGTGGCTTCATCATTGTGTAACTTGTTGTAGGTTTTCTTTGTTGCTAAAGATAGACTTCAGTGGTCGGGGTGAACTGCCATCTTGTTTCTTTTATAATCTTCTCTCCTGTTTCTGCTGTATCCTAGGCAGCCAGATTTAGTAACTGTGGTCTTGTTGTTAACTTGATTTTTAGTATTAAATCTTTTTTACTAAACTTGAAATTTAGTCATGCGATTGTAGTTTGGGGACTAGGGAGGGGACGTCCTTTACACCTTTATTGTGCGCTCCTACGCCCCTAGACGAGGGCCTAACAGGCCCCTCCTCACCCTACTGGACCCAGAACAAGGCCTACTGGTCAAAGACTCACCCTACTGGACCCAGAACAAGGCCTACTGGTCAAAGACTCACCCTACTGGACCCAGAACAAGGCCTACTGGTGGAAGATAGAAACTGTCATCAGGGCATCACATCAGACTGAACTCTTTGTCCCTGCTCACCTCTGAAAGGGACTATGAAGTCATTTCAGTGTTCAACACCAAGAAGCCCCGTCGTCTCCTGCTGGAATCATCAACAGTAAGATCATTTATGGCGTAATATGCTGTTTCTGTTTGTCTAGTTGGATCAGAACCAGCTTGATTGTCCAGGTATGAGTAGACCTACACACATCTGGCTACCAGGAGTTTGACTCTGGTTATTTTGCTCTCATTGTACGACGAAAATAGAAATGCAGCTAAAAACAAGGTGAACAAAGCTGAACAAGAGTGAAGAAAGAAGATAAATATACATGAGTGATTCTATAATTCGGGGTACATGTCATGTCCATGGGCTGTATTTATCAATTTTACTAAATATTCACTTCAAGCAATGGTCAATTTTATATCAGGGCACATTTCTCTTTGATTTAATACAAAACAGTCAACAGGTCCCATCATTTATTTTGCAGAAAATGCTTATTTTATACTGGAATTTTCTGTTTTTGTGCTGTCCGATTTGCTAAATGTCATTAACATTAACATTAAAATACATGTTTTTGTATATAATTTTCATAATTATTTGTTCAAAATAATCATTAAAATATGAGAAAGGTGTTTTAAAAGCTATTTGGCTCATTCATGTACATTAAATCATCAACTTTGTGTGTGTCCGAGAAATCTCTGTCAACTGTTACCCATTGAAAAAGCCCCTATAAATCAGCAATGGTTTGCTCCAAAGTCACATGATGTCACTTCCTTCATGGAGGGAGATTTGAAAACAGTGTGGCAAGTTTCTACCCCTCCTCCTTCAATATTTCATCAATATTATTGTGTGCACATATAGAGGGTTAATTGATCGTCAGCTGTTTTATATATCAACATGTTCTTGTGAACTTGCTTTAGATGTTATACTTACACATATTTGTATGTCAGGTGCCTGTAACATTACCTCTGATGATGTAGAAGGCATGCAGGATTAAACTGATGCATGGCCTGTTTTGGTTAAAGGTCCCATATCATGCTCATTTTCAGGCTCTTACTTGTATTCTGGGTTTCTACTACAACATGTTTACATACTTTAATGTTTAAAAAAAAACTTTATTTTCCTCATGCTGTCTGCTTGAATATCCCTGTATTTACCCTCTGTCTGAAACGCTCCGTTTTAGTACATTTCAATGGAATTGCAACAGAATTGCGTTGCTAGGCAACAGCTTTGGTCCATGTCAGCTGATGTTATTCACATCCACTGCAACAGGAAATAAACTGGGACACATTTAGAAGGTTTATGTTTAAAACTTTTGAAATGGTCTAAATATTGTAGATTTGTGACATCACAGATGGACATAAATCCTGACAGCTTGTATCAAAAGCTCAGTTTCTGAATACGGGCTGTGTGTATTTCTCTGTGGATTGAGCGTTTCGATACTTTCACAGTATTTATATAGAACTTAAACCTGCTTTATAATATAAAAGCCATGAAAATGTCACTTTTTACAATATGGGACCTTTAACATATGCCTTTCAGAATCTTATAAGTAGATGTTTGGTCTTAGACCACACTGTGATTTCTCCCTACCCACTTCCACTCAATTTGCTCGGAGGCGTCCGTCTTATTAAGTGCCATCCCAGTGACATCACAGTTATAAAACCCTCCAACAGCAAGTCTACATCAATGCTTACTGTCCTTACTGTTTGTGTTTGTCATGGAAAACGCTCCGTACAAATGGTTCCATGTGAACACATACACATTTGTCGACTGCTCAAACTAAAATATACATTCAATTTTGTCATACAGACGAAATCTATAAATTGGCTTTATCAATGAGAATCACAGACACTTAGCCAGTCAACAAGCGATCAAGCACAAGCAACAGGACGCCGACTTTCGTTGATTTAACGGCCACAGGTGTCGCTGTTAACAAGCAATTCTGATTCTTACAAACAGTCCCTTTAATTCAATGAAAGTCAGCGTCCTGTTGCTCGCGCTTGTGCTCGCTCTACATAGACATGAACGAGCATCGCTCAACACAGTGAGGCGACACACGTCAGCTAAAAGCACAATATCACTCTATATTTCACCTGCTTGGCAATAATGTCAGCTGACCAGACGAAGGTCTCTCCATGAATCAATGCTGATACTGTGTTTTTCTGCTTCTGCCTCCCATCTTCTGCAGTGTGTAGTGTGCGTGCATGCACGTGAGAGGTGGAGCGAGTGCAAACGAGCGAGGTGTGTGAGTGAAGGCAGGCAGAGGAGCAGAGCAGCAGAGACTCCGGCCCCGGAGACCAAAGCTGTGTCCTCTGGCCGTGGTCGGGGGGGCTGGAGCAGGAAGAGTTAACACTGTTTGTTATTGTTTGTGTAGTGTACATTGTTTACATATTCACCTGGGTACTTGACTGCTGGAAACTGTATTTCATTCATATTATATATATACTACACCTATTTATTATTATTATATCTTATCTCATTATATCTTTTCATATCATTTCTTACATCTTGTATTATCATATTATACAGCTATACTACTATTATACTATTACATTACACTACTGTATCACACACTATAATATACACTACTATATTCATACCCTTGCACTATTTTCAGTACCATTGGCACACTGTCACTTCACTAGTGTACATATGTTATCTTATTTTTATTTTGTTTTACTTTATTCTATTAATTTTTATCTCATTTTAAGGTGTGTTGGTGTTGGATGTGTTGTTTAAGCTACTGTCTGTCTGTCTGTCTGTCTGTCTGTCTGTCTGTCTGTCTGTCTGTCTGTCTGTCTATGATACCAGTATCTTCACTTTAACTTTAAAAATGAACCCCATACATACTTTTTTTCAAAAAGATTTCAACATACTATATTAAGACTTTTTTTCATAACATTTTAAGACATACTATGACTTTTTTATGACATTTTTCAACATGAAACATCTATGAAATAGAAAATAAAAATGTTATGAAAAAATAGTCATAAAGTCGAAATATTTAATGAAAAAAGTCAAAGTATAGTAAGTTGAAAGATTTCATGAAAAAAACGTAGAGTGTCGAAATATTTTGAGAAAAAGTCATAGCATGTCGAAAAATGTCATGTGACACAGTGAGTTTTGAGGGCCAACTTGAAATTAAGAAGTCAAATACAAAAAGAAACATAAAGTCAGTATAGCCTACTGGTCATATAGCTCAGGTTGGTAGATATCTGGTTTGAATACTGGAGGTTGTGGGTTCAATCCCCTTCTGAAATTGTGTTTTTTGAGGTCTTACTTCAAATAAAGAAGTCAAATACAATAACAAACACTGCAACTGTGTATCTGCTCAGATAGCTCAGTGTGGTAGATAACTGGACGGAATACTGGAGGTTGTAGGTTCGATCCTTATTTGACACAATGAGTTTTGGAGTCTTACTTCAAATAAAGAAGTCAAATACAATAGCAAACACCACATCAGTGTATCTGCTCAGATAGCTCAGTGTGGTAGATAACTGGTCGTAGTATTCGGTTGGAATACTGGAGGTTGTGGGTTCCATCCTTATGTGACACAGTCTATTTTCAGGTCTGACTTCTAATGACGAAGTCAAATATACCAAGAGAACAGTCCTCACTGCGTGTGGCATTGGTGGCTGGGTTGCTGAGTTCCTGGATCGGGCTGCGGCAGAGCGGGGTTCAATCCCTACCCTCATCAGTGTCCGGTGCCCGACAGTGGAGTGAGACGAGCGTCTCCTCCCAGGGTTTACCAGAGATACAACTGGGGGGTTATGCGTCAGTATATATATTAAATATTATTATATGTGAGGTCAGTGTACTACTTTATTTTTTTTTTTTTTGAATATGTGCTCGACTGTTCTGGCAACAGAAATTGACAGAAATCTGAAATTTGGTTTTACTGCTGGGATGGTTGATGTCTGTTGTCCAAGATGTTAAGTAGATATTTGAAAAATAAATAAAGGGTTTATAGTTTATATAGGGGTTATATATCATACACTATATAGCGTTACACATCATACAGACGCCATGGGAGTAGCATATAATATTATTTAATATATATACTGATGCATAACCCCCCAGTTGTATCTCTGGTAAACCCTGGGAGGAGACGCTCGTCTCACTCCACTGTCGGGCACCGGACACTGATGAGGGTAGGGATTGAACCCCGCTCTGCCGCAGCCCGATCCAGGAACTCAGCAACCCAGCCACCAATGCCACACGCAGTGAGGACTGTTCTCTTGGTATATTTGACTTCGTCATTAGAAGTTAGACCTGAAAACAGACTGTGTCACATAAGGATCGAACCCACAACCTCCAGTATTCCAACCAGTTACCTGCCACACTGAGCTATCTGAGCAGATACACTGATGCATTGTTTCTTTTTGTATTTGACTTTTTTATTTGAAGGTGGACCTCAAAAAACAAAGTTTCAGAAGGGGATTGAACCAACAACCTCCAGTATTCAAACCAGATATCTACCAGGTGAGCTGTTTCACATGATACACTTGGGTAATGTGTCTTTCTTTCTTCATTTGGGTGGTGGTATGTAGAAAAAAGTCATGACAAAGTCAAAGTATAGTATATCAAAACAAGTCATAGTATGGTATATCGAAGGAGGTCATGAAAAAGTCATAGTATGTTGAAAAAACTGATTAAAAAAATCAAAGTATAGTGTGCTGAAAAAAGTGATAGTATGTCCAAAAAAAGTACATTATATCAAATAAAGTGGTAAAAAAGTCACAGTACTGTACTAAGACTTTTTTCAACATACAACAAACATCCACCTTTACAAAAAGTAGAGATGACTTTTTTTCCATGAAATTTTTCGACTTTTTTTAAACTTTTTTTCAACATACTATGACTTTTTATTTTTTTGACATATTATACTATCACTTCGTTTTAATTTTTATCGACATACTATATATACTATGACTTGTTTTTCCGATATACTATGCTGTGACCTTTTTTAATTTTTTCGACATACTATCTTATGACTTTGACATACTTTACCCCTAAAGGTCAGCACCCAGCAGGAACCATGTCTTGCTCAAGGACAAATCAACAGGATGGATGCGTGTTGGAACGCTTCAGCCTGGGTTGTAGGAAGATCGATCAATCATGTCAAACAATACATTAAAAAAATGACAAACAAAAATTAAAAACAAAAAAAAGATTTTTATTAACAGTTTAGAAACACAACATTGTTTGCATCTCCCATTCCTGACTTTTTGTTTTCTTCAGTTCCCCCCCCTTCAAATAATCCAGAGTGCTGCAAACACAGAAGCCCACATCTGACCCAAAGTCCTGAACCAAGTCCCCTAACCCCTCGCCTACTCTAACGGAAAAACGGAGCCAACATCTGATGAAGAATCTGCATCACAGGGCATGTCGAGGTAAAGAACAGTGACGACACTAATACACCACCTCTTGTCAACAACGTTTAGCAGCTTATGAGACTTTGAAAAACATGGAGTTTGACCGCCGTCACTGAAACACATTCAAGCTCTTCTCAAAGGTTGTATTGGCATCAGTAGAAAAACTAATTCATCAGTCGTTTTAGTTTATCCAGCCGGATCGGAAAAATGATGGGACGCAGACACGTGGAGACACTTTTTGAATGTGACTGTTTTGGCAACTCAATTTTAGAACTAGTTCAGCGTGCACATACAGGAGCACCTGAGTGATCGATCACTAACACTAACTGCTGCTTCTAAAAGCCCAGTCAGTGATTACAGTACGACTTTCCCTACTGGACCATCATTAAATGTTACGATTCACTAGATTAAAGATGCTTTATACTTACAATATAGTCTAAATCAATTCTGGATTGGAGCAAAAAAACAAATGCTATCCATTGAGAATCCTCCAAAAGGACCCCTCACCCTCTGCTGTGATCATGGCCATGAAGGCTCAGTAAAGGTGCAGGTGTTAGGGCAAATACTAACCTCACAACAACACAGCATGGTGGAGGATACAGTGCAGAGGACAAAGCAGGATAGGAAATGTTCATGAATGACAAACCAGTGTATAACAGCACTCAGCCTTGTCAAATGTCCATACAGTTACAACATGGCCGAGCGCTGCTTACATCTCCCTCTTTATCTGCGTGGATGTGATCGTTTGTTGGACGTGAGAAGGTATTTTGTCTGGACGTGCATCTATAACGTACAGACGCAGTCTCTTGGGGTTTTATTTTTGTTGAAGTGCTTGTTCGTGGTGTTTTAAGTGCCTGTTTTACAGAATCCATGAAAGACAGAAGACATGAACAGCACTGAAGAGGAGGAGGGACAAGATGAGTGGTCTCCAAGTCTCCAATCAGCTTCCAACAGTTCAATAAACAAAGAACATAAAGACAAAATGACAGAAAAAACAAAAACAGAACAGAGAGAAGGAACTCAAACATTTATACACTGTCAATAAATATAGTGATCTTTTTTCCCCCAGTTCCAGCTGTTATAATTCATCCTCTATGTGGTTTTCAGGTTTGGCCTTCTCCGTTGGTCCTGGAAATGAGGACAGAGAAGGACAGAATGAATACTGTGTGTTATGTGGGATTATATCAACTCAGTTCATCAGTGCAGAAAAGCATAATCTCGTAGCGAATCTGTTCCCTCTGCAGTCCAAGCTAAGGGCCGAGTAATGTTTGTATGTTTATTGCTTTAAATGAGGCGCACACAAAAAGCTGTTGCTATGGTGAAGCCTGTTATCGCTGCGACGTTTGAAAAGGCCTTGGCTGGAAGTAGAAAGGAAGAGATTCAAACCTGGCTCGTCATCTTACCGGCTCTGCTGATGTTATAATACTCGCATCTGATTATGACTACGAGGCATTAGAATTACACGCATTTTCTATCGCAAAGTCTGCTCGGCCAATTAAACATTTCACATCTGAACGGTCAGTGAGAGAAGAATGAGCTTTGTGTTCATCACTTACAGACGGCTGCCTTCTGGTCAAAATGTAAAACAAATGCGTCTTTGGATGAAATGACAATGTTACGTAATATATATATTACGTTACACTGTTATGCAGGATTCATTACGTTTGAACAAGTGGAAACACAATCTGTCGTTGTTGAAATATTACAATTTTATGTTCCTTCTTTGAGATAAAATACTTTCTTAAATTAATAAACTTTTTTCATGTTAAAAGTTACCAGTGTTGCTGTACATATTTATTTATAAAATAAAATTAATTAATTAATGAAGCGCAGATCAAATATGATTTTTTGAATGAATACAGCCGAAGGGCAGACCGTCCTCTCTGCTCGGTCAAACTGACTCACCGATAGCAGCACACAGCAGGAGGGAGGGAGGGAGAGGGAGAGAGAGAGAGAGAGAGGGAGAGGGAGGGAGAGAGAGGAACAGGAGAACTCACAGCGATGTAACAAACCCGTTCTCATCCGTCAATATACGGCCGCTTTGTCTCTGACGGAGCTAAACTTGTGCCTCGGTATCAGACGTTGAGGAGCGAGACAAAGCGGCGGTATTTGACCACCTGAACGGGCTGCACACCCTGCACGGTTATTGGCTGGGGGTTAGACCCCCACGTTGGGCTGAAAGGCTGTTAGCAGACGCCCAGAAGAGTTCTGAACACAGCAAAATAATACGAAAAGAGAAAATCTTCTAGCGGGTCAGAAGTGATGATTGAGAGGGATTATGTTTGTATCAGTCTATACATTTTTTTTTTTTTTGTTTAGAAAACGTTTTGCATATTAAACCTTTATTTACAGATCATGAGACAAAAATAAGCATGTTTTGTCTGAGATGGCCCCCTGGAGGATCAATGAGCTCATAGCTGTACTCATACCTCACCAGGGGGCTCATTCATATAAAACAGTGCGTAGGATCCATACTACATGTTTGCGTACATACAAATTAGGAAATGTACATACGCCAACAAAAATATTCTGATTCCTTTTATAAATCCCAAATCAACTTGAAAAGTCTGAACGTGGATCAGCCTGATTTCTCGCCCTCTACTGGTCAATTCAAAGCACCTCATGAATGTTTCTGCATAGAAATGAGCCTGATGATCAGTTGTTCTTTATGGTGAAGGGTTGCCATGGTGAGACATTGAGCAGACTTTGATTTGAGTTGCCTTATGTCTACAATTGAAATGTGTATTATGGAATAATCATGGCTCACTAGCACCAGAACAAATAACACTGCTGGTGTGATCGTTTATGATAAAGTGGGTCTTTCATCTATCATCAACCTGACATCGTTATACATATAATATGATGTATCACATCATATGTACCTCTCACATTCAATTTCTACAAGCTGGCTTCAATTCACCACCTCTCCATCTGCGTCTCCATTAATGTACGTTAACGGTTATAAATGAGACCCCTACATTGTTACTGGATAAAGTAACAGAATGATTGACAAGATAATGCGATCCATTACGATAGTCCAGCAGCAATATAATGTTCCTTTTGTGTCAGCGAGGAGATCATTGAGTTCAGAGTTTAATGTCGTAGTTGGACCACATGTTTTTGTCCACCCCCCCTAAAGTTCTCCGTCATCAGCAACAGGTATGGCAGACCGACCTGTAGTTGTTGTTTCTTCTGTGGGCTGTGATTGGCTGTCTGAGTCTGTTTGAACAGTGCTCTCTTCAGTGGGCGGGGCTTTGCCCGGCACCGGCTCTTCTGGGTTTTCTGTATTAGAATGAAAAAAAAAAGTTATTTTAAGCCGCGTCGTCAAGGGAACAATAATAAACCAGATGTGAGTTTTGCAGCTGGACTCACCGGTCTTTGCGTCCGTGCCGTCCTGTGTGGGAGGGATGACTTTCTCCTCGGCTGTGCCGTTGGCCTTGCCGCTGCTTTTATCAGAACTGGTGCTGTTCTTGGCTTTGGCTTTAGCTTTGGGCTTGGCGAACTTGGCCTTGTTGAGCAAGTAGTTCACCTCTCGATCCAGCAGAGACAGCTTGGACTCGATGTCTTTCGACAACAGGACCGGCCGCTCCTTTGGAGAGCGTTTCGCCTGCTCCGCTAGCGTCTCGTTCCTCCACGTCTGGAGCACACAGAGACAGTTTGACACGTGAAGGTCAGTTTACTCGATACAAGGAGAACTACTCAGTTATAATACGTATTCAGTGGCTCTGGAAGGATAACCCTGATGATGTCATAGTGATGTAATCAGGATTATCTCAGCTTGAGCTTGAAGACAATACATCTATAACGGAGCGTGAGAGAACGTCACTATTGAGATGCATTATGGGAAATGTAAATTGACACATACTAGAAACTAACAGTCAGGATTTCTCGGCCTCTGCTGCTTCAATTTTGATGATTATATTCTTTTTGTATTGGGCTGTCAAAGTTAACGTGATAATAACGCGGTAATGTAAATTTGTTTTAAATCCACTAATTTCTTTAACGCAACTTCCACTTTTTAGGTTTTAGCGGGCTCAGTTTTAAAGCTAGAGTGAAGATACTGGTATCCTATGAAACTAGAAAACCTAAGGAATCCATCGGTATCAACCACGTCATACTAGCTTGTAACGAAGGAATAATAATTTAAAAAATAATATAATAAAAAAATAAAATAACGCTCCAAACTTGTGCTAAATTTTGGGCGAGGAAAAACTGTCATGGCCATTTTCAAAGGGGTCCCTTGACCTCTGACCTCCAGATATGTGAATGAAAATGGGAAACTACATCATCCATCGTAGTGTGATGACAGCATTAATACATTCACCACCTACCGTTGTTTCATTGATCACTTTTTCCAACGTATTCAGCTCAACTTCAGTGAAGATTTGGTCGTCCTCTGGAATCAGTTTAGCGCTCCTTCGAAAGAAAAAAAATTAGTCAATACAACAGTACCGACTCACCACAAAATCCTACACACCTCCACCTTCACCGTCAACACTCACCTCAAGAAGAAGCTGGAGGTGTTGAGGATGCTGTTCAGGGCGACGAGGCGGTCCGGCCACTTGCGTCGCTCCTCCACCCTGAAGAACATGTCCTTGCACAGGCTCTTCAGCTGAGACAACTTCTCTCTCAGCTGCTTGGTGGTGGCCGTGTAGCCTTCCTCGTCCATCCACTCCGACACCTCTCTCAGCTTGGCGGCGATCTGCTCCTTCTCCTCCTTCGACACCACCAGCTGGTAATCATCCTGGTACAGCTTGTCCTGGAGAGAGGACGGGAGTATTGTGTGTTTTTTGGAAGGAGGCACGGGTGACGGTTTTATTACACCCTCGACTTTCTAATCACGCTGGTTGTATCTTTACATTAAAGGATTTAACATCTGGGATTAATGTTGGCTTGTATTCCACATTGCACCGGCAAAACACCAATTTCTTAGACGAAAAAAAAAGATAAAACTGAAAAATGTAAAATGACAGAAAGCTTCTGTTGCTAACCTGCGTCTCAAAGATAAAAGCTTCCAGACTGTTCAGTGACTTTTCCCTTTCATGTTTGGCCAGGTCTCGGTCTGTCAAATCCTGCAACCTGAAAAGACACAAAGACTTGTTTTAGCCAACAAAACTGAGAACCAGAAAACACACAAAAGAAATACAAACGGCTGCTTTACTTCTTCTTAGAGGAAGCGACATCGTCGGCGGTGGGGTCGATGATGTCGTTGGTGACGAGTTCCACCGTGATGTCTTCAGCGATCTTGCTCTTTTTCTGAGGTTTTACCTCCTTCTCTTCATCCTTCTCTGCCTCGGCGTTTCCAGATTTCTCTCCATCCTTTTCCTCCTTTACCAGCAGAAATACGATTACTTTCAACACCCAAGCTCCTCTTTTTTTGAATATAGATTTTCACCAAGTTGCTGTGCAGCATTTAGAAGCACTCCACAGATGCTCTAATGTTTCAGAGATAGATGATGTGTGACGGATCTTACCTTGGCATCAGTCTTGCTGCCTGCCTCCTCTGTCTTCTCCTCACTTTTCTCTTCACCTTCAGGTTTGTCTGAATCGTCCGGCTTCTCCTTGGCAGCCTCCTCCTTCGGAGCCTCGTCCTTACCGTCCTCGTCCTTGCCGTCCTTTCCGGATTCTGGAGGCACTTCCTCCTCGTCCTGGACACAAGAAATCAGGAAACAATGTGAGCTACGATCTCAAAGCCAGGCATGCCCCAGCATCAACAAATAGTTGCATTTGCTTAATAAACACATCACTAACTGACTGGGACACTGTGTCATGAGCTGCATTACCTGGACAGGTTCAGTTACATTTGGGGCGGGTTCTGACGATCCTCCTCCAAACAAGGTGGAAATGGTGTTACCCAGTTCTGAAAGAGAGCACACTCAGTTAGTCAGTAATAATGAGTCCAATACACATACAATAATATAGGCTGTTATTACATGAATCAGTAAGAAGGCAGTTCACATTACATGTTAAACATGCAGTAAGCGTTGAATGTTGTTCTAAAAGCTGCTAGAAAGCAATCAACCATCTTAAAAGGTTCTAACACTGATCATAGATGTTACAGATAGATGTTTGCAGAACCTACTCGTTAATGTTGATTCCTCTTCTTTCTCCTCCACGATGGTTTCGAACACGGACTCCACCTGTTGATTACGACATTAAATTATTAGCTTGGATGAAACAAATGAAAATGTTTTTGATTCTGTGTTTATTCAAGTTAATCAGTCAAACTAAAAATAGTTGATTAGAAATGTATTCCTACTGGGGCTGTCAATCAATATTTAATTGTGATTAATCGCGCGATTGTTAATCGCATATTTTTTATCTGTTCAAAATGTACCTTTAAGGGAGATTATGTATTGTTTGTTTGTAAGTCTGACATAGCAGAAGGTAAAAAACACTCAAATACAGTGTCCTTACAACCAAGAGGAGCTAGCAGTCACTGGTTTGATTGTGTGAAAGTGTAACTGACCCGATCCAGCAGCAGAACGCCGCTTTCATCCATGTTGAAATGAGCTTTGATGCCTTTTGACTCTGCGTCCACGTGCTTCTCAAAGCTTTCGCCTACTCCGGACAGTTTGACTGTGGTCAGGTTCTGAGAGCCGAACACACTGCGACACACAGGAGGACAACAGGGCTTACAGTCAGATCATGAGGGAACACAGTGATGCAACAAAGCAACGACTTGGAAGGATCAGACACACAAAGTCAAGTCAAATGCCATAAAACATAATACAATATTTTCTGTAAACTTTGGTTCCTACTAGTTGACTTTTTATTACCATCCATCCATCCCTTCAGGAATGTTGTTATTAACACAAGCAGCGAACCAACCTGAGGTCATCCTGACTGAGGAAGCTGAGGTCGCCGTAGTTGATGTAGAAAGCAAAGTCACTGTTGTAGCGGTTGAATGTGATGACCTTGCGCTGAGGATAGGGCGCCATCCTCTGGAAGAGGATACGCTTGTTGTGTTTAAGGGTTTTGATCCCCTCTTCCTCCGTCTCGCGGGTGAACTCCACCTGATGGAATGAAATGACACGAGGTTAGTGTTAACACGGCTTGTATTCAGGATTTATTTTACACGCAACAGTGTACAGATGTGTGTACATCACCTCCACAGCTGAGTGTAAATTAATATCGTTCATTTATTAGCAAAGCCATTAGAAAAATTCCACCAATAACTTTCAAAAGCGCTGGCGGTGAACGAGCTGCACCGACCTGGATGGGGAAGACCGCTGCGTCTCGGACCAGGAAAGGTTTGACCTTGAAGGCCTTGCTGAGGGCAGCAGCCTGGTACACGGCGCCCATGGCTGCTGCCTCGTCTGCGTTGATGTTCTTCCCCAGCTCCTCTCTGCAAGGACACACAAACACACACGGACATGATAAGTATGATAAAATAAAAGTCAAGAAACAGAGAAATGACAGTATGAATTTGAAAAAATGATGCTCAATATATGTGGAATGAAAGCTGCTGAAGAGGTTCCCAGTATGAAGCATAGAGACGATGTGCAATGTACCAAAAGATGTGTGTTAATGTAACACAAGGAGAGACAGATGTGAAGACGTGTTGTGTAATTCTTTACGTTCATTTTTGAAAGTGAAACTTGTTCAGCGTCGGTTGAGACTTACTTCCCCACAGCTTTGAGCAGCACTTCCTGAACCTTGGGCACGCGGGTGGCGCCGCCTACTAAAATCACTTGCTCAATTTCATCCTGTAGGCAGAAATATAAGAAGTCAGATTCACAGCAGTGATACAAACATCCATTCATATACTGTATACTCACTGCTCATATTTAACCTCCTTCGCGACAAGCTAGTATGACATGGTGGGTACCGATGGATTCATCAGGTTTTCTAGTTTCATATGATACCAGTATCTCTAGATTTAAAACTATCGCCTATTGTTTCTTTTCCTCTTCTTATTCCATCTAGCTTTTCTGTGTCGTGCGTCTGCAGTGACCTACAGCCAAATCTCCCCAAAGGGATCATCAGCTATTCATCTACTATAGAGTCTAGACCCGCTTTATATGAAAAGCACATTGAGATAACTTCTGTTATGATTTGAATCTATATAAAAACAAATTGAATTGAATCAAAGTTTCATATTGTGGGCCTCGTAGAGCCACGTCATGAGAATACTGACCAGCTTCATTTCTGCGGAGGCGAGGGCGTCCTGCACCGGGCCAGGCACTCTTTCAAAGAGATCAGCACACAGCTCTTCAAACTCAGCCCTGGTCACCTTAGATTTGAAGTCAATGTCATCCATCAAACCTTCCACCTGGAAATAAAAACAAACACATGTTCTTTCACTGCGACGGTCCTGCCTCCAGATGTTAAGAGCCTATATTACTGATGGAAATAACAAGAGACTGCAACATTTCTTAGACCTTAAAAACAATGAGTTTAAGATCTAAAATCAGTCTGAACACTAGGAGAGATTGACAGAACTGTAATTTAAGTCATTTTCCAGGTACTGCAGACAGATGGTCACCTTGGTTTTAGATGCACAACAAGCAAGCAGGGCTGTGTATTGGCAAGTATCTGGCGATACGATACGTATCATGATACAGGGATTATATGGCGATACTGTAAGCAAGGTGATATATTGCAATATTTTAAATCTAATTTTAGGAAAACTGTCTAGTATAAAGAAGACACTGCCATATGCATAAAATCTGAGTTTTTTTAATGCAATCAGAACAGTGGGATCTGCATTTGCATTTATCACAGTCCCTGTAACATCCAACATCCCAGCACTACTTTGAGGGGCACATACCCTGAGAGGGTGCATCTCTTTGCAAATGAAATAAAGTATTGAATGAGTTCATCTTTGCATGTAAACTATTAATTAAAAATCAATACAGTGTTTTTTTTAGAACCATAACACGTAATATCGTGATATTTTCTTACACCCCTACAAGCCAGATGGACTGAGGGTTGCAGGTTCACGTCTCCGGACTCACCTGAGCCATGAAGTCCACATTTGCGCTGAGCACCGTCTTGAGCCTCTGAGCCTCTTTGAGGAGCTTAGACATGGCCCGGTGGTTCTCCCTCACGTCTTTCTTGCTCTTCTTCTGCTCGTTGAACAGTTTGGCCAGGTGGTCCCGGAGTCGCAGGTCCATCTCGAAGCCCCCCAACCCGCGGTCAAACCTGCAGCCAGAACAAGAGAAGCACACCTGAGTCTGAGGACTGAATTAACATTTGTGTTTTGGGGGGTTTAAAAACAGCTGACAATCAAAAGCTAGACTATCGTTTACAGCCAAAGACACTTCAGGATAAACAAACAGCAACACAAAGTCTCTATAATCCTGATTTGTGGCTCTTAAGAGCTCTAATGGCTCAGGCAGGATTAGCCATTAAAGCTCCAACTTATCAAGATAAAGAAAGTAATTCTCTTCATCTTCAAGTTCTGTCATTAAAACCTGATAATTATTCCTTTACACTCCATCCCTTTTATTCAGAAGTGTAAGTGGGTAGCTAAGTGTCAACACACCATCTCCTGTGTATCAGTTTACAACCACAGGAGATGCTGTTTTACCTGAGCAAATAGTACAGGATGCACTGAACACTTCCTGAGAAATACAGCAGCAGTCAGAACACTCAAGGATAAAGTAGAATTGAGAAAACATGCAAAAACTCTCGCCAGACTCTCTGCACAACGACTTCTTTCTAATCTTTACCATTCGAGGTCAATGCCATCATACCATTGGACATACCTAAGACTGCACATCACCAAGGTTTTACACACAACAGTCTCTCTCTGCAGCATCACACACAACCAACACTCTGCTGAGAGAAGAATTCTCCGTGGCGATGCCACTTCCTGGATCAGTGCACTCACCCGACACCTCGGATCTGCAGCTGGGGCTGGGTGCCAGCCTCCTTGGTTTTGACTGTCTGATAAGTGACGATGGTTGCGGTCGTACTGCCCGAGCCCATATCGTAAAACATCATGTTCTGAAAGGGAACAACATCAGACTCTCAGCAGTTTGTAGTCACTTTATCAGTTGAGCTTGTTTTTCTACAGTCTGAACACGATTCTGATGAAGTACTCCTCTAGTAAACCGTAGTTTAGAGATAAAGCTGATTTTTTATATTTGTTATTGTCAACAAATCTCTTAGAAAAGACCAAAACCAACAATCTCTCAACACTTTCTGACTCTATATATGGCACTTCCTGGTTCCTCCTGAAGATGCCATTCTTTACAAATGGCTCACACATATATAGTTTCACAAAGAAAGGCTGAGTCATTTCCTACTCTCACTCTAGTTTTTAGCAATCATTACTCAAACAGGAGGAAATAGCATATTTGTTGGGGACTATTTTCAGCGGCGGATTAATCCACATTTGGCGTTCTACTCGTGGCAGCAGGACCCACACCTACTGGTGTGTTTTTAATAGTTTTTGGACAACAATGGAGCTCTACGGCACAGAGGAAGAATATATATATCAGGCTTTGATCCACACACAACACTTCACTGTTGGTTTGGGTCTGCACATGGGATTTGTTGACAATAAGAAAAATCTAGAATATCACCAGACTGATCGGTTAGCATGTATTTGGGAGTAATGCTGAATGTGCACCTTAACCGTGTTGTCGATATCTTTCCTCCTGAAGACCCCGTAGTTCAAGGCCACGGCCGTGTTGTCGTTGATGAGTTGAAGAACCTTTAGACCCGCCATCTGTGCAGCCTGCAGGACCGCCCTGCGCTCCGCCTGGTTGAAAAAGGCCGGGACGGTGATCACCGCGTCTTTGATCGGTTGTTCTGTGAGATGGGAGAGAAAAAATAACTAATTAATATGCTTCACATATTCAAACATGTCATACGGTGATGCGTTTTCTTCCACGAGCAAACTGACCTGCGAAGTCCTGAGCCAGTGCACGAGAGTAATTGAGCATCATGCCGAGGAGCTCCTCCGGTGCGTACTGCATTTCCCTGGCAGACAAAAAAAAAAGCAAGAAGCCAGATTAGATGCCACAGTCCAAACCAATGCTTCTTTCTAATAATATATTGATAATGTTTTTGCAAGTACTACTCTGGTATTTATGTTTCCATGACAACTGCTACAGTACCTCATCATCAGTCATGGTTTTAGAAAAGATCTGTGGTGATCAGTAATGAAAATAAACAAGCGTCTACACTGAAGGGCAGCACAGCCTGATACAGCGTGTTAATGTTTAAACCGTGCAGAGTCCTTATGACTTGTGAGGTGAGGGGATTAACATGCAAACTATTTTAGAAACTCAATATTATAAAGTAATAGAGAAATGATTTCATATAACATGTATAGTAGGGATGCACCGATTCAGTTCCGATAGCGATACCTGGGCTTTGGCTGTCGGCCGATACCGAGAACCGATCCGATACCAGCGTTTAACTAATAAGCTGCATGCGTCACTGTGTGGAAGTGACTGGATTAGGCTTGACTTAAACATTGCTTTACTAACTTTGTAAAACAAAATGTAACAAATAAATACATAGATAAAATCTTACTGAATTGTATTAAAATAATAATTCGTACACCAGCAACTTGGTAAAAAAATCTGTTTGAGTCTGTATCGGCCCGATATCCAATCCGGTATCGGTGCATCCCTAATTTATTGTGTGATAGGAAATTGAATAAATGAAGCAGTGGAGGAATAAAAAGAGACTCACTCTGAGTTTTTGAAGTAAACGGTGTCTCTCACTGGGTCGTCCAGCAGCTGGTGCTCGGGGAAACGTTTCTGGTAGAGCGCCACCAGGGGGTTATCGTACTTTTTGCCCAGGAGGCTTTGGAGGTGTCTATAAACCGTTTTGGGGTTCTTCACAGACTGAAACGTAACCAATATGTGAGCGTTAACAGCAAACAAGGAAAAGATCAATATCACTTTGAGGTAATTTGACATTTTTAAAGTATGTATTGATATTGCAAACGATATTCATCAGATTAATCTGAATTTAGGACATTTGAGAAGACGTCTCACCATTCCTAGAGCGCCGTCTTCAAAAAGTCTCTCATTTTCCTTGAGACATACAGCTATGGGTGTTTTCCTCCTCGACTCCCTGAAGAAAAAGACATCATCAGACATAGTGTTCAACTCTGAAATATACTTTCATGCTGTATTCATGTACTTTGATTGTCCGTTAATCTAGCATGCATCTTAAGGAACCTCAATGTGCCACGATCATAACAGACACTCACTTGTTGAGGACGATCTCCATCGGCACGCCGGGTTTCACTATTGCCATTTTCATCCACTCACTGCCAAGGTCGACGGACATGACAGCTACAGACACTGCAAACACAAAGACATGTGTTACATAAAGCCGGTAAGGCACACACAGGTATCACCATTGACCCTGAGGTACAGAAGGTACAGAAGGTACAGATCTATCTCTGAACACTGATCAATAACAGCTGTATGTACTCATCAGTGTTGTAAAACTAGACAGTCAGTCTGTCTGTCTTTACCAGTTCAGTCCCTACGACCAGGTTAGAAAAACATATCTGCGTATGTTGATGGATCATATTACCTGTGTGAGAAGGCAACATCGCCAGAACGAGGCAGAAGAGAGCAACCGACGTCAGCGACCTCCCCCCCATGATGAGCTGCAAAGATGAACAAATGAAACATGTATTTACATAAATCAACTGAATGGATTTTTGACTCACTTGTCCAATGATGTTTGTCCTTTTTATTCATTATGTGGGAGCAGGAGCAACACCAAGAGGAACAAGATGATCCAAACCTGCTCCATTTACTACCTTCACCGGGATATTTACATTGATAAATGTCCAATCAGCGCTTGTGTTTTTCCTCATGGTTCTTCAGTGCTGATGTGGCTGTGACTACTGTAACTTCAAGTGGGGATTAGTGTGCCAAGTTAGTGCCATGGCCTTTGCCCAAATACATGCAAAGCAGTGAATGCACCTGATCCCATCACAGGTGTAGACAGATCCAAACACGTGGCATTAATGTCCTTGTCAAGCTTTGGTATTGATTTCCAATCGTGCAAATGCATACTGCAGGAAGACATCATAAACCACAACATGCTTGTGTTTAAGGTTAGAGAACATCAGGTAATCTGCATGGCAACTTCTGTCAGCTCCTGGTGAGGCAGTGACGCATGAATGCAAAATTGATGCACAGCTGAAAACCTCATTATTATTATTATTATTATTTATGAAACTAGTCTTTTAGCTTTGTGGAGATCACTTGGATGAACTGGTTCTAGTTGCAGGAGAAGTTGCTGATGTGTGCCAGGTTAGTGCCATGGCCTTTGCCCAGATATATGCAAAGCAGTGAATGCACCTGATCCCACCTACATCACAGGTGTAGACAGATCCAAACACGTGGCATTAATGTCATTGTCAACCTTTGGTGTTGACTAAAACTTGACAACAATCCACTCTGCCCTCAGAGGATAGTGTGGGTTTAATTTCCAATGGTGCAAATGCATACTGTAGGAAGACATCATAAACCAAAGCATTGTTGTGTTTAAAGGTTAGAGAACATCAGGTAATCTGCATGGAAACTTCTGTCAGCTCCTGGTGAGGCTGTGACGGATGAATGCAAAATGCATGCACAACTGAAAACCTCATTATTATTATTATTATTATTATTATTATTATTATTATTATTAATAATAATATTGAAAAACAAACTAGTCTTTTAGCTCTTTTGGAGATCACAGAAGTTGCTGATGTGTGCCAGGTTAGTGCCATGGCCTTTGCCCAGATATATGCAAAGCAGTGAATGCACCTGATCCCACCTACATCACAGGTGTAGACAGATCCAAACACGTGGCATTAATGCATTAATGCATATTGCAGGAAGACATCATAAACCAGAACATGCTTGTGTTTAAGGTTAAAGACCATCAGGTTAATCTGAATGGAAACTGGCTGTAGCTGTAGGAGAAGTTGCTGATGTGTGTTGTTATGTAACACTATAAGTTAATGTTATATTAGTGTTGTTAATGTTACAGCACTGAGTGAAAGGCTGCAGGACAGACAATGTGGACTCTCTCTGGAGCTTTCTAAAGCAGCTAGCTCTGCTGAGTTGCTGTAAGTTGACAGCTACTGTTAGCTAGCTCTCTGTGTGTCTCTGTCTCTGTGTCTCTGTGTGTTGATTTACCTTCCTGTGGTTCTCCCTGGTTCTGGTTCTCTGGTGGATCAGCTCTCCTGGTCCTCAGCCTCTTTGTTTGTCCCTGTTGTCTGTCTTTAGTCCTGTCTTTATCACCGGTCTCTCTCAGCAGTTGGGCCCTGAACGCGGCGTCACCTCATTGGAGCTGCTGCTGAGAGGAAGAACTCGAATCAGCCTAGCAACAACGCAACAGACTGCTTCCGGTTAGCCTTTCAGAGTAAAACGCATCATAAATCACTGCACATTCTGTATTCTTCACTTGTATCACCATATCTGAATTACTGTGTAGAAGTTTGGGGTAACACTTATAAAAGCAGCTTACAACCATTATGCATACTACAGAAGAGAGAAATCAGGATAGTAAATAATGTGGGATATAGGGAACACACGAACACATTGTTTTTGAAGTCACATGCATTGAAATTTATGGATTTGGTCAAATTTAAAACCGCAATAATTATGTTTAAAGCAAGACATAATTCACTTCCGGGCAATATTCAAAAAATGTTTTGTGACAGGGAGGGGGGTTATAATTTAAGAGGAAAATTTAATTTTAAAAAGCATTGTGTTCGTACAAAAAAGAAGAGTATGTGTATTTCAGTTTGTGGGGTGGATTTGTGGAATGGGTTAGGTGATGGGTTGAAGGGGAGCACAAATATAAATCAATTAAAAAAGCTATACAAGAAAGATATTTTTGGGAGGTATATGGTTGAAGAAGAGTTGTGTTAAAGGTTGGTTATATACTTTTTAACTCCGGATGTATTTGTGGGTTGTAAATAAACTTGGGATGCTGTTCATATATTCAACTTGGGATGTAAATAAATCTGGGATAGTTTTTATATTATATTATATTATCATTCTATGATATATGAGTTAATAGAGGAGAAGTGAGAAAGGGGTAGGGTAATATAAGTTTTTCTTCTACCTACTCCTTTTCGGACACTATAACTCTTGTTTTGTTTGTTACTATTTTGTATCTGTTTTTATTTATTATATGTTCGAAATAAAGTCTTTCATTCATTCATTCATTCAACATAATAGTTATTTTTGTGACTGGATGTCAAATTGAAAATTACGAGCAAATATAAATGAGGATCTAAGCAACTATGTGATGCATTTAAAAATAAAATAGATGTGAATAAACTCCTCAAACTTTCTAAAACTCAACAGCAGCAAAACAGAGCTCATGGTTGTGGCCCCTAATGGTACGTGTCCACAGGCTCCGTGCTTTCCACGCTCCCCATTCATTGTCTATGCAAGCAGCCGCGCAATGCATTCCGGTAGCGTGGCGTCGCGATTCGAGAGACTAGGCGTGCAGGAAGCCCACTCCTCATTTGCATGAAGTTGAAGTCCTGGCTACTTTATGCAAATCACGGGCGTCCGACGCGACTCGCCACCTCTCGAAACTCCCGAAGATCTTTTAAAATAAACGTTGTCGATCCAAAATAAAGACATATTCAGCAACTGCATGGCTTATTTCTCGCCTCAAATGTTTTCAGAAACACATTTCAGTGAACTATTTTGGTGAAATAAGAGAAGAAAGTTTCCAAACAAGCCTCCATACTGGTTCCGGTTTGAAGCAGCAGCCAACAGCGGGAAAGCGTTCGTCCAATCAGGAGCCGAGTGCCTTGTTTCTAGGGACAGCCCACCAAGCGTCCAATGTTGGGAAGCGTTGCGTCGCCTCGCGATAAAAAACACCCCTGTGGACACGTACCATAAGGCACTGCTCCGGAAGGTTGGAGATCTCCTCCTGGATGTGGATGGCAGCTCCATCTGCCCATCCTCCGAGGTCGCAACCTTGGCGTCATCCTGGACTCCACCCTTTCATTTCATTCACACATCAAATCCGCCTTCTACCACCTCAAAAACATCTCTCGACTCCGGCCGTCACTCTCCGACTCCGTGGCAGAGACCCTCATCCACGTCTTCATCACCTCCCGTCTGGACTACTGTAATGGAGTCCTGTCCGGGATACCCAGCAAAGCCCTGGACCGGTTCCAGTATGTCCAGCTGCCAGGGTTCTGACCCGCATTAGGCCCTGGCAGCACATCACCCCAACACTCATCCATCTTCACTGGCTTCCAATCAAGTCAACTATAAACTATAAATACAAATCCCTCCATGCCCCTCACTAGCACCAGAACAAATAACACTGCTGGTGTGAACGTTTATGATAAAGTGGGTCTATCATCTATCATCAACCTGACATCATTAGACATATAATATGATGTATCGCATCATATGTACCTCTCACATTCAATTTCTAAAAGCTGGCTTCAATTCACCACCTCTCCATCTGCGTCTCCATTAATGTACGTAACGGTTATAAATGAGACCCCTACATTGTTACTGGATAAAGTAACAGAATGATTGACAGGATAATGCGATCCATTACAATAGTCCAGCAGTAATATAATGTTCCATTTGTGTCAGCGAGGAGATCATTGAGTTCAGTGCAGATTTCTGAGCCTTCTCAAACACCACCTGTTCATCAAGGCCTCTGACCTCTAATGGTACGTGTCCACAGGGGCGTTTTTTATCGCGAGGGGACGCGGCGCTTCCCAACATTGGACGCTTGAGTGCTGTCCCTAGAAACAAGGCACTCGGCTCCTGATTGGACGAACGCTTTCCCGCCGTTGGCTGCTGCTCCCAGCTTTCAAACCGGAACCAGTATGGAGGCTCGTTTGGAAACTTTCTTCTCTTATTTCACGTAAATAGTTCACTGAAATGTGTTTCTGAAAACATTTGAGGCGAGAAATAACCCATGCAGTTGATGAATCTGTCTTTATTTTGGATCGACAACGTTTAGTTTAAAAGATTATCGGGAGTTTCGAGAGGCGGCGAGTCGCGTCGGACGCCCGTGATTTGCATAAAGTAGCCAGGACCTCAACTTTATGCAAATGAGGAGCGGGCGTCGAGACGCCTAGTCTCTCAAATCGCGACGCCACGCTACCGGAATGCATTGCTCGGCTGCTTGCATAGACAATGATGGGTAGCGTGGAAAGCACGAAGCCTGTGGACACGTACCGTCACTCTTCCTACACATCACTCCTTTAATTACTTAGCTATAGTTTCTCCTCTGTTATTTATTAGTATGATTTTTGTGTGCCCTCTCAAAGGCGCTATATAAGTCCAATTTATTATTATTATTGTTATTATTATTATTAATACCATTCTCTAAGAGAAGTTGTTTTATCTCATTGTGGCCTAACAGATAGCTAAACAAATAATTACTAAGGTAAACGTGAAACTGTTATTAAAAGGAGTGTTTTTACTTCTTGTAGTCTCTGGTACTGACAGACAATTTATGTGCTCTTGTTTTGAAAGGAACACCCCCTTGTTTCCGGTAGTAACGGTCGGTTGTCTTGACGTCCTGCTGCAACAACCGGCAATGACCCTCCAGTCTAGAGCCCGCCCACCTCGCTCCACGCACTGCTCCCTGATTGGTCCACGTGAGGTGAGTGACGTAGAGAAAACTTCTGGCTGTAGTTGATTGGTCCACGTCCAGATAGTGGGCGTGGCCCGAATGACGACATTTGCAGGAAGTCTGTGCAAACCACATGCTCCTTAAAATTAATTCATTCACTTATTTTTTATTTACTCACTTTATTTTAAGTGAACTGAAGGACATTTTTTTTTATATAAAGGCTGTATGTTGTTTACTGTTACACTGATCTCTTAATTTTAATTTAGTAAATCTGTCTTTTCATTATAAAGCATGTTTCCTGCACTTTATTGACAAACATATCTTTACTTTATTAAAGCTGTAGCTTGATGTTAAATTAGTAAACATGAGCTTATTTGCAGTAATATGACTCTTGGACAGGACAATCAAATTCCTTTTGCAAAGGACATGACAAACACACACAACGTGATGTGATATGATGTAATCATACAGTAATGTAATAGGATTTCATCATCTGACAAAGTTATGTGTATTTTTTTAAAAAGGGCCACACTGGTAGATGACAAAACTGCAAAAAGTCCAGAGACAACGCCACATCAAGAAATTCACTTAATAATGACTTTATTCACACTTTTAATCCTCCACTTAGAGGGACAGGCATCAAATAATTTCATTAATGACAGACGGTTGAACTATTTTCGAGTGTTATGTGCAAGATTATTAATTAGTACAAGCAAACGCATCTTCTCCAATGTGTAATTCAGTAAGGTTTTAAGACACAGTATTACATGTTTTAAACTAAAGTACATTTATACAGTCCCCAGTGAATCGTGACTAGGAACACAATTATGCAAATAGGTCCATCACGGGTACTAAAAGCAGGCAGCTTGCATTCGCTGCTAAATAAAGTGGCGTCCCGGCGTGCAGTGAAGCATATGGTCGAGAGCATGCGCTGACGTGAAGCTCGACACTAAGTGCCTGCTCAGGTAGGATTCAGACCATAATCACAAGATGAGGTTTTTTAAGAGTTTCTCTTGGTGTGGATGAGAATGTCTCTCTGCAGGTTGACTTCCAGACTCCCAACGGTTTTGCTGCCAGGCGGGTCGGTGACCAGAGTCAGTTTGTTAAACACTCCTCGACCAAAATAGTCAGCCACGACAGAGAACCCATCATTGGAGCTGCGTAACTGAAAACAATAGAAAAGACACAAGCACTTGCATTTAATCAACCATTCCAAGGCTGTAGAGTAGAGCCTTGCACGGGCCAAATCCTCCAGCCCTAGCCCGCCGTATATGGGCACAATGAAAGAGGAGAGCTGCAGACTTCTACTCAGTTAGTCAACTGCTAAAATAAAATCAAGTATAACCTAATGAGTAAAGCAGATTATTAGATTAAAACAGATTATGGGAATCATACTAAATGAAAGGAAGTGAATGATTGAACACTAATAATACTGTTTTGGTTAACAGAGCTCGAGTATTGTTACCTGTCTGTTAAAGTGGTCATGCAGATCACGTTTCTGATCCTGGGCACGCAGCATGTCCATGACTTTGCGGTTCTCTGGAGTGCACGTCGGGCACTCGGCCTCGCTCTCGGCGTAGCTTTCGAAGCAGTGTTGGTGGAAGGAGTGGCTGCACAGGAAATGAACGGACGGCAACTCCAGGGGGCTGTTGCACATGTTGCACTTGGTCTTCTGGAATATCTTAGCGCTGTGTAGAAATACATAGGAGTCATATTATACAGTCTGTAGGTCACATCAGCAGCCAGCCCTCAGGTGCCACCACAAAAATGAGGATGACATGATTGCAGTAGGAAACTGGTAGAATTGGTGTTTATCAATGAAAAACATGACATCCTTCCTATGACCCACCTCGTTTTGAGCTCCTGGATCTCGGAGCGGAGGTGAGCCGTCTCTTCGCGGTACTGGTGGATTTTGCGTTCATCGTCCTCTATCTGCTGGGTCTCCCTCTGCAGCTTATTGATGAGGTAGTCCTTGATGACGGAGAGAGTGGCTGTCGAGTTGTGTGCCAGTGTTTGCACCACTACAGCAGCAGAAAAAATCACGGATGTAATCCTGTGCTTCTTTTCAAACAACATCCTACTGACGCTAAGAGATCTTCACCTAAACTGATTCTCATGTGATATTTAGATCAAAACCCAACACAGGCATGCATGAAGTATGAAGTAAGATGTCCACCAGCTCACCAAGTAATGGAGGCATCAGGTTGTTTTGGTCAATGTGATGTAGGACCTCACTGATGTAGGCCTTGCAGTCCTCTTCTTTTCTGGCAAAGTATCCCAACGCCTGCTCCCAAAGGCAACCCTCTTGGTCACCGTAGCGCTTGCAGGCCTCTACCACTTTTCCATACTCCTCATTCTGCATGTGGTAGTGCATAATCTGCTGGTACCTGCACACAAATAAATAAATAAAAATATACACTATATTTATTTTACACACATGCTCCCCAAAAGCGAAGCCAAAACATCTTCATTGCCCCCTGGTGGCTGGCTGCCCCCTGGGACTTGAGCCAAATTAAAAAGTAAAGTACATGTCAAATAAATGTTTCACAAAGACGGCAGTTCTTACAACGCTGATGTATGTTCAAGTGTTCATTTTTCTGAGAAGTTTGGTTTTAATTAGTTATTTGATGCTATAAAAGGGGGTGATGATTGACAGCTGCTCTGAGTGAGGGAGTCACAGCCGGAGGCTCAGGAATAGTACGAGAGAGGAAATGTAATTTTAACTCTCCATAACCGTCACCAGTCTGTAATAGTATCAGCTTCACTTTTGTACAGTGGGAGGAAGTGGAGACGTGTCGTCCATCTATATATACAGTCTATGGTACACACACACTTTTAGGCTTGTCATGTAGTTTCAATTGCTACATGGAAGCAGTGAGTAATGAGGACTGGTTTCACATATATTTAGATGCTGTTCTGTCTCTCTCACTTACAGTTTGCCCTTCTCATAAAGGTAGAGGACGCCTTCTTTGAAGTTGTGCATCTGGCAGAGGACCAGAGCCTTATCAAACACGGTGTTGTCGCTCCTCAACAGAGACACAGCTTCCCCCTGCAGCACCTTTTTTCTCTGTCAAACATAAGCATCAGAAAAAGAAAAAAAACGTAAAGCCTTCTAATTTTCTGGAATGACATAACCACACGACAATTTTTGTCTACAGCAAACTGTATATTATTATTATTATTTATTATGGATTAATAGCTAGTTTGTGTGTGTTGGACTGACCGCAGGGTCTTGTTCGTGGGCCCAGTCTTGTAGCCGGAGCTCCAGCAGTGTGTCGTACACACCCTGGGGAGAACGGGGGTCCACCTCGATCATATGCTCCAGGAAGGCTTTCAGCTCCCGAGGGTTGTTGGCAAAAATTGGGATGAATTCCTCGGAGTTGGCCTTTTGCCGAAACAAATATGAACAGTAATTCATAAGAACTTTTCTAACATTAAATGATCACTCTGGTAATTTCAGGACCACGGGAGATATTACAGCATAACACTGAACACAAAAGAAAACAAAAGCAATGCAGACTGACCTTGTTGACCCGACCCCTATCCAGGCTGTCTCTTTCAGCAGAGTCTCCGCTGGGTTGGTAGTTGGTGCATAAACCCTTCAGAAGAAGCGTGGTACCTTCAGGAATGTGGTGCATCAGCGTTTTGCCGTAACGCTTCATGTTGCTCTCAGCTTGTTCGAAAGGCAGACGTCCGATGTAACGCAGCCCTTCCTGGTAGTTCTGGGTTTTGGAGGGAAACACATGGACTTGCATTTACTGTACACAGCGCTTTTCTTGTCTTAGCAACCATTCATACACTGGTGTGTAGCAGAGGCTGCCATACAGCCAAATATTCTATTATTTGGCTACATACAAATAATTGTGATTAATGATTCAACTGTCTTTTTCTGGTCATTTTATGCTTCTTGCATGTTTTTTACCTTGAGGTCTTCCAGCTGGATCTTCAGGTACCATTCATGATGCATGTGTTTCTCAGCCAAGAAAACAGCGTGGCTGTGGTAGCCGGCCTGCCGAAGAACCTTGATGGCGATCTCAACATCAAAGTGGACCTCACTTTCACTGCTCTGTTTAAATACAGAAGAGGAGGACAATAGTGTCATAATAAAGCAGCCATTAGTGACTGTTCGTTAAGAAAGTAGGCTTTAAACTATGTGCTGTACTTTTACTGCAGCACATCTGTTCTCTGATAAAAACCACCTAGTAGTTTTACTACAGTTCAATTTTACTGTCTGAGCCCCTTCACTTTTTCATTTATGCCAAAACCTACATCAACAGCGCTTCCTTTTACTGGTCAGTCACCTTAATGAACTCTTCCAGCTTGGAGCTGTCCTTCAGCTTGGTGTAACAGTTGAGCAGCAGCGTGGTGTGGTCTGCGTTGGCCAGCGACTGCCTGTGCAGGGCTTGCAGATATGCGGTCAGGTTATGGATCCTCTGTGCGTCCAAGAATTTCCTGATGACGTATGACGGCTCCAGTTTCCCGATGGTGCTGTGGGAAAATACAGTGATGTTTTTAAGAGTGGTTTTATCAACGGGGAGCTGATCAGCAAGCGAGTCTCTGAAAGCTGGGCGATTATAGAGCAATAAGTTGAAGTGCAACACTGAAAACGAACCAAAATCATCATGGCTCCTTTTCTCTCTCTCTATCTTTAACACTTTTAAACAAAATGCTTAAACACGGTACATATCACAGTCCAATCTAAGGCAAATACAACAGTTTAAGCCCTGGCAAAAGGTTTAGTGATAGAATTACCGAATATACTGCTGGATGGCACCGTCGTGGTCTCCCTTAAGGTAAAGGTGATCACCGTACTGTCTGAAGATCTCCGACAGGCCGTCACTGTCCAGGTGCTGGCTCTTAGCCAGGTTTATGGCCATCACAAACAGGTTCTTCTTAAACAGCATCTTAAAAGACAAACAAGGAGGTGACAACGCTGCTACCTGATCCACAGTACATCCATTAGTCAGTGAGTTCATTTATTAACAATCCGACGGCCCTGGCTGCTGCTATTCTGTCTCTTAGAGGTCATCGGGCAGCGAGTTTCGCCAGAGTTTGCTTGACCTCACTGTATAAAATGACCTGTGGTGACCTCTAGGATAATCACAGCCTCATGAAACTTTACAGCCACAAACTAGAGACCTAGAGCATTCAGAGGATGGATGGCTTTCCTAGCTAGATTGACAATAAGAGGGTTTCTGAGCAGTTAACGCAACAGAAGAGCTCCCCATCCAATTGCAGAAAAATGCAATTCTTGCAGAAATCTCCAAATGTCAAAAGTTGTTGATCCCAAATCCTAGCATGGCTTTTTCTCTGGTGTTCCTCAAGGTCTTGATGTCTTACTGTGGTATTTAGGAGGGATTATTGATCATTTTTATCAATTCTCAAGTGTTAAAAAATGGTTAAATTTAGCACCAAATCTGTGTAACAAATGGTATCAACCCCAAAAATGCTGCAACAACTTATGATAATAGAGCATGGGAATGACCATCATATACTTCTATCATAATGTTCTACGCCCTTATACACTTTTACAATTTATTTCAATATTTATTCAGATTTATGAACAACTTGACACAGTGGTGAGCTGCATCTCAAATTAATCTTCAGGTTCCCAGCTTTCAGATGACGTACACCACTTCTATGTGACATCTACTGTTGACCTTTTATCTACCCATGAATGTCCACCACTCCTACCCCTCTAAAAAAGGCGGTTAAGCAAGTCATGAATCATCATGTACAGGCGGTTCCCTGTGGACTCACCTCCAGTTTGGTCTGCGTGTCTTTCTCCTGAAGAACAAACATTTTTCCGTCTCTGGTGAGGATGTAGAAGGAGCCCCACTCTGCCACCACATCAATGACATCATCAAAAGAGGCACTGTAGGCGATGAACTTGTTGTCCAGGTCATAGATGGTCAGAAGCTGTTTGTCTGATGGAGAGCTCTCCCTGCTACTGAACTCTGGCCTGAGTAGAAAAATAACACAGTCAACAGTCTCATAGGAAACAGTGAGACTTTGTTAAGCTACTTATCAACTGCTGGACAAAAAAACACTTCATTTTCACCTTGTAAAATCAGTCAGGCAAGTACATGTGCTGCTCTGCCCTCACACCATCATCCAATGTATTCAGTGTTGTCCTTACTTGTTGGGCGACTTTGCGTCCCTGATGAGTAAAAACAGATATCCGCGGTGCCAGTGGGCCAACAGCTTGTGTCCATCGAAGGCGAAGCAGGGCCCTCGTTCATCAGGCTGGTACAGGTACACACATTCCTCACCAGCCACGATGAACTGGGAGTCCTGGGAGGGATCTGACAGGGAAGAGCAGCGCAGCGCACAGCCGTGCGTATCCAGCTCTATTTTAGGATACTCCTTGATGGACAGGGTGTAGCACTGAGCAGGGGGAGACAAGAAGGGAGTGGACAGGATGTCAGAATAGCAGAACTTCAGTTGAAGAACAGTACCGTATGGTCACCTTCAGGTTGGGAAAATGATTCTATCATTAGGTACTCTTTCATTTTCTCCATGCATGCAAATGTTGTGGGAGTGACCAGCAGACTTACGTGAACTTTCTCCAGAGTGGCAACAAACAGATGTGTAACCTTTGCCACTTGGCGGAAAGCGAGGCCCGTGACCGGGCTGGTTCCTTCATGCAGAGTCAGAGTTTTACTGTGACGGTCTCTGGTGATGTCACCTTTGGTCAAAACCACACTGCCATCTGTGAAGCCTGTCGAGCATCACAACAACCATTACAAACTGGGAGGAGAAAACTCTGTTAGCCAAGCAGTGATTACTGGGTCAGGTGTGTCTTACCGATAGCCATGAAGTTGAGGTTTTCATGAACACTGAGGCAAGACACTTCAGTCGGTTTGTTGCCAGGGATTGCAGGGAAAATCCTCGTGCACAGAGGATTCCCACTGTCTCTCTTTTCAAGGTTCCAGACCTTTACCTGAAAAAATGAGTACAGATTCAGTTTAGAGGTGATCCATTAAAGTCATTGACACAATTGTTTCTGTGCTTCTCTGGAGAGCTGCTCACTTACTAGAGGGTTTATTCCGTGCTCATCCTGCCCCACTGACACGAGGATGCTGTGCTGCTTCAGCTGGTAGAGATGAGTTACCCGCAACTTGTAGGCCTGAAAAGATGTCAGCTGTAGGGAGCGTGTCAAAAGCCAGATCTTGCCGTCCATATGTAATATTTTGGAGGTTAAGGACAATTATATGTACAGTTGTGGCAAGAGATGCAGTAAGCAGGGCATGTCCATCAGGCTCCACAACCAAGGCTGACCCCCACATGAAAACTGCACTATCTGCACTACCTGCATCCACCTCTCCTAACCACTGGTGCACTTTGAACTTCCTTTACACTACATCCTATATACCACTTTATAGACTGCACATATTACATCTATTTATTGTACACTACATGTTTTATTGGATTATGGGATTAATAAAGGTTCATCTTATCTTATCTTATCTTATGTATGCCAGTTCAAGAGTGGTCACTCATTCCTGCAGTAGAGACTTTAGCTGTGGTTTCTGTGCTCCAAAAATCGAAATACTATGCATGCACATCCTCTGCATCAGCATGCAAAGTACTATTCTGTCCATTTACTCTCCACCTGTGTGTGCTGGCTTGTTGCTTGTCAAGTAGACTAATGATAACACCACACCATGGAGCTGCTATGGAGGTGGAGGACTGCAGGTTAATCCACAGTAACATATATGTACTCTAACTTTAGCCTGGCTGTACCGTTCTGTAGGGAGCGTGTCAAAAGCCAGATCTTGCCGTCCATATGTAGTATTTTGGAGATTAAGGACAACTATATGTACAGTTGAAGCAAGAGATGCAGTAAACAGGGCATGTATGCCAGTTTAAGAGTGGTCACTCATTCCTGCAGTAGTTTGAGGATATGGGAACAAACACTAGACTTTACACTTAGAACAATTCAACTCTAACCCTGCTGACCAATTATAACCTGTAGTATTCCTGTAAGGTGTTGTAGGAAGACTTTAGCTGTGGTGTTATCATGAGTCTACTTGACAGGCAACAAGCCAGCACACACAGGTGGAGAGTAAATGGACAGAATAGTACTTTGCATGCTGATGCAGAGGATGTGCATGCATAGTATTTTGGGAGCACAGAAACCTAAAGTCTTCCTACAACACAACCTTACAGGAATACTACATGGTATAAGTGATCAGCAGGGTTACAGTTGAATTGTTCTAAGTGTAAAGTCTAGTGTTTGTTCCTATATCCTCAAACTACTCCAGGAATGAGTGAGCACTCTTTAACTGGCATACATGCCCTGCTTACTGCATCTCTTGCTTCAACTGTACATATAACTGTGTATAAATATACATATATAGCTGCTATGGAGGACTGCAGGTTAATCCAGAGGAACATATATGTACTCTAACTGTAGCCTGGCTGTTTTACTGTTAAGGTAAAGTGATTAAAGTCCTTGCCAGGTAGCAACACAGCTGATGTGAACAGCTGTGTGTGATGTAAACAGCTCAAACAGATGTGTTGACATCAGCTGTCAGGACCGTTAGCCCTCATAGAACACCATTATGACGTCAATAAGCTCATCAAACCCTGTTTGAAGGATATCTCCCAGGACAATGTGACCCCGGCCGGAGTCACAAGCCGATATCCCGCTCGGAAGCACAAAGCTCTTTCCATTATCCGCCGGATCCTTCACCGTGTCTTTATCGAAGAACACGAACTTCCTCCACTGCAGGAACGCTGCCATTTTGTTGTAGCTCTAACAGGGGCGTTGTCATGTGACACAGAAGTCACGTGACGTAGGCTACCCGGTTAACGTCCGAAATTCCCTCTTAATACCTTTTAAACGCTAAAACAGTATGTGAGTTATTTATAGTATGTTTGAAACCTTAGTATGAAACTGAAAATCAAATAGTACGCGAATTAGATGCTATATCCGAGGAGATATTAGAGTATTTAACTCTGGACACTACGGATCCCACAATGCAATGCGGTAGTAACGACAACGTTTATAACGGACAGCTCTGTAAATGTCTTATAATAACACTTCAATTTAACTGTTAGTATAAGATTTAACTTTTTTAATCGTAATATATATTTTTTAAATTTAATTCACTTTTATTTTCACAAAACCGTCATTTTGATCACGTGAGGTTGACACGGGTTACCATGGTTACACGTCGCTTCTTCAACCGGCAAGGAAGCTGTCAGGAAGTGACGTCATTTGCTGCTCAGTGCATCCTAAAAGATGCATACTAGAATAATAGTACACATATTGAGTATTTAGTACAAAGATTGAGATATTACCACAGTTTTTACATAATTAATTTGATTATTATCCTAGCAAAATATTATATACATAAAATTACATGGCTTAAAAGAATACCCTCTTTTGTTATTTTTAAAGATGATTTTTAAAACATATTTGATCATGATTGATGATATAAAACTCAAAAATTCTAAATTGACTAAAACAATTAAATTGTTTAGACATTTTAAATTTATACCAATTGTTTAACAGACCCTGAATGTTTTGTTTTTTATTCATCTTTTCCTTTCCTTAGATTTTATTTGTTGTATAATTAATAATTTATTTTTGTATTATTTTTAAACCTCACAACAAATTAAACACTGATTATCACTGTCAAACTTTTATTAAAAATGTTTCAATATAAAATAAATAAATAAATATTTTTTAATTTATTTGTATTTATTGTTATTTTTTATTCTTCATAATTTTGTATTTTATTTTATGTTGTTTTTTTGTATGTGGGGTTGGTATGGTTGAGTCTATCTGTAGATGTTACCTTTTTGTTTGTGATGAAAATTAAAAAAATAAGTAAAATAAAAAATAAAAAAAGTGTTTCAATTCAACTTAAATTAAAATTAGAACAGAGCAACAGGATGAATGTTAAATTCTACATATTAGCTTTTGAGCGTATATAATATACTCGGATGTAATCACCAACATTTTGATTAGTAACTGTAATTTCATTACATATTTTTCTCAGTAACTGTAACTGAATACAATTACATTTATTTTGTAATTTAATTACGTAACTCCGGTATATGTGACTAGTTATTCCTCGACACTGATCCTATAGTATAGTATAGTATAGTGTGGTGTGGTGATGTAGTGTACTGGTGTGAGTTTGGGTTATTGCAACAGGTTATTCATCTGTAAAATATATATACAAAATAATATGTATAAAATATACATAAATATAAAAATGACTTCTGACTGTGTATATTATGTAACATTCTGTAATATAAATGAAATAAATATATATATATATTTTTAAATCAACGTTACAGTTAGTGTGTGGGAGATTTACACAACAACATAAAGGAGGAAATAACGAGCCATGTCCAGTCCAGTTGCAGGTGAGACTAACAACGTGTTTAACAAAGCAGCATTGACAACAAATCTTTTCACACAGATGCAATAGATGTTATTTTAATAGGTGTTCAAGAAGTAATAGTTGCGTCAGCAGAAAGTGTAAAAGGAATAATAGTTGCATCAGCAAACAGTGTTATGACATAGGAGTTGTGGGTGGGGTCGGGTGGGGAGGTATGAGGGATCCCTCACTAAGCAGGGGTTCCAGTAAGGCAAGGCTGCATTTAACCACTGGGCTGTAACAATCAAAAAAACCACATCTGCCATGATGATTACCAGTAGCATGAATTAGATTAAGCACATGTTGTACAAACTACCAGAGGAAAAGAGACTTAAAAGATCTGGCGTAGCCTCTTCTTTACAAAACAAACAAACAAAAGGAAGCCATGATCTACATTCCAGTAAAGGGTAGATTATCTTATACACGTTCATGTATAAATGGATGCATATTCAGTTGTATATTTTATTGTTTTTGTTTTTTTATTCAACTAAAACCTATAAAAAGGAACAGTAATAAATAAGTTGAAACTCAAGCATTCAATTGTTCTATCTGATTGCAGGAGCGTCCTCGTTTTATAAACTGTCCTGATCAGACTTTCACTTTTACTGCAAAGGAAAAAAAAAAAAAAAAAAAGAAGTAGCAAACCAGGGAAAACTATTCTCCCACCACTCAAAATGCAAGAATCTCTGTTATCAGTCTCATGGATGCTCACACGGTACGGTAAGTCCTTTGGACTTAAAACCTCCACACGTTTCCATTGAGTTCGCAGCACAGCAGCTATCCTGTCATGAGAACTGTCGGTTTGTAACGAACTATGCACCTAAGGAACAGTATACCATCATAGCATACATACAGTACAATCAAGACTGAATTAGAAAAATACAGGTACAAAATGATTACATTCAAGAAGACAGTACTAGCACAAAAGGGTATTATAGTCATTTAGGTAACTAATATAGGAATTTAAACTTTATAGAAGCATTTTCTAGATAGAAAAAGTGAGGGGATGGGGAAATGACGGTATATTATGGCTGTTTGGTAGATGTGTGGATTTGTTATTGACTGGATTCTCGCATATATAATAGTTAAAATGCATAATTTCCATAGAGTGGGTAAAAATTATATATTTTCTTCAAAGACCATGATCATTTTGGTTTGGGTCATAAGGTGCAAATACTGTATATTAAAAGAGGCATCGAGTGTGGTGCCCTTTTGTTGCACTTCATTCCAACTCTGGGCTCAAACACCAAGGAAATCCCATTAGATACACAGGAAGAATTGTGCTGATATTGTTACCTGAAGATTTACACACCTAGGAAATGCAGTGCAACCGTTATGCCAGCTTTCTGTTTTTCTTAACAAAACAAAACAAAAAAAACAAAACCAGGATTTCCATTTGAATATACCTTTCCCTTTTCTTTGGCAAATGTCAATAAACTCACTTGCTGTATGCAAATATATCTCTATTTTGGGGGAAGACAATTTCTTTGTCTTTGCAAAGAATTACACTGATGTCCACCAGTGGAAGAACTATACAGTTTACTGCTTGGATGACATCATCCTTAACGTAACTTTTTCTCATATTTGAAAAAATAGATATACCATTTATTATTTTTAGGATTATCGTAAAGCATGGTGTGGTTCCCTTAAGCTTAGCTGGGAAAACATTTGCAGAGAGTTTGTGAGATAGTAAGGAGAAATTTAGGAGAGGAATTATAGATTTGTTGCATTGTACTGTACTATTTGCACACAAAGGGCCTACTTAAGCAACACATTATTACCACGTAACAATGCCTTGATATAGGAAAAATGCTCTATTTCAAGACGCATGAGTTCTCAAAGACCCATTCATTTCTTATTTCTGTCATTCCTGTCTTTAAGTGTCCAAAAGAACACATCCAAGAAAACGGTGATGCAGTCGCAGTCAAACACCTCCAGAGGTGAAAAAGACAAGCTCATTGTCAAGAGACTGTGCATTTTATCTCAGTGCCTGTTTGCTTAGCAGGTAAGCATACTGTAGATGCATTCATCGCTTATGAGCTTGATCTTTTTTTGACAACATTCTTAATCCAGTAAACATGACCTCAGGAAAAAAAGCATAAAGAGGACCTAGTTAAAAGAGCATCATAAACGCACACTCTTTAACAGAAAAACGATTAAATAGAAAACAAAGAGAGCTATAAAAGTTAGAAATGTGAATCTAAAATGTGATGAAGTAAGTATTGGTCTACACAGAGGAGCAAAAAGGCTGCTTGGTAAGGAGGCGATGGGGTATTGCTGGGGGAGTCTGTGTAGCTCTCAGCTCTTCCAGGTTCTTGGGAAGACAACAAACCCGCACCTTAACTGCTTCCTTATCTTATTTTCCCTCACTACTACAGCCGATTCGCTGTAAACAAAAAGGTAGAGGCGTGGAAATGGAATGATTCGGACCAAAACATTAACAAAAACAAAGCCAAAAATAAAGAAACACAACGTTGCATCTAAATATAAATACTTCTAAAAATCAAAACATTGATTACATGTGACCTCTGAGTAGACCATTACTTGGCAATCAAATCTCAAAGGCCGAGAGGACAAAAACAGGGAATCTGTTATTAAATGCCTTGTCTCCATTAGCTGTGTGAGGAACCATAGCATTGCATGGTCGGATTTAAAAACACATCAATATTTCATTTCTGTATTGTGTTGTTTTTTCTCAAATTGCTCATTTTATGAGACATGTATAAAACAATTTCATGAAACAAATATTCTACTTCGATTAACAAACTTCTAATCTCTTTATGTTGGAGCTTGTGGCCGGGTCCTGAGGACATTGAAGACACTACTGAGAGGCTATGGTGTAAGAACACTGACTGGTGGAGACAAGGCATCTTATTACCCTTCCAACAGCAACTCAAACTTCAGCTACAAATTAGTGCAGTGTTTATGTAATTAAAAAAAACAACAAAAAAACAAACACCTATTCAATGAAATAAGTTGCACACAAGGAATTAACCCTTTCTAACTGCTACGCAAAACTGCAATAAGATCAAGTATTGACAAAACTGCATTTCACTATTCAAAAAAAGGTTTACACTGACTTTAGGACTGTGATGGCGTTGAGCAAGAAGCTGGTTCTAGGTCCGGGTGGGAGGGTTAAGGCTATATTTGAATCACTTTCACGCAACCTCCCCATCACAAGAAGAAGGAGTTTTTTAAGCTGACCTAAGCTGTCTGATAAGCCCGACAGGACACTGTGAACCTACTACTAAAGGATAAGCAGGACAACAAACACCCTCAGCTATATAGTCAACTCTAGTTCAGATGCAAAGTATGCACAGGTCTGCTCTTACACATTCAGTCTAACACGATTATTTGTAGCTACCACATACTGTTTTACAGTAGCATCATAACTTACATATCAAATACTCAACCATGATTTCTTCATAGTTGTGAGTACACCAGATTAGTGTACCGACAGGGAAACACTAAAGCAAGTAGTTGGTAATGGAAGTCTGTCCATCATGATCATATTACCCTGGTTAAAGTCATTTTGGGTTGAAGCTGGAAGGAATGGTAGGGATATAAACTATTCAAATACAGAGGTATTCTACCAGAGGTGGAGGGAACTCTTCAGTAGGCGTGTGTGTGAGGTAAAAAGGTGACAGAAAGCTGTGTTCGTCTATAAAATGAATGCAGTGTTGGGTTTTGTTTGCCCTACCTAAAATGCTATTTTTTTTTAAATCGCAAGACTTGACCTTTAAAAGTGGCCTCTATTTGACAAAACGGTGTACGATAAACCCATGACAACCATCTGTATAAGGGAAGCCATGCACTGGGAGACAGCTTGGTTCTTCCACAGGCCCAAACAGAGCATCTAAAGGGGGGGTAAGAGGAAAGGCATCCTCTCTCAAACCAAAGGAAGGCTTTCGGGGGGGAAACACTGAGATAGCGAGGAACAGGGAAGAGGAGGAGGAGGAGGAGGAGAGGGTCTCTTAACCCCCCACCGTGAACCCGAGCTAAAGTAAATTCACCACAGGGGTTGAGGTGGAGTCTGTCCAAAGCTTCCTGATCGAGTCTCCCTTCAGTGTAGGAAAGTAAAGCTCCGCTGCTAATGTCCATGTTGTGGCTTCTCATACCGGCATCAGAGTTTCACTGATCAGCGCAGGAGATGAGGACCGGAGTCTGGCCGAGCTCTTTCTTCTGATTCTCAGCCAAGCCTCTCTGGCCTCTGAAAACAGGACATTAAAGACTTCAGCGTTTGTTCACACGTTTTCAGATAGCCTGTGGTTTTTAAATGAAAGCATATAGGGAATCTGCATGAGGCTCTTTCGTCAGAGTTGAGGTCCAGTGATAACTTCAGTTGAGAAAGGTGCTGCTTTGTAGAATTACACGATGAGGACTGACACAGTGGACCTCATGCAATAAGTATTCTTATCCTCACTTACTTTTCTCCGTGAGATTTGTCTGAGTGTTCCAAGTCAGATTCAGCGAACCCGCTTACCTGCACTAACTTGTTGTGAATTGCTTGTTTTAACCTGTTTGGGGGGGGTGCTTGATTATGTTAATGATCAAATCTCACAAATTGCCATAAAAGGCTACCTGCTCTGCTAGATCTGTGGGCAGGTTTCATTCCCAAAAAAATGTTACCAAAGAGTAAGAAGAACTTGGGAGTCCCACTGTTGGACATGAGCAGATGTGACGACACGTGACATGCTGTATTTAGCAGTGTAAGTAGTCATATTAGGGCACTTGAGTACTACAGCGGTCCACACTGTGTCATCAAAGAGCTATACTGTGACAGAGATAAAGAGGGAATGGTGTGACAGGAAGTGAGATGCCAAAAAACATTGTTCAATGTCAGAGAGAGAGAATAAGAGAAGCCATTGTGTTACAGTTTGTTCCTCTGGACAGAGACCTGCATAAAGACCTTGAGGTAGCTGCTGGAGTTTTCCAAACAACCACAGAATTGTAGATATTGTCACACCAATATTAATTCAGATTGAGGCATTATGATTCTGTATCTGCACGACTGGTGTACGGACCCTATCTTACACCCAGGCCGACGCTCGTTTGCAAATTGAAAGTGCACGAGCGTCGGTCTGGGTGTAAGATAGACAGATCCGTTTCCTCAAGATAAAACCGTTCCCTTCTCCAATTTGCCAAATCCGCCTTTTAAATAGCAATGCGCCAATGTGCAGGCGCACCTGGCTTTTAAAGGAAACGGGAGACGACACTAATTGGATAAATTCCTGTTACGCCCCAAAACACACCTATGATTAATTAAGACATTTAATACAACCCCTTTGCCCCTTGCGCCTTACTTTACGCCCAGATTATGCGCCGTTTAACTCCCAAAAGTGGAGTTGGAAAAGCACTAATTGCACTTGCGCCACAGACTGTAGACCATGCGCATAAACAGTGGCGTCTAGGTAGATCTTTGTTTTTAATGTAATAAATTATTGTTCATTTGATACGGGGTCTCTCCTGATTGAAATCTATTCAACAGTGTTGTATAGAAGCTGGGTTTTCTACCTGTGAACGTTTTCCATGGCTGCCACCTCAGCGAGAGCCGCCAAGCTGAAGAAAGCAGGTAGCTCTTGAGGTGAGGTGCTCCTCTCCGTCTCCTCTGGATTACTGTAGCACCCTTTTTCATTGCATAAATTCTGTTGGGGTAATGGCTTCTTATCCTCTTCCTGGTTCGGGTCCCTAGTTTTGTCCTCTGAAAAAGAAAGCAGAGCATTTCATTTTGAGTTTCTTTTTCAGATCTATAAAATGTTTTTTTCACTAAATTAGAATTACCACCCGGCGACCACGGCTGCAGCTTTAATACATAAATGTTCTTAAAATACAGCTCATAAAGGAAGAGTGAACTGCTTGAGAAATAATAATAATAATAATAATAATAATGATAAAAAGAGAATTTATCTAACATTATCTAGCGTGTACAATTTAAACATACGGCGGTAAATTATGGCTAAAATAATCGATCAATCCTTCGTAACTCACCCTCGGCCGGAGACACGCTGCCGTCGGCTGTGCGCACCAAGTGTGTGATCTTGGTCTTCCTAGCCTTCCTCTTCTGGCTACCAACTAACATCTCCATACTAGCGGTGCCCTGGACATCTGGGCACATTATGGCAACGGGGGGGGCACATGATTTGGCTTTTGAAGCTGACTCCAGCATGGTGGAATCACTCTGTACCACTGCTGAGGAGAAAAGGTTCAGAATAGCACGTACATGTAGGTAGTGATGCAAATCAAATGTGTTTCAGTCCTCTTATCAAAAAAAGGGAAGTTACGGAGAAAACAGTTCTTCATTCATTTGTTTAGTATCACTTTGACTTAACCAGATGAAAGTGTGTTGTTTGCACACAGGCCGCAACAGCTAATTATTAATACATACTTCATAGGAATATATACATTTCTTTATAATATAAATAGTGCAAGTTGAAACGTGAATGTAGTACATAAACCACAGACTTGTTTACTGCAAATTATGAAGGTCAATTCTGTAATTCAAGTTCACCAATGGAGATTTAAAAACTAGACATTCAAACTGTTGTATAGAAAACGTGTCAATGGGTTAACAGCTGGAGGAATCGGTTAAATATCCTGCTTTATAATTCACAAACAGCAACGTTCTAGTTCACCTTTGTCCACTGCACCTGGTTTCTCCTTTTTTTGTTTTTGCTTCCTACTAATCTTGTGGAATGAAGTCTTTTTCTGAGATGGAGATGACCCTGATATAGCAACAAAAAAAAACAAAGAAACAAAAGAGCATGGAAATGCTGTGTTATGGAGTCAAAATGTTTTGGCTTTAACAAAGAGTAGTGTGGAAAACATGACTCTACAAGCAGGTGCAGAGTGGAACATGGATACGATGAGAGGATATATTAAAGAACAGTAATTGCTTTTATTAATTGGAAGATATCTCTGATTTCGTTCTTACCTTTCCCAGCTTTAGGGACTTCCTCTTGGACGACGGGGCTGTCGGGCTTCTTCTTCTTTGCGACAGCAGTCCCCTTCTTATCGAATGTCATCGGGCTGTACTGTGGCAGGCTGTTAAACTTCCTCTCAAACTCCTCCTCCAGTTTCCCGAGGCTGGCGAGGCAAGTTCACAGTTTACATGACTGAGCAAATAATCAATAGCCTGACCGAACACGAAAGCAATCAAAGCAAGCATGTAATACATTTCCCTTCCAGAGATTCTTAAACAGTGAGAGCATCAAACTACCTTCCTCCTCTCCAAACTCAAGTGAGACACCGACTCCACAGTGTGGCATAGTTTCCATTTCAATTGTACATGTTTTCGGGAGACTTTAAACCAATCACAGGCCGTCAATCACTCGTGAACTCCGACCAAATGGTCAAACTAGACAGCGCTGAGCAAATATGAATCAATATTCTGTTACTGTAATGCCTATTTCTCTCCTCAAATGATCTCAGAAACATCTTGTAGTGTACTGTTTAGCTGTAAAATGAGAAAGTTTGTGACCTGGCAGCCATGTGGAGGCAAGAGCACAGCCAATAGGAACGCTCTCTCTCTCTGAAATGACCTGTGATTGGTCAAAGTCTCCCGTCACAGGATAGATTTATTTAAAGCCTGAAAACAGAGCCATGAGGAGGTGCAGAAGTCTCAGAACACTTGGATTACAATATGCTGAAAGGTTATTATGGAATTTTTTCCTAATGATGCCCAAAATATACTGCGTACTGAAGCTTTAAGAGGATGTACAAACAATATATGTTGTCAGATTTTCCATATTATGTTTTATACAAGGGAAGAATGCTAAAAATGACCCGTTCTATCACTCCTCCGGAAAATGCTGACGTGACTCACCCCTGTGAACATTCATCTTTGGACTTGGACTTCTTCAGCTTCTTGGGGTTATTAGGTCCTATCTGAGTCGCTGTCCAGCTGTCATCACTCCAGTTTGCATCGTGATCAGAAGTACGGAAACCTCTTTTACCTGCAGACACAACATACACACACATTGATTCAGACGAGATGGTGCTTCCTCCTACAATCATTAATCAGTTTGCCCTCTTGAATCAAAATGGATACCTCGGTCGATATTGGCTCTCAGTGAAGTCAGCATTCCCTCAGAAACGAGGGTTTTGTACAAGGCGCCTTTACAGCTCCGCTCGGATTTCCTGGAGCCGAGGCACTCCGCGTTGGAGTCACAGGTCCCGTCGCTCGACCTCTCCTTCCCCTTGTCTTCCTCTCTGAGCTTAGCAGGTGAGGGGCTGCCGGGGGAGTGATGAGCTTCTGCCACGCCGCCCTGAAGGTCTGTGCTTTCTAGATTTGCTTCTTCTGCTTCTGCCCTGGGACTGACGTCAGTCATCTCTTCCTTCATTTCCACCTCAGAAGAACTGTTCTGCTCACACTGCCCGCTGTCGTCCTCCATCTCATCTTTTTCTTTAACCAAGGTCTTGACTTTGGGCTTGCTCTTCTTTTTGGGCACGCCGAGGTTTCCGCCACTAGTACTGCTCTGGATCTTCCTTTTGGGCTTCTCCTCGGTGTCCTTCCAGGCCCCTTTGGCCACTGCCTCAATTGTACTGAAGACACTGTCCACGTTTGAGTCCGCATGGTTACACTTCTTGACGATCTTCTTTGCCGGGCACGAGATCTCCTCGTTATCGTTTAACTTGGCCACCTCTTTTTTCTTGCTCTTGGGTTTGACACGTGCATTTTGGCTGCTGAGTTGTGGGGGAATGGCATCAGTGGAGGTAGAAGAGACGGAGGAGGAGAGCAAAGGTAAGAGGGCCGTCGTGTGAGAGGAGGGAGGACAGTCGTCAGCGTCTGCTTTCTCCTCCTTGATCTCTGGATCGACTGCAGCTTGCTGGAGAGAGGCTGTAGACGAGCTGTCCTCGGGCTGCTCGGAGACCACCGTGTCCATCTTTCCTGCTTCAGACGCTAAGCACATCTTACCGAACACAACACAAAAACTCAATGTCAAACAAATGATTATAAAACGACAACAATCTATGCTCCTAATAATAATGTACTTTCTAAATGGATCAGAAATGTCTACTAATTGCATTGTGTAACATTTTCTAATAATAATGATAATCTTGCCATGACTGAATGCTTTATTCCTCCTCTTGGTGACAACAACCTTGCAAATCTTTATATTTTCTAAGCAGATATTTATATACACTTATATGTAGATCTACTGATAGCATTAATGACAATGTGTCACATGACATAGAATCAGATTTATGCCAATGATTGAAAGACACAGTGGTAAGTAATATGTCTGTCTGTCACTGTGCATTGTTAAATAAACAGCAGTAAACTGTTCATGTTTGTGCTCTTTACACAGTTAATGTTGAGTATATGGACAATAAAAGGACAAAATGTATGAAAGTAAAGTAAAATGTTAAAGTTAAAAAGGTACAGTGTGGAGGATTTGATGGCATCTAGTTCACTCCTCCCTTTCCAAGACTGCGGTAACGCGAGCCGCCGAGTGCAAAACCGCGGTAACGCCGTTGGCCTCGCTCGGAGGCCGTCCTCACCGTAACACCACTAGCTCTTGTGGTACGGAGCTCCAACATTACTAGGAGCAACGGGAGCCAGACAGCGCAGAGTCTGACTTTTGGAGCTTTTAGCTACTTTCATTGGAAAAGAGTTGGCAACACTGGGCTGGGTTTTTCAGTTGAATCATTTTAAAAAGATCTAGTGTACTCTTGCTAGTTTGTCAACATTACCAACCCTACATATTAACATTAAAACCTGTTATCAAATAAAGCTGCAATGTGTCACTGTCAAACTGTCAAATGCCTCACCTCAGCCAGCTGGAAGAGAGCGGACTGTCTGCACGGTTTTCCTTCAGGTGCCGCAGAGAAAGAGGACTGTGAACATACAGTAACATGTTGGTGTCACCTGTTGTGCTTTTTAATGAGATCACACTTTATTCAGCAATATTTAATTTCTACAACAGATGTCACTGTGTTTACTGTTATAGTAGGAAGGATTCAATCTGTACTGGGTTACACTGGCTTCACCCAGCCTAACAATGGTGATCCTGGATAACGGCATCACGAAGCTGGTTATCAACGGACTCTAGTACGATATTAGATGAACTGGAGACACACAATGGAAAATTTGGTTATAGCGGCAGCAAAGAGTGATATTCAACGAGGTGAAATGTAAAAGGTGAAGATGTAAAAACACTAGAAATAAAGTCCAAATTGTTAAAAGTAAGGCTATAAGGCTATACATGTGTGTGGGAATTATGACTACGTTTGCAATGCACATTAAGTTAAAAGAAATGTAAGACTGTTTGTGCTGCTAAAGCAGAGAGGAGAGGAGAGAAGAGAAGGAAATCATTATCATCATTCTGAGCTGCAGTGATGGAATAAGAGTCTAAAAGCATCGACACGGTCAGGATGAAAGAAACTTAAATATAACTGTCATTATGTCCTTCTTTAGTGTGGTTTGTTAGAAGCTCAGAGAGGACACTGCAAAGCATTTAACCGATCCATAAACAATATCTGTTGCTCTGTTTTCTTATCACTTCATTGTAAACACGTTTGTCCCCGTCGGGATCCTGTACAAATGATGACTTCATTTTTCCAGTGAGCTGACTGGTCAGTAGTTCCGCGGGGTCTCTGCGCTCCTCATGTGAATAGACCGGCAGACGCGAATGCTTGTCCGCCTCGCAGCACGGAAACGGCCTTTGTGCTCTACTTTATTCTGTCGGTACAACTGTATTTAATTAAAATATATCTTAACTATAGACTACATATCTACAGAGTATCAAACTAGTGAATTATTATCATATTGTCGGAGATGTGTCTGTTTTTATTCCGGTGCTTTGACACCCGCCCGCCCACCCGCTCGATCGCTCTCATCCCCGGCTCTCTGAAGTTCTATCCCCACTGTTTCCTGGCAAAGGCAGCGGTGCCGGCGGCGCGGAGGTCCCCGGGGACCGCCGGTACAATAACCTTTTATTTTGATGTTAATAAAATTGTACCCAAATTCACAAATATGTAGGATATTACTACTGACATTCATGTAATATTACGTCACAAGTGGTCACTCAAGACGCATGTGGAGACGCGTTCTAATGACAGGTGTGAACAGACGTACGTCGAGCTGACCACTTCAGATCACTTAATGGCAGGTCTGAACGGGGCCCTGATCCTCTGAAGTTAGCCGTGGAGCACTGGTTACCATGGTGATCTATCCCAGGTAAAAGTTACCCAGCTTTGGTGATACCGCAAAACCTTAAGTTAAGGCCAAAGATAGCTGGATAACCCACTGATCTCACAAAGTGGAACAGGACCCGTGTGTTTTGTTTGTTGTGACCGATCACATCCGCCGTTTTCCTGAAAGCTGAACATCTTTTAACTCATCTTTTGAAAGCACACGTATTGTATTTGCTCAGCACGTCACGGCATCAGACTGCCTGTTAGATTACGTATGTGATACCTTGTGTGTGCAATACTGACATTTTGGCCTGAAGGTGGTGCTGAGACGGCTATGCACATAATTTTCTTGCCATGTATTGATTAGACAGTGAAGATTTTGGTTCAACCAAGAAGTAATATGACCAATTAAAAATCCATCTTGTGTTTGCAGTGACTGGAGGAACTCGTTTTGCAAAAGGGCGACTTTGTTTGTATGTCAGCAACTGTTTAAAATGTGTCTATGCACATTAACAATACTGTCATGAAACCAAAGTAAAGTGTAGTTGGTACATCATTCATTCAGTCATACCTCTGCCAGGGGGGAAGGGGAACACTTAACCCGGCTTTCAGTAACGTCAGGCACTCGGTTCGGTATTGTCCCAGACAACATCTGTAGATTGAAACAGGTGAGCGAAAACAAGTCAATCCTCAGATTTGAAATGACCTGAAGTGAAAGCATTCATTATGCAGGATGGCCCATTTCAGAATAACAGAAATGATATAATTATATTGTTAATTATTGATACTTGTAAGCATTTTAATGTTGCAGCTGGTAAAGGTGGAGCTAATTCTTCACAGCTGGGGAGCTTCAGCTATCAGCTACTGCAGGAAGAGGTATTATGCTGTGATGTACGTACTGTAGGTCTTACAAAATATTTTTAAACTTTGCACATATCACTGTCTAGTCAGACCACATCAGTGACTTGCTTTAGAGAGACAACACAAACTCAACTAGTCTAGTAGAGTAGAGTATAGAGAGAAGAACACACCTCTTCCTCATCCCCTGGAAAGGAGTTCCCTTCGCTGGCTGCGTCCGGTAAACTAGGTTTAGTACTGGAAGGGATCTGGAGAGGTACACAATACTGGGGTTAGATAACTTTAAATTCAAAAGCATGATGTAAAAAACACTGTGCTGCAGATGAAACTAGCATCGGTGATGAGTCGGATTGGAGAAAGGATGCCCGACAGCGACCTACCTCTCTGTTTGTGAGGGCATGTTCCCCAGCTAACAGCAGCATGCTAAGGCCTCCCATCTTTGTAGGATCTGACAAACAAATGACAGCAGTTACTAAAACAATCCAACATTTAGTCACGTTATCACCGAACAAACAATGTTTTATACACACACCTGCCATGGCGAAGTTCAACTGAGGCATGCTGTCAGTTTTGGGCACTTTTTTGGCAGTGGTGGAGTCCTTGGGTAAGTTGGAAGAGAAGGACCAAACTTTTTTGCGGGGGTTGCTGACCGTCTGACAGGAAGGGCTCTTCACTGGTTTGCTGGTGGTGGGACACCACTTGTAGCCCGGGTTTGCCTTCATAAAGGCATCCTTGTACTGAAAGAACAGAAGTGATTTGGTTACAAGCAAAACCTCACAGGACCCTCAGTCAGTCAGAAATTCAGTTTAACCTGCTTCATCAGGACAGTGTGAGTTTGGTTTGATCAGATTTGATTGAAAGCGGCCTGGCAACATAAATCTAAAATCACTACTGCCCATATCACAGACATCTAATAGTGTCTATCAAGGGGACAGTTCAGATGTGTAGGAGTCATCATCGCTTTGCCTCATAAGTGGCAGGTGTGGTGTTGGATTGCATTGTGAGATTGTTAGCAAAAAGTAGTGTTCATGCTATGGACACAGTGCGTCAGTCAAATCAAATTGACCTGTTGGAAACGGCAAGTAAACAAACAAAAATGTCTTTAAATGTCCATCTAGCTCTTCAGCTGAAAGTGATGGAGCTTGTCGCCAGCAAAGTTGCACCAGCGCCTTAAAACTCGTATAGTAGTATAGTCACCTCCTTGGCCATGTCAGTGTATTTCTGCTTCTCTTTGGGCTCCAGCACAGCCCACCAGTCAGCCAGGATCTTGGTGGCCCCGCGGTTATCCAAGCGAGGGTGTTCCTGCCGCACCAGGGAACGGTGGCGTTTGCAGAAAAGGAGGAAGGCGTTCATCGGCCGCCGTGCCCGCTGTTCGTTGGAGTCCTCCTCCACTTCCTCTGTTGTGCTTCCACACTGCACCTGCGACACCTGGTCCTGCTCACACAGCACGGGCTGCTAAAAGACAAATTCAGAAACCATCAGATACAGTGGCAGTAGATACTAGTAGGGCTGTCCCCGATAACACTTTTTGGGCTTCGAAGCGTCGGTGAGAAATATCAGAAGGTATTCGAAGCTTCGTGGCGCAGCAGGCCGACATGTTCTTCTGTCTGTCTCCATCTCCCGATACCCAGGCTTTGGGTATCGGCTGATACCGAGTAACGATCTGATACTAGTGTTTAATTGATAAGCTGTATGCCTCACTGTGTGGAAGTGACTTGGTCAAAAATCTTCAAAATCAGGTTTAATGCAGCAACAAATTGGTCAAAACTTAAACAGGATTCAATTTCCAGTATATAATGTATGTAGTATATAAACATAGAATTGAATTTCAAAGATCGGCACCGTTGTCACCGATACCCGATCCAGCTATCTGAGTCAGTATCGGCCCGATATCCGATCCAGTACCGGTTATCGGTGCGTCCCTAATGTTGAATATGAATAATGAATAATGTTGTGGGATCATTCCTTATTTCATGGGGTATTTTGGGATTTATACTTTATCTTTACATACTTATATTGAAAAAGAAAAAACAGATTTGGAGGTTGATCACTCACCTTCTCCAGCTCCTCCTCATCCTCCTCTTCTTCCTCCTCAGAGAAATCCAGAGCCTTCTTGGAGAGAAGTGGGTGCCACTGCAGGCATTTGCGCTTGGGGCGCTTGCCAGTGACCTCCCCTGCAACAGGTGGCTCCTTACCCCTTCCTCCACCCTTCATGGTACTACCGCACCTAAAAACAACAACAGATTGGGCACATCGTAAGACCAAAAACATGCATCCTAATGTGCATCATTAGTTATTGAGAGATACCTGCTCCCACTACGGGTAATGTGCACAACCTGAGCAGAACATAATGACTTCAAGCAGTTATGCAATAGCTATGGGATTTTTGATATAAATATTAGTAACCACATCGGGCCATATTTCCAAAACAAGTTCATTAATATAAATACAGATGAGATTAGAATAACTAGATAAAATGGGTTGAACTCTGTCTTCCAGCTGTAGTAATAGAAATGTTAAATGGCAGTATGGGGGTTGATCTCCGTCCCTGTCACATTAAGGCACATCAAAGTGGGATTGATTTAAAGCTAAAAGACTATTTTAAACCTCTCGATCGCAGCTTCTGTCTATATTTGGTTTAATATAACATGAGCTAGGGAGCGAGTGAAGAAGCCAAATTATCCCCCCACTGACCGTTACTTCATTAGCCTTAATTTACAATGCTAATTTTCTCCCTTAACTTGCCTGGAAGGATCCCCCCCTACTGTGGGACCCATGAGTAACATGAAACAGAGCTGCAAAGGATGGTCATTTATAGCTGATGGACTTAGCACTGACTTAGATATTGAATCAGATACTGCTAACGATCTAATCAGGATCTAAGAGGTCACAGAGCTGCACTGAAATACCAATGAGAAGAACTGATACCGATGAATATTAAGTTGATGTTAAAGTTTACATGGTGGTCCAGAATGAGTAATGAAATCATTACGATCAAGACCACTTGGAATTATTTTCAATTTATTTATGTTCCTACAGACTGCAGTGTTATTAGTAACCGGAGGTGTCGCTGCAGGATTTGATAAAATATCTGCATAATGGATATTTTTGATACTTTGTTGGAGGATCAGTTTGAAATATTTCAAAGCTGCAGGCACTCAATGCAGTTTGTGTGAATCTCCACCAGAGCTGTCAAAGTTAACGCGATAATAACGTCTTAGTAACGCAAATTAGTTTCAATGCCACCAATTTCTTTAACGCATTAACACAACTTGCAATTTTTAAGGTTGTAGCAGGCTCAGTTTTAAAGACAGTGAAGATACTGGTATCATATGAAACTAGAAAACATAAGGAATCCATCAGTACCAACCATGTCATACTAGCTTGTCGCAATAAAGGCTAAATAACGCTCCAAACTTACACTACATTTTAGTGAAAAAAAACTAGCATGTCCTTTTTCGAAGGGGTCCTTGACCTCTGACCTCCAGATCAGTGAATGTAAATGGGTTCTATGGTTACCCACGAGTCTCCCCTTTACAGACATGCCCACTTTATGATAATCACATGCAGTTTGGGGCAAGTCATAGTCAAGTCAACACACTGACACACTGACAGCTGTTGTTGCCTGTTGGGCTGCAGTTTGCCATGTTATGATGTCAGCACATTTGTTTTATGCTAAATGCAGTACCTGTGAGGGTTTCTGGATCAATATCTGTCATTGATTTGTGTTGTTAATTGATTTACAATAATAAATATATACATACATAAAGCAGCATATTTGTCCACTCCCATGTTGATAAGAGGATTAAATACTTAACAAATCTCCCTTTAAGGCGATTGAATATTTTGATCAATTGTCATTTATATATATATATATAAATGAATGTGTATGTTTTTATAATGTATTTATACAGTATATACACACACATATATGTATATACATACATATATAAAACGGTGCCGATCTATTCAATTCAATGTTTATATACTATATACATTAGTTGTTGCTGCATTAAAAAGGTTTACACTTGAGTTGTAATTCCTATTAATGTTGAAGAGTTATTACCAAATTGCTGGCGTACCATTTATTATTTTAAAAATGAATAACAATTCAGTAATTGTATATCTATATATGTATGTATTTGTTAATTTTTTTTTTACAATGTTAAGAAAGCAAGTTACCTAACACATAAAAGAATGATACCGGTCACTTCCACAAAGTGAGGCATATTAATTATTATTGATGAAACACTGGTATTGGATCGGTACTCGGTATCGGACTATAACCAAAGCCCGGGTATCTCATCGGTATCGGGACTGAAAAATCCCGTATCGGTCCGGCTCTAAACGAGACGAATGACCTGAATCTGAGTAAAAGAGTTTGGAGAAAATAGGCTTCTACTAGTCGTTGCTGTTGACCAGAAAGCAACACGCTTTTCCCTGTTACTGTTTACTGATCACTACAAGAGCTGCACAAGATCAATAATGGACTCTGTGCTTTCTTGGAGCTTTTCCTTGGCAAGTTTTCGTTGCAAAAAAAATATAACAGGAACAAATATCACAACAGAAAGTGGTCAGTTAGCTTCAGACTTCAAGAACTGCTGAACGTCAAGCAAGTCGTTAAGTTATGTAAAGTGATTAATAAGTGAAATAATTCCTTGTCACCACATTTCAGGAAGAATTGAAGACTTCTTGGGAAACATAACGGGGACAGCATATTACAATAATTAGATCTGCTGTGTTGGTTAGTGAATCTTTGATCCTTACACTCTCGAGTCTTCTAAAGGTCTGTTGTACTCATTTAGCATAACAATATCAAAATGTGATTAAGTCAAGAAAAGTAACCTGGCCTCTTCTCACCTTGTATTCAACTTAACATCTCTCTAATAAAACCAAAAAAGGGTTGAATCAACAAATATGCACCCTATCACAGACATTTTCTTTTTTTTTTAATTAGCTGCATATTTTAATCAGTGGAATTACTGAACATTTGGTAATTAAACATCTCTGTAAATATTGTCTTTAACTGGTTTGTATTTCTCAACAAGTTGTTCAAATGAAATTAGCATCAATGAATGAATGATCCTTCTGTAAACATCATCCAGACGTCTTTGTATTTATGAATGTTGAGTGGAAAACAGGGGATACTTACTGAAGTAAAAACTATGCAAATGCTGTGATGAAGTGATGAAGATGAATCTGCCACAGCCTTTGTCATGCAATGACGATGACCTATAAAAATACAAGACACTGCTCTCAGTCATGCTGATCATCTTGGCAACAATTTTTACAACAACAACAACAACATATGCAGGAGAAAAATGTGTGCAAAGCAAACTTTAATAACGGAGCATTGACACCTGCATAAAGCACAAGAACCTCGTCAAGCTTCTCAAATATGTGTTTTTATTTATAAGATACTTTCTGGTGGGAATATTCAGGTCAATTCTTACTCAACCCGTCAATCTCTAGATCTTCATCCTCCTAACTTCCTCACTAGTAAAGGTCAATTTTCAATAAGATTTAGGGGAACCAAAGTATGGAGTAGCCTTTCACATCTATCAATAAACTGTTCGTCTGTCAAATGTTTCTAAAGTCGCTTAAAGGGTCATTTAATTGCTGTCTTGTAATTGCTTTCCCCATGTTGTCCATCTATCTGTTTTTTTACTTTTTTCCCCACTCACAATGTTGTTTGAAGAATTCTTTATAGATATTTAAATCAACATCCTCCTCACAAAAAAATAACCATACACTTCCATGCAACACAAACACTTGTCTTTTTTGATATATTTATTGTTATTATTGTTATTATTGTTATTATATATATATATATATATATATATATCTTGTCCCAATTGTTTGTTATCACTATTATGTAGTCATATTATTTCTTTATATTAATCTTGTCTCTGGGTTTCTTGCCTCTTCCTGCACTGTATATTATTCATTTATTTTTTACGTTATGTTGTATAGTCTTAAATTGTGCAAAATAAATAAACAATAAACGAGTTCCACAGTAATCAAAGAAAGAGACATGACATTTCATGTATTTTACATATCTAACAAAGAAAACAAAGAAAAGATAAGACAAAACAATACCTCAAAGAAGAAGAACAAAAAAAAACACACTTATCTTTTTTGATATATTAACTGTATTGTTATTATTATATATATATATATATATATATATATATATATATATATATATATATATCTTGTCCTAATTGTTTGTTATCATTATTATGTAGTCATATTATTTCTTTATATTAATCTTGTCTCTTGGTGGAGGCTTCAGATAAGCCCAGTGTTTTTGTTTTGCCTCTTCCTGCACTGTATATATTATTCATTTATTTATTTAATAATATGTTGTATAGTCTTAAATTGTGCAAAACAAATAAACAACAAACAAGCTTTCAAAGTATACAGTGGGACATTTTGTCTGATGTGATTACTGATCACTTGCAGTCGATCCGCCCTTGTGGCCAAAAAACAAAACATGTAGGCCAAGAACCACTGCATGCATTTCACATGATTTAGCCTTTAAATGAAGCCGGCCTAGTGGCATGGGAGTGTTTGGAGCTGCGCAGAGGTTTCTAGTTGTGATCTCTCAGGTGAATCTGCTGATGGTCTGTCTGTCTAGTCTGTCTGTCTTGGTGGAGTGAAGTCTGCAGCTATACTGAAGCTTCAATAACAGCAACATAATGTGTGAAGTGTGCAAATAAACCATCCACTTGCATACCTAAAAAAGCATGCATTTTCATCTCCTTGCACAAAAAATGTCGATGTGAGCTCTCTGACAAGACAGACAAGCCTGAATGAGAGTCCATCTTGCTTTGGGTTTGCAGGAGAAACCCCCTCACAGTCACAGTACAGTAGTGGGGGATATTTCACTCCTGCTGTCAAACTCTCACAATGTCTTGATGTCATCAAAACATCCACAGTGATTAATTAAACTGGGGATTTTCTCCCCTCGCACATGCATCTGTGCACAGGGTTTTGCAGCCCAGTGGCTCCATTTCCTTGCAGTGTTACCAGGAATAAAAAAGTCAGCTAGTTAGCCCGCTAGCGGTGTAGCCTGCTAACTGGACGTGTCACACGGTTTATAACATCACAAAGGTTCCTGGTACTCTGTAAGCTTCTGCTGACAAACACACAACAGACTCAAATTAAAATCCTGGTTCGTGCAACTGTTAGTTTGTGCAGGTTTGTGAGTATTTGATGCGGATAGGAAGAGAGGAAGAGAGGAGGAAGAGAGGAGGAGGAGGAGGGACATCATGTCCACAGCAGCGATAATAACACATTTCTCTGAGAGTGACTGACTGGAGATCAATGAAAGAAGCTCAAGTTGTCTGTGATGAATCGTCTCTCTGTGATGTGTGAACGTACCTCTGATATCGTGCTCGAGTAGCAGAGAAAGCCTCTCATCATTGATGCCGTCCAACCTTTTTAACTTATTGACACATCATAACAGTTCAGTTCAGCTCTGACTGGCTGTAACGTTACTGGAACACAGCTGTGTCAAGTCGGACACAATTAGAGGCGCGCAGACCGGAAGTTCACTCGTTTATAAGCAGAATTAAAATGCAAAGAAGTGTTAATAGTCTGTTTATTGTCAATACTGTATTTATTGTTCCTATTTTTAAAATTTCCTTCTATTTATTATCTATTTTATTTGCTGCTGTAAACTGCAAATTCCACCACTGTGGGACTAATAAAAGAATATCTTATCTTATTGCTCCAAGTCGGGAGATGATGACTACATTGTCTCAGGAGCCCTATTTGTATTATTACATCCCAAACAAATTTAACATTGTAAGTAGGCCTAAGCCTGGTATTATAATTATTTTGTTAAGGCCAGTTTATTTTTACAGTACTTTCATTAAAAGTGCTTTACAGAAGACATAGAAGGTTACACAAGACAATATAAAAAAAAGACACATTTAAATGGGATTTTAAAAGAGTACAAGAATAATATTATAGGGCATAAATAGAGCAACTATGACAGAACTCTGATGGTCCCTAATGTCCCGATAATACTGCCTCCGTGCACAGACTATAGGACGAAACATGATAACTCTATATTGGAGGAATGCTACCTTTAAGTTTAAGTTTAATTTATTCACATAAAACCACACAAAATCCAGTCAATGAAAGAAGGAAACATGGTGAGGCAGCTTTTAGCTGCTACGTTGCTCAACTGTGGAACAAACTTCCAGATGAGGTCAAAGATGCACCGACAGTAGTCATTTTCAAATCTAGACTCAAGACCAAACTGTTCTCAGACGTTTTTCTTAATTGATCAAATGCTGCACTTTACTGTCTTTCGATTGTTTTTATTATCCGTTTCATTTTTTTCTTTTAACTTATACTTGTATATTCTTTTATTCGTTTTTATCTTATGCACTCTGTGCTCTTTTATCTTGCTTTTATATATGTAAAGCACTTTGAATTGCCTTTGTGTATGAAATGTGCTATATAAATAAACCTGCCTTACCTTGCCTTGCCTGTATTGTAATGTATTATATGTAATGTTGTTGTTTTTTCTTTGTTTTCTTATCTGGACCTTGAGTCTGCAATAAAGTTTGAATTGAATTGAATGCTTTTATTGTGTAAACCGGAAGTCCTCCTCTGTTATCCTGTGTAACTTAACAGTGGTACAGAAACGCAGCTCTCTTCAGCTAGATGATGAATCTCACTGTCGGTCGAAGGCGACACATTAAAACGACCTCGACCCACCAAAGTAACACCACAACGCGTTAAATCAGGCAGAAACACGGTCTTGTTCAGTCATATAATGTGACAGAAATCACTTTCGTTTTCCTCCAGTACGGAGAAGCTTCTCCTCTCGGCGAGTAGACACAGACACACATATATTTATATATTTATATATTATATCTCCTCCCCTCCCCCGGTCTGCAAAGTGCTCTCACACCAGACTGGCCTGCTCCTGCTAACAACATCCTCTCACTGAAACCAGTAACTTCACCTGGTTGATCTGTCTGATGGACTAAAGATCAGTCAGAAGCTTCAGAATGTCCCCAGAGAACCATTTCCTAAATGTATCAATGTGTGTCACTTTAACTTGTTTCCTGCTGTTTAGTGAGCCTGATAACTGATACAATGTTGCAAAAATGTATGACGTCAGTCCATCAGAACGTACCTGTCAGCAGCAGAGGAGTTCACGAGTCTCTAGTCGGCTGGAAGTCTTCTTATATACGCTTTAAACCGTGATATTATCAACAGTTTCAGCAGCATACTGTACACACTGAAGAGATCCAGCCCACCTTGTCATGTAATGCTGCATCTGATTGGACGCTCATTTTGAGTGACAGTTTGTTTCAACCAATGAGAAGCGACGTTATATTTCCAGTGTTTTGAGATTAGTGTAAGGTCCTCAACAGTAATGTTCAGGACACGTGTGGTAGATTTAAGGCCTAAATTGAGGTTTATTTTTATTATTTATTTTGATAGGGACAATTTAACATAGTTCCAATACAGGGCATGAAACTGATAGTTTATATTCTATTGATAGTTTTCAACTTGTGTACCTAGTTGGGCTTTTACATGAGAAGAATAATTAAAATATACAACTATATATATATATGACAAAACCAACAATACACTGCAAATATAAAAATGTAATAATCAGAATCTTTATTTATTGCCAGGTGCATCAGGTATACACTAGGATTTTGCTTTGGTTCGTCGGTGCAAATAGGTAGTAAAAAATAACAATAGAATAATTAAAACGTTAGAATAAAATAATAATAAAATAATTGAAATTCTAGCAATATACAAATATAAACAAAGATACAAAATATATATATATAACTGTATAAATAAAATACACATCATACATAGCCTACCACAATATACCAATACACATTGGTAATTTACAGTAAAATTAACTAAAAATGGATACAGCTCTGGTTAGCTTTTAGCCAGCACTTACCCTTTGTTGTGAAGGACTTTATATCTGGAATTAGTTTGATTTTGGTTGGTTAATGTGTTCCAGAGTTGACAGCCTTTTATGGAGAAAGCTGATTGTCCAAATGTAGTTCTACGATGTGATATTTTACAGTTCACCATGCGCCTATAGTTACTCTGTTACTGTCTTGTCTTTGGATATAGAGACAATAGAGACTATTAACACATTTAAAGACTAATTTGAGAAACCAAAAAATGAGTAATGCTCTCAGAGCTCAGTAGATTGTCTTTTTAGTATGTGACAATGAGGCTTTTTGTCCATTATTTTCAGCGCCTGATTGTATCAGGATGTGAGAGGTTTGATTGTAGATGGTGATGCTTGAGCCCACACTGTCATTACAATATGAGAGAAAATCATAATGTGGGTGCATAAATAACTGGGTTGCCTGCATGAGTGGGTATGTAATGTCTGATTAATTTAGAACAATTAAGGTTGGTCTTCAAAATGTTCTTCATATGTTTATCAAATTCATTGACTTCCTCTATTTCCTCATTCTGTAATACAATATAAAGATAATGTAAACTTCATGTGTGTCTGTAGTGGGCCTATTCAGTAGAGGCGGGCCTTCTACAGGCCTCTTTTTTCTTTAATCTCCTAAAGAAGGCAAGTCCAATCTTTTGATCACTGGGTACTTATAGTTTTCTTTAGAAGAGATAGCCTATAGTGAAGGGGACTTATTAAGAGGTAGCCTTTTGTCAAAGTGTCTCTGATCAGCCTGCTTGGTGATTGATTGCATCAGTTAATCAGGAAGAGGTGATAAACTGACGACCTTAAATTGAAAAAGATCAAATTATGTATATTCACCTTGGCTACATGGGAAGAACTTAATTTAATACAGGATCTGCGGTAATAAAATGAACATACATACAATAAACAGCACTGACTGACATTAAATTCATTAATCTAATAATGGTTTTATTTAGCACTCTAACAGAGTGTCAATGTGCTTAACGTGTTATTGGGAAATCAAGATAAAACAATTCAGCACAGTAATATTAAAGCTTCAGTAGGCGACTAGTTTTTGTTCCATAATAACCTTTCAGCATATTGTAATTCAAGTGACTTGGGCATCAACACCTCCCTCTGCAACTGGATACTGGATACTGGACTAACCCTAACCCTATCATAACCAACAGGCCACGGGCTGTTGGGTTAGACAACCACACATCCTCAACCCACACCCTGAACACCAGCCTCCCACGGGCCTCTCCCTCCTCACCTACGCCTGCACATGGTTCCAACACCATTATGTGCTTGGCCTCATCGACTACAACAATGAGTCAGCCTACAGGGAGGAAGTCCAGCACCTGGTGGCGTGGTGCGCTGACAACAACCCGGCCCTCAACACCGAGAAGACCAAGGAGCTCATTGTGGACTTTAAGACCAAAGGTGGCACACACACACTCAGCATCCGTATCAATGAGTTTCTGGGTGTCCACGTCTCTGAGAAGCTCTCTTGGACCCTCAACACTTGAACTCTGGTGAAGAAGGCTCACCAGCGTGACCTCTCTTCTTCTTGAGGAGACTGAAGAAGATCAACCTGTCTTTGCAGATTCTGTTGAACTTCTACCGCTGCATCATCGAGAGCATGCTCATCAACTGCATCACAGTGTGGTATTGTCAACTGCTTGGTCTCTGACATGGAAAGCACCTAAGAGGGTGGTGAAAACTGCCCAAAGCATCACCCGTTCTCCACTTCCTGCTCTCTGTGGAGAACGGGAAGTGGAGAACGGGACACCTCTCACCCCAGCCACAGACTGTTTGCCCTCCTCCCCTCTGGGAGGCACTACAGGACTCTCCAACTGTCATCTTGCTGGACTCTGCACCTCGGTGACAGCTATGTTCATCCTGCTCACACTGTATATATATCCATGCATTCATACCCCTTACTGTTTATTCCACATTCTATATATTACAGGCCTATATTTTACTCTGCACTTCACCGCTTTTTGCACGTCTGGTCAGATGCTGAACTGCATTCTCAGTACCTGTTCTCTATAAATGTACTAAATGATAGGAATGTACTGTGATGAAACACATCCATGCTGGTGTTAATATTGACATTTCTCACCAAATTTATAAAAAAAAAATCTGCATTTCATGGGATGATAATGGCTGCATCTACTTTTTGGGTTTGAATAAAAGGATATAAGGTACAGTAGAGAACCAGTGGGACATTTATGCCCTCTTGTGGAGTGATGATGACACAGCATCTGGTTTTAAATTTTGTGTAGTCTGATTCTAAAATGATCAAATACTCACAATTTGAAAATGAATAAATAAATATATGTAACTGTCATCCAAATTTAAATACTGTCAGTTGAGGAAAGCAAAACATGAAATCAATCTTTACCCTAATCCTCCTTTCTATGGCTGAATTTACAGGAGATGAAACAACCCTTTTTTGTCAGGACGTCAAATTCTAAGTATTGATAGCATCTGTTCAAATAGATGTTTGGCAATGGAAATTGGTGAAATGAAAAATAATACATACATGTTTTTTATTTCTATACTTTAATAAGTTGCTCACCTTAGTGCACCATCTCTGAAGGATGCACCTTCATATGCAGAGTCCTTCCAAAGGTGCAGCCCCTGAATGTGGACCTAATGTCAATGCATATCTACTTTGGTAGAGAACACTCACCTGCTGGAGTTGAAAGACTTACCTTTGGTTGAATACATATTTTATGGTGTCAATAATGTTAATAGGAAAAGCATAATTGTGAATTTGGGTTTACTACTGAACTGACTGAAAAGGGAATATGCTATAAACGTATTGACTTGGACACCACCTCTTCCAACAGTGTTTTTATTTGAGTTTAAAATAGACACAAGTCTGATTGGATGATTCAAATCTGCAGTTTGATCATGTTTTAAAACACAGCGAGAACCCCAATGCTTCAGTTGTGTTGAATGCACATCCACAGGAAACAGAAAACTGTTGCAACATGCATAGGTCAGACATCCTTTACATTTCCACACAAAGATCCCCAACTGACCTGTTGATGTGTTACAATGTTCACAATGACTTTGGAAGTATTAAGTTCAGTATTAGAATCAGGCCCGTATATATGAAGTTATATTTTCTTTTACATATCATCATATTGCTGGCCAATAACATGTTCGAAAAACAAGGATCAAAATATTGATCCATTTTAAAATGTTTTTCTTGTTGCCGCAGAAATGCTCATTTTTAAGATAAAATTACAAAATAGAAAATATCTCTCCGTCCTTTAACTTTATCATGCTTCAACACCCTCAGCACAACGACACCGCAAATCTGATTTAGCCTTCTTTCACTGAAGTTTAGATGTGAAGGAGGATTAAATAAATGTTCTATTCTCTCAAAGGAAGTACATTTATAAGCTCTCATCTCTGATATATACTGGACAGTAAACCGACTCTGTTAAGGCAAGTGGTGACCAATATGTTATGGGAAACTTGCAAAAGAATGATGGCAGATATCTTGAAACATAATGCAAAAAATAAAAATAAACAACTAGTGTTGATCGTCACATAGCAGTGCGGAAAATATTTGTTGTTCCATCAAACACAAATCTTAACTAATTCATGGCAAGGGATGAGAAATATGATCCCATCTGTACATAAAAACATAATTTTCATCTTCCAAGAATGTGATTTAAGTGCTCATCAGTCTACTACAGGTACAGTATGTGGTCCGTACAAACAGGTCAGGGGTCAGTCATCTGACTGCACTGGGCCATCTTTCACATAATTAATTAATTTAAATTTGCTTTAAAAATTGTATTCATTGCTGTTATCATACGGTGCCTATTTTCATTACTTAAAAACAATGAATAAGTGCACTTTTGATTAGAAACATACCTGTATTCAATGGAACTACTATATTTACTTGATAACAGGTTGGTAAAACATGCCGTCCAAATTGTTGTCATGGGAATCTGATGACCAAATGGCGTTGCAGTTTAACAGAACAGGAAGGTTATCATCCCACTGGTAGATGCATTAGTCATTCCAAGTGCTTACTATACTACTATATGGGCCTTCAAACAAGGCGAGCCACCAGTGAGTAAACTAGTGGATATCGTACTGGGTCAGGACATCAGGGCTCATCCACTTCTAAAGTTTTATTCAGGCCTTCTATAGCCTTCTGTAGCTGATTCAGGATAGTCCTTGTTGTCCCGTCAGGTGTTCTGCTGAACACTTAAAGGTGTTTTTAAACCAGATAGATTGCAATTGTCTCACGGCAACTTAAAGAAAGTCATCCATGATCGTAGCTATTAATGCTTTCATGTTTGAACCAGAGGCAGGAGGTGTGGTCGCTATAAGGTTGACTGATTGGACACCTGAGGGTCAATATTAGTGTTCTCAGCTGAGGACACAAATGACTAAATCTGTGGGACATTTTCATACCTAACAATTAAAGGACAGGCTGACAATTTTTCCACGTCTGTCTTAAAAGAGTAGTCAGGTGCCCACACGGACATTGAAACAGGTTTTGCTTGCTGTATTCGATCATACTGGACATGAAGAGATCCCTTCCTAATAAGTGATGGGGGACAAAATCCACAGTAAAATGTATTCAAAAGTTTATCTGAAACTAACTTTGAGTTAGACAAATCAATTGGGTATCCAAAGTCTTTTTAATACAAAATTCCCACGTTGTGTTACAATCCCTTCCACTGCAGGTCAACAGTGAAACACTTTCTGGGGAAACACCAACATATTGTATAGAAATTGGATATGAACCAGAGAGCAGGGTCAGACATGTGCGTCGGGTCTTCTCCCAAGCTTTGAATCCAATCATTATTATCAAACCTTTCTCATTAAGACTGAGGAGAACAAGCTGTCTGAATCAGTGTCCTCTTCAAAGTACAGTTGAAAAAACTCACCTTTTCTTTTAGTCTTTCAAATCCTTATAATGACAATATCATATCTGATACTTAACTGCATTTTGTGAAAGGTATGCTTCTGTCTTCTCTGTTTTCAGAAAGTATTGGTCCTTTATTTGTATTCCTATTCTTCACTGTCCTTGTTATTAGTTTCAAAAGACAAAAAAATGTGTTTCAGTATTAAATTTAATCACTAATCGACCCTTTTTCAACTCCAAATTTACAAAATACTGGGAATATGAAATGTCTCTTTCACCATAATATTCCCATCCATCCTAACATACGGTAGTCACAACATCATTCAAATAAAACATGCTCTGTAAATTACCTTTTAAAGTTATATTTTTCAATAATAAATAACTCTGTGCTTTTTGTGCCTCCCTAGCAATTTAAGTAGCAAAATATAGTGTTACATCTCCGTTGCCAATAGCAGCTTTCTCCCTTTAATCATTGTCAGTGCAACAGCTGGATGAGTAATGCCTGCTTTTAAATAAAAAAAACAAAAGTCTTACAGTGAATACAACATTTTCCTCACACAAGTGTCATGTCAGAGAAATAAATACAGTAATTGGAGGAAGAAGTAACAATGTAAACAAACACAAATCAAAGCTGCGTTCAGGGGATGCATAGATGCAAAATCAGACAAAACATTGATGTGATTCTTCGTTAGTTGTTGCAGAGTGAAGGGAGGGTGAGGGTGTCACAGTTGGAATACCTATACTTTCCTTCCTATGTTAGCAAAGCAAAGACATCTGCGCTGAATACACCACCTCCTGTTCCCTGTTTGAAATTCCACACATACCCCATATTTGTTTAATTTTCATCACATTTCTTTTTCTTTTTGTTCAAATACACAAACGGTTCATGTGTCAAGACCTACAAATTCCCTAACACTTTGTGGAATACATTCAGGAACATTCATGTTGAGTGAAAAAATGAAGCAATAACCAAACAAAAGTGAAAAAAAACAAAACGTGAAAACATATACACAATAATTATTTATGAAGACTATTCATCATCGCCATACAGTTATCATATGTTACAACTTATTACTAGTTTCTAGCAGTCCAGACTCCCTTCCAGGGTGATGAGTTATTATAGTTTCTCCTTTGAGGGGATCCAGATATAGGGTCCTGAATGTTCTTCTATGACCTGTTTGCAGTGGTTATAAATGTCTTCTAAGGTGTCTCCTTGAACCAGGGCTGCAAAGCAAAGGGGAACTCTTTATGTATAGAACATTTAAATCATTACAGTCACACATGCACCTCGTCACTCATGAACCCTCACAGCTGTCAAATGTTTAAAATAGTCATAAATAATATTGATTTTTGTGCGTTGTTCTTGCATAGATTTAATTACATTTTTTTCACTTTACTTGAAACAAACAATGAGCACTTCGAGTAACCTTTAATCGAATTATAATGCATTATAACAGTGATTATAACGTCTGTTTTATAATATTTTATTTTATTAAAATTTTATTATTTGAATACAATCTGCTTGTTTTGTGTAGTAGTTGTAATACATAATTTTTATTTATTTATTTTCATTGTTATTTCCTTTTATTTCATTTATCTTTTATTATCTTAAATACCCATCTTTTATTTGCTTTCTTATTTTATTTTGTTTTTATTTTATATTATATTTTTTTTTTCAAAATTATTTTGTCAATCGTCTGGCCAGCACTTTTAATTGCATTTGGCTTGTTTGAAAGATGCTATATAAATACAGTTTGATTGATTAATTATATTATATTACAAATATGGGAACTATAATACACTACAATACTGCAAAAGAAAATGTCAGTGAGTGACCAGCAATTACAAAATATAATAATAATGATGATACCTGACCTTATAAGTCATTATAAAAAATGTTTTATAATGATTAATGTCGAAATCATTATGGATATTAATGAGTGCTTAGAACTTTAATAATACAGTGCTATAAGCAGATTATAACGCATTAATGCATCATAGACATTGGCGTTATATAAATCTTTATATTGGACCATTTTAATAAAAGTTAAAGTTAAGAAATGCAGACGTGTTTCTGCTCTTCTGTAATCTGTTTAGAATAACTGTGAAATTTAAATCCTCTCATGTACTTTTCTATTGATTATCTACACCAACGTTGTTCCCTTTATAATTACAGAAGTTAGCTTAAACATTAACTGATACGACCGGCCTGCCAGTCTGGAAGGAGCTCAGAGAGAGTCTCTACTATAATACGGATATTTTTGGCATCTGCATGTGAGCACAACTTCATCGCTCCTTCTGTTCTGTGTGAAGTTGGAAGGAGAGCCTTTAAATCCGCACCCAGCCGGCCTCGTGTTCTCATAGTGTTGAACAGTGAAGCTGAATATTCTTTTATATTTGTGCTTTTATCATCGACGTCATACCTGTGAAGAATTCACCAAACTCCTGCTCCAGCTTCATCGCCCTGTCAAACGTCTTCCTGGCTTGTTCCTCTGTCAGTCTCTTATTCATGTCCCTGTACGGGGGACAAATGACACAAAATGTCCCACAACGCATGATTCTGTCTCGGATTTTTCTTTTAACTTGTGACGACTGTCATCGCCTTTGTGTTTCAATGCATGATTAGTAACACCTGGGCCAGCCAGGTCCTGTTTAGGGATGCACCGATCTGACTTTTTCAGTCCCGATACCGATAGCGATACCTGGGCTTTGGGTATCGTCAGATACACACATTAAGTCCCCATATTTAGCATTTATAAGCAGTATACAGGTACTTAATGAATGATTTATAACATGCTATATTGCAATTGTAAGCACATATAAATGACATTTATTAATTTCATCAATTATAACTTCTCCTAAAAAAGACATTTTATATTATTAAAACTGTGTTATACTATATTGTCATTCAGTATCTGTTTATACAGCAGCCCCCACTTGGTGTGTGTAACAGTTAATACACACTTATATCTAATTACAACTACATTACTATATATTACACTTTTATTTATAAATGATAAATAGGGGGACTTAAAATAAAGTCCTTCAGTAATATAAAACTAAATGTACAGTAAACATGCTGGTGAAAGATTGAAGGATCGTCAAAGGGAAACATTTGTGTGGTTTAATAGAAGACAAAATGAATACTCACATTAATGAATCAATAGACTTAGGTTTTATGAAGATGGCGACGGGATAGAGTTGTGCTACTTGTAGTCGTTTGATGGCATTTCCAGACACATCCAGAATGCAGTGTTTACCCTGAAACAGAGGCGAGATGTACCACTTCAAACCACACAGACTCTCAGCTTCTAAAGTCAAAGCTGCTCTATGCAAGAGTTGTATTTTTTTTTCATACAGTGTAAATCTAAACTATAAGAAGAAAGATCTATGATGCTGTTTGCATCAAATAAACGATATTTGATTCTTCTTTCCTTTAGCATTGATCACAGAGCAAGAACAGAACTTCACATTTATATTTCTGCATCCATGTGGTGCAGCTAAGACACAGCTTTAAAGAGTCTCACCCTTTCAGCCACATATTTCACAGACTGGACACTCGTTCCGTACAGGTTATCGTTGTACTGTCCCGCCTCGATGAACTTGTGCTCTTGGATGTCCTTCTCCATCTGTTCTCTGGACATCACAAAGTGGTAGTCTCGCCCGTCCACTTCGTAGTCCCTCTTCGGCCGAGTGGTATCTTTGGTGCGAGGAGGACAAGGAGCCGTTTTTAGTAACTATATCAGACCAGTAGACACTTCACTGAAGATCTCAATCAAGTCTATAAAAAGAAATAGCAATGCTCGTAAAGTGGCAATCCTTAAGATGTCAGTCTTTCAATTTGAGTGAAAACAATAGAATTGTACTCAGAGTTTAGCAGTTTAGCAGTTCACGAGTTTCAGTTGAAGGCACCACATGGACGTGAGAATCAAGTTTTCAGAATGTGTGCATAGTTCAATTCTTTTGTCTGTATACGATAGAGAAAATTTTAATTAATTTTCACAATACTACAAATATAGAAATGTTGTAATACTTTCTTCCGTGGGCCATAGGCTCAATCACCATTGTGTTACTCCCTTCAGTGATATATAGTGACTAAACAGACACTTACAGTATTTATATGAAAATCTTCAAGATTGCCACTTTAAATGTGCACAAATATGAACACAGTATACAAGCAGTGGTCTAAATGCAGGGGAGACTGTCTTCTGTATCTACGCCCCAAGGACCTGAGAGAGGCCCCACACACACAACACTTTTAAACACCTTATTTCTTTACTCTAGTCTATGACTTAGTTCCTATAGTGTATTTGTATATTTTGCACTGATTTTTTGCACAACACCTGTTGACTATTATCCCTGTACATTGCACATATTCTCTTCACTGTGCACATTTTGCATCCACACTGATCAATATTTTTGCACATTCTGTGCAAAACTGCACAGCTCTCTTGCTCTAAAATACAGTGCATATTTGTTTTTTTATGTACTATCTTTTTAATATTTTTATAGTGCAGTACTTTCCTGTATTTTTAAATCCTTAATATATTAATTGTTTATTGTATACACCAAACACTGTGGCAATTTCCTTGTATGTGAATAAGCTACTTGGCAATAAACCTGATTCTGAATGCGATATGCATATTTATATTCTGCACTTGTATCTGTACTGTGATTATATTGTTACCTTATGCAAAGCACATTGTGTTGCCCTGTGTATGAGATGTGCTATAAAGCTCAAATTGACTAGGCATTATCGAACAAAATAATTGGGACACCTTGTTGTAATTAACACAAACAAATGAGACCACGACGGAGCCTCTTTCTCACACTGCTGATATTGTCGGTGCCAATGTTTCGTCAAACTATGTTCCTGCTCTTATCACAAATAGAATGACATTTATTAAGGACGGCTCTGTGCCATAACAAATCCTACCGATCCCGACTTCATGGTTGTTTATGGCTGAATCCTCTAAAGAACCATGGACACACGTTTACCTTTAAAGACATCCACTCACATGTTTAAGAGCTTGTCATGAAATTTGCACAAGTGAGCAAAAACGGCACATTAAATTACACGTTTACTTTGTTACTTCATTAATTAGATAATACACAGAGGGAAAGTGGGGTGGATTCTCCACTTGTGTGCGACAGACTGAAGGTTCTTAGAGCTTTGGCAAATAAGGAATTCCTTATTGTACATTGTTAACTATCAATGTACAATGAAACGTCTTGAGCAAATTTCACTGGATATCTTTAAAGAGAGGAAGATAGCTGATAATGAATTACTCTACAAAGGTAGCAAGTGTACTATTATCTGATTCAAACATATATATATAGCACCAGTGTCCCGATTTCAAACTGATTCTACATAAACAGTGATTCCAAAAGGAGTAGAAGTATTTATGGGGACACGTTACTCCACATTACTCGCTTTCTAAACAAAGGGATGAACGAATCAACTGAGCTCATCCACTCACTCACCTTGATGCCCTGAACTGTTAGCAGCTTTATGTGGTTTGAAAGGTACATTGAAATAAAAGAAATGAGTAAATCAAAACATGCAAAAAGAAAAACATTACATGCAGAGAGGAGTGAGGTGTTCTTGTTAGGATGAGTCAAAATGGGGTTACATGTATATGAACTGGGGTCAGACACACATAAAAACACAAATCAGAGAGTCCTTCCATTTAAATCCCTACGGCAGCATACTAGAGTGAGGATAAACATATTTTTCCTTTATTGCATCTCCACTGTAATCTCCATGGTAATATAATTTAGTTCACTTACAATGGATTCATATTCCTTAACTTCTTACCTTTCAAAGGAGACCAGATATATGCATATAAGCGTTATGGTTGAGGAGCTATGCCTGATTCATTATGGGTAGTTATTTTAGGCATTTCTTTCCCGAGGGATAGGGCTAGGGGTCAACAGGCTAAATCTAGTAACTACAGTATAAGATCCAGTAACTACTTAACCTTATCTATCCCCCAAGTATGCACTGATGTTGGCAGAACTGGTTTCAGGTATTATGCACCTTTGTAATGGAATGAACTGCAAACTGCCCTCATACTAGAGTCATGATTTTAAAGCTTTATTATCTGACGTTGTTATGATTCTTGTAACTGTTTTTAATTCCTGTTTATTGGGTAGTTGTGTTGTTTCTGTTTTGCTGATTGTGTTCCTATGAACGTTTCTTGTTCTCATGTTGATGTGAGACGTGGCCTCACATTAATCTCAATGGGATTGCCTGTTTAAATAAAATATAAATGAAATAAAAATAAAAATAAAATAGGCATTATCTCTCAGAATTGAGTCAGTCTGCGTGTTTTCTCCAAAGTCTCTCATGACGATTGGGAAGAGGCATTACCAGCCCTTACCACCAGTTTACAGCCGTGAAACTAGAGGCCTACAGTAGATCTCTGAACACATTTGTAGTCTACATCTGTTTCACTCTTTGGATAAATGCCTTTAGGAGTTGCAAAAGAAGTTTTTTTCTTTTCAATTTGATTTGATTTTAATGTGGCATGAAAACCACTCCATTCAGTTATAAAACAAAAAGTGAAATAAGTGTCATTTAACATATGTTTTTCCTTTAATTATAACACAGTACATGCATAATTAAAAAGGAAATACATTACACTTTATTCCTATGTTTGATTTGTTTTTATATATATCTTCCTTAGACCAAAAGCCACCAGTGATTTAAAGTGGAGAAGTACATTAGAGAACTGTGGTGGGATGACTGACTCCACATGTGATCATGATCATGACTGATTCAGTAGCAGGGTAACACATCAATAAACACAGACAAGGATTTCACCATTTCTTCTCACCGTCAGTATCACATCATGCTACATGTTACAACTATTATTATCTAACAGCATGAATACAACATAAATTCCTGCTCTATTTCCATCAACTACTCACGTGGCACACAAGACCCAAACTTGTCTGGGAATTCTGATATCAGATCATCGTTGATTCTGTCCTTCATCGGTCCGAGGATGATGACGGGTCTGGCATAATTAACTAAAAGGGAAAACAAAGACTTCTTAGATCTCTTTAAAAGACAACACAGATGTTTTGTTATGCATGAAAGATGTACGATTTTTATAGAGGGGTATTCATTTCATGTGTTTGTGTGCAAAGATGCATTACAACATATGTGTATATTCTAACTCACACAGGCTCCGCCCTCTACTGGACTCTATGGGTAATACTCTCCTTCTCATATCTGATATAAAGTTAGTTATTATAAATTACTATCTATTATGTTTAAATTGACTATAGTACAGTATCCAGTGAGTGAAGCGTATTAATACACAGTGGCTCACATGTGGAGGATTAGCATTGATGACACATTTAAATACTTACTTTCTTGCCGTAGCACAGGTTCATATGAGAGAATCACATCCTCTTGACTCCCTGGTGGGGTACAAAGTGAAAAAATGTTATTTGGACAAATACTCATTACTGACATAGGCAACATTTTTGATCCAACGAATTAAACATTTTCATTTATTCATAGGAAATATTGATGTTTATTGATAATTTGACCTCAAGTCTAGTATCTCCCACTTCTCCAGCTTCCCAAGTGAATGACTAATATGGGATTTAAAACAAAACCTGCTGAGCTCATGATGCTGTTAATTGCAGCTCATACGGTTTCAATGAGAAATGCTGATATAAGGTTATTTGAAAAACACTTTGTTTCTCATGCTGCATGAAGTGATAGGAGCAGAAACATTAAACCATAACAGGAATCCCTGAAGTATTCAACCTACACAATAACATTAACTGATTAGTGGGTGAAGGCTCTTGGTTCCAAACTAATGTATCACTTAAATCAATATGAAAGTATACGCTGCCTGTGTCCTGAAACTTTACTCCAACACATTATACAATAGCTTACAAAACGAACAGACGGCATTGTGACGTGCTCCAAAATTCTGCTTCAAACGGACATGCTCACAAGCAAAGACAAAAAAACACTTACGTTGTTTAAGCCAGTGTCATGCAAACATGCATTAAACATTATCAACATCTAAGGAAAGGCGTCAGTAAGGAGTGCAATTATAAAACAAAAATGTCTGTCCAGCATGCCAATATACATTTGGGAAGCTCCGGTACACAATAATCACTATGGTGGCTTATAGTACCTGCTTCACCCAGACAGTTTAAGTTTGAAAATGGACATACATTAATACCGTACACCACTGAAAATAACAAAACCGGATTGATAGACATCATACTATATAAAGCTGGAAGAAAAGCCAGCCACTTTAACTGTATTATAATAATAAAACAAATCATCTTATCCTCCTCTGACTCCATTTTCATTATTGTTTTGAGCCAAAAGATCAATCCTGATTCCCAAGAATAAGAAATAAGAAATCCTTACATGACTTATTTCCTGTGACTATCATATTTAAAACAACATTTTATAAGAATTCATGTCACCCCTTGTGACAAGCTACTTTGACTTAGCAATGGCACTTTTTTTTTTTTACCATAAAACAGACCAAACAGAGAGGCCAAAACCTAAATACCCTCCAAAGCTTGAGTTTAGTGAAGCTGCTTTACGCCTGGTGACAGAGGTCACACTGCACACCGAGAAGCAAGACAAATCCAACAAATGCAGCATGCAAGAGTGCAGGCAAGAGAGAAACACGTTCAGACGAGGAAGTTTGTTGCTGTCGGGGGGAATCATTCACAACTTACTGAATGTCTTTGTCCCATACCCATCATCACCTATCCCCAGGATGTCCTATTGGCCGTGAAAAGAAAGCCAGAACAGAAGAAAGAGAGGAAGGAGGACAGCCGCAACATGAGCAAAAAGGTTTGAGGCAGTGAAAGGAGGGCGCTGCAGACCCACAGATCTGTCTCTGTCCAGACACTAAACAGCCAGCAATTACAACATGATGGCACGCATTGTCGGAACCTAGATTATCTCTGAAGGGAAACTGGGTCGTACAATGTGTCACACCAAAATGAACAGCATTGACTTGGCTTGTCTCCTGCTGACTGATCAGCGTCTGAGCCAGAATGTCTCTGACTGTGATCCAACGGAAAGAGAAAGAAGACAACAGGAAATGATCATGAGAGGAAGCCGGAAAGGCCTCCGTGAAACCTCTATTCCTGAAATACACCTGTATGTCTCCCTCATCAGCCCTACATGTGACCTGCACTCTCTGCATGGAGGTACACGTGTGTCTTACTGTGAGAGCTTACTTACGGTCTGAATCACTGCCATCCTGCTCACCCTCTTTGTTCTTGTAGAACGGGAACTTTCGTGTAAAGATGAAATTCTTTTTACGTTTGTCATTGAATGACTGTGAAGGGGAGAGAAAGCATGGGGCAAACAGGTAGATCTGTCACGTTCATGCAGACAAAACAACTGCTTGCAGAAAGTGGGACATCAAGAAGTCTGAACATCTGTTTCTCCCAGATTATAAGAAAATAATTTCATTGGGAATTTGTTTTCACTTGACTATAATAGTTCAGAAAATTATCAAAGTAGGCTACAGTTATTTAGGATCCTCATTAAAATGATGCTGTGATCTATTTCCAGTTAGACCACTTAGAAAAATAATTACTAACAATTTTGATTAATCGTTTATTTGGGCAAAAAAAGACAAAACATGCAGGTTACTGTATGAAGGATGATGTGAATGACTAGTACTCCTACAGGTTACTGTATGAAGGATGATGTGAATGACTAGTACTCCTGCAGGTTACTGTATGAAGGATGATGTGAATGACTAGTACTCCTACAGGTTACTGTATGAAGGATGATGTGAATGACTAGTACTCATACAGGTTACTGTATGAAGGATGATGTGAATGACTAGTACTCATACAGGTTACTGTATGAAGGATGATGTGAATGACTAGTACTCCTGCAGGTTACTGTATGAAGGATGATGTGAATGACTAGTACTCCTACAGGTTACTGTATGAAGGATGATGTGAATGACTAGTACTACTACAGGTTGAAGCCCGTGCTCGTCTGGTGGGAGGGGCTTAGGACAGATGAGGGCAATACTTTCAAATTAAGGCTTTTTTGACGTTTCCAGAAAACTGCCCACCCTATTTGAATTACAATATGCTGAAAAGTTATTATAGAATTTTTGCCCAATAACACCAAAAATAAACGGCCTCCCCCCAGCTTTAATGCTATTTGAGTGATACTTTTGGCAAAGGAAACCACGATGAGTTCTTTTAACCAATTTGAAACCAGGTTTAAGTCTCAATTGTGTCCCTACTGAGTCGTTTGTCATTGTGCGTTTCATTCAGCAAACACGACGAGCTGATTGTGGGGAAGTCAGATAAACGTCTTGATGTGTCACAGTTGCATCAGAGGCATTTAAAGTAAAAAGCAAGGTGAGAAAAGAGTAACTGAGATCATGCTATGAGAGAGAAGTAACATAACTGAGGTTTAGTCATAGAAAATATTGTCATAAGCACAAAAGAAAAACACACATGCAGTGATGGAAAGGAAAAAAAATGGAACTCAAGAGGATGAGACTTCAAATAATGAAGATGCATGTCTAGATCATGATTGATTTGAAGACAAAATACTGCTGTTGATGTGGATATATATTCACACAGCTGCAGTTTTGAGGGCTCCATGTGGAGTCATGCTCGAGTGTAACGGCACAAACGTCAGACATTTCCTTCCTAAAGTTCATGTTTGTCACAGTAGATGTGTTGGAAGGTGAACATTACACCCCTGCCGTGGTGGGTTTAGCTTCAAAGCTGGTAGAATAGACATTTTTAATATAGTTGTATTAATGTGAAAAGTACAAAATTTAATGAAGAAGAAAGTTTGACTTGGAAGGTAAAATCGATGACAGAAAATCCAAACAAGCCCAACTCTTATGATGCTTCTTCTTCTTGCATAAAATAGCATAAAACAGTAGAAAGAGGATATTAGTTTTGTCATTACCTGATTTTTTAGAAATGTGGTTTCTTTGATGTAAATGAAGAAACACACACACACACACATGATGATGATGATGATCTAAGTGTTCAGACTAAGTTATGCATGGACATCAAACTGCAGTGAGAGCAGCACAGCCAAAGAACCAATCTGACAGATGATAGAGTAGTCATACAGTGACTGGAAAGATTTCAAGATATATCAAGTTATATCTGAGCGACACCATGAAACCACTTTGCAGCTCTCATAAAAAATACTTACCGCTTTTGAATCAAATGACCCCGGCTTGGCATTGAATTTCACGGTCTTTAGACGCGCTCGCTCTTTCCTCTCCACCCTGCCGAGCAAAAAGCCAAGTCAGTCATTAACCACAGAGATGAATTAAAATCACTACGCTGAAACACTTTGGCAACTCAAGTCTCAAACTCAGTCGTTGCTGCAAACTATTTACGCAGCTGAATATCAAGATGATGTCAATGAGCTGTCTAATATGTGCCGGCACGTACAGTATGTACTGGGTTCATCTCAACACAGGTGTGTCTTCTAGCGAAGGATGATTTGTTTTCCCTTTGTAGGGGACTCCTGATGTCATTGTTTGTATCAATAAGTTGTTGTGTTGTCTGTGTCTTGTTGTCTGTGTTTTAAAAGATATTCCCTCCATCTCAATCACGGAAGTGCCGTCGCCTCACTGACTAATGATTGTTCCTCTTTTTGGAAAATCAATATCAGTCTCACAAATCATCGACAGGCTTCCTAGCATTTCCCGCAAACCAGAGACGGATTTCTGTCCACTGCTCACCGTCTCTTGCTGGGGATGACGCCCATTTCCTCACTGTCCCCGTGCGGGGTGACGCGGCGGGCCTGCCACCACTCATCATCTGAGGCGTTGATGACGTGGAGGATGTCCCCGTACCTGAAGCTGAGCCCTTGGCTGGGGAGGCCGCTGTCCTTTGACTTCTCATAGTCAAACAGTGCCCTGTGCAGCAGTGGAAGATATCAGGATTAGTATTGTAAATGCACCGACTTCCTGTTTCTTCACTATCATTCCTTCCTTTTCTAATTCAGCTTTACCAGGTCAGAGAGAATAGTGACTGTTGGTCCATGGGGGGTTGCTATTATAAGAAATGTTCTTCTGTTTCAGTCACAGATCTCAAATTTGAACATGTATGTGTACGTAAAAGACCTACCTCACATAGAGCGACCTCTTCTGATTAGTTCGCAGGGATCCCGACCCTGAGCTCATGCTGTGGTTCATCATCTGTTCCCGCAGGTCATGGATTTTGGCCTCAAAACGCCCATACTCTGCAAGACAAGATTATAGAGTTCAGCCCGATGATGCTACTACACAGCTGAAAGTTCATTTTACTTTTTCAATTCAGGTCTAGACCGTTCCGAGAAAGAGAGAAGATGCAAAGCAACCACAATAATAACACAACAGCTACAATAATAATAGACACAGGACTAATAACAATGATAGTAATATCCGTAATAATAGCAGAGATAATAATAGAAATATGAGTACTACTAGCGTCCCCTATTACGTGAAATGTCTCGATTATTCTCACTGCAGTAAAGTCAGAGGAGGAAGTGTGCTCGAGGGAAATTTGCATTCAAAATGTGATATATCATTTTTATTATGACATTAACACAGTGCACTGGATGCAATTATTTAAGTACATGGATACATGCAGTAGATAAATATCTATAGTCATATTTCAACACTGAGTTTTTTGCTATTTCTTTAAACTTACACCTCCAAGTTGGTGACATATGATTAATTTGCTACCAACTTGTCACCAACACTCTGCAGTTGTTTCACTAAAACATTACAGCTTATCTTAAAGGGGAACCACCGGTGCAATACATGCCAAACTGTATGGAATGAACAACTTTTTGACATTAATTTGTTTTAATAATCTGCAAGCCAAACTTAACTGTGACATAATTTCTCTATACAAAAAAATATAATAAATACCTTAACATATTAAGGGAATTATGTACGAGGGGATGGATATCAGACAATTCTTTGTGTTGCTGTATTCAAAGACGTCTACCATTAAACTGAAAATCCATTTCTTTAGTTTACATGGATGCATCCAGTCAGTGAAGCCGTGAACTGAACCGCTCTTAGCAAAGTAAAAGAAGGATGTCAGGATGTGTAAAACCTGTCAGTCCGTCAGTGTGCTTTTCCTGACAGCTGTGTGCAGCTACTATGAGGATGAAAGAAAGCTAGATTACTTGAGGCATGGCTGGCTAATGTGTCACTTAAAAAGATCAACCAGAAAAGAGACTTGACATGTTCTGTCATGACACAACACAACCACTGACTGCACAATCTAGACATCAGGGCATGAAAAGACACGCTGTAAATAAAGACAAGAAATACTAAATATGTTGTCAGTTGTTGTCTACAGGCTGCCACACTTGCATCAAAGTCTTCCATGCTGACACTGACACTGATGTGCTTCTTCACCATCCCACGGGTTAGGCTACTAAAGAAATAACAAGGACGAGGCTTCACATGTGCAAAGGAAACTTTCATACTGGATCATCATCTACAACAAAATGCAAAATCACAATCTAATCTTTTACAGTTTTTACTTTAAACTTCCTCTCTGCTCATCTTCCTCTAAAATAGGTCTCACATACCTGTCTGCATGTTCACTGGGATGTTATATCCTCTACTACTATGCTCCTCTGGTGATCCCTCTTCTGTCTGTTCTTTACAACACAATCCAACTCTGTGACTCCAGAGTGCAGCACCGAGTTAGAGAGAGACAAACACATCTCTCTCTCTCTCTCTCTCTCTCTCTCTCTCTCTCTCTCTCTCTGTCTGTCTGTCCTGTGGCTGCTCATAAGCCATACAGGGGCGGAGATACGTGCAAACGGACGCACCAAACAAGCACCACTTGTTTGCTCAATCAGTCGTTGCATATGTCTGATAATGCATGAACAGTTATATCATAAATCTGGCGCTGAGAGACACATTATGAAGTTCCTAGATTTCCAATGATATGAGGAGTTTATTGTCAGGTAATAGATATAGCCATTGACTTTTGCAGCTGAAGCCACTTTAACCTGTGTGTGAGTGCGGACTAAAACCAACCTTTACATTGGTTACCTGTTAGTTTTCGTCTTGATTTTAAAATTATTTTATTAGTTTATAAGGCACTACATGGCCTGGCACCAGACTACCTCGCATAAATGCTTTTGGTTAATGAACCAGGAAGGCTCCTCACATCCTCCACTTCTTCTCTTTTAGTTGTTCCACAAAGCAGAACAAAAACATTTCTGCTTTCAGCCGCTGGAGCAACCTTCCAGAGGAACTGAGAGGTAAACTAAAAAAACATCTATTTAGTCTGGCTTTTATGTAGTGTTTTATAAATTTATGTTTTTTTTTGTTAATACTTATTTTATTTATCATCATCATTATAGTGTGTTTATTTTAATCTATTTTGTTTAATCAACATTTTATTGCTGATCATTATTATCTCTTTTATTCTATTTTATTTTATTAAAATTTGAATACAATCTGCTTATTTTGTATAGTTTCACAATCTGTATTTATTTATTTTATTGTTATTTTGATTTCCTTGTGTTTTATTATCTTTTATTATATTAAACACCCATCTTTTATTTTTTTCTAATTCAATGAACTTTGGTTGTTTCGGTGTGCATTAATCTCTAGATCCATTTTTAAAATTCTACTTTTTTGTCAATCGTCTGTACAGAACTTAGAATTTTTGCATTTGACATGTTTGAAAGGTGCCTTATAAATAAAGTCTAATTGATTAATTGATTGTGTGTGTGTGTGTGGAATATAAGTGAAAACCAACAACAAAAAACATATGGTAAAACTCTAATCCTATCCTCCCATCCTAGTCAGACAAAACTGACAGACAAACTGAGAACATGTTACAAAGCAAACCTCATCCAGCCTTTATCTAAGCTACTGCACCCTTTCTGTTGCCAATTACTAATGAAGATGAAACTCATGTGATGAGACCGTCTGCTTTAGTTGTTTTTTTTGTGTTAGTCACACTGCAGATCTTTTAACATGCCAACGTGTGTTGTAGTCGTCTTTGGTAAAAACATCCAGAATCATCAGCTGCCTGTAGTAACCGACCACTGTACACCATCTCACACACAATCAGTGTCTTCTCACCAAAGACAAACATCATTTTGGTAAATGAACATCGTTGACCTCTACTGTTATGCAATGTGACAAATCAATAAATAACCATGACTTGATCCCTCTCAAGCAGCTGTGCTTCACGCATTTGCAAAGTTTCTGGAAGACTATGGAGGTGATATATCGGCTCCCAGAAGCCTCTCTGCCTGCTCCTTCCTGTGTTTCTAAAGGCAAATGTCTCTTCTTACACAGGTGTAGAGCACTTTTTAAACTAACATTCAGCAGCCTGCTGACACTGACCTCTTGTAAAGCATAACATCACTTATGTTATGCTTTACAAAGGAAGACATATTCCACATAAAACTGTATTTCTCCACTAGTACTGGACAGGAGGTACTATCCAGCAAATAATTAACATTATAGAGCCTTCAGACTGAGCTGCAATGCATGAGTGACTGTGTCTGCTGTATGTGCCGGTGATATCCTTCTAAAAACATACTTAAAAAGAGCACATTTATCTTAAAATTACATTTTCAAAGGGGAAGAAGAAAGGACAGTGTTTGAAGGGGTCACAACCTGGGAGCACAGGAGCAAAAGGTAAAGTCAGGAGGGTTTCAAAAAGTGCATGTGAGTGAGAGTCAAACAGGCTGGGGGGGAGGGGAAGGATCGGATGTGCTTCAGTGGGTCAAATGCTTGGTGAAGAGGAGTGAAGAGACTGTCTGTGATCATCACATTCACTTAGTGGTGAATGATGCTAAAGCTCAGAGCAGCCACAGGTGCCAACGGCACAAACCTGGTGCAGGAGAGCGGGCCCGTCGCGGTGAGCATAGAGCAAGTTCTGATGGGTGAGAAGAGAAAGCAGTTGTTAGTCCCAGAGGTGTTAAGAGCCCAGCTAGTCAGCGGTAAGAAGTCACCTCAGACAGAAAGATGGGAGTCTTTCTTTCTTTCTTTGCCACACTACTGAAGAGTCTCTTGTGAGACGGAGCAAAGTCAGTCTGAGCTTTTGGGATATACATTTTTCATCATCTTTTTACAACAGGTCATGTTTGAGAAGCAAAAGCAATCTAACACCGAGACCAGCCTCTTGAGGAAGTTGCTTTCCTCCGTAGATTAAGGTTGTGACTTCTTGAATGTTGAGAGAAACCTTGATGTGTTCTGCGTATATACGGGTCTGGACAGTTTGGCACCTCTGAGACATGGAGAGGTCTCTGACCGTGAGTCACTGCCTCCACAGCCTCGAGTAGATGCTGCTGCTGTTGACCTTAATCAGAGGAGGCATGCCACCAGTCAAAGCTGTCTGATCCACTTCACGTAACTTACAGAAGGTTGGCAGACAGTCGGGCAGATTTGAATTAGCATGAACATGCCCCGCATGGGTTATTGCAATTTTACATGCTGATGCTACGGGACTATGAAACCACAAACACATTTAAGACAAACAGAACGGTGTTTGTTGAATCAGATCATTACTAAACCCTTTGGAGAAACTTTGTGTGTAAGAAAACTTCAGATGATTCAACATGACTTTGGGCGTTGAAGAGCTCTCGCTATCGGGGTTTATCCCCCGCGCACATGTGCAGTAGTGAAGATTTGTTTTGTGCCTTTGCGTTCAGCACAGGCCCCACATACAGTACGTCTGCACTTGCAACAGATAACAGCTGTGCGACCGTAGTTCTGCTCCCAATTCAAACCAGCATTTCTTCAGCTGGCGTATAGGTGGAGCCAGCTTAGAGGGCTACGCCTACACTCAGAAGGTAAAATACATCACTAATGTTCTACATCATAAAGGCTTTGCCCTCTAAGAGTTGTCGCTATTGGGTGGTTAAGGGCGATGCCGATGTAGTCTATGCCCCCACCGTGACACCAAGGTCCATAAGCAGATAACATACACCGATTCACAAACCGTTAAATGCCTTGTGTAATAAGAGGGAGGCGCTGGCTGTGCCATGGAGCAGCACTGCTGCATCAAAAGAGTCAATTATGTACCATAATGGTCCCCTTGCAGACCACTCATTTGTGATCATTAGATTAAAGGTGCACCTCTTGACACATGCGAAAAGCGCCAGATCCGGCAAGCTTCATCTGCCGTCTTTTAAAACCGAAGGAGTCAGGGAGGACTCAGATATAAATAGATGAAAGGGCATGGCGAGGCCCAGGATGCTGCTGCTGTCGTCCTTCTGAGAAGGGCCATAGACGAGGATAAAGCTCTTGTGAAGTGCGCCCGGACACCCTGCGGAGGCTCCGTTCCCGGTGCACTGTTAGGCTTGTGTGATGGCATCATAACAGCCGGTGAGACAAATGCTGTTTTGACAGAGCCACGCCTCGCCTGCCCTCTGTAATGAACGGACAGTTGCTGTGTCTGTCTTATGTTTTCTGTGCACACAACACACTGAGACGAAGCACACAATTGGCAGATTTGGTGAGACACTTATTCTGCCTGATTGTGATGAGGTGAAGGGAAGAACCCCTGAAGAGAAATGATTCTTGACCAAAATGCGGTCTCTTAAGAGATAGCATCTTGAGAAAGGTTTGGGCTATTGGTTCAAAAGGGGGGAACCACCAGAGCGTGCAGTAACAGCGGTCAATCCCACTGTCGTGCTAGGGAACGCACAGGAAGTGCTCCCGTTCAGCTATCTCCAGGAGGTGGAGGATCGCACTCTCCAGCTGTGACAGTGCATCTCGGTGCCATGGGAGCTGCATCATGGTCGGGAACCTTGGTGCCACCAGAATGACCGGTAGATTATCTTCCTGAATGCGCGCTAAAAAGGTGAGGAATCAGAGGTATCGGAGGGGAAAAGCGTAGAGGAGAGTTCTGGGCCGCGGCAGGTGAGAGAAGGCGAACAGATCCACCCTCGCCTTCCCAAAACCTGTTCCCAAACATCTGAACGAGCGCGGGACTCCGGACATCCGCGAGACTTTAAGTCGGCAGTGCGGTTCCGTACCCTAGAGAGATGTACACAGCTCTGATGGAGAGGAGGTGTCAGTGTGACCACAGCAGGAGGCTCCTGGCTATTTCCTAGCAGGCAGGCTGAGCGCACGTCGCCCGGTCGGTTGATGTACGCCGCCGCTGTACTTCAGCACTTTCAGAACCGTGGCCAGCTCCAGAGACTTTATGTGGAGGGATGGAGGATTCTCCCATTTTCCACCCACATCTTGAGACTGGCACATCCCACCCCATCCGGAGAGGGACGCGTCCGTGTACACTGATTTGTGTGACGTCACTCTCCCGAGGGGAACCCCCAACTACAGACCACAGGTTTTTTTTCCCAGTATGCCAGGTCTGACTGCAGTGAGGGAAGGATGGTCAGCATTTGCCTCTTGTGCCGAACTGGATCGAGGCGGAGGCAGCCGAACCACCTCTGGATTTTTCCTCATGTAGAGGAGTCCCTGGGGGAAAACCACATGTCTTGCTGACATCATACCTAGCAGACGCATCACTGACACCACCGTCACCACTCTGTAGGGCACATCCAGTTTGGTTGGAGACAGCTTTGCTCTCATTGTGTCTGAATTCATATCCACAACCAGGTAAATGAACGACTGGGCGGGGAGTGGAGAGCTCTTCTGACAGTTTAGACACAGTGTTTTACAGGTGCTGTACGACTTCCACTGTCTGGAGAGCAGCTTTCTTCTGGCAGGGGGCGAAACGAATTAGGTCGTCTAAGTAGGACAAAACCCTGATCCCTTTCCTGTGTGACGGTTCCAGCGTTTGTTTCCATACACTTAGAGAAAGTGTACGCAGAAGGTTTGCGTGTGGTTGACGTGGTTAACGCAGTAAAAATAATTGGTTTCACACGGCACACGAACAACGATCTCCTCAGGAGAAGTCCTGTGTTTGATGTGTGAATAAAGTTAGCGATGAAACACAAGGTGAGCCGTCACTCGGCCTGATCACTCGGTGGGGTACGGGAGACCTACTTAGGCATTATCCCGTGTATGTTTGTGCGGATTAGGGTTCCTGTGTTTGTGCTGACTCACCTTCTGGTCTGTACTGGGCGATGATGGTGACCACCTGTCCAGCTCCCTTCAACGCTGCGGCTGCTTGTTCGTGCGTAGCTCCTCGTAGGTCGATGCCGTTTACCTGTGTGGACAGAATTTTTCACATCACCGACATTTTTACAGTTTAAGTTACATCTTTACAAAACATTTGCTTCCTTAGATCATCAGATAAGAGATAGTATAGTATAAAGGTATAAACATAACTACTATTCGTCCATGGTGTCCGCAGATGTCCGTGTATGTGTCCATTTGGGAGTATAACCTATAGGCTTTAAGCCTGGCCACAGTATTTACCAGCTGCGACAGCAATGCTGTTTTCACCGTGTGAGTCCACACAGTGAAATGTGGTCCTGGTGTTTATATTTCTGTCTGTGGACACATTTTGTCAAAGCGGAATCATCACAACTGTGCCAGACGCAGTCATGAAACTTTACACTTTGGTGATCAAAATGAAGGCCGAGTTCGAAAACGGGTGTGGTACAAGAAACACCCCCGGCCCGATTCGGCGTCAAGGCCGGTGCGATCGCAAGATGTTCTCTAGTAACTGCCTGCTTTCATCAAGGCAGGCCGAGGTGCTGATTGGACATGAATTAGACAGTGCCATGTTGATTTAACAGTCTGCACGTGCATACCATAACACTACAATGATGCAAGGAGACGAGTGTAATATGTTGCACAGTGAGGCGTTAGTGTGGGAGGCAAACTATTACAATTAACTATAACGAGGCAGAACAAACACTTCCTCCCAGTTACTGCCCATCACTGCGTAGTCTCTGCTCATCATCTCAGTAAGTTCAAACATACATTCATTTTTATTTATTTGTTAAAGCCTACAGCAGTCGTGGATACTCTGACCAAACAGAGCACGATGTGTTTATAAAACCTGGGACTGTAAAGCAGTAGTAGATGCTGACTACATCAAGTGATTATTATCCCACAGTGTCAACACACACAAGTCTAACTAAAGTGTATTTATCACGTGACAGTTGTGACGCTATCCCATTATCTGTTAACTAACCGTATTCAAATGACTCAAATGTGACAAAACTCATTTCAAGGTCAAAATCGCTTCAAAGGACTTCAAAGATATTCTTGTTGACAAGTTTATAAATATCTGGACTTTATTACACATGTAAATCAGAAATATGTGCTTGGTTGATTGAACATTGCAGAGACACTCTGAGAGTATCATTTGATGCTTTTCTGATCTAAATCTGTGTGCAGGCTGCGGCTGCACGTCAGCTCTTTGTGTTTTTTTTTTAATCCTTGAATTCAAATGCTGACTGTCACACGTTTGTCATTCAGATGGGGAAGAGTCTGTTGCACAACATCTGCATGTGGTGACACCTCCTCACCCATAGACCCTTCACAGACTGGGTCACAAGAGTTTGGCCATCCAAAGGACATGATATAGGATTTTAAGGCTGCAATCACAAATCATTTCCCTTATTCATTCATTCATTTATCAATGTTTTCTTTTTGTTCAATTAAAATGTCACAAAAAGTGAAAATGTGCTAAAATGGTTTGTTTTGTTCAACCAACAATCCATAAGCTAAAAGATATCATCACATTTCAGAAGCTAGAATTAGAGAGGGAGTTCTGTTTGGAGTTGTTGCTAATAAATAGTATAGCAGTATAAAGAAACCCCCTGTAGAGGTCACCTGGAATTTAAACAAAGTTATTCTAGTCTACATAACCATGCATATTAAAGAAAGTTAAAAAAAAAAGAGGGCACTCTTGGTTTGGGAAAATATAGGCGGTACCTCCTGCATTTAATTATTTAACAGGCCAACAATCGCTACTGTATGTTTGGACTACAGGGTGAAAAAGGCTTGAACCCAAGCATGAAGAACTATAGTGATGTTTAATAGTATACAATAAGAACGGTTCTGAATGAGGAAACCCAGGAATACAAACTTGTGGAGCTGAAAAGCATATTATTTAACAAGATCAGCATAAAATAAACGTACTAGTTAGTACAGTACCACAGACATACAGTACTACACCTGGTAATATTAGAGAAATACTGCAGGGATGGGAACGAGAAAGAGCAGGTTGCTCGTGTTTGGCCTTGAAAATGAATCTAGGCCAGTAGGACTATCACACTCTCTGTTACTATGCTGGGAAAACACAGGCTGAAGGAGTCGACCACTTTAAAAGTAGATCTGATTTGTTTTGTTTAACAGGTAAGCAGACCTTTTTACATTTATTTAGAGTTATAAAAGGCTGTTATACTAATTTTTAATCAATAAGCCACACATTTCTACAACATATGAGCCAAAACAACAAATCCAAATGGTGACTTATCAATAAATGAGTTATAATCTTAATCACTTTTTGAATGTGTGTGTCTGTTTGTGTCTATAAAATGAGGCTGAGGTGGCTCACCGATAAGATCTGGTCGCCTCGCCTCAGCTCTCCACTCAGGTCAGCGGGCCCTCCCGCCAGGATGAAGGAGACGAAGATGCCCTCGCCGTCCTCGCCGCCCACGATGTTGAAGCCCAGGCCCGTGGAGCCTTTGTGCAGCACGACCTTCCTGGGTTCCCTGTACAGACAGTTGAGATAGTAGATCAGCTCGGGGGAGTCAGTGGGTTTCAGCATCTTCAGCTCAGGCGGCGGCGGAGGACAGACAGAGAGTTGGACAACAATCGCACTGTACGGTCGACAAAAAGCCTCAGTGATGCTTTGCTCAGGCGACGGAGCTCAAAGACTGCTGGAGCTCCACAGGGGGATGGTGCTCTACTTAGGATCACTTGTCCCCAATTCAGTTCTGACGGAAAAGGAACCTCGTCACGTGCTTACACACACACACACTCACACACTGGCTTGCTTTCTGTCCCTGTCTCATAAATGCACACACACAAGGATACATGCACAGGATGTCTACAAACATACTGAAGCACACTGGCTCCTTATAGGGTTGAAGTAGCATTTCCAGGGACTCAAACATAGACATACTTTACTGACTCTGATTTTAAGATTTGGTTCAAGGCAGCCCATTTGAAACTGAATTACAGATTACACAGAGACACAATGAGGTGTTTCTTCTGCATTGTCAAACAGGAACAATATCTAGCAAACTAAACAACACACAAATCAAACTATGTGGCATTTTGTCCAGCAATGTCATCATGAATGTCAGCAGCATACTGTCATCTGCTGGTGAATGCATAAACTACAGGAGCATGAAGACACATCAGAGCTTTAACAGAAGCGTTAGGGTTTTAACTTGACTAAAAAAGCCCCAAAAACACATGATGTTTTAAACAAAACTGTAACATATTTTGGAGTTTGTGAATCCCCTTTCTATCAATTCTAACCTTGAAAGTAGGCAGAATAAAATCTGCCTCCAACAACGGCTATAATTTACATACTGATGCATTTCTAACGGAGCAACAATCTCCCCTCTGCCATTTTCAACCATCTTTGCAACAAACAAAACATCTTCTGCAAGAAGAAATGCAATTTTTGATGCCCTACAGAACAAACTGACATTTTGTCATAAATAGATAAGAGTTTGCAGAAAGCTTTCTGAGGAACAGATGAAGGAATCATTCATGCAAAGAGCAGAAGTGACTTAATGGGGATAGAGTGGTTTATGCTTCATCTGTATATCATGCCCAGCACAATGTCTGTGAATAAACCCATAGAAGATGATCATTCATTAGAAAACAAGCGCTCAGTGACTGTTTGGTTTGTTGCTGTTGTTATTATAGTTCACATGAGACTCTAAATCAACCCCCCACGGTAAATGCATGATTAATCATGGGACATTATTAACATGAATAATAGGTTAGAAAATCTGAAAACTTTTGTGTTTCAACGTCATCTTGTTCCTGACATGTTCATGGTCTGTACTGTATCTGCTGTATATGTGTATATATACTATGTTTATACTGTATGTATATATGTATACAATGAATGACATGGTATGAGGTTAGAGATCAATGTTGAGAGAAGGTTAGTAAAAGTGTGTAACTACAACAAACAAGCCCACTCATCACCTCGGCAGCATGCAACAGCCTGCACTGAGTCTGCAGCCTGCAACAGTCTGCAGCCTGCACTGAGTCTGCAGCGTCACATTTATGACCAAACCCATCCATGAATTTCCATTTGAGTGCCGTTTGGCTAACATGGCCACTGCTTCCCTTCACTCACATCCCTTCCTCGCATCTTAGCTCAACCAATCAGGGAAGCGAGACAGAGAGACGGAGGTTTGGAGCCATTGTACGGGACGTCCTCTCTCACTGCAGCGTCATTTTCAGGAGATACTCACACAGCATCTCATCTGTCCCATGATGTTTAGAAATGTACGTGGTTTTAAAGAAAAACACCAGACGTCTTATGACTGCTGCCCCCAACACTTTATAGATCCACTGGTGTGTCGGGTCTTCAACGAAATTACACCGATAGACGATAGATGATGTAGGATTTATAGTATCAAGTGTGCAGCTGTGTAGGGCAACATTTGGTTTAAATAAATAAGCTTTTAGGCGGAAAAAGTTGCAGACGTGTTTTTATGATTCATTCATGACTGAGATTATTTATATATCTAATTATTTGTATGTAATGAATAAAGTTAGAGCTGCTGTTGGTGCTGTTGTACTTCTGCTTCTACAGCAGAGGTTGGACCAAGTCACAAGTAGGTCTCAAGTCTTTGCACTCAAGTACCAAAACCTCCACCTAAACAAGTCATAATGCGCTCTTCACCAAATGCCATTAACAACAGAGTAACGTAACGTTGGTTCCTCGTGGTTTTCTCCTGCAACTTGATTGGATGCTTTTGGATTAGTTCTAACAAAGTGGATCTGGGGAGTTAAGTGTAAGATAATCAAATGCAAGTCATAATAATATTCACCAAAATAAAGAGTCCAGAGTTCAACAAAAAAAACACCACTTTTTGGGGGTTCAGCAATAAACAACACGAGAAGATCCTCCTTCCAAACAAATCAATAAAGGATCTCTCAACAAGTAAATAAACCCAACATCTCCGATGCTGTCGGAGTTCCCTCCAGAACCAGGCATTTTTTTTACTTGATGGCTCAAATGAGAAAGTTTGTGACCCGACAGCCACGTTGAGATCTGCTGAGGAAATACCAAGCACCGCCCACCAGCCGCAGCACAGCCAATAGGAACGCTCTCTCTCTGAAATGACCTGTGATTGGTCAAAGTCTCCCGTCACAGGCTAGATTTTTTTAAAACCCTGAAAACAGAGCCATGAGGAGGAGCAGAAGTCTCTCAGAACACTTGAATTACAATATACTGATGATGCAATGATGCCAAAACATTGTTGCCTACTGAAGCTTTAATGCATCAATAATTATAATCCAATACTATAATCCAATAAAATAATTTTGTCCTTAAATACTTCTCACTTGTTACACAATATTTATACATACAGCGTGGTAATGCTACTGAGTACTTCTTACACCGCTGGATAAAAGTGGCAATGTGCAGCAGGTGATCAGGCTACAAGGCTCCTGCTTAATCAGAGCCCTGCAGAGAGAGAGAGAGGAGAGATGAAGGAAGGAAGGCATGCTAGTTTGAGAAAACACCACCAGGACGGGGTTCCCTGGGGCTCAGAGGAGGGAGCGTGCATTAGAGGAAAGCAGGTGGTAATAATAAAGGGCGATATGGTAACATGGCATGCCATTTAGACGGTGGGATGGGACATAGTGGCGGAGTGCAGAGAGGAGGTGGTGGTGGTGGTGGTGGTGTAAAGTACCTGGTGATATCCGAGTCAGGGAACAGGCTTAAGTGATATGGGAGGGGGGCGGAGTGGAGGAGGCTTTTGTTGCACTCCACTGGGGAATAGTGTCGGGGGGAGGGTGCTTTGTCACATAGTTTGTTCACAGTGCTGTAAACTGGCTCAGGAGGCCTACAGTGGAGTGAGAGACAAGAGCAGAGAGGTTAGTGTCCAGAGACAGGACGGGACAGGGCGGGGCGGGCGGGGATGAAGGGTAACAGAGATGATGGAGGCACACGGAGGAAAGACGGGAAGAATAATAGAAATAAAGCAGGATGAGACGTGGTAGAGAGAGCAGGAGGAAGTACTGGTGTCAATGGTAAATGGTTCTTGCTGCTCAAAACAAGTCAGAGAGAGCATGCTTTCATTTCACGGTGATGTCTTCAAATAGACTTTTTGTCTGACCACCAGTCTAAAATCCAACAATATTCAGTTTACAATGAAAAAAGAACAAAGAAAAACAGAAAATCCTCACACCAGAGAATGTTTCAATGAATAAATACATTATTAAAATTGTTGACAATTTATGTTCTGGCATTGTTGAACCGATTAATTGTTTTTTCAGCGCCAGCTAACGTGGTCATCTATCAGTCATATGTGGTAGCCGTATTAACATTTGATATCTAGAAGCTTAAATGATTAATAGTTTTAAGGAAATTAATTTCTGTTATGAAAATGTATGCAGCAAACTGATCCAAGAGCTTTTAAATAGTGTGTACTAATATCATGATCTAAAGGGACAGATCATGCATCATAACCATGGTTATTGATGCAGTAGTTTGGTTTGGCAAGGAGGGTTATCTTCATTTTATCCATTTTATTATTACTTACTGGATGTATTACTTACTGTTTTTTTTCCTACGACGGTGGTTCTTAAACTCAGTTTAAACTGACAAATGCAGGAAGGACAGCTGGCTGTATGCCGCGGGTGCTTATACCGCTTTGTATTATGTTTTTATATTTATTTTTTTACTTGCTCTCAAGTCTGTTTCACTCCGCCGGAGTCGGGGACGCAGCTGAAACGAGGCTGAAATAGTCCTACATGCCACTTTAATACAAAAGGGTGTAATGAAGTGTAATCTATTCATCCATTCTATTTTGAAAGACATTTATACATCACTGCCCCACCTAGACGAATATCACTAATATCACTAATATTCAACAGTACCTCAGAATTTATTCTGAACATTTAGTAAGGCATCAAAATGAAAAGGGGCTCATGCTTAGTGTTATGATGTCATTTCTATTTCAAACAACACATGCGATGACCAACGTGCAGCATGCAGTAAGTGACTGAGCACGGCTACGTATCTCACCTCAACTGGAAGTGCTGGGAATCAAACCTGTGACCCTCCACGTCCTCTAGTGAAGGATTTCTAATAGGATGGAAAAAAGTAAACTTTCCATAACCAAACATTGATAACCGTCTTTTATCATCAAATGCTGTTATTCTGCTGTTTAAATTCATTAAGACACTGACGAAAGACACATGGGGGGGGGGGGGGGGGGGGGGGGGGCATGCTACACAGAACAAAACAAGGCAGCTGAAAACAGAAAAAGCAACGTCCTTGAAGTCAATGTCCATGTCAGGGATTCATCAACAACATCATCACTAAACATCAGAGCGTGTTAGCTCATAAACTGTATGCCTGCATGGAGAAGCACTGCTACAGTAATCTGCTGCAGACACTCCATACAAATCCACAAAATTGGTTAAACCCTCAGTGTGTGCATGTTTGCTGTCTGTGAACTGATTCAGGTGTGTTAACTGGAGCATGCAGTACAGTTTGTATGATATCTTACGATTATGGATGCACCGATACCGATATCAGGTATCGGGTCTACATTCAGCGTATCCTGTGGTTTGCAGAAAGATACAATGTCAACATGTTTTCTGACGACTGGGTTGGCGCTCTCTCTCTCTCTCTCCCTCTCTTCCCCTCTCTCTTTCTCTCTCTCTCTCTCTCTCTCTCTCTCTCAAGAAACTCTGTCCCTTCTGGCAGACTGTGGCTGAAGAAGGAAATGTAAATCTAAAGCTACCTGGTATTATCATAGTAACAGCTACTCTAACTCACACACTACACTCCTTCTTGACATTTAAGCATCCCAAGAAATAAATGACACGTATGCCTGAAATAAAGTGCTAAAGAGAGTTTGGGTGGGTTTACCCTCCACTGCATCTGGTGATATGAGCCGCCCTTCAGGCAAGGGTGTTTCACTAATCATATTTCAACATGACTAACCAACATGGCAGCGCTATCAAAGAAAATATGAGTGTGAATGTCGCAGGACACCAAACAAAATGAGGTCACTTCATCTGCTTGCACGGTGTTTCTGTTTCAGACAGCAGAAAGCAATGACAAGAGACCGACAAGGCCGAACACTGCAGGGCCGAAACTTAATGCGTGTCAAAGGTCAGAGAACGTAAAGTATGTAAATGATGTCTTATATTTAATTAGAGCAAGTGATCCAAAACATGCTGAGAACCAAATATTTTCTACCAGCTGTTATTCTTCTCTGATTCCTGGATTCTGTGCTTGTACTGAGTCTCAATAATGACCCACTGGTGAGCTGCAGAAGCACAGAGAGGTCTGGACAGTTGGCTTCGTTTCTCCTGCTGAATCATTCATAGTGAAATGAGCTGAGCTGAGGCAGCCAGTCAGTCCAGATCAGACCAAAATGCAGTGACCTTGTAAGGACCCGTAGGTGCCATTCAGAGTCTGGAAGGGGGACTGTATACAGCTGGCCTGTGGAGGTGCGGTGCATCGCTCTTCTTTCTTTTATTTATTAGCCTTTAACTCAGTCAGGTTGTGGAAAGTTCAGTAACTTTGTGCATTTCTGAACTTCTTTTCAAACAAGAAGGCAAATCTAGTGCCATGCAGCAGTCAGAGAAGTATCTGCATATTAATGTTAACAACAGGAACAGGAACCCTATTTCACAGGGGAACTGTGGAGGATTTAGAGATGATCTGAAGAAGCTATTCTACTAAAAGAAGACGTTTCAATTGCCGGGCAATAAGGTGAAAATCTGAAAACCTTTGGCCTTCCTTTTAGTAGAGTATCTCCATGAGGACTTTTAGTACATGAGCTGCGTGGCTCCAGATTGTCATAAGCACAGGATATCTAGGGTAAGGAGGTGCAGGTCTGAGCTGCCAGAAGGGTTTCTCCCCTCTTCTCTCACTTTGCCTAACAGTAATATCAATATTCAAAATCCTGACTGCCTCATAGATGTGGGTCAACAGGGATCTACTACACCCTCTAGTGGGTTTTATCATCTATTCACATGGTGGATCACCAAAGAAGGTATAAAAAAACACGACAGCGACCTCTAGCGACCGTAGTAATTATGACAGGAGCAGAAGTGGAAGTCAGGCGCTGTAGTATAGACAGCCTGACACTCCATAAAGGGTGGAGGTCTGGGACGATGGGTGAGACACAAAACACGGGGTTTTCACCCAGGAGACTGGAGGTGAAACCAACAATGTGTAGTTGTCTTTGTGTTCAGAGTTATTTTAACCCAAAACACAATGTTTTTCCCAAAACTTAACTAAGCGTGTTTTGTTTTGTTGCCTAAACATAAAGAAGTTGTAGTTTTGTTGCCTAAACATAAAGAAGTTGTAGTTTTGTTGCCTGAACATAAATAAGTCATAGTTTTGTTGCCTAAACCTAAAGAAGTTGTAGTTTTGTTGCCTAAACATAAAGAAGTTGTAGTTTTGTTGCCTAAACCTAAAGAAGTTGTAGTTTTGTTGCCTGAACCTAAAGAAGTTGTAGTTTTGTTGCCTAAACATAAAGAAGTTGTAGTTTTGTTGCCTGAACCTAAAGAAGTTGTAGTTTTGTTGCCTGAACCTAAAGAAGTTGTAGTTTTGTTGCCTAAACCTAAAGAAGTTGTAGTTTTGTTGCCTGAACCTAAAGAAGTTGTAGTTTTGTTGCCTAAACATAAAGAAGTTGTAGTTTTGTTGCCTGAACCTAAAGAAGTTGTAGTTTTGTTGCCTGAACCTAAAGAAGTTGTAGTTTTGTTGCCTAAACCTAAAGAAGTTGTAGTTTTGTTGCCTGAACCTAAAGAAGTTGTAGTTTTGTTGCCTGAACCTAAAGAAGTTGTAGTTTTGTTGCCTGAACCTAAAGAAGTTGTAGTTTTGTTGCCTAAACATAAAGAAGTTGTAGTTTTGTTGCCTAAACCTAAAGAAGTTGTAGTTTTGTTGCCTGAACCTAAAGAAGTTGTAGTTTTGTTGCCTAAACATAAAGAAGTTGTAGTTTTGTTGCCTGAACCTAAAGAAGTTGTAGTTTTGTTGCCTAAACCTAAAGAAGTTGTAGTTTTGTTGCCTGAACCTAAAGAAGTTGTAGTTTTGTTGCCTAAACATAAAGAAGTTGTAGTTTTGTTGCCTGAACCTAAAGAAGTTGTAGTTTTGTTGCCTGAACCTAAAGAAGTTGTAGTTTTGTTGCCTGAACCTAAAGAAGTTGTAGTTTTGTTGCCTAAACCTAAAGAAGTTGTAGTTTTGTTGCCTAAACATAAATAAGTCATAGTTTTGTTGCCTAAACCTAAAGAAGTTGTAGTTTTGTTGCCTAAACATAAATAAGTTGTAGTTTTGTTGCCTAAACATAAATAAGTCATAGTTTTGTTGCCTAAACCTAAAGAAGTTGTAGTTTTGTTGCCTAAACATAAAGAAGTTGTAGTTTTGTTGCCTAAACCTAAAGAAGTTGTAGTTTTGTTGCCTGAACCTAAAGAAGTTGTAGTTTTGTTGCCTAAACATAAAGAAGTTGTAGTTTTGTTGCCTGAACCTAAAGAAGTTGTAGTTTTGTTGCCTGAACCTAAAGAAGTTGTAGTTTTGTTGCCTAAACCTAAAGAAGTTGTAGTTTTGTTGCCTGAACCTAAAGAAGTTGTAGTTTTGTTGCCTAAACATAAAGAAGTTGTAGTTTTGTTGCCTGAACCTAAAGAAGTTGTAGTTTTGTTGCCTGAACCTAAAGAAGTTGTAGTTTTGTTGCCTGAACCTAAAGAAGTTGTAGTTTTGTTGCCTAAACCTAAAGAAGTTGTAGTTTTGTTGCCTAAACATAAATAAGTCATAGTTTTGTTGCCTAAACCTAAAGAAGTTGTAGTTTTGTTGCCTAAACATAAAGAAGTTGTAGTTTTGTTGCATTAACCTAAAGAAGTTGTAGTTTTGTTGCCTGAACCTAAAGAAGTTGTAGTTTTGTTGCCTGAACCTAAAGAAGTTGTAGTTTTGTTGCCTGAATCTAAAGTAGTTGTAGTTTTGTTGCCTAAACCTAAAGAAGTTGTAGTTTTGTTGCCTAAACCTAAAGAAGTTGTAGTTTTGTTGCCTAAACCTAAAGAAGCCTTTTTGTTTGTGTTCAAAACGTGACATTTCATTCAGTTTTACATGTTAGAATGTTATTTTTAAGTTTCACTTTTACAACGTAGTAGGCGTAGTAGGCCCCTACTGATCCATATCTATGGTGCTTATAGCGACCAATAACGCCTATTTAATGGCCTGACAACAGACGAATTGGGTGATAAATGAATGCAGCTACTGGAGATGCGTTATCAGTTATCACAGAGAGAGAGGATCCACTTTGCTTTGTAGTATTTACACTGTTTGTTCCAACTGTATGTGTAGAACACAGTGTTCAGAGCTACTGTCAGACAGTGCTTCACTTTAGGTCAGCAAGATAATCTCAAGCACCTTGGCCAAGAGCAAATAGTAAACCTCTTAACTCCAAAGAGAATGGAGGACTAATCCTTCACTCAACAAAGCTTAACACGGGGCTCCTCCAGTTATCCCCTCAAATGAGCTTTTGTTATCACTCTGCTGCAATATTCCTCCATCGCTCTTTATTTTGCAAATGGAATATGACAACACAACAGCACGCAACACTGACCTCATCTAACAGAGAAGCATTACGGAGTGTGTGAATTTATTTGTTCATTGTGATATCCACCACTTGTCCTAAAACAAATCTGCGTTTGTCTGTCATTCTTCAAATGCAGTGACATCTAACCAACACATAGACCAGCAGGGGGAACACCCCCCCTCTGAGCAGAGAGACAGAAGCGTCACTCTGAGAGATTTGACTTCATAGGAAATTCGGCCCCATTTGGTCGTGAGTCTGGTGGCAGCTTGCTGTGGGATTAGGTGTTAGGGCAGCTGAGGTGGGGAGCTGCTAATGTTTGGCTGTGACTCACTCCAGCGAGACATCTTAATCTTTCCTCTGGTGAGACGGGGAGCAGCTGTCAGAGAGGAGCGACTGAAACCAAACAGGTAGTGAAACAGAATCAGGAAAGCAAACACAGACTGCCAAATAATAAACTGGAACTTTCAGAGATCATGTTCTGAGACTGCAGGGTTGCGTCAGAAATCCCATACGAGCATGCTATTTAGTACGCTAAAACAGTATGTAAGTATAAGTATTTTAGTATGTCTGAAACCCTAGTATGAAACCAATAGTACGCGGATTGCATACTATTTCTGGCGAAATATTACAGTACACAACACTGGACACTACGGTGGCATATATACAGTATCCCACAATGCAGACGGATGTTGACGGACATGTCTGTAATTTAACTGTAAGTAGAATTTGCTAGGCGTAATATATATTTTAAATCAATTCGGACTTTGATTCTCACAAACATGTCGTTTTGGTGATGTGAGGCTGGCACAGGTTACCATGGTTACACGTCATTTCAACCGGCAAGGAAGGCTCTCAGGAAGTGACGACAGAAATTACCGCTCAGTGCGTCCGAAAAGAAGATCCATGCCACTGTTTTATTTACACAGAAGTGTGTTGAATGATAGTCCACATATTGAGTATGTTGTCCATAGTATGCGTTTTTGGGTTTTGATTCCATTTTCATTTTTCATTAAGAACCAAAAAGGTGAAAAAATATGTCACTAAAAAGTCTTTCATTTATATTTAGTGGTAAATATTTGCAGCACCGTATCGGGTTGGACACTTTTACAGCCCTCCCACAGCTGATTTCTTCTTCGGGGTCTGCCCATCTCGCAGTTTCCATCACTTTACTGCACTGAATCATAAAAATGGTGGTTGCAGCAATGTAATATATTAATGAGCGTAGCTTATCTTTACAGATGTGACAAAATGATGGATCCTGTCTTTTATGGATGACTTTTTAACAACCCAAAAAACTCAACTGATCTCTGGAAAATACACAACAAAGCACTGATGAGACAGAAAGACTGCATCTGTCTCTGCCTCTGATGCCACGTCAACACCACGTCAACACCACGTCAACAGGTAAGACGGATCACGTTTCAACTGGTCATGGTGCAGTGATGGTCGTGCTGCTGTACCTGAGGCAACCTTTACTGTAACAACATGATAACTTTATCAAAGCTGTTCTTCACCACAGCTCGTACCACCGACACCAGCACACAATTACAGTACTATGGCTCTTTTGAGCTTGATGCTCCGATGGTTTCCAGGCGTGCGGGACGGCACTAAACACCAGAAATAAATCATAAACAGAGACATTGAGACGCAAACACTACACAGTACAATAGAAATACAGGACTACAGCAGAGCAGTGCGGGAACGTAGACTTTGGGATTAGAGGTGATCCAAACACAAACAAACAAAGAAGTGATTTCAAATTGCATCATAACTCCCCATGGAGTTCTGATTACTCTTTGAAGAGCCACACAAACACAGATGAGTCAGGACAAAGGGGGGGAGACAGGAGGAGCGGGGGTGGACAAGTCTTCTACCTGTAGTTCTAGTTGTCTGATAGGAAGGGAGGTAATTACCGTAAGAAGGAAAAACCATCCAACCTGTTTATATCCTCTTCACCAAGTAAGTGCTTAGGGAGGGGGGAGTAACTCCCGGGGGAGATTGGAGGGAGACTGGACTTGTACTCCAGAGTGCCACTGTTGACGGGGGAAGAGATATGATTTTCCATGGCTGGATTGAAAGCTGTTGAGGGAAGAAGGGGAAGAGAGTAAAACAGAGAGGCGGCTGCTTAAACAGAGGCCAAGTTCAGACCTGGTGTCCTCAGTGATCGGGTCACGAGTGGACAGCTTTCAGTACATGTGTGAACGCATTCAAGACGCATTGATCTTTCAGACCACATTCAGAGGTGGTCTGGGCTACATATGACCACATTCTTTTAGTGGCGAATGTGTCCTGGGCCACATTAAGGACCGTGTACTCTACTGACGTCTCGCTTGGATCGCATCTCAGGTGAATTATACAGACAGACGCCTCGCAGCATGGAAACCTCTGTGCTCTACTGTATCCTGTCGGTACAACTGTATTTTATTAAAACATATCTTATCTATAGACTACATGATCTACAGACTATCAGACTAGGCACCGGAAGTGCATTATTATCATATTGTTGGAGATACTCCCGCCCGCCCGGCTCTCTGAAGCTCTGTACCCGCTGTTGTCTGGCAAAGACAGCGGTGACGGCGGCGCACGCAGAGGTACAATAACCTTGCATTTTGATGTTAATAAAATGTACCCAAATTCACGAATATGTAGGATATCACTACTAACATTCATGTATTATTATGTCACAACTTTTTGCTGTATTAGCCGTGTGTCTACTGCGTGTTTATTTGCATATGGAGCGGGGAAGTGAGATCGGATCACTCATGTGGAGATGCATTCTAATGCCTTGGTGAAGAGACGTACTTAGAGCTGTCCACTTGTGTTCGGATCACTCAGGACGCATGTTATTGCCAGGTCAGATGCCAAAAAGTATTCCTGCACACTTTGTATTTCTAATTCTCAATATTTTGTTTTCAAGTTTCAAAATAAAACCTGACGACAGTGCTATTTTTTTTGGTGTGAAAATTCAAAACATTTATATAAAGTTTCCTCTAACATTAAAAATATACTTTTAAAAACAAAGAATCTCTCACAAAATATAGCGTGCAAATAAAAATCCCATTGTATAGTTACATTTATTATCAAATTATTTTGACAAGTGTAACTACACAATAAAGATAAAGTGAGTTTATGAACCGCTTTTCCAATTTGAGTTCAAGTTAGAGATTGAAAAAGGTCGTGCTCTCAGTGCAAACACATCTCACGTTACACACGACACACTTTTATACATTTACTGAATAATGCTCTCTGCAGATGACTAGTCAACTGATGACTAATCAGTTCAAATAGAAGAGGTGAGGACTTACAGTGTGTGATATCAGGAGGCCCATAGGGATCTGATAGGTAGACATTGGTGGGCTTCCCCACCTTTAGGTAAACCACGTCCGACGTGTTCTTCAGAATGGCCACGGCCTCTTCATGAGACACTTCCTCCAGACTGTAGTTGTTCACCTGTCCAGACACAGATACAATCCTTGTTTGTGTGTTTTCTTCCTGCTCAGTTCAGATCTGACCAGCGTGCTCCCTGCCTCCTCCAGGAGACTGGATTATGACAGATGGTGTTCGGGTGAGAACACAACAGCGGGAAGGTAATTAAATTAAGCGCTGGTTAAGCAAGAAGGATGCCCTCCTCTGGAGAAAGCTCGCTGTTATACTACCGAGCCAGTATGGTTGCCACTTTCTTGCTTTCAGAACGTGTGCCAGGGACTCATTTCATCACTTATTATCATTTAGACTGAAGCTGCGGGAAGATTGTTGTCTGATTGATACACTGCTGGTTAATGTGCTGTACACAGTGGAAGCTGGTTAGACTCTCGGATGTAATGTCTGTCTATTTAATAGCGACCACTAAAGGGATCAGTGTGATGTCATGGGGTTATAAGGTCATCATGAAAGAGTCACTATATACTGTATGTTACTATATATATAGTGTTTTTGCCAGGGTTGTCAAAGTTAACGTGATAAAAACCCGTTAACGCAAATTTGTTTCAACGCCACTAATTTCCTTAACACATTAATGCAACTTGAGATTTAAAGCGAGAGTGAAGATACTGGCATTATATAAAACTAGAAAATCCATCCGTACCAACCATGTCATACTAGTTTGTCGCGAAGGAGGATAAATAACGCTCTAAACTTACGCTACATTCTGGCGAGGAAAAACTGCCATGGCCATTTTCAAAGGGGTCCCTTGACCTCTGACCTCCAGATATGTGAATGTAAATGGGTTCTATGGGTATCCACGAGTCTCCCCTTTACAGACATGCCCACTTTATGATAATCACATGCAGTTTGGGGCAAGTCATAGTCAAGTCAGCACACTGACACACTGACAGCTGTTGTTGCCTGTTGGGCTGCAGTTTGACATGTTATGATTGGAGCATATTGTTTTATGCTAAATGCAGTACCTGTGAGGGTTTCTGGATCAATATCTGTAATTGTTTTGTGTTGTTGATTGATTTCAAATAATACATATACACATACATTTGCATAAAGCAATCATATTTGTCCACTCCCATGTTGATAAGAGTATTAAATACTTGAGAAATCTCCCTTTAAGGTACATTTTGAACAGATAAAAACAGGAACACCAGTGCGATGATACAGTATGTTTGATCCAATTCCACAAGAACACTAAAGCACCAAAATGAGTTGAATAAATTCAACAATTCTAAGCTTCACAAAGGTCGCGTTTATAAGCCGACTGTTGTGTTGCATCACAATGGAGAGAGGTTTCCATCTCTCTAGTTACTCTCGTGTGTTGTTTTGAAACATCCTTTGGCTCCTTAGCTCTTAAAATGGAACTCAATGGTGTACTCACCATTAAAAGCCTGTCTCCTACTTGTAGCCGGCAATCCTTCTGTGCTGCCCCGCCATCAATGATCTTGGTGACGTATATGCTGTTGTCGCCAGGGATGTGCTGGTTTCCAACTCCACCTGCAATACTGAAGCCAAGCCCTGTGTGCAGATTCATGTCAGGCATCAGACAATACTACCATTATGTGATGATCAAGTATCATAAATATACAGTTATGTATCTAAATATTCAGTTTTGCACATGCACTGACACTTTTTATAGTAAATTAAATTAAATCAATCTGATTACCACTTCTATCGAAAAGTATTTACATCACTCACAATCTGTGTGTGATTGACGTAGCAGGAGTGTATGTGTGTGTGTGTGTGTGTGTGTCTGTCTGAGCCCACCTTTTGGTCCTTTGATGAGTTTGATCTCAATGATGGTCTCTAGCATCGGCCTGCGGCGCCGCACGTACAGCCGGACAATAGAACCCGCGACCTTCAGGGCCTCTACCGCCTTACTGTGACAAACCTCCGACACGTCTGCGTCGTTCACCCGTAGGATGCAGTCATTTACTCTGGAAGAGGAACAGTGATTAAAGATGATTATTGGTAATCATTAAGAGCACTATTTCATTCTTTAAAAGCAGTGCAAGGGGAGTGTTTGTACGGCAGATGCACAGCAGCCACCTCGGGGGAAAGTGAGTGGAGTCAAATAAAACTTTTATGGATTCACATGATCTTGATTGTTTTTATTGAGAGCCATTTCAAATGCTTAGAAAACAGCAACTTTGACACACGCTAATGAACACTGAGTGGGTTGAATTGAATAAGTGGTAACTATTATAAATACATATTAACATGTTTACAGTAGCATCTCTTCTTGAATCTCCCCGTAGGCACACACAGAGGAGACGGTGTGTGGTTGTTGTTGGCAGTAGATCATGTTTACTTTGCCGTGGTGACCCATGTGCTCCAACATGAGTTTTAGATTGCAGGCAATGTTGTGCATATGCATGTGTGTGTGTGTGTGTGTGTGTGTGTGTGTGTGTGTGTGTGTGTGACAGAGAGGGGCTGACTATGAATGCAAGCACATAAATGTGTAAATATCAGAGTCAGCGAGCGGCTCAGTTTGAATTCCCCTGAGGTGTTGACAAAATCATCCATGCCCTGGCACTCAAGGACACAACCCTCCTGAGGGTCCATAGGGACCAGCTGGGACACAGCACACACAAACACACACGCACGCACGCACGCACGCACGCAAAAAAACATGAAGTAGTATACCTACAGTATGCCATTATTTTGTAGTTTTTTAGTTGTCTGAATTGAGCATAAATACATTTAAATATGAATTAAGAATTTGTATCATATAGGTAGAAGTAAAGCGGTGGGGTTAGTCCTGACTGTATCTATGCTTTTACCTCTCCAAAACAACAGACTCCACAAGAAACACTTAAAACGCTCCGAGCAGTCCCTTAAGCCGAGCCGGTGCATTAAGTATGCTTAGTGCTCTGCTAGTGTGTCCCAGAGCGGCGACAGGAAGTGTGTCTGGCTTCTATAATGTTATAGAAAACCAAATCCCTATCAGGCCTTCTTCCTCACAGAGAGATTAGACTCCCCTCCATCCATAATGCATTAGTCTTGCTGCCCACCTAGGAGTGGGTGACCATCAATTAGGCTAAGTGTGATTTATGCCTGGCCTGCTTCTTCTTGCTATCTGCTGGAGATTGACGCTATGCATGTATTATGCTCCTCTCTAGCATCTGTGATCTGACAGTAATGCTGCAGAGCTGCAGCTTGGACGAAGAACAGGAGCTGGCCTGACACCAAACCCGCAATCTCTCTCACTGCTACACTAAAACAAAAAAAAAAAAAGGCTCATTGCTACAGGATATTTTTTTCTGACTCTGATTTTGTTTCTTTGTTAAATAGTTTATAAATGTTTCCAAAAACCTACATCAAAAACTAATATTAAAACAAAGTTATGATATTGTAACCCTAGTTCTTTAAGCACAGGCGGAGCTCTCTACTGGACTCTATGGGTAATACTCTCCTCCAATCACGAGCACGCATTCACATTCATTTAAGCGTAGCCGGCCAATCAGGATGTGCCTACCCGGATACGTGCGTTACCACAGTATAAAGGGCAGCACACAGCACTCTCTGTCATCTGACACCCTCTTCAGCGAGCGGCACAGGAGCTACAGGGCCCCCATTGGTAGAGGGCTCCACTTGTGTTTATAGAAGGGTTACAATATCGTAACCTTCGTTCTAACTCACACAGGCACACTTGGCGGAGCTCGATGGATGCACGCCCTGCCACGACATCACATCCGCCCATCCACACTGATCCTGACCGGCTAGAGGTTAGTCTCCGCAACCCAGATAGTACGCAACTGATCTGGGTAGTGCCATGGCCATGAGTCGATCGCGATATCCGGCCTGCTCTTATCGTAGCGAAGCATCACATCGAAGCGTCAGAAGTGAACCCACCGCTGCTGGCGTCGAAATTTGGGGGCAGCGCTTGGCAGACCGGCGGCTGCTGAACCCAGCTCTGCGGCCTGAGCTGAGGCACTCAAGGCAGGCGTTGTGAAAGAGACCGGGATATGACGAGGTTCTAGATGTGGCGAATCCGTGGAGATGAGCAGTCAGTGGGCAAAATGCTGTTATGATATTGTAACCCTAGTTCTTTAAGCGCCTGTGCTTATAGAACTAGGGTTTGAATATCGTAACCTTCATTTTAACACACACAAGCTCCGCCCTCTACTGGACTCTATGGGTACAGTGGGTGAAGCCCGATGGATGCACGACCTGCCGCGACACAATATCGACCCATCCACACTGATCCTGACCGACTAGAGGTTAGTCGCCGCAGCCCCGCCTACTTCTTTATTACCTACAGTAGGCCGCCACAGTGGAGAAGTAAGGGGGCCCTAGTCAACCGAGGTAGTACGCAACTGATCTGGGTAGAACTTTCAGTGGGCGAATGCGTGCTTGTGATTGAAGGAGAACAAAGGCAAGGATTAACGATATATCACGATGCATGCACAGCTGTAATTACAGGGGAGCGTTCTAATGCTGCTTCCTGGACAACAACTGGCAGACCTGTTTTGTGAACACATCAGGGACGTGGAGATAGCGTACACTTACTGGCATTACACCAGAAAAGGTTCCAAGAGGCCAAACTGTTGTCAATCAACCGTCGGCTCTCCAGTTTCACACTTAACATACGAGTGTTCACGAAGTCTTTCACTCCAGTAGAGTGATGAATGAGCTCAGGTTGTGTCCTTGCCTCCTTTTATAAACTACTGTAGCAAAGGATCTGGTGGACTGGATCTACTGTATATATATAGTATAGCTCCTCTGTTCATTTAATGCTGTTACAGCTGGTGGGTCAGCCTTAAGCGTTTTAGTGTGCAGACTATCAGAGCTCAGCAAAACGCTGATGCTGCAGAGAACTGAAGGTTTATAGTTGTGGGTTTTAAATGAAGAGAGAGAAGGGACTCAAGTTCAACTATGAAAAATAATGTTTTGTTACTCTTGAGATTAAATAAACAGAGTGTAATTTGTGTGATTATATACATGCTAATGGACAAAATAGTTTGCAGGCTTCACATAAATATGAGGCATCAGCCAGATAAATAAATAAATAAGTTCCGGCAAGGCTCCCCTGTGAGCCATTATAACAGCACTTTAAAATGCACCAACAGGAAAATACTGCTGTATAATAATCTCAAATATGTCCTATATGAAAGATTTGTGAGGGTAGATCATCCAGTGCAGTATAGTGGAGGAGTAAGCAGTGACATAGTGGAGCGGTGAGTGGTGAGAGAGATTGTCATCCTCTTAAAGGAGATCAGTTTTTTTCTGACATTTTTCTGAGACATGCATGCAAGTTTTTATTTCCCTGTCAGGTCTGAAAACTTTCCTATAGTTATCTCTCATTAAAAAGCTGTGTGGGGGGAAGTGTAAGTGACTGACCTTAGGCGTCCATCCTCTGCTGCAGCTCCTCCAGGGATGATCTTGGTGATGAAGATGCCGGGGTCGTCACCGATGTGTGGGTTATCCGTCCCTCCGGCGATGCTAAAGCCCAACCCCGAGTTACCCTGCGGCCATGGGGAGAGCGAGTCAGTGACAGGCAGGCTTATTCTGTATCTAGTGTGCCAAGATGGCAACACATCAACTGCATGATCCCCATTGTTCAGTGGGACCGTGTTCAGAATCCTATTATAGAAACAGTCCAGATGTAACAGTAAAAACATGATTCCTGCTGCTGCTATGATTTCAAAAGGGAAACGGAGACAGTGGTTGCCAACCTTTTGTGTCCGACATGTCGATGAAATGAACAACCCGTCAGCTACATCGCTGTCACGTTCTAAATGTGTTCATTTGGGCTTATTTTAAACTAAACGGCTCCCTGTGGATTTTTAAAATGAATAGCTGTTTTATTGTTTACATTTTCATTTTTATTTATCATTGTTGTAGGTCTTTGGTACGACGGTACGACGGTACGACGGAGTATTAGGGCCACATTGAGGGAAAAAAAATAAATCTGAGATTTCGAGAATAAAGTCATAATATTATAAATCAGTAATTTTACGCGTTATTTTCTTTTTTCTTGTAAAGTTATGACTTTATTCTCGTAATATTTCGACTTTTTTTCTTGTAATATTATGACTTTATTCTGGAAATCTCCGATTTTTTTCCCCTCAATGTGGCCCTAATACCGTTGTAGTAGTACATTTGCACTTTGGCCCTCACTGCATTAGACTTACAGTATATACTACATACTTAGACTATAAACTGTTACCGTCATCAAGTGGATTTATTTTTTCCCCTAGTTTTTTATTAATTCCTTTCTAGTTTTTCAAATCTTACAATCTTTTCACGTATCCCCTAGCAACTGTATATTTACCTTTGCTAATAACATCGGCCACATGCCTCCAATTTATGATCAAGTGGGATTCATCTTGGGTGAGAGCAGATTTGGATGGTTAAGAGCGTTTGGTGCATCTGGAGTTGACTTCTCTTATTTTCTTTCTCTTAACAGATAAATGTAAGAGGAAGTTAAGAGAATGTTGCTGCATGATTTAACGGTGTGGCTCTCTGCTCTCAGTAGGATTACAAAGTGGTCGGAGGTGTTAAGTCTTCAGTGTGCCATTACAAAATGGCTCCAGCGTCCTGCTGTAAGTCCAGGTCACATCCTCTCTCCTGAGTTTGGCTCTTTGTTATCATGACATAGGCTACTATGAAATATTATATTTATAAAGGCAGCAGGATCACACCTTGTCTTTCGGAACAGGAGCTGCACTTTGTCGGCTCTGCAAATAAAATCCCCTGGATGCCCACTCACAAAATGAAAGTCAAGCTTTGATTAAGTTGTTAGCTGATGGGAATTGCAGCTTCTCTTGATTACAAAAACCCACTGAGTGTCCCCGCAGGGCCTCGCTGCCTGGAACGCTGAATCAAAAAAACATTGTTCAGCCGCAGGGCGACGACTTGAGAGGATCAGACACGGGCCTGTCTCTCCTCAAAGACTAAACAAGATAGTTGTGGCCGTCTTGTGATGGCTGATGATAAATATGGAGGTACTGGAGTCTGGATGGAGGCTGACTACTGTCTCTATTAGATCTCTCTGAAGCTGCAGAGCTCTCCTTGTTGGTTGGTAGCGGCGTTCACCTTTGGCTGTTGGTCCGGCTTTGTCTCTGCTCCTGATTGTATCTCAGTGACTTGAAGATTATGCCAACTATGCCACAGACCAACGTTAGAGGGGGAGGTGTAAAATTAGACCTTTGAACAAGGGTTACAATATTATAACCCTAGTTCTATAAGCACAGGCGGAGCCCTCTACTGGACTCTATGGGTAATACTCTCCTCCAATCACGAGCATGCATTCACTCACTGAACTTTGCATGAACGTAGCCTCCCATCATCCTCTTCAGCGAGCGGCGCAGGAGCGTCAGGGCCCCCCTTGGTGGAGGGCTCCGCCTGTGCTTATAGAACTAGGGTTACAACACACAGGCACACTGGGTGGAGCCCGATGGATGCAACGCCCTGCCACGACATCACATCGACCCATCCACACTGATCCTGACCGGCTAGAGGTTAGTCGCCGCAACCCAGATAATACGCAACCGATCTGGGTAGTGCCACGGCCATGAGTCGATCGCGAGCTCCGGCCCGTTCTTATGGTAGCGAAGAATCACATCGAAGCATCGGAAGTGAACCCACCGCTGCTGGTCTGACGTCGAAACTTGGGGGCAGCGCTTGGCAGGCCGGTGGCTGCTGAGCCCTGCTCTCCGCGGCCTGCACCGAGGCACTCGAGGCAGGCATCGTGAAGATCCGTTGCGGTGAAGAGACCGGGATATGACGAGGTTCTAGAAGTGGCGACTCCATCCGTGGAGACGAGTGGGCAAAACGCCCTTCGCTAAAGAGAAAAGAATGATCTGACAGCGGTGGACGCTGCCTTATATATCGTGGGGTCTGCGCGTTTTAGAAGTAGGCACGTCCTGATTGGTCGGTTACGTTAATGCAATGTTCAATGGGAGAATGTGTGCTTCTGAGGAGTGTATTACGCATAGAGTCCAGTAGAGGGCGGAGCCTGTGTGAGTTATGTATAAACACATTTAGGTGTCATGATTATAGAGATTCTTTCATGATGTTTATAAAACAAGCTATTTTAGGTCACATGTTTTAGAGAATGAATGAAAAGTCCTCCCACACTCATTTCAGACAGTAGCTCGATATATACATAGATCACTCAGCGTAGATCCTCTGGTGAGTCAGCATGGATGTTTCATCTTCCTCTATCACCACCTTGCATTCTTATTTCTAGGAGACATTTCACGGCACCACACAGTGCCGAGCTGTGCGTGTTCTCATAGATTGTCTAAGGTTAAACACAGCTGTGGGGGATGTGAGATACTAACCCGTTCTAGAGTGATTTCCTCAAACTCGTATTCAATTTCTGTGCCGTTGACCTGAGGAAACAGAAAACAGATTGAGTCCATGTTTTAGTCATTCAAACATTGCTTTAAGAAATATGAAAAAAATGCATGCCAGTGATGCTGAATAATTAGATTGAAGCATGTTCATAGAGGAGGATGTTAAACGTTGGCTCTACATTAAGGTCCAACTCTACGTATTTAAATTAAAACAGGGGCTGACGGGGCCACTGGTGCTTCCTGTGCTAAATATTCACCACCTCCAGGGAAACAATTTAAGGTGATAGTTAATCAACATTCACTATTTCTGCAACGTGGAGGTTAGCTACAGAGTCTCATCCTGTACCTCGCTGCGATGATTAATTAGCAGCGAGCACTTCCGTCGTTATGCATTCATACAGGAATAGCACACGAGCATACGAGACACCGCATATCATATTCCCTGTTGGATATCATTTTTTGAGCAGCATCACATGTTATTATCAGAAATTCGTATGATTGTAGAAGCGAGCGAGACCCGAGGACTAAATTAGCAACAGCAGTATCTGATGTTTCTATATGATCTATCTCATGAACAGAGTCCCTAAAGAAAAGTTAGTTTGGCTGAGAAAGATGCTCCTTTCCTCATTTCTTCACACATTTGAAAAGCATCTTTAAAGGCAGGGTTGGTAAAGATTTTAGAAACATTTCTCTGTTATATTAATTTAAATTATCATTACATCCCAAAAGAAATCTATAAACAAAATGCTCTGACAAAAGAGAAAAACATATCCAGTGTCTGGGCTGTCGTAGGACTCCAATCACCCCGTCCAATCATTTCATTCAGCCCTGAATGTAATGATTGGCCAGGATACCTCCACCCTGCCTTTAACTGTTAACACAACCACCAACATGTGACAATTCATCATGAAAATGCACCACCCTCTTTGAGTCCAATTTGTTACGTATCCAGCTTCATTTATGTGTTTTAATGTCAAAATCCTTTGATGTAAAAGTGCTGGAGGTGAAGGTCTTTAGAAAGTCTTGTGCTGGTCATTTATTCATGACAAACATCAATAATTCACCGCAACCTCATTTGTTACTAAGATAAGTTACACCATCAAAATGTACCAACACATAGCCGACTATCTCGACTCAAACTCGGCTACAGAGGGAAGAGGATGAGAGATTATTTATTTCAACGTACTCCGGCTCAAGGTGTGATTTAATCTGCTGGAGGGCATTGATCTTCTACTTAAAAAGACGAATAGGTGCATTAAAAAAAACACATAAATTCAAACTCACGTAAGGAACGGAGTCCAAAGTGTCTGTGTTGACGATTATCGGGGCAGGGCTGGCCTGTAAGAGAGACAGAGAAAGAAGGGGGGGAGAAATGGAGGAGACTTTAGTGATAGAGAGACGCCTGGGCCCACCACTGTCCTACTTTCCATAAATGTATCCAGGGGACAAGCTGGATCTCTGTATCATCAACAATTTAACAGACTTCCATTTGCTGAATGGCAGCAGAAACACTCCCCCCCCCTCTCGTACACAGCTATTATAGCTGAATAGGTTTAACAAGAGAGAGGGATGAGAACACGGGTAGTAAACGAGTGGAGGTAGCGCGTCTCTATTGTGCAGATCTGCCGTGCTGATAGCACAGACGCCCGAACATTGTGATTGCAGAATTTATGACTCATACAGCAGCTTGTGTTGAAATGCGCCACGAACGCTTGCCAAATGTTCACATTTTAACGACACCGATGGTCAAAACCTATTCAACGAACAGCTTTCAAGCTCGAGACGTCTTTCCTCTGCAGCGCTGTCCTCTAGTCTCTATTGTGTATTGGTAATTTGTCCTCCAGTCAGGTAATAATATTGCAGTCATAAATTGTGCGGTATGAAATGAATCCAATGTCACACGGTGCACACAAAATGCTTTCTCCTGATGGCCTGTAGAAAATGAGCAGATGGTTAAAGGAAGCACTCCCGAGAGAGGGACTCTGATTTTTGAGAGCCGTGACCGAACATCCAAACAGCGGTTCAGTTTACACTCCACGTAAACAATGAGCCTGATCTGTGAGGCTCGCTGCAGGAGACGATGCTCAAGGATGCATTTGGAGATTCCTTTGAAATTCATCTTTTGATTTTGTCCCCACAAGATGAATAGAACTCAAACAAACAAAGCACATTAAAAAAGAAAGGGGCTAATCATTCTCCTGTGAATAATTAGAATAAAAACAGAATGCATATCAAGTATCATATGAGAGCACCCCCCCGGCATCGGAGACCCTCTCCTGGGCAACAGTCCTGTGTTTTATGACCCACCCATCCAACCCGAACTCCTCTGTATGTGGAAGCTCTTTATACCTCCCGGTTTGCAATTACATGGATTACTATTGGAGGTAGTTGAAAGCCCGGTTAGTAAAGGGTGCCTCCATGCGTCGGTTTCCAATGCCGTGGGGCGCTGCCCAATCGGCGGTATTTGATGACTTGGAGTGAGACTGGGTTGACCCCATAACTAAAGATGAATCCCGTCATAAATCCTATGCTGGAAACATATTTTTTGTGGCGTCATCATGTAGCTAGAAGGGTTAATACACGGTATGCAGTTTCTATATACATACACATCACTGCTATAGTGTCATAGTAGCTCTCAGACTGCGTGCCCGCCGTGCAGCTGACTGACACGATGCTGTGAAAGACGAGACGAGTTTGCTTGGTCATCAGTTTAATGACAGCATGTCATGAGCAGGAAACTCAGCCTGTCCACTCACGTCTCCATCACAACTATCATACAGCTGAGACTACTAGTTACATGGCCCACACTGTACTGTAGGACCGGCTGCTTCTTTACAATACTTGTAAATGAACCTTTTGGTGAAGGAAATGGGATCAATGCAAGGGGAGGAGCATTCTCAGTCCCTGGTAAGAAGAATGCCCTCAGGACAAACAGGACGTGTATTTCCTTGCAAAGTAACGACCCATAGGTGATAAATGAGGTCTTATTTAGGCTATCAGCAATGTACAGTATATGCACAGATTTGTGCTTAAACCATGCGTACACTTATTTCTATACACAGAATCCAGTTTATCAGTTTCTTCTTGTGCTTGAGAATGTGTACAAATTCAGAGAGATACTCTACTGTAAACCGTGTAAGCATGATTAGTTAATACTTCCTGAAGACATGCAAATTAAAACAAATTCATAACCTAAGTTTACATTGACATGTCTATCTTTTCTTAATTTATTTTCCTTGTCATTATGCATGAGGGGTGAAAGTATGCATGTGTGTGTGTGCTTGATTTAAAAAATGAAAATCTATTGGCTATACCAAATGAATAGCCACTTAGTTATACCGATAGAATAGCCACTAGATCAACTAATGGTAACTGCAGAGCGGCACAGAACAAAACAATCTTCGGTCAGTCGTCTTTTTCAGTAAAAGGAATTCATTTCTGGAACGCCAAAAGGAAATATAAACACAACCTGATCTGAAAACGTTTAATGAAAAGGTGAAACACAGGCTGAAACTAAACCAAAACTGTGATCTTAAAATCCTAACCGGGGACATGGTCTGCAAATCAGCTATGGCAAGAAACCCTATATACGTTGCATCAATTGCACTTTAATTAAGTGTAACAATGCCTATTCTTTTTGACTGACAGCCATCAGATACACCTCAGTAAACAGCACCTAGCATAGAAGATGTAGAAAAACCCAATAACTACGATAGTAATAATACTACAGACTGAGGAAGGAGTTCCATCACATTGACCTATAGTGCCACTTTCTCCAGCCTTTAAAATGGACTTAAATCCCCCCTACAGTAGTAATCAGCTCTGACAGTTTCAGGTCCTTCTGCACATTATTCCAGGAAGAAGGAGCAGCGTATTTAACCGTTCTAACCTCTGGGACCAACATCTGTAGAACATTGTTAGAGCGCAGGCCGTATCGATTGTGGTTTGTGCACATGTACTGTATGTACACAGATACGAAGGAACCAGTGTCTCCAGAAAACAAATATCCACACACAAGTTAAATTACCACAAATTATCATAATTTTCAAGTCAAATGAATAATGCACTAAAACACTTCTATCAACATGTTTTCACGCTTGGTCTGATTCTGCAGAGTTTTGCAGATTAGTGAAGACAAATTAGATCCAAATCAGACTCCGGGACACTCGACATAAGTATAATGACTTTTTAGTGGCTGTGAAAGAAGACAGGGTGAACTCTTGCTCTTTAAATTTCCCTTTGTGATCTATTTTTCTGGTTTGTTTAAGGTCTGCTGTCGCCCTCGTTAACTTTCTGCTCTCCTCTGTAGCCCATGAAAACAACAAAATCCTCATCATGTTAATATTAAGATAGAAAATCCCATCACGCCGTCTTAATTCTCTCCAAATTTAAGACATTTTACCTTCTTAGCATTCAGCACATATTAAATTCAGCAATTGTACCCAACTTGTACATTATAGATCACAGATTCTATTTAATCATGTCCCCCCAGTTTGTGTGTCCGGGTCTCCTGGCTTAATCCTGGAGCGTTTACATTCATATGAATTATCAAATGACTGTGGCTCATTAAAATACGAGAGTCTGAACATCACAGAGACAGACAGCCACAGAGAGACCGACTGACTTAGTGAATTTAACAGAAACAGAGAGATTACATTTGGCCGGCCGTGCGGGATTGCGAAGCCAAAAAAACTGACTGAAGGAAAATGTTGTTTTGTGAGAAGAATGATAAGAGGGATTAAGACACATCTGCTTTCCGTGCACGCACACACTGTACTTATGTGAATGAATTCACAGCCGTTCTAACAGAGAGGACACTAAAGGAAAACCTATTATTTACTGCCAAAATTAAAAAAATACTGTGTTCAAATACAAGGAAATACTCACTTATACATACACTACTCCTCTGTAGCATCCAGAAAGGACGTTTACTTTCCTTCTCAGACTCAAACTCGCAGCTAAGACAGAATGACAGAAGCTGAGAGAGAAACAAAGCGTATCTTCTTCTATTATGCCAGAGAGCAGGAAGCTCAAATAATCCCAACTGTAGGTCAGGAGGATTTGTCATTAATCTTATTCCTGTCAGTGGATGCTGTCTGTTGACCTCTGCTGCCTGTCAGTTCAACAGTGTTATGACCTGTACCGCAGTGAAGAAGGGTATAGCCTTCAATATACACATACAGCATAGTTCTGGACACAGTCATTATGCCATTTAAAGGAGACATATCATGCTCATTCTCAGGTTCATACTTGTATTTTGGGTTTCTGCTAGAACATGTTTACATGCTGCAATGTTCAGAAAACATACTGTCGGTCTGAATATACCTGTATTCACCCTCTGTCTGAAACGCTCTTTAAACTCCCATCCCGAAAAAGCCCTGTGTGCTCTGATTGGCTTGTGAGGGAAATATGGCGTACCTTTGCAAAGGTTATTCTGAAGCTGTGAGCCTGCACTGGGTTGTCTTATTTCACAGTTTGTGGGTTGGTAAAGGCACTCCAGATACCTAAATGGAGGTGCACAGGCACTGAAAAAGTGAGTTTTTCATGATATATGTCCCCTTTAAAGCTTCAGTAGGCAACATGTTTTTACATATTGTAATTCAAGTGTTCTGAGAGACTTCTGCTCCTCCTCATGGCTCTGTGCTCAGGCTTTAAAAAAATCTAGCCCGTGATGGGAGACTTTGGCCAATCACAGGTCATTTCAGAGAGAGAGAGCGTTCCTATTGGCTGTGCTCCGGCTGGTGGGCGGTGCTTGGTATTTCCTCAGCAGATCTCAACATGGCTACCGGGTCTCAAACTTTCTCATTTTACAGCTAAACAGTACTCTAGAAGATGTTTATGAGAGCATTTGAGGAGAGAAATAGGCATTACAGTAACATAATATTGATTCATATTTGATCAGTGCTGCCTAGTTTGACCGTTTGGTCGGAGTTTACGAGTGATTGACAGCCGGCTCTCATAGACAGCAGACTCCAGATCAGCTCTGACTGGTTGTTTTCCTCCAGTCTGTGAAATCTTGCAGATGCTGTTAGGAGCACCGGAGGACACCGAGACACCGTGACCGTTTTATAAAAATAACTCTTTTTTAATCATATTTGCTCCATTCTACCCACTGCAGCTTTAATATCTTACAAATAAGCTGCAGAGAAGCAAAACAAATATGATGATGCTAAAATTGCTTCATACTGTTTCCTAATATCACATGACATGGATACCACTGCCACTATGAATCCACATGTACGCACACACATATTCCCCCCCCCCCCCCCCCCCCCCGAGAGGTAATGGCCACTCAACTGCACACTTAAATGGCATGCTTAACTGCACTAAGGCTCATCTCTCTTCTTGTTCACGCTTCCCAACATTCGCCACGTGATCAGCTGCCTCCAACAACACATTAAGCCAGTGGTCCAGCAGCATGGCACATTTGTTAAGAGGCTTTCATGGAGCTATATATCGCTGATAATATTCTAAGAATTCAGCCAGCACACAAACAAATAAAGAACATTCACAGCGCCACACTGTTGTCTCAACTAAAGGCTGAATGCAGAGTGCTATTTTAATCAGGCACTCTGATGTTTTCAGGGCGCCTACACGGCTAGCTTCTAATGAATATCATTCGGCAAATACACAACTAAAACATTTCTATTAGAACCCACGGAGCACCACTTACCAGAAATGTTGTGTATTTTATCCTTTCTTATAAACTTTCCCTCTGATATTGTTCCGAAGATATCACATTCATCAGACATAACAAAGCCCTAACAGCATGAAGAGGAAGGTGTAAAGCCCTCTCTCCTACTGCGAGAACTGTCATCAAACTGCAAAAACCAAGCGATGCAGCGTCAGATCCTTCAGATGTTACAGAACGAGTTGCTTGTATTTCTTCTTGTGCTCCATAATTCAGCAGCACCTCTATGTATAGTGGCTCATGAAAACAGGGGAGTGTATCAATAATTCACTGGCATCTCATGTAAAAATAGTCAACAACAGAGTGTGATGGAAATGGACAGATAAGCTCCGTTAGAGGAGTGAAGGAAACTGAAAATGTGACTGGAACTACTGTATATTCACACTGGAAGGTCGTCTGTCCACATTTCTGGCTGCATGGCAACGAATATGTCGACGGATTTCTCCGGGTCTAATTGGAAATAATCATAATTTATGTCTTCAAGTGTAGCATGGGGAAGTAATAATGAAGAGGGCGATTGAGACGGATATTAACAAGACAAATGAGAACGGGTTTCTGACATTGAACATTCAAATTTGACATTTCCATTAAAGCAGTTTTAACACTACAGCAGCCCGTCTATCTCTTCCTGTTCCAGCGTATGCTCATTGTCCCTCGCCTTTCCCTCCGCTCCATGATGGACGGCCTCCCATTGCCTCCCACTGGCCTTGCCTGAGGTCAATTTGCTTGTGTCATATAGTTACACAAACACTTCACATCCCCGCAATTAAATCCACAATCATGATTTGCAGCAGTGCATCCGTTGTGTATATGTGTGTAATGATTCCTAAAGGATAACTTCAGTCATTAAGCCCCCAGCCCCTGTTAACTCTCCTATTTCATCTCAGCTCCATTTGGCTCTGCTAAAATGCTAAAATTTACATATTTACAGCCAATATCTCTCCGTCACACACAGCAGGTTATATATAAACTCGGAAATTTGTGTTTGGTGGATTATTTCTCTGTTGTTACGGTGCTAATTGGCATTGTATTTTACATCGTTGGAAAGCTGAAGTTAGGTCCCAGATTGTGGAGATATGGGATCGCCACTGGCTGCAGAATCTCATCCCGATATCTCCCTGCATTGAGATGGCCTTCAATGATGACAAGCCTTGTTTTGCCAGTGACATCATTAAGGGAACACACAACCACGCTGGCTGACCTGCAACGAATCCTGGTTGAGGAATGGAACGCCATCCCACAGCAACGTGTAACCAGGTTGGTGACCAGCATGAGGAGGAGGTGCCAGGCTGTTGTGACTGCGTATGGATCTTCCACCGCTACTGAAGCTCCTGATGGTGTATTAAAAGTGTAAAATAGCCAATATGTCTTGTTTGTTCCTTGTTACTGATAGAGAGTTCAATCATCCAATCCACCAAACAACTCAAAACAAGAGTCAACACCAACAGGAGAATACAATGTTTACCATTGGCAGAGCATTTTGGCACATTTTTCTTGGGCGCTACCCACATAATCAGCTGTGCTGCTCATCCCACAAATGCATGATCCTTACAAGTTGGACATCATTGCAAAGGTAAATAAACAGGCTTTCCAACGATGTAAAATACAATACCAATTAGCATTGTAACAACAGAGAAATAATACACCAAAAACAAGTTTCCGAACTTTTTTCCCCCAGTTTATATATACAGTATATCAGAGATGAACATTGTCTCATCATGGCTGCAATTAGAGCTGCACACTCCTATGCATACAATAGTGTATTGGAGAGGCCAATATCACATTTAGGCTGTGTCCGTTGTCATTTTGCATCTGAGTTATGGGACACATTAGTAGGTGAAAAAGGAGTTTTGTTGTTGCTTCTGCTACCCGGAGCTATTCTAGATAGATAAAATCAGCTGGGCCAATATATTAGCCAATATTATTATTATCATCGCAGCTATATCCGTATCAGCATAAATGTCGGCTGATAAGTTACAAGAAACTGTGTACAGAAATGCCAAAGATAGATGTGTTTGAGGTGGTTTAGGCTCAGTGTCTCCGTAGAGTCGTTTGCCCACCAGAGAGCACACAATGTACTGCTCGTTACATATCTTGGTTATGATGCTTTATAAAAAACAATATAAGAGATCATTATCAACATTTGATGGGTAAATATAAAATAATATCTGCTAATAATAATATCAGATTTGATAGATCACTATTGGCTTCAACAATCCAGTATTAGTCAGGCTGTAGTGTTGACTTTCAAATTCCTCTTTCATTTTTCCCAACTCCCACTGTGACAGATTTTTTTGTGCATAAATAAACTGACAATCAGCAGCTGCAGACGCCTCAAACTGCAACTGGAAAGATTCCACGAGGCTTTCATAACAAGTTCAATCATTGTTGTCAATCTGTGAAAGAGCGTCGCCAAACAGAGATGTATGAATCTGTGTCTGATTTAGAAAGCTTGTTCCTTTAAGAAGAGAGAGCCTGGCCAATGATAGCCCATCGAGCAAATCATTCAATCGGCTATTGGCAAAACATCCCAGAATAGAGCATGATTTTTTTTGTCCTCAAAATCTGGAAACTGTCTTTCTCAGATGCAGATTACCAGCTCTGGTCCAAAACATCTGACTTCTGATAGGATGCAGACCCGGTCGACCTTGAAATCAATTTCATCAGTGCTGCTGCCAAATTTTCCAGATTTATTTTTCCTTTTTTGGAAACTATACTGGGTGTCTGCATAATTAACATCCATGTGCTTTGATTTGTAGACGCTTTTCCTCTTCAGCAGTGCAGTGTCTCTTGTTTGGCACACAGAGTATTGTAGGTTTGCCAAGACTGGTCACATTATACGTTTTAACACTGCAGATTTTGTAACTGACGCACCCACGATGCAGTCGCTGACCACTTTTATAAAGCTAACATATGTTGCTAACCACATTGATGTCCATGTTCTTTCCTTTGGAAACACAACTTAGTTACACTTCAGTTTTTCTTGATGACAGAGGAACGGGTGAGATGTCTTTCACAAAAGCAAAACCCTCATTCTGTCACAGAGGGACAACAGAAACAGTGCCAAACACAAACGCTCTCACAACGGATTTCTGACATACTATAAATATATAGACGCCTGGCTCGAATGCTGAATGAAGACTACTGACCTCATTTCTCCTCTGTGGTTGGACTGAGGTTTGAAGCTTCAAACCAAACAAATAGATAAGATAAGCATCCAGTTTTTTTTCAGGATAGAAAACTCCAGAAACTGCAGTTTGCAACAGTCCATCATATTGCAATGATAGAAGCCAACCATTGACAAAGTCTCCTACGTCATAATCTACACGCAAATCTGTCCAACAGCGTGCTGGTCCTCATGGACACATCTGCTGATAACAGCTCTGATAGCAGCACAGTTTTACCTGTTGGGTCTCCTGCCAGCTCTGGACGCAGCCACACTCGGCCGGCCACAGGTCACAGCTCCCCCCCTTGGCTCTTACTGCCGCCAAGCGGCCGGGGCTCCTGGAGGACATGCTGTCCATATGCCAGGCCGTCATCTGGCCCCCCCTTCGGGGCAGGGTGGCACCGCCAGGGACGGATCTGTAATGGTTCCGCTGGTGGTGGTGGTGATTGTCGGGGTGCTGCTGATGCCAGCTGAAGGAATATGGCACCTCCACACAGTCCCCCCTTCCATCCAAGTCTGGTAAGCAACTCTGCTGCTTGCTCAGGTAAGCAGTCATGCTGCCGTCACGCAACGCTAACCTTTCCTCACTTCAACACCTTGTCTTTCTGTTCCTCTTCTGTAGGTTTACTGGTACAGTCATCAAACACAAGACGCGCTCCTGCTTGATGCATGAGCCGCTCGCTCTGGCAAAATGAAAGATGAATGAACCGACTGGCTGCTGGAGCTGTACGGGCTACATAGGGTGTGTGTGTGTGTGTGAGACTCTGTGTGTGTGTGTCAGAGCTTCTGGAGTGGAAGAACGATAAATGGGAGGGAAAGAGAAAGGGGAGGGAGGAAGAGGGAAGACAGAGAGAGAGAGAGAGATACACGATGCAAGTGAAATGGAGTGGAGGGAGGGAGAAATGGGGTGAGAGAGGGAGACGAGTAAGAGAGAATGTTAGAAAGGAGAGAAGCAGATAAGAAGAGCAGGAGAGAGAGAGAGAGAGAGAGAGAGAGAGAGAGAGAGAGAGAGAGAGAGAGAGAGAGAGAGAGAGAGAGAGAGAGAGAGAGAGAGAGAGAGTTGCCAGTGCATTGGCTGCCAGCCCTCTGTCAATAAATGACTCAACTGGCAGTGCTGCTCGACAGCATCCGCACCTCCAGGCAGAAACAATTGATGGTCGCTGCTGCTGGGAATTGGAGGCAACGGGATTTTGAATTACAAATCCCCGGGCTGCTACTGTGGGAGTGGCTGCGTCTGAAGGGTCTAAGACAAGACGGTAAAGAAGACCTGCCCAGACCCAAATAGCAGACGGACGAACAGATATGTGTCTTGGTAATTGGTGGTGGAGACCCAAAAAGGAGCTTAAAGCATGACGAATGTTGGACTTACTGTCATCAGGTGGACCAGCCCAGCCGCACAGCAGTTTGTGAAATAGTCACAAAATGTAATGTATTGATTCGTGTGTACATAGACACGTGATTTTCGTGATGGTGCAGCACAAAATCAATTCGGAAGTAATCCACTTAATTGTGAATCGGGAAGTATAAAGAGCAGCGAACGCCGTGTAGGGAGGAGGTCGGGGTTGATGGGTGGGTCAAAAAAACACAGGACTGTCACCAGGAGACCGCTTTTTTTGTAGGAAAACACACAAAATATACGTTGTTGGAAGTTGCGCTGAGCGTGAAGAAAAAAAGGGAAATGTGTGTCGATGTAGATGAATCAAACAGATTGAATTTTGTGACTATTTCAGGAACTGCCGTGAGACTGTGTTTGGTGGACACAAACACAAATTAATGCTAATGTTACTGGATATGGATAACTACAGTACACATTAACAAGAAAAAAAAAACAATAACAAAAATCAGCTACAGACTTGGGAGGGACCACAAAACTTGTCGGCCCTACGCCTTCTTTCTGGAGTCTTAGGGAGATTTTGTTCTTCATTCCTCATCAAATACAATATCTCCTTCCTTTCCGAGATGTGTTTCTCCAAGGATTCAGAAACACAGAAAACCAAACAGGAAAAGGGTAAAAAAAGTGCAACCAATCCCACAAGCCACCGATCCTCACACATTGATCCAAACCTTTCGAGACCTCAATCTCACAGCTGAAGGGTTAGCATGCGTTGTTAGGCATTAAACTTACTGGGAGCATGCTAATTCAATCTGCATTTTCTTGACTACCACCTTCGCCCCTTCGCTTCTTCAGTCAGATAGAATCAGGGTCATGTAGGGCTTTTAGCTACAAGCAACTGATGCTGAAACATTCAGCTTTAGCGTCGACATTACCGTACGCCTCAGGGTGTCTGAAACACACGGATGTACATAGTCCTACTATGTATATTCTGAATTCTCATGTGGATATAATCTCACGCTTGTGATATAAAAAGGAGCTTTTGCTATGGAAAGATCCCCAGTTTTTCTACACCACCAGTACTGCCATCACTCGGTCTGTTATGTGATGTTTTAGTATGTGTGTGTGTGGGCGTTATCATTATCCATTCTATCTACCAGAGGCAACAGCCACAAAACAGTCCAGTGATGGAGAATAATACCTCATCAGAGCTAACTGAGGCAGCGAACCCTCGTAGGAGAGAGAGCAGCAGTGGGCTGCCTGAGTGTGTGTTTGGGGGGGAAGATGAAGAGCGTGTGAGTGGGCAGCAGGGGGCATGGTTGGATGGATGGTTGGTCAGTTAGAAAAAAATGCACACATCAACAAACACAAACCTCTCAGCTCAGTTGCCATTTCGGACGTCCGTTTCCCCCCCCAGTCACTCTTCCATGTGCTTTCACGTTTTCCCATGCACGTGCCTAATTTCATTATAAAGGATGTTGTTGCTTTCCTGCATTGCTGCGCTATTAAGTCAAACCCCCCATTTGAAGATAGATGATGGTCTGACCTACTGACAATAATGTATACAACATGAACTTTAGAATTCATATTTACAACATTATTAGACATTAAAGAAACATGCAGGGCCCTATTTAAACGTAAAGTGCATGCCGCAAGCGCATTTAGGGCAACTCCTCTTTGGCTAGTTAAAGGGCGCATAATCTGGCTGCATAGTAAAACGCAAAGGGGTTGTATTAAGTCTCTTAATTAATCATAGCTGTGTTGTTGTGGGCGTAACAGGAATCAAACCAATCAGTGTCGTCTCCCATTCCCTTTAAAAAAACAGGTGCGTCTGCACATTGGCGCGTTGCTATTTAAAAGGTGGATTCAGCTACTTGGAGAAGGGAGCAGGTTTCTGCTGAGGAAACAGATCTGCTCGTGCACAAAGTGAAAGTGTGATGCATGTGGTCGATGGGACGGTAGAGCCTCTGTCACCACCACCAGCGTCCTATCAACAACTCCACTTGGGAGGGGCAATGCCTCTCCAAATGAGCTTTTGTGTGCATAATTAATGTTAAATATGACAAATATGTATTGATAAACTGTATTAGTTTCCGATGCTACCCATGGGGGGGCTCGGACCGAGAGGGTTGAGCGGGAGCCGGGCTTGCAGCTGGGTACGGCCGACAATCTACGACTACACTCGCACACACAGAGGGGGATGATGAGAGGAGATGCTGAGCGTAGACGGAGGCATGTATGTGTGCACCGTCCACACGAGGCGTAAAAACACTCACGGATTCATCGTGACACATTTTATTATAAAAAAAAAAACCTGTGTGGGGGAAGCCTCCGAGTGTGTGACAGAGGAAATGTGCTGCTTATAACATGAGCCACGGGGCGTCTCTGTTGCTGCCGGTGATCTCTCTGATCACGGTGGTCACACCATCTGCAGGATTTCACAGACCGGAGGAAAACAACCAATCAGAGCTGATCTGGAGTGCTGATCTACATTTGCTATTTCCACAACGTGGGCGTGAAAATGACAACTGCGTCGGTCTGAAACTAGCAACGCTGTGCGCCACTGTGCGCCGGGTGTAAGATAGGGCCCGCAATGTTTGGTCTTTAGAGACACGATGGGATCCATAACCTTTAGTGACATTTATCAGGAACATGGACATCCTGAAAGAATCATCATCATCATCAACATCATCACTCTGCACACCTCAGGTAATGTTTCTTCCAACACAGTATGGTTTTCTGGGCTAGCTGGAGGATGTTAGGATATGAGGTTTGGGATTCAGAGCAGGCTTGTATTTGTCCCTTCATGTTGTGGTATGTCTGTATTTATAGAAACTAATTCATAAATATATGAATTTATTCATCTACTAATTAACTTCCATTACAGTCCACAACATACGCACACGTCAGAGGAGAGTCGGGCACTCTTTTAGTGACTCATGCAGAAATCTGTTCTGCCCTGTTTACACTCTAATCCTCCTCTCTGCATGGACTGATGCTATCTGCAGTACACAGGTGTGTTATACTCTCCAACAAACAGTGAATCTTGTAATACTGTCACATTTTAATCCCTGCCTCTCCAGCTAGAGCCCACAACACTGACACTACTGACTAACACATCCCCTCACTAAGACCTTTCCTGCTCTCGTTGATTCGGTAGGTTTTCATCGACGCAGAAGCGTTGCACCCGCCCTCCGATCCACTCCTCCCCCAGGTAAATACTGTCATCTATGTCTGAATTAAAGTGAAAGAAAATAAGACTCAATTTGGTAGTTTTGTGCAGAAATTATCTAAGGAATGTGCAATACATAATGTAGCCCTGCCATGGTTTGAGAATATTCCAGCTGTGTTTCACCTCTCTTCTACGTTGACGAAAAGACTTCCGCAAAGGATAGAGCAGCGTTTCCTCGATCTCAGCTCCTCTAGAAGCCCCTAATCTCGCCTCACTCCTCGTCTCCTCTAGGTGCATTTGAGGGATTGGGAGATCCTCTGTGATGGAGGAGGAGGAGGAGGAGGAACGATATCCGTGTCACGGGAGGAGAGAGGACGGGAGGAAGAATAAGTTAGCGTAATGAAAAGCACCCGTTGTCACTTCTCTCAGACACCATTTGACCCTTGACACAAACTTGGGATGAGCCAATCAAAATCTGACAAGTCATTTAGTGTGGCGGCGCCAGTTGACTGAACAGCTCTCAGCCACGGGCCTTTGTGGTTAAACACAATCTTCGTTCTCTGCATCGAGGAGAATTCCTGAATTGCTTTAATGGACCATTTTTTCCATCCGCTGCCGTTAACATGTGGCCTGTTTTTCATTCATGGAGTTCAAGATTACAGGACATTTACAATAGCATGATTAACCCCACTGGGGGGGATAATCCTTGGACCCTACTACCTGCAAATCATGTTTTTCACAGGACGTTTGCAATCAAAATGCAGAGAGATATGCTTCACTTTATAACTCAATATTCCTAGAGCATGCAGGAATGCCAGAAAAACAATGGATTTATGGAGGTATGATGACCTCTCTACCTGGCGTTGAAATAATATACAAAGAAATACACATCAAGTGTATTTGTGATGTGCATTAATTGTAATTGGAAGTGTACCCTGAATCTGACCTATGAACTGAAGGTGCATTGAAACCTTGTCTATTTTTGGTATTTCGTATTTTAGTATTAGTATTTTTATTTTAGTGAGGTAATATACATTGCATTTTATGCAATACATCCAACTTGCCACATGGGGGCACTTACAGTTCAGCTGCAAACTGTAGGCCTGACTAACTAGCAGCATTTAAGAGTATCCTTGAGGAAATTCTGCAGCTCTCTTCACAAACGAGTCGTACAGTAATGTCTTTCCGAGGAGGGCGGAGGAAAGGAAAAAACTTACAATACACCTGTTTATTCTCAGAGCAGGCATGTTCCACTCAGTCACAGCCTGGTGACTAATGTTCATGTGCAGCTTTAACAAAGATTCAGACAAATCAAATTGTAATTCTGAAAACATTCTGAACAAAACATTTGAGCAAATCCTGACTCAGGTGTGGATGAGCCATCTGGAGAACTGAGAGTTGTCCCAGTGGGTCGGCCAACCACACTGTCACAGCAGAAACACTGATACAAAAAGGCAGAAAACTGTCCTATGTTGTATAATCTCGTACCAGACCGGTCGGCTCCAGGTTTTGAAGGGTGAAGGGGTGGTACTTACATGGGTGGCCATTGATGCACCCATGTCTGCATTAGTCATACTACGTTATATATAATGTATGTGTGACACGTAAGTGCTAAAAAAAGCTAAATAATAATGAATATCTGTCAAATGTTTAATGAATGAAGTCCCTTATGTGGGCAGGGCAAAACTGTGAGATGTAGGTCAAAGTAACATGACTGCCACACACATCAGCTGAGTCATGCTGCATCATCTAAAAACACACACATATATATAGTATATATATAAAAAGTCCCACATGTGTGTATGTATGTGGTCTGTGTGTAAGTAGTACAAATCAGTCATGCAGACAAAAAATGTTTTGCCAGGATAATGTTTTTAATTTACTTAGAAAGTGATGTAACATTGCTGTCGAGTCTTTCTTTTGGCTAGAAATGTATTTAATCGGCGCAAATCTGCTATTAACGTGGGGTTGTTGGAGGGGTCAGGGGAGTTTGCCCATCCAGTCTACATGTATTTTGTGGACTTTGAAAAAGCTTACAACCATTTCCCCCTGGGGAGTCCTGTGGGGGGGTACTGCACTGCCGGAATATGGGGTACCGGGGTTGCTGTCACCAGTCATCCGGTCCAAACATGTTTCCAGTGGCCGTTGGCCTCCGCCAGGGTTGTCCCTTGTCGCAGATCCTGTTTGTGATTTTCATGAACAGGATCTCAAGTCAGACCGTGACCTTCAGCACGCACAGGGGCGGTTTGCAGCCGAGTGTGAAGAGGTCGGGATGAGAGTCAGTACCTCCAAGTCTGAGGCCATGGTGCTCTGCCGGAAACCGGTGGATTACGTCCCCCGGGTGGGGAGTGAGTCTTTGCTCCAAGCGAGGGAATTCAAGTATCTCGGGGTCTTGTTCACCAGTGAGGGGAAAAAGGGAGCAGGAGATGGACAGGTGGTTCGGTGCAGCGTCTGCTGTTATGCAGGCGCTGTACCGGACCGAGCTGAGTACCAGTCCATCTACGTTCCAACCCTCATCTATGGTCATGAGCTTTGGGTAGTGACCGAAAGAATGAGATCACGGATACAAGCGGCCTAAATGAGCTTCCTTTGTAGGGTGGCTGGGCTCAGCCTTAGAGAGAGGGTGAGGAGCTCAGACATCCGGAGGGAGCTCGGAGGGAGCTCGGAGTAGAGACGCTGCTCCTTCACCTCTAAAGGGGCCAGCTGAGGTGGCTCGGGCATCTGATCAGGATCCTCCTGGACGCCTCCCTTTGGAGGTTTTCCGGGCACGTCCAACTGGTAAGAGGCCCCGGGGTAGACCCAGAACACGCTGGAGAGATTTTATATCTCGTCTGGCCTGGGAACGCCTCGGGATCCCCCACTCTTATTTATCTTTGGTACCAATTAATGTGTTTACGATGTATGTTTCTGGTGCCCCTCGACGCTGGTATCCTTTAAGGTATTTACGCTACACAATCTTACAGTAATCTGTCTAATTCCAACATTAAATCTAGTCACTAAAACTGTCTTTTTTCACTTGAAAAGCAGTTGCCCATGCCTCTCCTTCTCTGCTGCTGAAACTCTGATCCATGCCTTCACCACATCTAAACTTAACGACTTTATGGTACATCATCCAAACGTTGTTAAACTCCAGTACATCCAGAACGCTGCTCGTCTGCTCACTGATTTCTGCTCATGTGACCACATCACCTATGTCCTAAAACACATCCACTGGCTTACTTCTACTCTTCCCTCACAAAGCCCTCCACAACCAGGCCCCTCCTACCTCACCCACCTTCTCCACTGCCACACTCCGTCCTGCAGCCTCGCTTCATCTGACACCCTATTCTCCCTCTGCACAACCCGATGTCAGCTGGGATCGGCTCCAGCCCCCCCGCGACCCTGATTAGGATAAGTGGTTACGGATAATGAATGAATTAATGTCAGTGTAAGTGGAGAGTGGTGGAAATAAACACAGTGGAAACCTAAAAAAGCCAATATGTTGATGTGACGGATCACCAGCCAGATACTCCATTAACTGACACAAGGCAAGTCTCACAGGAAATATATTCTATCTAATGAACTCCATCAATTAAAGGAACCTGTTGGATGGAAATCTACATTTGTAATTACACTGTGTATAAGAAATGGAACAGGCTGTTAAATCAGAGGAGCAGTGGACAGTTTGATTATTGTTGCATACGTAGCGGGGTGGTGTCTCAGTGTTTAAACTTACAATGAAGGATCTTGTGGCGGTGTCATTAAGGAGCTATCTTTGTTTAGTATAAATAGCTTTGCCCTAAGAGACCGCACTGCTGCCTTCTGCTCTTTTTATGTGACTTTATTTTGTGCTTTTGTTCGTCTGTTATCTTCCGTTTATCTGGATGCTGCGTTCTCGGCCAGGTTGCCATTGAAGAGGAATCGTAATCTCAGAGGGATTCAAATGCGGTTAAATAAAGATTGAATAGGTAAAACCTGTGTCCTGGAATCATACACTGTTGTATACAAGGCATAATTTGTCCTATTAATTTGCTAAAGCGCTGGAAAGATAGGTGCGATACAAGTCTATAGTCTCTAAGCTTCTGTCTTTCTAACCTGTGATTCGTCCTCGGCGCCACATTGCCTCTTCTTCAGCTTCTCTGTCAGGGACTGTTTCCACTTGCAGACGGTAACTAGCGAGGGCCATTTCACCGGGCTCAAATTGAGATTGAGCCCCATACTCAAGCTCCCCAGGTCCGGGGCCCAGCCTCGCAAGACGTCCATGGACAGTCTTTTCTTGAGGGTCCCCAGGCCCTCGGAGGAGCGCGGAGGGGACAGCAGGTTTGGAACACTTCCTCCGTAGCCCAGGGATGAGTTACTCATCACGCTGTCCCACCGTCGCTTCAGCATAAAGCTCATCTTGAACCTGTTTTTTTGTACGTCCAAATGTACCCTTTACTGACTCCAGAGGTCACCGAGCAGGTCAGACAGCTTCTACAAACAACCAGGCATCCTGTTTGAGTAAAGATATTCCAATGAAGGAAAAAAAGTTTCCCACAACATCTTCAGAACTAAAATAATCCATGGATCAGCTGCACCTCTAGATAGCAGCTTATACTGTTCTCAAAATTAACTTCTCATCCATGAGAATGAGTTTATGTGGATTAGAGGCTCTACACTGGACACATCTGCCCTCTTTACAGCTGTGTGTCGGTGTGACACTGTGCATTCTTTACACAGGAGGACTTTAGAACAATGGATGTAGTGGAGCTGTCGAGGACAGATCGCTCTAGGGGAGTGTGAGCAAGGGGGAAACACTTGCGACACATACTCAATATATCTGATTGGGTGAGAGCTGCAGTGGCTGGGCCACAGACGTGGATCCGATTGGATTAGACAGAGAAGAGTGCTGGGTGCTGGAGCCCACTGATATAAATCACATGGAGGCATAATTAATGCCTGAGGGAAGTCAGCTCTATCAGGAAGCCAAAACTAGATGAGAGACAGATCAATGGAGCACGTCAGGAAAAGAGGTGGAGCAAAAAGCAGCCCCATGCCACAAACAAACATACATCCGCTCAAACACAAACACACCGTAATGAGCAAAAAACACAACAGCATAGTCACTGCAGTGGGAGATAAATCAAATACAGTGCTGATCACTGGCTTGGGGCTAATTGAAAATCCTCTGAATAGAGCAGCTTTAACCTTTTGTCTCACTCTTTTGTGATTGGAGCAATCAGAGAGAAGAGGTTCAGCCTGAAAAGAGAGAGATGAGCATCTACCTGTCTGTCTCCTCCTATTCTTCCTTCTCTCACTTTGTATTCTCTCTCTTTCATTTGCTCATTTGTCAATGACCTCTTCTCTCTCCCTCGCAGCCCACGACCATCTCCCTCCCACACACACTGGCCTCTCTCATGTGTTTTCCTTATTTTCTCCACTGCCTGTCTTCCGGTGGATTTGGCTGCAGGAGGATGTGAGGATGTTAGAACAACTCAGACCTCGGGCCCGGTGCATCCTGGAAGCAGTGACACTCTGCTTCGGTGCTGCACAGCTGCAGGATTAGACTCGCCTGGCGTGACATTGATAACAACTTGCAGGTACAAGTAAAATAAAACAAGGTAGAGGGTATAAGCAGAATGTGAAAACTGTGCTCTGCTCACAGCCGCACATGTCGACAGGCTTAAAAATACAAGACAGAGTCAAACAGAAAAAGCGTATCACACACTGCCATGTTTCTATGTCACTCGGTTCTCCAGATGCTTGACATCAGCCCTCTCAAAAACCCACTCAGCTATCAAGCTACTGGAGTGCACATCCATTATCAAAAGGAGCTGGTTCCTACGCAGCAAATGGCTGCTTTGCCACCGGGACATCATGAGAGTAACAACCACAGGACAGTAAAAGAGCGGCAGAGAGAGAGTTGGAGAGGGAGAGAGGGACATTGGGAACAGAGCAAGTTAAGTATGGAAGTGGAAAAAAGGGGTCTCTAAAATCTCAAATATCAGCAACCAGAGCCCAAAGGTTAGATCTTTATGTGATATATATATATTACTTGTTTTATGCAAATATATGTATATATTTACTATTGGATTTAAACTGTATATATAAAGATTAAAACTAAATTTAGCACCCACGTTGTGAAAATAGCAAATGTACTTGCGCCCATATGTGCGCCCAAGTGGTCTTAAAATGAGGTTTGGTCAGGCGCTTTGTTGGCGTGTTGCTATCTTGAGGCAGCAGAAATTGATTGCACCATTGACCAACAAAAACCTGGTCTAAAGTAAATGACAAAGTATTTTTCTGCTATTTAAAGTGGCAGTAGGCAGAATATATTTTTGGGCAAAAATTCCATAATACCCTTTCAGCATATTGTAATTCAAGTGTTCTGAGAGATTTCTGCTCCTCATCATCATGGCTCTGTTCTCAGGCTTTAAAATATCTAGTCTGTGACGGGAGACTTTGACCAATCACAGGTCATTTCAGAGAGAGAGAGAGAGAGAGCGTTCCTATTGGCTGTGCTCCGGCTGGTGGGCGGTGCTTGGTATTTCCTCAACTTGATCTCAACATGGCTGCTGGGTCACAAACTTTCTCATGTTACAGCTAAACAGTACACTACAAGATGTTTCTGAAAACATCTGAGTAGAGAAATAGGCATTACAGTAACAGAATATTGATTCATATTTGATCAGCGCTGCCTAGTTTGACTGTTTGGTCGGAGTTCTTGAGTGACTGACAGCCGGCTCTCATAGACGACAGCTGGACGGCAGACTTCAGATCAGCTCTGACTGCTTGTTTTCCTCCAGTCTGTGAAATCTTGCAGATGCCGTTAGGAGCACCGGAGGACGCAGAGGAACATGATTTTTTTTTGTCTCATGCACTACTGTCAGGATATAGTGACCGTTTTATAAAAATAACTTTTTTTTAAATCATATTTGCTCAATTTTCTACCCACTGCAGCTTTAAAAAAAATATATATAATTTGGTACTTAGCTGTCCATCACCTATTTGACAATGTCTTAATACAGTCTGATTGGTTGATACTAAGAGAATAAGAAAGTAGAAGCTTTCTTTTAGGTTTCTGTAAACCCAGTTTGAAACGACAGAGGCAACAATCACTTTTCAGTTGGGCACAGTGCTCACAATGACTAATGAGGGTGGCTCATGATGGTAATGAGTGGGTGAGTGTGTCTGAAGAAGCTCTTGGAAACAGGTGTCAGTCAGGTGATCACTATTTAAATATGCACCACAGCGTTCACACTGAGACATAGCTGCTTCAAATCAAACTCACAATGCCACACAACAGTTAAACCAAGGTTACAAGCGTTCCAGTTTATGTTCATAGATTCGATTTTGTGCGCGCTGTACGGGCGATCTCAGCAGTTTGTTTACACAAAGAGCCTTTCTCAGCAGATTACCAACACCGCCTGCTCAAAGAACAAGCATACTGTAGTGTTTGGATACAGCAGCTCTCCTCTCTCCCCACTCAGCTAATGATGCAGCATATGCTGCCTTCAAGTAGTGCTCATCATACATTAAGACTTTTTTTGTATTGGCTTGTGAGACCTTCAAGGACTTCCTGCAGTGAAAAAAAACAAAAACTGAAGTAATAATCTCTGCAAATCCAGTACTATACAAAACGCTCCCCCTGCTGTATGTATGTACTACTTTTGTTGGCTTGTTTATGTGGGCTCAGTTTGTAATTATGATATCTCCGACAGCAGACAGCCATTCAACAGCTGTGGGGGTTGCTGTGATCCTGGCTTAGTCCTTTGAAATAAAGCAGAGTTTGTTGTGGACAGCTGTAGAGACAGATTAATTTGGGGTGTTTGGAGGGCAAGCTACTATTTGAAGTGGAGAGCCAGGTATAGCTCTCAGTGGCTCACGCTCACCCTGCGACAAAATGACAGAGAGGAAGAGAAAGAGTGCTCGTACAGTATGAAAAGATACAAGGATATATATTATACAGCAAGTGACGGTTTCACTGCAGAGATTTGATTCGCCTTTATGACAGTTGATAATATAGAGGGAGAGAGGAAACAAGGGTAGAGAGAGAAGCCCGTCATTTGGAGCTACAGACATGGAATGATCAGTTGGCGAGTCTTTGGTTATTCATCCTTCACCTCGTCTCAACTTGTGACCCAGAAACAGCTTTAAATCCAGATGTGATATCATTTCAAACATCATACTGAACAGCATGACCTCATCGTGTCAAGCAAAAAAAACCATCCTTTGCTTCATGTCAGCCGGTGACTCATTCCCTACCTCACTTGCACTACGGCTTAGCTCATCTCACTGACCATAATACAACCTGATATCTGCGGTCCAATTTTAGATATACTCGCTCTTCAATTCTCTTTTTTTCTGCCTTTTTGTTACAAAAATACTGGTACTACATAATACATGTGCACTGAATTGCTGAGAAACAACTGAGCCTCTCTGGGAGACGGCAGGCTGACATCATGTATAGAGATATATATACAGTATAAGGATAAAATCAAGCCTGCATGGACATCTTGCTACACGGTAACTCTACTTATGACCCCGTCTTTTAGGCTTCCCTACAATAAAAGTTATGTTCAAATTATTTCAAAACTTTAAAATGAATAACTTTCTGTGGGTGCCCTTAATGTCGAAATACAGATCTTTAAAAGAGGAAATTAAACAGCCTCTTTTTCTGTAGAGGAGTTGAATCACGGGTAAATTTAGATGCAGCGTGGATAGTGCAGACGCAGTAATTGAAAAGAGTTTCTTTTCCAATTTGATTTCAAAGAACCGTTGCACGGAACTTGTTCTGCTACAGGTGAGGTGTCTGTTTCGATCACAACAACAGAATAATAAGTTGTGTGGGGGGGGATAATTTGTCCTAGAAGAAAGGAAGAGAAAGGAAATAATATTGATACAGCCCAGAGGACCAAGCGAGCAGCAATTCTGAAAATAAGCTTCTTCTGTTTCATTCAATAGTTTGAACGTGATATTCAATAGCAGGGCTTTAGATCTATATTGTTTTATGACTGAGGGTCCTTCTCCGAGGTATCGAACAATCACATTGCTGTCTTCTTCTAAGGGAGGTTCCTGAACAGACAAAAGAAAATCAATTACGTTACTTTAAAACGAAGACGAGACAAAGTGAATCGTTCTGTGCTACTGTACGCATTCAGCTCAGAACAGATATCTAAAGTGAGCCTGCCGATAAACACAGAAACCTCACAGCTCCAATTAGTTGCTTCCCAGCTGTGCTGTGTCTATTTTCACGAGCCTCTCTCAGTGCTCTAAGCATCACTACACGCACACACAGTACATGTACACACTCACGTGCACAAACCTCCCACGGCTCCATCACCTTATACCACCACAGTCCAACCAGCAGGTCGTTTACTGAAGGGCCGTCATGCAGACGGGTATGAGTGCTGCACACCCTGAATACTCCGATCTCTATCGTTCTCACATGAATATAAACATAATGCATACATTAAAAACAGCAAGTATTATTTTTACTTCATAAAAATGAATATTACTGTATTGATACCATCATGTGAAGATGTTCTGAACTGCTGTACAGCAAGTTACGTCACAAAGTTGGAGACGTTAAATGGACTCTAGAAGGGAGTCATTATCCCTCTTGTGCATCTACTCTACTCTACTCTACGGGTATACATAGAGCATATTTCTGCTAATCATCTGTTGTTTGAAAATGTGCAAATGCATCATTTTAAAGCATTGTGTCCCCTCCCCCCCTTTAGCCTGGGCCTTTAGGTAAAATAAAAGCACTCTGCTTCTGTCAGCCTCCACTTCATCCCTTCCATATGCACCCCCCTCACACACACACACACACACACACATACACACAGAGACACAAACACAAACATTGGTTGCTAAGCAGCACGCTGCTTTTTGTTCTCGTGAATGTGGCCTTGGCACACACCCGCTCTGCAGGGGTCACAGATTACATACGTAGCCAGAGTATAATCAGGAGGATTAAGGCTGCAATTAATGGAGAGCACAGTGGAAATCCACAGTGGAAGTTGCGGTGAGATTACACTTGTGACGGCAAAAAGCAGGGTGAGCGCGTCAAAGAGGGACAAAAGACAAAAGGAAGGAACCCGATGCCCCCCCCCTTCCCCAGATGATGTAAAGGACAAAAAAATGGGCTCGTGGCAAGAGCTGTATTTCTCTTTTAGCTGAACAACAGCAGCTGGGAGAACTGGGTTTTCGGGGAGTGAATGAGAAACTTTTCTCCCCGAATTACTCAAACACAACTACTCTCGAGGTGCCTTTGAGCAAGAACAGAGACACTCAACGAGAGTTTATACCAGAGCTCCTTCAGCCGTAGACTGAGAGCACCGAGGTGCACCACAGAACGCCACAGGAGGTCTATCCCACCATCAGACTATATAAGCAGGAAGGACAACTGAATACACCGCACACTGAGAACAAAAATAATATCAATATCATGTGCAATACTACTTTTTCTATTCTACTGCAATATCACTGTTCATTGTGTGCAATATTAATATTAATGTCCATCATGTGCATTGTTTTATAGCTTACTTTTTAATCTTTTTATATTTATCTTATCTTATTTACTCATTTTACTAAATGTATCTTACTTTATTGTTATTGTATTAGAAACTGGTGCTAGAAATAGTACTTTTTATTTATACACTTGAACTTTGAGCAATCTCTGGCACAAGAATTTCCTTCGGGATTGATAAAGTTCCATCTTATCTTATCTTATCTTATCTTATATTACTATGCCGTAGCTGTGCCGGTCAGCTATCACAGGCTGACAACAGAAGAATGAAACCAGGGAGCCTCCAGCGATCAACAGAAGATGACTGCACTTGCAAGTTGAGCAGCTCTATTATGTAAATACATACATATAGGATATGTAGTAGTACATGGAGTTTACATTTCACTACACTGAGATGTAAACAATCACCCTATATATTGTTTAACCTGGTGTCCCCATCCTCTCTGATATCCTCTCCGATATCCTCTCCCATACTCCCACACTCCCTTACCAACGAATCACATTTAGCTTCTCCTTCCATACCTAACCAAGTTGGGTCCAACAAACACACGGCTTTCATCCAGGAGACCGCTGTTCGTGTCCCGTGCGTTCCCGTGCATCAAGTTTCACTTTCCTGTGACAATCAGCTGTTCGTCAACCATGTAGTTCTTTCCTAAACGTACCTACCAACAATAGACTAATCCTAAAGTGATGCCAAAGAGCGTGACAAAGTGGCGGTATGTGATGGTTGGTAAAATCCACTAATACAGTTATTTCCCTTTCTCTATGGGCCCTGCGGATGTGGACGATCGACGGAAGATTGCCGGAAGATCTGGGTAATACTCGGCAGTCGAACCATATTGGCCTCATGCACTACTAAGCAACTTTCATAAGAATGAACAGGGCTCTGCCACCAACGCTGTTTTCTTAATACATCCGTGATGGAAGGGCTGCAACGGTTCATGCCAAACCTTCACAGTACGGGGTCTCGGTCCGATGCATGTAGCCGCACGTAGAATACATGGTAGCCTATGTAGATTGATGCATGTAATGCAGAACCAAAGTTCACAAGTTCCATTTGCAAACTTGTAGCTGCACGGCGTCGGCAACATGCGCTGAGGTTAGCACAACAAGTGGTTTGGCTTGCGAGTCAGTCCCACTAGTTCAAGCACAAATGAAATGTCAAGAGCTGGAAGACCTGCCTGCAGGTTCCCGGTCAGCTACAGCAGCAACGGAGAGAGAGTTGTATATAAACCAAGCCCCCAAGGAAGTGCGCCGGGCTTTAATGCAAATGTTAGTAGTGGCCAAACGGTGGTACTACAACTTCCGTGTCCGTCACGTGATGCCGTTGGGTCCAAAAAGGCTTTTTCTCATAGACTTACATTGGGAAAGAGACTATCAATCAGCGGAACACAACAGACAACTGAGTCCCCAGTTCACCGTCCGGGAGCGTTAACTTAGCAGCTACGATGCTGCGTGTAGTGTCGCGGACATGCAGACACTTTCCCAGTAAAAGTCTCCACCGCACATTTAGTTTAGTTTAGCAGGTTGTCAGCTGTGTGTCTGCCCGGCATAACTTTAGCGAGTGTCCGACAAACTGTGCGTGTATTTGTGCTACGGTAGCAGCTCTAGCATTGCCGGTGGCTTCGTGCTCGCTGCCGCCACACACATAGTCTGTCAGCGTGGCGAAACTTTAAGGAGTTTCCAACAGACCGTGTGTGTGTGTGGGCGGTGAGTGTGAAGTTGTTGGTGGCGTTCGGCCCTGCCCCTAGCAGGGCAAAAGTCTGATTAAGTGTATTCATTTTACATTCTTATTCAGTATTTGTAGCCCGCCGGGCGATGAGTGTAAACAGCATCATCATCAGGCGATCAAGGAAAGCTCACAGTACTGTACAGTAAGTATAGTAAATGTGCAGTCAGGTTGATCAGATGACTCCAGCAGGAGAACCTGCTGGTGAGAGCAGAGTCTACATGCGGTGTCAAAACTTGGCTGTGCTGAAGGCAGATGACTTGAAAGGTGTCGATGAAGAAAACCGGTGCTCGGGGACCAATGACTGAGAGAGGTGAATCTGCTGTTGCTTAATGAGTTGAGTGAGTTCCCCTGTTCTGTGCGTAGGTAGAGTCAAATTACAAGATTTGGCTTCCCAGGAAGCCAAGTCTGTGTCCCTCATTGCTCATTCTTCCTCTCAAATGAGGCAGAAAGGACACAATTGAGTAAAATCAACTCATTTACCTCCAAAGTCAACTCACTAACACAGACGTCAACAACACTATTAATCAACAGGTGAAGTGAAGTAGCGGTACCTGATGCAGCAGTACGTCTTGACTATAAAAAGAAGCACTTATATCAAAGGATGTCTTAGTGTCTGTCACACAGATCTGCCATGAAATTGCATTCTGTACTTGTTTTGTCAAACCCAAAATAAATCAGTAAAGCATGAACAGCGGTGAACCTACCTTGTCTTTCAGCATTTTAGCTTTCCGGCTGTTCTGCACAAGTCGTCTCCCTAGCTTCTTGGCATACCAAATAGAGGCAAACATAGCGACAGGTGAAATAATAATGTTCTTTGGTCTGCAGTGACAGCCCGAACGGCTCTAGCTGCTGCCCATCTGGACTGCGTGCTTCTTATCAGCGGACTGTAGCACACAGGCGAGAGCAAAAAAAAGAGAGGGAGGGTGAAAAGACGGGATGATGCTGAGGGAGGGGGAGCGTCTAAGCAGCAAAGTCAGGTCTCCGTCAGCTACGAAAGCAAAGGGCAGGGAGGGAGAGCGAGAGAGAGGAAGGGAGAGAGAGCTTAAGAGAGAGAAGGGGAGGAGGGACCACCGCTTTCCACGTGGAAACTACATCTTCAGCACCAATCGAAACCTGCTAAGAGGTTGTCGGCAGCTCCCAGTTTCCAGAAGCGGGGGTGGAAAGGGAGTGGGTAATGCCCTGCTCTCACTATACCTACGCCTGCAGCCACTCATCATCCTAAAGCCAGCAATAAACAGCAAAGAAGAAACTAACTGAAACATCACATCTTTACCACAAACAATGACATGTTTCACTGATGGTAATGTATTTTTTAAAGTTATAATCCATAAGTTAGTTTCAACTTTATGGTCATTGCAGTACAGTACAGTAACACGCTCACTGGCCACTTCATTAGGTACGCCTGTTCAACTGCTTGCTAACACAAATATCTAATCTATCTAACCAATCACGTGGCAGCAAAGCAATGCATGTAGGCATGGAGTTATGGTCGAGACGATCTGCTGAAGTTCAAACCAAGCATCAGAATGGGGGAAGAAAAGTGATGTGACTTTGAACATGGCATGGTTGTTGTTGGTGCCAGACGGGCTGTTTTGAGTATTTCAGAAACTGCTGATCAACTGGGATTTTCACACACAACTCCAATCTCTAGGGGTTTATAGGGAATGGACTAAAAAAGAGAAAATATCCAGTTGATGGCAGGGGCTCAGAGGAGAATGGCCAAACTTGTTCGAGCAGATAGAAAGGCAACAGCAACCATTCGTTACAACCAACGTATGCAGAAGAGCATCTCCACACAACACACAGAACCTTGAAGCCGGCGGGCTGCAGCAGCAGAAGACCTCATCGGGTGCTACTCTTGTCAGCTCAGAACAGGAAACTGAAGCTACAATTTGCACGAGCTCTCCAAACTTGGACAATAAAAGATTGGAACAAACGTTGCCTGGGCTGATGAGTCTTGATTTGGTGACTCATTGGACCAGGCAGGTCTGGTGGTGCTGTAATGGTGTGGGGGATATTTTCTTGGCACAATTAATGGGCCTCTTAGTACAAACTGAGAATTGACCATGTCCGTCCCTTCATGACCACAGCGTACCCATCTTTTAATCTATTTTAATTATATTCTATTTGGCCTCGTCTCATTACTGAAGAACAGACTGCTGCTGTGCAATCAGCGTGTTCATGTTCTTTCGTTCACTGTGACAGAGAGTTGTGATCGTGACGAGCAGAAGTTTTACAGTGGAGATGACTTTACTTCATGAAAGGGAGAAGATAACTGAGCCTTCTTCAACTTCCTCAACATTGTCTATCAGAATCGTGTAGGAAAAAAACGAGCATCCACAGTTCTTGTGTTCCCCGACTGGAATCTCCGTCACCGCTGTAGCCCCAACCTGTTTGTATAACAGCGTAGCTACAGAGTCCACGCACACAGCCACTGATGCTTTGCATAAAACTATAAACCAAGCTTAAGGCTTTGGGTGTAGGTAATATGATTAAAGATGGAAATAGACCCAGTCTTTTAGTAGTACAATACAACAGGCCTGGAGAGAGGGTATCAGTTCACTGACACTTGCAAATATCAGGAGTTAAAGATGTGTTTCATTAATATGCCAGGCGTTGGCATCACACCTCATAATGAGCCACATTAACACTCCTGTCCTATGTATCATCCTGCTCTTTCTCTCTCTCCCATCTATCAACTCTGAACCCAGCAGACGTTCTGCATTTTACTTCTGGGCTTCAATTCAAACCTCTCTAATCAATTGGTCGACTGGCTTCGCATTCAAATAATTCTGCGACGGAACCAGGAGGAAGACCAGAAAGAGTCCTCCGGCACCGGAGCATGTGAGTTGTTGACAGCGTATTCTGGACCAACCTCCTATAATAACACGGCTGCCCTTTTATCACTAAAGAGAGGGAGCGCTGCAGGCTAATTGCCAGGAAAGATGACACCACACAGCTGGACAATGATAAACTACAGGGTGGGGAGGATGACGTGGCAGTGTTTTTTTCTTCTCTTCCAAAGAGCCTCAGCCTGGCTCATCCTGTCCTGGTGTGTCCTATAACAGAGCTCTAATCACTGCAGATGGTTGTGATCGATAACAACTTACAGTATACACATCTTCTGCATATCTTTTAATCCTCCGTCTGAATCTCACAGAGCGATTGAACCTTTGATCTGGATATTTATAGACAATGGACAATCAGATGGTTGGTATTTGTCTCAACCTCTCTCCACAAATAAGGGTGGGGTTTACTAGATAGCTCCCAGGACAATAATGTGACAATTATGATGTAATTCTCAGTTGTTTGTTGTGAGGAAAATCACACATTTTGTTACTGAAAGAACAACTAGTATCAGATCTGCAATTATACCTCTTGTCTTCACCATCTTCCAGACTTTTCTCAACATTTTATAAAAAAAAAAGACCATGGCATTCAGGGAACACCTGGTGGTAAAGAAAATACATATTTTTTGTCTTGCAAATGATCTTTTGATGAATGGTAATTTCAGACTTCAGTGCATATGTTGGCTGATCTAAGGGCAGCTTTTCAATCAGGAGATTGAGCTAATTATTAATGTAAAATGGGGGGCTGATATCAGAACCTGCTGTGGAAAGGTTGTTATATTTGACATTTACCTGGCAAAGCCGGAGTTTTTGGGCAGCATTGGTGAATAACAATTAACCAAAGCTAGCTGGTCTATCTGCTTGACTCTCTGACATCAAGGAGTGGCGGACACAAACCTAAATCTCTGCCTAAACTAAACTCTCTTAGCATTTGTTCAGAATGTATGTCCAGTTCTAACTCACACTAACTCTACTGGATTCTATGGGTAATACTCTCCTCCAATCACGAGCACGCATTTGCCCACTGAATTTTGCATAAGTGTAGCTGGCCAATCAGGACGTGCCTGCCCAAAGACGTGCAGTCCCCACAGTATATAAGGCAGCGTCCATCGCTGTCAGACATCCTTTTCTCTTCAGCAAACAACGTTTTGCCAACTGACTGCTCATCTACACGGATAGAGTTGCCGCTTCAAGAACCTCTCATCACCGGCGTGGATCTTCACGACACCTGTTGCCGGTGCCTCGGTGGTGGACCACGCAGAAGACAGTGCTCTGCATCCTCCAGCCTGCCTGGCCTGCCGGTCGATTCCCAAGATTCAACGGCAGCAGTGGTGGCATCGCTTCCGATCGCTTCCGTCGCTGCGACGTGATGCCCCACTGCAACGATAGTGACCCAGAGTCTCCTGCTCGGAGTGGAACGACAGTGCAGAAATGACTATGGGGTGGAACGTCTCGGAGATGAGGGCCACGTTCCCGGGCACACTCACGACATGGCACAATTTTCCCGCCCCCTCCCTTGTTCCTGTTGATGCTGTTAATAAAGTCGATGTTTGAAAATGTAAAAAAATGTCTCTCCTCTCCCCAATTCCTCGGCTTGCCATAGCGCCTTGTTGAGCTCGGCCAGAACCGAGTGGGACGCTTCACGGTTGCCCAGTGTTAATGCACTTGAAGCACATACCGACCATCCCACCCAATCTCCGGTAAAGGAGGCAGCGGGCCGGCACGATCACGCCCGGCACGATCACGATGACATAAGCGGACAGAGCCGGCGGCATTAGGCTGTGTCCATTCATGAGTGTTATAACTGACGTGAGGCTGTCAGGAAACACACCTCCCCCAGTGGAGCGAGTTTGAATAACGTTACAGACGAGCTGTCTAATATGAGGCGTTCAAGGACCTCAAAGCCAGATCAGTGTGTTTCACTGGCTATATTAATATTATAGTAGTATTTTATAATATATATTTAATATTAAAAATAGGCATATGTTTTTTAATAATTATCTTTCATCTGAATTCAACCTTATAGAGATATTATAATACATGTGTCTACAAATACATAATTGTTGTGAGACAAATGACTGAATGTCTGTGTAGCAGTAAAGGGAACAAATAACATGCTGGGATCACAGAATATGAAAAAGAGCTTGTATTGTGTATTCCTTTATATTCAGTCTGGTGTTTTATGTTTATTCGTATGTGTCGGCGACTGAGACCTTGGCGTGTAAAGGTTGGTTAGTCCAGGGTGGCTGGATCCCCTCTAACCGTGGAGGATTGTGATAGCCTGTCAGGCCGGTGCTGGAGGAGGCTTTGGCCATCTGGAACGAAGGGTCCCGGTGTCCCCAGGGTCGCACAAGTTATGCTCGTGTGTGGGAGGAAAACACAACTTTCTGGTGTGTAACGTGTGCAGATGAGTTTGTGTGTGTGAGAGAAAGGTCTGCGTGGTGGGGAGGAGAACTCAGCGGGGATGAGGCTGATCTCGTCAAGCCACCCTTGGCCTCGTGAAGGAGGTCAGCCGCCTGCATTTGCATTGTCTTATTCTCCGAAAACACTTGCCAGAGGTCGATATTTGGGATCATACTTTATGGCATTCATTATAGTATTTATGTTTAGTGGAAAAGGATAACTGAGATGTGATATTTTATATAATATCTGGATTTTAGATATCTATGCATATCTATGCATTGAAGGAACATTATGTTACATTTAGGGGGATCTATCGGCAGAAATGGAATATAAGTATGTTTTCTTTAGCGTATAATCACCTGAAAATAAGAATCATTGTGTTTTTGTTACCTCAGAATGAGCAGTTTATATCTACATAGGGGTGGCAGTCGCTCGGTCCATAAGGACTTGCCCACTGCTCCTAATATAAACATAGGATGAGTTAAATGCAGTATCTCAATTTCACTGTGTGCTGTGCTGTAAAATAAAATTGGATTTACATTTTACATAGGGAGCGGGTCCTATCTTCATGGAGCTGACCACTGTATTTTTAGAGTAGCCCAGAACGGACTGTGTTAACTTTGTTGCTTGAGCCATTACTTCGCTCTGCCGCTGGGAGACAAGACACCGGAAACCTCTGTTGGTCTTGAGGAGCTGCAGCATTTATTTCTGCACAAACTGCAACGTTCACTGTTCTAAACTAAATAAATTAACTCTGTCTTCTGCTCCACTAGCGCACAACATCACACACATTCACCTCTGCTCTCTCTCTCTCTCTTGCTTCACAACTCACCTTCCACACACAGACTCTAAACACTCGCTCTGCTATTCTCCAAATGACCTGTAGGCAATGACATGTAATGTAATGACCATTCACCATTCCATTTAGTCCATTTACCATTCAAAATATGAGTTATGTATCTGCCTTCAACTTGCTTCTCCCTCTCTGTTCCATGACCTGTTTCTAGAGGCACGATAACGGAGAAGCACCACGCCTAATATTTTTATTGAAAAACATTTCCCTTATGAATTGGGAGAGAAAAGCATGTGAGGTCATGGTTCTAAGCGATATTGTGGGTCTTATTTAATCCAAAATCCTGCAGCCTGAACAAAGAGCAGTATAAATGTGAATTGAATCACAGCGAGGAAGATTACAAAGTGTACTGGAAGAGACAGCAGAAGGTTGTGAACAGAGGACACAGACGAACAGCTGATTGTAAAGTGAAAGTGGAGGATGACGTATGACCTGTAGCTTCTACTATAGTCTTACGCCATATTCTCGTTTTAGCAACAACCTTCTCTTTTTAACGTGATTTGTCAAAAAAGAGACCGTAACTTTGGTCTCCAGGGCCGGAGTCTCTGCTGTACTCTGCTCCTCTGCTCGCCTGCTTGCCTTCACTCACACACCACGCTCGTTCTCGCTCGCTCTTTCACTCTACTCTCACATGCATGCTGCTCACTCCACACTGCAGAAGAGTTAGTTTAGCTCTGAGAATATCTAGTAAATGTACAGGGCACGTTTGTGCAGAAATAACTGCTGCAGCTCCCCCAGACCAACAGAGGTTTCCCGTGTCTTGTGAAGTGACGGGGCTCCGCAGAGAGAAACGTTATCGTCTCCGACCAAAACTCCGGTGTCTCCCCCGTTCCCTCCGGCCGCGGTCGGGAGGCTGAAGCAGGAAAAGCCAACACTAGGATCAGCATTGATTCATGGAGAGACCTTCGTCTGGTCAGCTAACATTACTGCCAAGCAGCTGAAATATAGAGTGATATTGTGCTTTTAGCTGACGTGTGTCGCCTCACTGTTTTGACCGATGCTCGTTCATGTCTATGTAGAGCGAGCACAAGCGCGAGCAACAGGACGCTGACTTTCGTTGACTTAACGGCCACAGGTGTCGCTGTTAACAAGACATTTCTGATCTTACAAATAGTCCCTTTAAAATCTAAACATCTGGAACAGTTCTCGAACAAAATGTGGCTTTGTTTGCTTTGACTCCATTAACATTACGTATGCAGGCTTTATAGTGATTTAAACACATCGTATTCAGCTTAGTTTAAAAAAGCAAAAGCATGTTGGATGCACAGGCTGATAATTTACCATTAAGTGCTTTTTTGCTGTGCAAAGATGGCCAATTTAGGATTCAGCAGAGGCAAGCACTACTCAAATCTAATGACCAGCCTCGTGACGCTTTAACAAAAATGTATTCCTGTAATTTGCATAAGATGCTTTAACCAGTGAAAACACCGGCTGAATATTGACAGTTCAACATTAAAATTAGAGAGACCATATATTTTAGCTGCTGTATAGTCAAAACCAGGCGCTGTTATCAGTCTGTTCTTTGGGGAGAATGAATACATCAATGCAACATTTTAGACCATTAAATATTCATTGCGGTCACTGGCAATTATTTTGATGCCATACCTCACTGTCAGATGAGTACAAATGCATCTGCTAAAACTAAAAAATAAAAGGGTGGGCATACAGACGTCCAACATGTCCCACATGATGCTTAGACTGAGCCTTCAGCTACAGTCAGACTCCATCTCTCCGAGTGATTTGAGAAGCTACGGTACGACAGCACTCTGTAAGTACTAATGGCTGTGTCTGTTTAATGGCTTTCCATTTCCCTTCCCTCTGTTTAAGAGCTGACCTCTTTAAAATACGTTCCTCTTTTTTTCCTTAAGATGTTCTCTTACAACAAAATTAAATGAACTGCTCAACATCTGTCCTTATATTCATTCTTAGAGTGCTGTCACTAACCTTTGATTCATGCTCACAAACAGTTTTTCCATCAGCAAAGAAGAAAAAAAACAATTTTAAGGGAAAATGGCTTAAGTGAACAAAATTGACCTCTTACAGAAACCCACTAAGAACAAATCAATTTTGGAGGATCCCGCAGTGTGTCTGAGTGTAGACAGCCAGTCTTTCACAGAGATGCTGAGATGGGGTCTGTGGGTTATTTGCAGTGCATCATTAGGTTCAATCTAAGGTTGATGGGAACTTCTTGTGAACAGACCATCAGCAGGACGGGTCAGCCACACTTGGCGTGACATTTTGACTCTGTGTGTTTCTTCACTCCCTTTCTTTTCCTCCCTCCTCAACTGTGTTTACCACCAACCAAAACCCTCTTCCAACAGAAATAAATCATTATGTCTACTGCCTGCAACTATATTATATTACTATAATACTACAACTAAACTATTTTCACACCAAGGAGCTTTATTGGAGTTGACTGTGACTTAAACTATAACCTGACCCACCAGATAGTCTGTTACACAAGACCGTCTGAGAGGCCGTCATTGGAAACCTTCGACAGGCACTTTCAAAAAATACTAGGCAGGTGATTGGATGAACCATCTGTCAATCAAACTCTTGCCGAAGCCAATTGGAAGACTAGCGAGAAAAGCCTTCAGTGCCGATCTTTGCTCTTCTTTCAATGAAGAAATAACTCTCCAGTTCTGATAGAACTGATGCTATCGCAGCATCTACGCTATAACCTCTTCAGGAGTCGCCACTGTTGTTTTGAACCAACAGTCGCCTCTCTGTGTTGCGTCACAAACACCTAAAACAACTTTGAACTTTGTGTTGGAAGCAGAAAAAATGGGCCAGCGTAAGGATGTGAGCGACTTTGACAAGGGCCAAATTGTGCTGGCTAGTCGACTGGGTCAGAGCATCTCCAGAACTGCAGCTCTTGTGGGATGTTCCCGGTCTGTAGTGGTCAGGACCTACCAAAAGTGGTCCAAGGAAGGAGAACCGGTGAACCGGCGACGGGGTCAGACCCGAGGCTCATTGATGCACGTGGGGAGCGAAGGCTGGCCTGTGTTGTCTGATCCAATAGAAGAGCTACTGGAGCTCAAACTGCTGAAAAAGGTAATGCTGGTTCTGATAGAAAGGTGTCAGAACACACAGTGAGGAGCAGTTTGTTGCGTATGGGGCTGCGTAGCCTCAGACCGTCAGGGTGACCACGCTGACCCATGTCCGCCGCCAAAAGCGCCTACAATGGGCATCAGAACTGGTCCACGGAGCGAAGGATGAAGGTGGCCCGGTCTGATGAATCCCGTTTTCTTTTACATCATGTGGACGTCAACGAGTTGGAGGTGTTGACTCGGCCTCCAAATTCTCCAGATCTCAATCCAATAGAGCATCTGTGGGATGTGCTGGACAAACAAGTCCGATCCACGGAGGCCCCATCTCGCAACTTACAGGACTTAAAGGATCTGCTACTGACGGCTTGGTGCCAGATACCACAGCAGACCTTCAGAGGTCTAGAGGAGTCCATGCCTCGACGGGTCAGGAGGACCTACTCACTATTAGGCAGGTGGTCATAATGTTATGGCTGATCGGTGGATATATGGGCCGTAGCCTATTTTTTTTAACCATACTACACCATAACATAATCGGCTAATATTTGCATTAAACTGACAATAACTAAACAGAAAACACATTATCATACTGATCCTTCGTTTATGCCCACAACGCTTTCAATAGAGTGCAACGTCTGCGCTACGGAGTCGACAAGTCTGTGCCCCAACAAATCACCAGAAAATGATGCGTCTTTGTTGAGTGCTTGGTTACCGACTGTGCATGTGTGCATCTCTTACTTTGGGTTTTATCGATGTGCTGGCTGCTGTTGCTGCTGTTGCTGCTGTTGCTGCTGTTGCTGCTGTTGCTGCTGTTGCTGCTGTTGCTGCTGGTGTTGACGTCGAGCTGAAGTTTGAATAAAGTCTAAATGTGCACAGCTGTCGTCGGAGTTATTGAACTAACATCTGTTCAGCCAGCGTCATTTTCAGTCATTGACCATCAGAGCTGGCTCGCAACTTCCAGGACTTGAAGGATCTGCTACTGACGGCTTGGTGCCAGATACCACAGCAGACCTCCAGAGGTCTAGTGGAGTCCATGCCTCGACGGGTCAGGGCTGTTTCGCGGGCAAAAGGGGGACCTACTCGATATTAGGCAGGTGGTCATAATGTTATGGCTGATCGGTGTATAGTTGTCCTTTCACAATGCCAGCAGAAGACCGCTGCTAGCTACTTGTATATTTGTCCTTTGGAACTGACGTGCTTTATTTGCATGTGGCTTGCATTCTGATAACTGGACAGATCCCACTTTAACAGGTGTGTCAGTGAAAGATAAACAGCAATGGTGTTGCAGCAATGATGCACAATAAACTATTTTGCTTCACTTAGCCGCCTAAAAGTGTTCATCTCAGGCTACCACTGAGAGACGAAACTGATGTCAGAGGCTGGAAACAAAAGAGCTTCTTGAGGCCTTTGATATTATTTGATGGTAACATGATCTACTGGGACTCAAGTTTCAATCTTTTCCCTCATATAAAAGGTAGTGAGACAACAAGCCTGGGCAGATTTTCAAGAACTGTCCAAATGTGACTGAGGCAGATGGGCACTTTGATAACAGTCTATCTACAGAGGAGGAGGATACCTGGTAGGATGACTGGTAGAGTAGACAGTTCCTCTGACCCAATTAAAGACACTGAAAAGTACCATTTTATCAACTGTGTAATGAATATTCATGCATTTGCTATGATGGATTTAATTTTCTGTGTACATGACAATTAAGTTTGAGTGAAGCTTCTTCATCTCAGCCAATGTTTGGGTCTGTTAAACTCTTCTATGACCAAGTTTATGATCAGCAAGTTTTCCATTGTTTTAATGGAAAGTGCATCGCCCCTTAATATTACAGCAATATATATAAAGTTGGTGCATTTACAAGACCAAAGGCAAACTTATTATGAGACAACAAAAATATGATGTATTAAGGTCTGCAAACCTCGGCTAGTGCAAGGCAATATGCATAATGTGACATTAGGACTTAATGCTATCTCAGCTTTAAATAGGATGTATTGTATCTATAACCGCTTGCTATAAATGTCAAGTCAAACGATTATGTAGGATTAGGTTTCAATAAAACAAAATGTTAACTGTTAGTAGGAGGCAGGATGCAAACTATGGTCTCCTATGTGGAGGTCACATGCTTTGTACAGTACACCACATTCATCCACCCAGACATCGGTTCTCCTTCTGCCTTTGCTGAAGGAGAACGAAAAGATGCGAAAAAAAACAACTCTTGTTTTCACAGTCCAACGCAAGTTGTTCTTCTTTGGTGGCATCTCTCCAATTCTTAGTATTTGCACATAACACAACAGCTGCTCTTATGTAGTGTTGAGGAGGCATTTACTATGCTAATATTAAACATGATTTGGATGGTTAAGAACAAAAATCCATAGAACTCAAAATGCTTTGGTCCAAAAATAACATGTCGAGATGAGTAAAAGAAGCATCCCTTTAAATATAACATGTGTTTAGAGCACATGAACTACAGTCAACAGTAGAGAATGATGACTGCACAGATGCAATGTGTTTCAATGTCACTGTGCACTTCAGTGTTTTATAAAGTGCCATTAAATTCAAACAATGAGCTGAGATACATCTAATCTCTCAATCTGATTTTTGCTGCAGCCTTAAGGTTTTATAAACTACAAACACTGACCTTAGGATGCTGTCGCATTAAGCACTCTGTGTTTTAAAGGTGCTTTATAAATATACTTGACTTGTCTTGAGTACAGACAAATCCTCAGAAAAAAATGTGATTGTCAAATGGGAGAAGTGCATTTGTGAAGTGTTGCAGTTGGTGGCACTGTTGCTATCCACATCCACACTAGCCCACAGAGAGTTTCCACTCAGGCCCTCCCATTGTGTGGATAAGAAGACAGAGGAGGAATAATGACAACAGGGAGTGGATTAGAGAAAGAAGCGATCTTTTCCCCCACGGGATGAAAGTTATACAGTGGACTGTCGATCTGACCTCTGCCACCCGTCGCCGAGCACAAACCAGTGACTGCTTCTGCAGCCTTCATTAAACGGGTATTTATTACTCTCAAACTTCACCCTGCCTGACTGACGGAGGAGTAATTGCTGCCAAAAAAATGCATGTGTTTTTACAAGCAGACATTACCATGGAAAGAGGGCGGCGATCGATAAACATCGCAGCAGTTAGGATCAATAACATCTTCCCTGAGTCACACTCTCCAACCGGCGGTGCTTGATTCAGCCAGCGAGGGAGGGGTTACACTTCCTCTGGTCATAGACAAACCATAAGTCTTGACTCCCTGCTGCCTTTACAATTACACCGGCTGTATTAAAGCAATTTTTCATTCAAAAGTCCCAAGGCTGAGAGAAAACAAATAGGCTGAGCACAGAATCCGCGGTCGTGGGCCTGTTCACGACTGCCTCACACACTTGTCTCTCTCTCGCACTGCCTTTCTCATACTCGCATTACAAATCCAATCAGGTCCTCCTTTACGCCACGAGGGAACCGACCCACCAGGAAAACACACCCAAAGAAAGTCAATAGTTATCTAAGCAAATGTATACGTGTGAGAATGTCGGAGACAAATGGCAAAGTAGAACGGAACGACACAGTCTCACAGCAGTTTGAGAAATAGTCACAAAATTTAATCTATTTGATTTGTGTACATAGACACACATTTACCTTTTTCTCTGAGGCTCAGCACGACGTTCAACAACTGATTTTTCATGCATTTTTCTTACAAATATCCAGCAATACGAGACGCACGTGTCAATTTCCACTCCAGTCTTCAAAATAAAACGTGTTAGGTTTAGGAAAAGATTGACTTGGTTAGGCTTAGGCAACAAACAACTTAGTTAAGTTTCGGAAAAGATCGCGGTTTGGGTTAAAATAACACTGGAAGGGCCATAAGTTAAGGAAGGAAGTTATCTGACTAATAAATCAACGTTGAGTTTCACACGGGACACAAATACCGGTCTCCTGGGCGAAAGTCCTAACCTCCTCCCTACGCGGCATTCACCCCTCTTTATACTTTCCGGTTCACAATTAGCTGGATCACATAAGAATCGATTTCATGCTGTGCTATGTATACGAATCAATAGATACAATTCTGTGACTATTTTACGAACTGCTGTGCGACTGGGCTCTGAACTGAAACTATGTATTTACCAGCCGCAAAAGTGCCGGAAGTAAGCCTGACTTGGCGTCGCGGCTGTTGTCACTGATCACACACGCCAACAAAAAGAATTATGTTTGGTGCATCGGTACATCATCACTACAGTTACTTAAACCAAAGTGAGTGCGTTTGATAGGAAACGTCATTCAGTCAGTCAGTGCATCTTCAATATCCTGTGGACACATTTCCTCCTATCGTTTATTAAACACAGTCAGTACTTTTAGAACTCTTTCAATACAACAATTGACGGGCGTCACGTTTTCTTTCAGGGCTAAAAGTTGACCAACCTTGAGGTTCCTTGACAAAATGAAAGCACCAGATTCATTCATGTAGAGCCTGCACTCATTTCACACCCACACCTTACCCAACTAATCATTGTTATAATAATGTTATGATGTAGACAATTAAAACAAAATACCATCAGAGGTTATAAACACAGTACACAGTAGAGCATGCTGTAACTTTGCCTTAATGTTAACTTGGCCTTTGAATATTATGCTTCATTATTAAGGCTGTGTCTCAATCTGAGTACTTCCATACTTACACTTTCTATTTTGAGTGCACGAGTGTGTTCACACTGAGAATGATAGAAAAACGCAGTGCACTCTAAGTACTCCAACGTTGCACTCAAAACGGTCAAAACTTTGAGTGTGGAACACAGGACACGTTTCACCCTCAACGGTCCCCATCTCTGCTCCGTAGCGGAAGGGGAGGAACCACCAACCTGTTTCAAACTTGTGAAAATGGCGTGTGAGGAAGCTGCAGTGGTTGTGATGGAAACGGCAAAGTACAAATTTAAGTATACATATCAGTACCACTATACTGTAGTCAGACAGAAGCCATTATTGGGTTAATTTATCCGTCTGCCGATACATCGTGATGTCCATTCTGACGATCACCAGCAGATCTACTGAGCTTCCGGTGAGTTCACAACAACCGTGTACGATTGAGACAACACCACCCTGTCGAAATTCACACACTACACAAGTACATAGTGTGCACAGTGTAACCTACTAAATGGAAGTGTACTAATGGAAGTATCCGATATGAGACACAGCTTAATGCCCCAGGTTAATTCAGATATATTTAGGTATCTTAAACACACAACCAGGGTGTAAACTCTTCAACATCATTTATATAGTAAATACATGATCATTAACAGAGACAGATTAACACCAGATCACAGTAACACCACAACAACACATGGGATTCGCTGGCAAGCAAATGGGTCACAAACACGCATGGGGGTTATAGTAACAAAATGTGGGCAGGGCTCAAGACTAACGGCGTCCCGTCGTCACGGGAACGATGGGAAATGTGTTTGGGCAGAGCGGAGATCTTCCTCAGGACGCTCGGGGACGAAAGGGATTTTTGTGTACGTCATCAGTGTTTACATTTTGCCAAACTTCTGTCAGAGATGAAAGTAACCACATGCATTTACTCCAGTTGTGTACCGAAGTACACTGCTGAGGTATTTGTACTTTGATAACAAACAAAAAAAGTGCTTTACTTCTACTACAACTGTCTTTCTGTACGTCCTATCTCGGGAACCGTTCATGCGATCTACTTCAAACTAAGCGGGTGTATTGCTGGGGACCCGAGGGAGTGCCATGTCAAATATGGTGCATTTGGACGCATGACATGTTCAATATTAATAAACTTTGATTAAACAAGCACACAGCGCTCTGTGCAGCGGTAGGGGGGGCGGGGCTTCAGGGCTGACTGAGTCAAGGATTTTGTCTGCCATTCATGAAATAACGTTCTAACCAAACTCTTCTTCACTTCCCTGGAGTCAAGTGTCAAGACGGTGGTGAAAGATAGTTAGTCTGGAGCCCTGAGTGTGGGTATGACAAGAGAGCAGCGACCCAACAAGAAAAGGAAAGACTGACTGCTTCGTCAGGCGAAGCATTGAAGACAACACCAAAACAAAATCCATGCAGCACCGAGGGGACATCAATCATCTGGGTACCAGGACCCAGAAACAAGGGAATAGAGTTTTAAATGATACCAAAAAAAAAAAATACAGAGGATTGAGATTCCCCAGAGGTAAAAATAAAAATTAAATTAAATAAAACTTGCCATGTAGTTTGCTGTGGTCACACCCGGGTATGCAAGATCAAAATGGGTAACCAGTGCAGGCTGCAGGTAAGAAATGAAAGACAAGATCACTAGCCAGTAGACTTAGGTAGAGAGAAAGAGAGAGAGAGAAGGGAGCTTAATGCAACAGGATAAAAAAAAACATTAGTAATGGTTGCCCTGTCACATGTTGAGTGGGAAGAAAAGGGAAAAACATGTGGGTTAAGATTGGATGAGGATGAGAGGGAGTGGATCACTCTGGTTTCCTGCATTATTTCTGTAAATGAGGAAGAGCCTCTAACCCAGTGGGAGATATTCCCACCACAGACTGGCTGCAAATGTGCAAAACAAAATTCACTGATAACAAAACAGAACAGTTTTGTTTTCACAGCCAACACAACTTTGCAACCATACTTGAAAATATCACTCCTGTGATAATTAACATATTTGTTTCCACCTGCTAATTTAGCTTTTTCTCACTGCTGTGGACCGAAAAGTATAAACTGCGTTCTTAAAAAAAAACTGCAGTGCAACACAATGAACCCAAAGGTTGGTTTAAAGGTTGTTTGGGGCCATATCACTACTGTGTGGTACATTTACATAAACAACATTTTACATGATGACAGTTGATGCTGGAGTACATCACGGCACCGACAGATATGGTTTCATGACACGACGCTGGAAGAGGGTGTAAACAGAGCTAAAGCACTGAGAGCGCCTGACAGGAGATGGTGACAGCGTGTGATTTCCAAGATGTCAAAAGGAAACAATGAGGATTAGGATCTGGTCTTATATTCATCATCTTGCAACTATACTACATGAGAAGTACTGTGTTCAATCACATGTGATCAGAGTTTCTGCTGTCATGCTGCAGATTCCAGAAAGTCTTAATGAAATCATAAAACAAGGCCAAGCGTCCAATCAAATACATTCTAACCGACATCATTTAATACACAATGATTTCATTTATGATCACATCTAATAACCACTTGGAGCCAATTTTCAGATGACCAGTCGTAGCAGTTGGAATATTAATTTCAGAACTATGTTTTCATTAGTGTATAATCACCTGAAATTAAGAATTCATTAGCTTAGAATGAGCCCTTCGCGGGTCTTCTTCACGGAGTCCTCCATGTCGCTCTTCTATGTTTCTACAGTAGCCCAGAACCAATAACACAAACCAAACACTGACTCTAGAGAGAGCCTTCTACGTTACATGAAGGCCACCGTGGTTCTCCAACATGCTTGTGAAACTGCGGTAACGCGAGCCCGCAGAGTGCAAAACCGTGGTGCCGCCAGCCGCCGTCTGACTTCTTCTAGTAGTGTTATTACGGTAAGGTGGCATCTGAGTGAGGCGAATAGCGTCAACGCGGTTCTGCTCACGTCACCACATTCTTGGAAAGGGAGGAGTTTGCGGAATGGTACTCAGTTGGTTGCAATCTGCAACCACGCCACTACGTGTCGCCGAATCCTACACACTGTCTCTTAAAGTCAATCAAAGGAAAAATAAATTCGAACCTAAAGACCATGAAGAACACCTGAAGACCTGAAATCATGTCGGTAGCGCTTTATAATAACCGCATGCTATGACGCATTAGTTAAGTATTATGCTTAATGCATTGTTTATAAAGCATACACATTAAACACAGTGATAAATCTTTTATTCTTGATTAATAAGCTCACCTATAATGTGATTGTATTTGCATATTTTATAAATGATATAATAATACTTAATTTATAGAAGGCGGATCAATCATTAAACACATTATAGATGAGCTTATTAATCAAGAATAAATCAGTTATCATTAATCATTTATCTACACTTTCTATATGATGTCATGAACAACTGACAACTCCTAAATAACTGGTTTGTAATTGATATAATACTTAATTAATAAAAGGCGGATCAATCATTAAACACATTATAGATGAGCTTATTAATCAAGAATAAATCATTTATCATTAATCATTTTTACATACTAATTTATTGTATTAATGTAGGAACAATGCTTTATAAATGATGAATTAAGTAATATTTAACTAATGCTTAATGGCGTGCAGTTATTAGGTGTTATGTCTTCACATACTGTAGTTAGATATACTGTAGAGTATGTTACTTTGGGAAAAGAGCCACTTGAACACAAACATTAGGAAGAATTATTTTTGCTGTATATGTGCCACGTTAGATCAGATCCACATCAGATTATCCCTACTGGTATTTTTATTTATGTCTCCACTGACATGGTTGTTTATTAAACCATCACTAAATGTCTTATTAAATAATGTGAACCACAACATATGCACATTTCATTCACTGACACAACGGATGGTTTGCCGAGGATCTCAACTATTGCCTGAAATGAACTGCAGACACAGTAAAACTTTCCAACATCGCCCTCTGCTGGCTCAAACCTGAGTAGAAACACAACAACAACATCTGATCTTTAACATCACTCTTATTAACCTGGGTCAATAATGTAGTAGCTTGTACTAGTACGCACCCGAGACCTCTCAATACAGCTGAAATGTGTTTTTTTCCTCCAACTTTGGACTCCATATGGAGGTAGAGAGAGGCACTGAGATGTTAGAGCTGGACTCCAGGTCAGGACACACACTGGTACTTAATGAATCAATACAATGCAGAGGGGAACATGTGTGCAAGGATTGGTGAAGGCAGAGAGAAGAAGAGATGTGAAGACAATATTTCATCATTGTGAAGCATTAAAAAAAGTACACATAATCTACTGTCTACTCACACATTTGTGCTAAATACCCAAAAGTAAAAGATGTGTGTTCTATATCTGAGTATTCCTCCTGGTTCTCCTTAGTACCCAATCAGCAGTCATGTTATAAACACTGCACGGAGAAGGGATAGAGACTGAGAGGAGGCCATGTTGGCAGCTGTTCATGCTGCTGAATGGGAATGGTCGGAGGGTCATGGTTTTCTATGCCAAGTGCGAAAGGCCCATATTTAAAATGATGGGAGAGAGAGGTCGGGGTGCTGACCTTGAGAGGAGAGATGTGGGAATGGGACACGTAGCCGTGAACATTCTCGATCTCGGACAGGTTCTTCTCGGACACGTGCACGAGCTCGGGGGCGCGCACCTCGTTGGTGAGCCGCGGGAATCCCTGGTCAAGAGGCGGCGAGTCGTCTTCTTGGTAGTGGTACTGCTGAGAGCAGGAAAGGGAGAAAGAGGAAAGGGGGGGACATTGAGCGAGAAAGGAAGACATGAACAAAGACAAAGTGATGAGATCCACAAACACAAAAAGTCAGCTTTGTGTTACTGTTCTCAGAAGTGACAGAAGAAAAGGCAAACAATGAATCATCTTGATGAACTATGAATGTTTCCTTTTCGTGGTGTGATTATTGTACAATGCTTCAATATTCTGATTTATGAAAAGAATGATGTTAATTAAAAGTTCCCTTAATGAAAAACAATGAATGAAAGATGACACATAACTCTGTATCATCAAGAGAGAAGCACCAGATTCAGCATGCAGTTATGAGGTATTCAATAACATTGCATTTGTTGCATACCATTATTTATGAGTATGAAATACCAATTATACCTGGACAGGGTCTCAGACTTAGAATATATAATTTTAACCAAGATGTTTTCTACAAAACGAGGAATTACAAGCTATAAAACAGTTTGTTTTTGTACATTTTAAATTGTATTGATCATTGTTGTAGGTCTATGGTACGACGGAGTATTAGGGCCACATTAAGGAAAAAAATAAATCTGAGATTTCAAGAATAAAGTCTAAAGTTTACGAGAAAAAAGTTGTAGTATTATGAGATGATTATTTTTCTTGTAAAGTTTTGACTTTATTCTGGAAATCTCAGATTTTTTTTCCCTCAATGTGGCCCTAATACTCCGTAGTACATTTGCACTTTGGCCCTCACTGCATCAGACTTACTGTATATACTATATACTTAGACTATAAGTTGATGGCTCTTTTGATAGTAAAGGTTGCTGACCCCTGAGCTAGTCTTTATGTTCTCTATTAAAAAACAACTTTCATTTTAAATCACTTCCTCAAATAACTTTGAAGTAAGTATTTTTCCCCGCCTTACCTAATACAACAACACCACAAACTGTGGCCTCAAAATGAGCGTGGAGTTAACGCTCCGACACGGTGTCAACAGAATCTCACTATTACATCAGAAGCATTACAAAGGCAGTTTTATTCAGGGCTTTGGAATCGGCCTGTCTGGTCATCCTGATGTTGTGTTCATCCCCTGCTCACTGGAATTTATTACAAGTTGGTAAACATACATTTTGTATAATGTAGTCATACAGTACATCGGAAAAAAATGTTGATATTATTATTATTATTATTCATTTAAAAGTTCACAAGAGGACATTTATACGAGTATTAGGGCCACATTAAGGGGGAAAAAAAAATCTGAGATTTCGAGAATAAAGTCATAACTTCACGAGAAAAAAGTCGGAATATTACGAGAATAAAGTCATAAGTTTACAAGAAAAAAAGTAATTTCCTCCTCCACAAAGAGTCAGTTTCCCCATCAGGTCCGTGTGGTTCTTTCTTCGGAATAAACACAGTTTCTTGCTCAATCTTTTCCAGGTCCTGATACTGATGATAATGTGGTTCTGATGTGCCAAAAGATGAAGTATTTGGTTATTTGTGAAACCTAAACTAAAGTATAACTTCACAAGATGCTCCACGTTCCTCATTTTCACATTTCCTCTCTAAAATAACACATAAAATCACTACTTTATAATATTATGACTTTATTCTCATAATACTACGACAATTGTTCTCGTAAACTTCTGACTTCATCTCATAATATTATGACTTTATTTTCAGAATATTATGACTTTATTCTCGAAATCTCAGATTTATATTTTTCCTCAATGTGGCCCTAATACTCCGTCGTACATTTAACTTCATAACACTAGGATCATTTTTTTTTCTGTCTTCCATCACAATCTGCAGATCTTCGAGGACTTCCCTTCTTTCTCGGTGTGCGTGTTTTGTGAAATATGTGAAAGGGAAACTTCTTATCCATCCCAACTAATCGATCCTGAGAATTAGATTTTTCTATCATTTTCTTTAATACTCTGCATTGAAATTCCTGCCAATACCAAACTTATGACATAAAAACGATCCCTGGTTAATAACATGTAAAGTCAGTGTTCAGTGAACAATATGAATATAGTGATAACAGAGATGGACCATGAGAGGCAACAATGGCTCTAAAGTGTGTTTACAGTGCATCAACATGATGGAATCTCATTTTAACTACATGAGGGGTGAAAAGTGTGAAATGAATCATGACTTCATGTCAGCAGAGTAAATACTGTGGTTGATTGCCAGAATGAAATGCAATTTGGACGACGGCGTTGAAAAATACTACCGCCCTCCTCCCCTCTCTCACCCAAGGAGCGTTCATCATGGCAGGGTTCATGCAGGGTGGGGTCTGGCCGTTGGGGGGGGACCCCTGTACTGCTGGGGGCCTGTTCTGGAAAGAGCAACAGGACCATGTGTAACCACCAAGAGCAAACACAACAGCAGTGACGAAGAAATGAAGTGCAATAAACAATCAATCACGTCCAAGATCCCGAGCATACAACCAGAGCGCAGAAACACCAGCAGGAGGCTGAGAAGCTCATTCATACAGTAAGTACTCGCACACATCCAGTACTGTGGGTGCCTGTACTGTTCTGTACCAACACAACAGATGTCAGCACATGCAGGACAGATGTGGCAGGGTGATTACAAACTGAAACACATAGGTAGTAATCGATGGGTAGACACAGAGCAACAATCATCCCATGGCACGGTTACACACTAAAATGTAATTATTGGCTCATAGATCTGTGATAAAGAATGAACTAAAGCACAATTCTTAGCAAAAAATACTATTTCTCTACAGGAAGACAATGGAGAAACAACCATTTAAACTTCTAACCAAGAAAAATTATTATTACAGCGGCGCTCCAACACACACCATCAAGGTTGGATCATTTCAGGTGAGAGATTCACAACCTTAAATTGCAAGCGATGTGAATTTGATGGATGGAGATGTGTCTTGGTGTCAAGGCAACATTTGACCAAATCATCTAACAAAAGAGCATGCCTCTCAAAGTCAATGTGTATACACTGAGAGTAATTAGTAGATACAACAGAGAGAGAAAGAATAAGGGGCTACTGACAGAGGTGATCTTCATGCAAAGAGTGAGTTTATCTGCATCTCTGAAATGTAAACTAACTGTAACGCACCAGTGATCACGGTGATTTTTGATGATGCCTGAAAGCAGCAATGTAAAGAGATGCAATCTAATGTTAAGAGGACGGTGATATATCAGCTACTAGGGCTACTAAAAATAGAAACGCATTCTGTAATTGTGCCTGAGCTGTATTCTCATGCATGCATTATACTACTGTATAATCCTGTAAGATGGAAGAGAAATAAGAAGGCGATGTGACAAAGGAACTTAAGAAAATATTGTCATTCTCTTGTTCATTTTAAACACACAATAGGCCAAAATAATTCTCTCTCTATTATCTATTTTATATTGATGTGAAAACATCTCCTAATAACTGGATTTATTCAAGTTTCTCACCAAAACAATTTTTTTTCGAGATTACATTTGAACACATCATGATAACGTTGTAATTTACCTTCGCCCAATAGTCATCTTTCCTGAGTCGACTTTAAACACCTCATAACAATAACTCAATGGCACCTCCGTTAACGTTCGTATCTCCAGTATTTATCCAGTCAGGACTGCTCTGCCCACCGGCTGCTAACAGCTAACGTTAATAACTCTTCTCCTGCTGATTTCAACACAGGTTTGTTGTTCACAGTTTCGCATTATCAGGGAAAAATAGGGTGCATCCCCTCAGGTTTAGTAGCAGCATGCTGTTGAGCACTTTTTTTTTCTCTTCACCATAGCTCCGGTCCCAAACAAACTGAAACATGATACAGCGTGCGTATGCGTCATTGTGCATGTGTAACTGTGGGAAAGCATCAATACAGAGGAATCTATATTCAGAGATTCCTCCGCGTACCACTAGAGAGAGCACACGTACCACCAGTGGTACTTGTACCATAGTTTGAGAACCACTGACATAGAGTGAGTAACTTACATGCAGTTTTATTATGACAGTGCACCCATCCCACCTCCTCCCTATCCACGAGTCTGATCCCCTGTTACAACCACTACCCATTCTCACCATTACAGGCCTAGCTTTAGACTAAACCTAATCCTGATTCCAACCTTCACCTGCAACATAAATCAGAATGATAAATTAACTTTGACCAGCAAACTAACTGCAGTCAGAAAAAAGTCGAAAAAAAGCCTGAACATCTATGAGTCAAACAGATTCTACTAAACATAGCTACAACATCATACACACACACACACAGTACATCGTGCACGCACTTGTTCTCAGCCATCCTCTCAACAGACGAGGACATGAGGAGGCCAGAAGCAGCGTCTGTCTGCCGTAGGTCTGTATAGGCAGTTTCCAAACACAGATGTTGTTTCCACTGGGTAGCTGCTACGGGGGGAGGAGGCAGGTGTCTGCAGCTACTACTTCTATTTGGCTTAACATAGCAAAATTAATGGGTGTGAGGATCTAAATATAGAAACTAAAAGCATACCATAGCTGAAATGACACTTTTCTTACATAGTCATCAGCTCAAAGAAGATGACTGTATATATACAGTATATATGAGGTATGAGGTTTCTAACCGGGTTGGTCCTTCCATTTTATCCATTGCAAACAGCTCTCTCTCCTGTTCCCTCCTGCCTGAAGGATAAAGTAGTGCACCCACATTTCAAGAAGCCATGACCATCTGGATAAAATTAATTCAGACTCATTTCTAAATTACCATTTGTGTCAAACATTTAAAAGAACATTGTTCATGTTGAACATTTTTGACAAATTTCAATCAGGTTTCAGTTCACATCACAACACCTCATTAAAATCACAAACAATCTTTTACTCACAGCTGATGCTGGTGATTTATTGATTTCAATTCTTCTTGATTTGAGCTCCACATATGACACTGTTGATCACTCTATTTTATTATAATGCCCTGAAAAGTGGGTTGGTATCAGGGCCTGTGGTGTTCCCCAAGGCTCCACCCTTGGCCCCCTGTTGTTCTGCATATGCATGCTGCCACTGGGACATATCGTACAAAAATACAATATTCAGTACTATTGTTATGCAGATGACATTCAAATTTATGTCCCATTAAAAATCAGTGAAGTAGGCGATGTTCATCAGTTATTATGTCAGAAATAAAGTGCTGGAAGCCACTAAACGTTCTCCAGCTAAATTAAATAAAATCAGATAAAATGATTTTCGGCCCCAAAAAGTCAATCCCTATTTTACAACAAGCTAAAAATGAGCATGGTTCACATAACCCCGCACACTGCTTGACCCTTACTAAAGTAGGGCCAAAGGTTTTGCCCTTTTTGAAAAATGTAAAAAATGTTGAGGACCAGAATCAGCTCTTTTCCCGAGAAAGTCATTCATGCTTTTATTTCATCTCTGTTAGATTATTGCAGTGGATTGTGTTGAGAGTTAAGCCAAAAAAAAAAAAAAATGTCACGCCTTCAGCTGGTACAAAACGCAGCTGCTATTTAACAAACACGAGAAGACAAGATCGCATCACTCCTGTTTTAGCATCCCATCTCTGGTTACCATTAGGTTTTAGACTTGATTTTAAGATTATACTGATTACCTTTAAAGCACTTCATGGTTCAGCTCTCAGTTCCATTACAGAGTGCAGCCTCAGATCCCCAGGCAGGGCTCTGCTGTTATTAAGTCCTGACTCAAGACTAAAGGTGACTTCGTCAGATCTCTTGGCTTTGACAATATATATGAGCTTCAGATTAGCCTTAAAATAGTTTACTTCAGTGACATAATGTAGTGCCAAACAGGAGTCAACCAGAAACTATACGAGTAGGAAGAGATGGAGCGATATTAATCTGCCGCTTTATGTGAGTTTCTTCATAAACTTTCTCAATGACATCTTTAATTGTCAAAGAAAATGTTGTTATAAACATGAAGCTGTGATGTACTGGTAAAAACAATGTACAGTGTGATGTTGCCAACAGTGTACTGATATACAACACTTCAGCCTTTTGCCTCCACCAACATACATCACACACTTTCTACATCAAATACTTCCACTGCTCGCTACGGTTAGCCTAAACAAAATGACCTTTCTACTACAGTGACGGGAAGGCTGTTTCAGTTTTCACTATAAATCCTGACCTGGAACAAAATATCATCAACAAACTTTTTCCAGTGTTTCTTTCATCTGAAACTGTCCAAAGTATTACTCTACATAACATGTCTTCCAGTATGTCAAATAAACACAGATAACATTGGTGAATTTCCAAAACTGCACTGTCGTGTTATTCCAATATTAAACCTTCCAATAAAATACATTAGAATCATTCATCTACTACGATTTCCAACAACACTAACACAAACATGTACCAAAGTTAAGCCTGTATTTAATGTCACTATACCTATATTAGGTCATGATAGACTGATAAGCAGCCAACAGCGGAATTGCTATAACGAGGTGAAATGTTTGTGTTAAGCAAGTAGATAATGGAAGGCTCGGAGCTAAACCTCATATCTACTGTACCAATCCACGGCCTGAGAGAAGCCCAGTGACCTACAATATACAGTACTGTGTGAGAGAAGTACTACAGCGCTGGGTAACATCACCCATGCTGTGGTTATACAACCGTATCAGAGGAGCGTGGAGCACTATCGGAGTATCGTTTGGTGTGTATGAAGTCTGAGATGAGAATAAATTATTTCTTTCTAAACTCACTATGAACTGTTCTGCTTAACCTACTTGGTTTGTTGAGATTTAATAGAGTTGAGACAAAAACATAATAACTGGGGCACAAAGACGTTCCAGTAGATAACGTAACCGGATAAACTAGGAGCGAGTTTAATGAATGCAGGCTAAATGAGTCCCAAAGGTGGCTTCCCATTCACCGCCAGGCCTGGACAATAGAACTGGGGAAGAACAAGAGGGGATGTGTCTGCGTCATGATCAACAACCAGCGGTGCTCAGATGTTGAGATCATTTCTACAGCCTGTTCTCCCAAAGCTAGAGCACCTTATGATTGGATGTCATCCTTATTTTCTCTATAGATTTAAAGGTTTAGTCCACACAGTAGCAGTCTATTCCACATTTGCGCTTTAAGATTTCTGTATTTTCAGCCATGCTTTGCAATTAGTTTTAGCAGATTGTCAGCAATCACACGCATTTTCTGCAAGAAATGCAATCAAGCAAGTTATCGTATGTTCTCTTTGTGCTCCATAAATAAATCCACATAAATTAAATGAAATGAAATGCTTCATACTGCCTCCCCCCCCCCCCAAGCTACTTTTGTAGTTTGTTGTATACAACAGTAAAAAACCAAGTCATGGCACTGAGGCATGATGAGTTAGTAGTGGAGCATGGCTTCTAGAACAGATTTATACTTTAACAATGAGTGACTAATGCTAGGGAGAGAGAGCAAGAGAGAGGTGGAGGAGGAGCAGGGCATCTGACCACTCGATGAAGGCTTAGAAAATGTGCTTGTGAAATTCAGCAGAAGCAGGGAAGCTCAATAGTGACATTTATCAGAGCAATGCAAAGGGCTGTTTTAAGCTCGGAAAGTTTCCCTTCCAAAGCTATCAAAAGGCACATTAATGATAAAGACGATTTTTCAGTTCAGCATTACACTGATTACAAAGTGTCGTCTGGAATGCTTCTTGTTTCTGTTTTCTCAGCAACAACACGTGCATTACATGTCATATATTAGTGTATAATGATGTATTTTAATATACTGCTAGAGGAGGAAATCTCACATTAGTCACTCTTCATTGTACTCAAAAAAGATGATTTACATCCAGAAAAGTATTCACCATGTTTCATTCATCATGTCACGTTACTATCGTTGTACTTCTTGGCGATCAACCAACAATAAATTCATGTTCTCGGTTAAGCCTGATGAAGTCAGTGCACCAGAAACAGCGCACACTCTCTCCTCCTGTAGTGTGATGCCTCTCAACGTGAAGGTTTATAATATGCTGCTGGCTGTGGGGCTGGCCGGGCTGAGCTGTGTGTGCGGTGTCACCGCTCACGTGTGGTGTTGTCATGCTCCACTGAGAGGATCCCTTCTCTACGATGTTCACTACAGCAGAATCGAGATGAGATGGAAATGTGGGTTGGCATGGCCGAGGGCAGATTCAGAGCCTCTGTGCAGATTTAGTGTGGAATCTCCTAGCGGTTGTGTGCACTGACCTCTTTCTATGGCTTTATATATCTACAGTTAGACTCTCTTCCCCCCATTCTCTTCTACGCTCCTAATTCCTAAAGACAGTAGGAGGGAGAGCCGAGCTGCGGGGAAGAGAAAGAGCACCTGCCCTCTGTTTTCTTGCTTTTACAGTCAAACATACACATTTCTGTTGTTATCTAGTGTGGTTTTTATCTTCAGTGTGTCAGACTCTTTTTAGGTGAGTGATGCATTTTGTACACACACAGTCTGGTTTTTTTTTTAGTCACTGTTGAATATGCCTCACTGCTATTTATGGGATTACATGGAATAATCTTATGGTACTAAACAGGCCAGTGTCTATAGCAGGGGTCTCCAACAAGTAGCTCGCTGCCTGTGTCTGAGTAGCTCACTAAAGGTTACAAGAACACAATTGTGAACCAGTTTAAATGTCTATCCAATCAAATTCACAGACATTGCGCCCCCTTCTGACACAAAATGATTATTTGAGAATCAGGCGATGTTAGCAGACTAGCAAGCGTACACCAGATTTGACAAATGACCGCAGAAAATAGCCAGGCCAATAAAAAGCAAAAAAACATACTATTTTAATGAGGAATGGGTGATGACAAATGTGTGCGTCTCATTTGCGCAGCGAGGGTATCAGTCGGTAAAAGATGTAACGTCGAGCGCCTCTTCACCAAAGTCCACGGCAACTTTTCACGGGACTTTCTGGCCAGTAGCAGTCTATGAACGGAGAACGTAAAGGAGCTGAAAACAACGCTTAAAAGACGACAGTCTCTGTTTACCAAATCGACGAAGAATAAGGCCAACTCTGCAGCAGAGGCTTTGTTCAGTGGCGCTAAACAAAGCCTATGGCGGGGTTGTAATAGAAGCGATGACTGCGGAGGCTGCAATGTTATTAAATGACCATGAAAGTAAGACAGAAATGATGTCTGCTGTTGGCGATGTACAACTTGGTGGCGCTATGTGTAGTTTTCGGCCACTTTCATTTTGTTAAAATAGCTCTCAGAGGAAAAAAAGGTTGAAGACGCCTGCTCTATAGTCTGAGGTTTGATGTACTGTAGTTGATTTATCAGGCACTGTACAAGAGAGATTTTGTGTATACATGTAAATTCCATAAGTACCTGTGTTTGATGAGACGGGCTAGAACAGGAAATGTAATCAGAGCGACATCTGAGAAATATTCATAAAAACAGTTCTCAGAACGATCAAAGACAGAAACTGTGATAAAACACAGTCATTCATTTGAAAATCAGAGGAACATGAGTTGAGAGAACAAAGTTTAGGTCTGAATGACCTCAAAGGACAGTTTGACTCTTTATTCAGTCATCCCCCTTGTTAACAAAATGACCAAAATGTCCCCGTTGTTAACCTGCCATTCCTCTCTCCATCCCCTAGCAGCATTATGCCTGACTCATTGATCCTTTATCTGACTGAGGATTGTGCAGGTTAGAATCTAAGGCCTGACCGTGGCTCTGAAATATCAGCAGCCTAATTGATGAATCATTGGTGCTGTCTGTGGTGCTGAACAGATGTGTTGTTGCTGGGGCTGTTCGCTAGCTGCGGTTGAACGAAACACTGTTAAAAATGAACAAATGGCCTACTGATTACAGCCCATTAAAGGCAGATATTAAATAGTCCTGACCCGTCACTACGATAAATGAAGGGTGACAGTACAGGGATGCAGAAATATTACAGGAGCTGTAAATATGCCCTCATTAAGCCCCAGTAAGCATTAACGCAGCTTTAAAGGGACGCAGATAGAAAACAAAACGGTGCTAGCACTGCCTTTCAGAAACATTTAAATCATTTGCTCTCTTGTGAGCTTAAAGACAAACACAACCAGCAGTGTAATCTCATCCCATAGGGTTCTCCTCCTGTCAGACACAATAACACAGAGAACACAACAGGATAATACTCTGAAGTCAGACACTGACAGAAAGATCTCTACTAGTCAAAATAAGCAACTGTCAACATGACCGTGTTACCTGTGAAGCAAAGAGAGTGACGTGCAACCTACCTTGCATCCAAACATCAGTGACAAAGTGTTGTTGGTGCAGGCAACTTTGCAGTGGCACAGCACCGGGGTGCACTCTGGGCTTTTGACTATGGGAGACATTCCCGTTAAAAAAAAGGACCAGCTGGCTGGACTCTGCAGTAGAACAGAGCTTCAAGGCAGAAAGACGAAAAGCTATTCGGACCGAAGAAGAAAGCTAAAAAGACGCTTCACGCTTTATGTGAGCGAGGTTTTGCATCGGGCTTTTGCTCTCTCCCCACCACACACTCCCCTTTCTCTCTCTCTCTCTCTCTGTCAGGAATGCCCACTGTCTTTATCTCTCCCTTCCCACCCCTAACCATCCTCCTCCTCCTGTTAGTCTCATTTCTGTGGAAGAATTAAATCCAGACCAGAATAATCTGCCGTATCACTTGTCCTTAACTGGTGCAAATTTGCATTTAGACAAAACAACAAGCTATTGTCACTGTTTTAGTTTTGTATTTTTATACTGAATATGTAGCTGCTGTGTATGTACACGAAGCAGCAGGTCAACCGAGCGGTTTCTCTCTCAGTCTTGATGTTGTATAGGGCGCCCCCAGCTGGCCAAGTTCTCACTTGACAAATTAAAACTACAAACAGTTACTTTTGAGTAGTTTCCCATGAATTTGAATATGTATTTATCATTTCATCATTTCAGAAGAAGAAGAACTGTTGAACTGTAGCTGTGTAAGTTTATTGCCTGCCAATGATGCATTCAATTGTATCAAAGTGAAAAATTGCTTAACAGTCAGAAGTCAAGTCGTGAATAGACCAGTCTTTTTAAGGAAACATTTGATGGATGACAGATCTCCAAAAGTGGAGCCACATCATCTTGACCGCCCCCTGGTGGCTGGCTGCAGTATAGGTCAATTCACATGGAACTGCTATAACCTGAGGTTGTTTTTACGGTATTAGGTATTTACTCTGAGGTAAAGGATGTTGGAATATTATGCTTATGCATGTTGTCCAAAGAAATTACTGACATGGAGTGATTGGGATTAACCATCAGAGATGCTCTGGTTCCATTTTGATCATGCAATATCCTCCTGGTAAACATGTTCATGTTCACTCCCAACTCGTCAAATACGGCAGGTTGGTCAGTGGCCCTACGCTTATACTATAATGCTCTAGGTACATGCATAGTGTCTTTTCAAAATAAACTTTTGTGTTCACAGGAAACCTACAGTTTCGTTACATGCAAACAGTTTCTTCAAAATCAACTTCCAATAGGTTTACTTAGTTTTTGTGTTTACTTGGTTAGGTTTAGGAAAAGACTGTAGTTCGGGTTAAACTAAGTATGGATGTTACATAAAATAAGATCGCTTGTTATGTAACTTACGTATGCAGCATATGTTACAAAACTAAGGTAAAATAAGTATAAAGTATAAAATAACATTGACTTGGTTTCAAAGTCTGTGTTTGTTTGACCTATCTGTCACCCTGAGCTCCTCCCTAAGGAGACTTTCTCGCTCTTAATAGTACATCAGTTGCTCTGACCATCCAACAATGACGTGAATGGGTTAACATTGGAGTTAGTTGAGTGCCTATAGATGTGTCAGTATCACACGCCGTGGTCCACTGACCCAAGAGTCAGTATTTGATTGAGTTGGGAGAGAGAACAGGTTGACACTAGGGATTCTCATTTTGAAAAATGTTCTTAAGTGATAACCGACCCTCGTTAACCGATTATTAACCGTTAACTGACAAGATTTGTGCCTCGTACCAGCTGCAGGAGCACAACAGATATTCGTTGACGGGAGTCTCCAGTTCACCGTCCGGGAGTGTTAACTTAGCAGCTACGATGCTGCGTGTAGTGTCACGGACATGCAGCCACTTTCCCAGTAAAAGTCTCCACCGCACATTTAGTTTAGTTCAGCAGGTTGTCAGCTGTGTGTCTGCCCGGCGTAACTTTAGTGAGTGGCCAACAAACAGTGTGTATTTGTGCTACGTTGGCAGCTCTAGCATTGCCGGAGGCTTCGTGCTCGCGACGCTCATGTTTTATTCCAGATCCAGTTTCTCCCTCCTGGGCTGCAGCTTCCCACACACACTGCTCTCAATTTCCCCTAATCAGTCCAGTAGTACAGTATAGTATATGCCAGATTGTCTAGTTTGCATCCACCCTAGGTGTTTCCCGGTTGATGCTCCTGGTTAACCTGGTTAAGTTTGCCTTCACTTGCCACTAGGTTAAGTTAATGAGAACTACCATGGTCTTTACTAGCTGTCTGTGTTCTGTGCCACACGCATTACACATAGCCTATCACGTATTCCCACTTGCCACGGCATTTTAGATTTACCATCCCCATTCCAGAAGCCACTGCTTTCCATTCATTTTACAGTAATATGAAACTGAACACTTGGGAAATTACCGAAGTACATCCTGGTCTGCTGATCTATAGTGTCTGCTGCATTGGATTTACAGCATTACCAGACGCTGCATGCGCAAAATTGCTGAATTTCTCTGCAGCCAAGATAAAGTACTGTGTGTCACGCTGGCTCAACACACAAAACAACAAGTCACCCTGCTACAGCTGTTTCAAAGCTGTGTATTCCACCTTCTCTCTCTCATAAGACTATTCATTAGTCGTCGTCAGCCTGCAGGAGAGCTGCAGAGGATGAGATCATTAAGAGTCTGGCGAGTCATTCAGTGTGAGGACTACAGTATATAACACAGCTGCAGTAGCTGCAGTATCAGGCTCTTTCCAACACCTTGGCAGGGGCTGTATGGACCATGCATCCTGGCTCACCACTATAAATCTATAGTATGCAGTGTTGTCTGAACTGAACCACTAGATGGAACCATAACACTCAAGATAACACTGTAGTGTGGAACACAGAGAACTCAATTACACTTTAATAAACAGTGACTGAGGTCAACATGGATTCATTAATCCTGGAACCTGTGAGAAATTATTCCACGGCACATTTCATTTCAACATATAAGGTGCACACGTGCACAAAATGCAGGCCACACACACCACACTTTCTTTTTTCTTTTTGACACATTCATATGTGTAACTGGGTCAAACGGTACGACCGCAGGCGATCACAGTTCACCCATTTCTTGGGTGATGTTACAAGGCTTGGGTAAAAGCCCTATGAAGGAATCAGCAACTGGGCACTTCTTGAGAGACCGTCTCCCCTCACAGGGACAAAACCAGAGCAAATTTCATTCTCCATCCTCAAGGCTGTCAACTCAAGTTAAAGCTTCTCCATGTGCACCGCCATGTCTGCTCCGTCCTGGAAGAGAGTTCCCTCGTCTGTTGCTTTTTCTGAGGTTTCTTTTAGAGTTTTTTTGGAGGGGGGAATTTTCCTTATCTAAATCAAGGGTCAGAGGGTGTCGTATGCTGTGCAGATTGTAAAGAGGCAAGTGTGTGACTCATTCAAATACCAAGTACTAATATCTTGCCATCACATTTTACATTTTCATACTGAAATTAATCTTGGATGCATATTCGCAGATTTCCACCACCACAGAGAACATGACTCAGTGAATAATAGCATGTGGAAGGCGAACTGTAAGCTGAACCCACTCTGTGGCTGATGGATGATGTTTACACACAGCTCTTCTCCCACACTAGGTTAATGATCCAATACAAAATATGTCCATTCAAGAGGAATACAAACACAGTTACACAAGCGGCCACGTTCTTTCATACTGTGTCTCACATTAATGAAATACCAACACGTTCTCACTCCCATCTCAACAAATACGGCAGCTTGGTCAGTGGCCCTACGCTTCATACTATGATGCTCTAGGTACTCCTCTTATAGTTTTGGACGTGTCAGGGCAACGGGTCAATATACACCGATCAGCCATAACATTATGACAGCACGGGCACCCTGACCGGTCCCCATACGCAACAAACTGCGATGCACTGTGTGCTCTGACACCTTTCTATCGAGTTTGAGCTCCAGTAGCTCTTCTATTGGATCGGACAACACGGGCCAGCCTTCGCTCCCCACGTGCATCAATGAGCCTCGGGTCTGACCCTGTCGCCGGTTCACCGGTTTTTCTTCCTTTGACCACTTTTGTTAGGTCCTGACCACTGCAGACCGGGAACATCCCACAAGAGCTGCAGTTCTGGAGATTCTCTGACCCAGTCGTCTAGCCAGCACTATTTGGCCCTTGTTGTCAAAGTCGCTCACATCCTTACGCTGGCCCGCTTCCAACACAAAGTTCAAAATGTTCACTTGCTGTCTGATACATCCCCCCCACTGCCAGGTGCCATTGTAACGAGATAATCAGTGTTATTCACTTCACCTGTCAGTGGTCATAATGTTATGGCTGATCAGTGTACATGCACAGTCTTTACAAAATAAACTTCCAATTTAAGTTGATTTAGTTTTGAGGTTTACTTGCACAACAAAGCTACTTGGTTAGGTTTAGCAAAAGGTTGTGGTTCATGTGACTAAGGTCTATATAAATGTGTTTGTAGTTAAGTATATAGAATATATATCTGTGTTAGTGGCAACCAATGAAGCAAAATAAAACAAACTATTTAAATTAAAGCAGACATGGGCCTCTTTAATACCAACTGAAGATCGGTCAGTTAACCCAGAGAATACGAGGCCACATTGATTTCAGACAGCTCAAAGGCTGAGGGGAATGGTTTCTTTATCTTTCCCTTCAGTTGGGAACTGACTTACCTTTCACTTTCTCCCACATTTCTACCTCTTAAATTCCCCTACATCCAGTCCAGAAAACCAAGGGGCTTTCCCCTGTGAACAATACCTGCATTCTGGGAAGAGAAAGGACGAGCCAGAGAGAGGGAGAGAGAGAAAGAGAGAGAAGACAGAGAGGCAGCCAGAGAGGAAGACAGAGAGAAAGCATGAATGGGCTGGAGGCCACTTTATTGGTTCTCACAAAGGGAGGCTGTGGGACAATAACAAGTGGAGTCAACATGCGTTTTCCAGTCATTATCACAAACTGTTTCCTAGCACAAATTAGACAGCTCCAGCTGGCTTGTTAAAAAAGAAAATGATTTTGATTCGTCAAGATGAAAACATTCCTGTTTTCTTATGTAACTCGGAGGACGACTAGTTAGTGTTTTAATAAAAGGAACACAGACAGTAAAAGGTAGGTAAACATTCATAATGGCCAGTAGATGACAAAGCCTGAAGTGCCAAAACAACAACAACAACAACAACAAAGACTCTCAGTGCTGTTCAATAACAATGTGACCAAAGCCAGTGAACAAGGAGACTATAGCAGGATGAAACTGCACCGTGGAGCCGAACCCCAACGCAGTACATCACAATCTTCCTCTGAGTGACAGCTCATGAGACGATGGCTGCCACAGGCTTCAATGCAGGATTTATGATCACAAACATGTGGTGTTTTTTTGTGGTGTCTGGAACAGATATTTTATGCACTGAAGTACAATCTGTCCAAAGAAGAACGAAACAGCATGCTGCTCACCAACATCATACACTGACGAGGGATTATTGCCTCGTTGGTGCTCAGAAAATACTTTTTCAGGAAGAATTTCCACATTGCTCAAGTGTTTTTATGATGTTTTGCATCATATGTAAGGGCTGCACAGCCTCACAGCAAGAGGGTCACAGGTTCGAATCCGGCTTGGGGCCCTTCTGTGTGGAGTTTGCATGTTCTCCCCGTGTTAGCGTGTGTTTTCTCCGGGTTCTCCGGTTGCCATCCCACAGTCCAAAGACATGCAGGTTACTAAAAATGGATGGATGCATCATATGTAAGGTGTATGTTAACTTAATTCCACATCCAGAGATTAAACACAACCAAAGATACACATGAAACAATGGATTTTTGGCTCATTTTGGCCATCATTACTATCTGACATCGTTGTGCACATGAGTGTAATTGCAGTAATTGGAATACAGCTTGTATACGATCCAAGCTGTAAAACCAATATTTTGCTTTAAATCTGAGCAGGCCTGTAACCTAGCCACTGGGGATACACAAGCCAGTGCATTCTTAGAGCCGGTCCCAAGCCCAGATAATTGGGGAGGGGTTGCGTCAGGGAGGGCATCCAGCGTAAAAACCTAATCAAATATGAGGATCATAAATCAGATTTCCATACCGGATTGGTCAAGGCATGTCCAGAGGAAAGGTAGGAGTATGGAGGTGAGAGTAAGAACTTTGAATGTTGGTGCTGGGACTGGTAGAGGGAGAGAGCTGGCTGATATGATGGATGAAGGAAGGTCGATATGCTGTGTGTGCAGGAGAGCAGGTGGAAGGGGAGGGGAGTAAGGCCAGGAGCGTCGGAGGTGGATTCAAACTGTTCTCCCGTGGCGTGAGTGTGAGAAGAAATGGGGTAGGGCTAATCCTGAAAGAAGAGTATAGTGGTGGAGAGTGTGTTGGAGGTGAAGAGAGTCTGAGTGATGACGCTGGAAACTGAAGGTGTGATGATGAATGTTGTCAGCACATATGCGCCATAAGTTGGATGTGAGATGGAAGAGAAAGAAGAATTGTGGAGTGAGTTGGATGAAGTGCTGGAGAGTGTACCCGAGGAGGAGAGAGTGGTGATTGGATACAGTATAAGACTGCAAGGTGTTGACAGGGGAATACGTAGCTAGGCAGCATTGGATGGGAATCTGTATGATGACTTTGGAGATGAAGAAGAGGAAGAGTGAAGGCAGAGCCAATGATCAAATGGTGGAAGTTGAGAACAGCTATGTTGTATGTTTTGGAGGTGGAGCTGGAGGTGGCAGAGTTGAAGATGTTCTTTGGGAGTGACGAGGATGAACAGGATTAGGATGAGGATATTAGAGGGACAGCTTAAGTTTGGAGACACAGCGAGAGAAGTGGGGATTGAGATGGTTTGGACATTTGCAAAGGAGAGATGATGCTGGGTATATCGGGAGAAAGATGTTGAAGGGAGGAGGTTCATATATGTGTCGAGAGAGGACATGCAGGTGTTTGGCGCAACAGAGGAAGATGCAGAGGACAGGAAGAGATGGAAACAGATGATCCGCTGGTGACCGAAAGAAGAACAAATTTGAGCAGCATGGTTTACTTTAAAGGGACTGTTTGTAACTTCTTACACGTATAAATCATTGCGGGTCGGTGTCCCATGTGCGCTCGCGTGTGGCTACGCTGTTCAGACTCAGACTCCAACACAAAATACACAGAAGCACCAAAACCACAAAGTGATATCTAGTGAAGCCCGTCTGTTAAACAGTGTTGGCCGCGGTCGGAGGACGCGGGGGAGACCGTAGCTTTGGTCTCCAGGGCCGGAGTCTCTGCTGTACTCTGCTCCTCTGCCTGCTTGCCTTCACTCACACACCGCGCTCGTTCTCACTCACTCTTTCGCTCCACTCTCACGTGCATGCTGCTCACTCCACACTGCAGAAGAGTTAGTTTAGCTCTGAGAATATCTAGTGAATGTTCAGTGGATGTTTGTGCAGAAATAACTGCTGCAGCTCCTCCAGACCAACAGAGGTTTCCCGTGTCTTGTGAAGTGACGGGGCTCCGCAGAGAGAAACGTTATCGTCTCAGACCAAAACTCCGGTGTCTCCCCCGTTCCCTCCGGCCGCGGTCGGGAGGCTGAGGCAGGAAAAGCCAACACTAGGATCAGCATTGATTCATGGAGAGACCTTGGTCTGGTCAGCTAACATTACTGCCAAGCAGCTGAAATATAGAGTGATATTGTGGTTTTAGCTGACGTGTGTCTCCTCACTGTGTTGAGCGATGCTCCTTCATGTCTACGTAGAGCGAGCACAAGCGCGAGCAACAGGACGCTGACTTTCGTTGACTTAACGGCCACAGGTGTCGCTGTTAACAAGACATTTCTGATTCTTACAAACAGTCCCTTTAAGGTGCAGATCTGCCATACAGGATCCAGATGTAGTCTTACTATGGTTTGAGTTTTAATATATTTATTTGTCATAAACCATGCAGAGGAAAATGCTTTATAATTGTATTAGTTGCAAGCTTCCATCTGCAGTCCCTGGGCAGCTGGACTAAAACACTACAAAGCTGTAACTTGAGCACGAGATGGAAAACCTCTCTCCACTAAAGTAGTTTGATTTGACAACGACTGAAACTGGAGCCGTCAGTGATCAGCTAGTTCATCCTTTCAGCACATCCTTTTAGAGCTAGTCAAAATAAACCTCTCTTTACAGCTATTGATACGGCTCTTTGGGCTTAGATACCACATTCATAAAAATGATTTCACAACCACTACAACTAAAAGAAAAGCTGCCGCGAGGTCATTTCAATTCCGCTTCTGTCGTGTTCAGGGAGCTCGGCATTTGCCCACTTCTCAAGCAACATAATAAGGCTACTATAACAAGCATTCAGTTTACCTACATCAGAAGCAACGTAGGTCCATTTTAGCTGAATGTCTACACCGTGGTCTCATGAATTAGTCTTCAAAACAAATCCAAAAGCAAATTGTTTACGTTGTGGTTATGACAGCATTAGCCTTGCTAATATTATCTTAGCATAGAGAAAACGGAACCGTCGGGGCCTAAACGTTAACGTAAAGTTAGTCGGCACTTTGGCTGCAAAATGGTACCGTTAGTAACATCATACAAATCATGCAGGTGACATATTTTGGATTCAAAATTTCACTGAAAGGTGACAAGCTTGCATGCCTGCATATTTGATAAGCTGTAACCATGACTTGTTTGTTGGTTTTACATCATAAATGACTGAAGTTTAACACAAACTGTCAATCAACTAAGAACTTGTTTCAGCACGACATCCCTCCTCATAACGCTGGCTTTCTGCGTGTGTGTTCAGTGGATGCAAATCTACTCTGTTACAAATAAAACCGATTGTAGCACACAAAAGCTCCTATAGACCTCCCCACTGAGATTTACATATATGAATGATTCAGAGGCTGATGTCTATACGCCTGTACGGTTGAACCTCGCTGTGGTTAAGACGTCGGTGAGAGAGAACGCAGGTAACTACAGCAGAGAGGGACGCTGGTGAGGTGAAGAAGAGACTGGAAGAAAGAAATCGACTTTGCTGCAGTTTTCTGCTAGTTCATGCTCCTTACCAGCCCAGACTGCAGGGTGAGCTGGCATACACGATGTACACACATGCCTATGCACACACACACACACACACACACACAGAAACACGCACACACACACACATACAGCTATAGAGTTTCTCCCTCTCACCCACGTAACACTTGTAAATACTAAACTGTGAATGGCCAGCCTTAAAGTCTTTCCTTACCTCAACGCTCTTTTCCTTCTCCTCCTGCATGCCTGTGTGTGAAGATGTGTGTTTTACTTGTGTGTGTGTGTGTGTGTATGTGTGTTTGTGGAGATTCAAACTGCTATCTCCCTAGCTGGGAAGTGCTCTCTTCAAAATACTGCCTGTTCTCTGGCAGCACTCAGACTGGCTGCTCATTGTGCCGGTCTGTGTGTGCCGGTCTGAGTGAGTGTGTGTGTGTGTGTGTGTGTGCGAGCGTTGTCAGTGTTGTGGAACAGCAATGAATTGCTTCCCCATCGCTGCATCGGTAACTGCGGCAAACAAGTTCCCTCCCACACCCCGCCCCGCTGTAGGGAGTTCAGCCAAGAGGGAACCACAGGCTGGACCGACTCTGCTGCAGCACGGACGTCTCAAGATGTGACACACACACACACACACACACACATACACACACACATACACACATACACCAGAGCACAAAAAAGTTTGACTGTTTGTCTGTGAACGTTCATTTAGAAGGTTTTGTTATTTCTTGGGAGCAAAGCTTGCATGCATTGTGTGTCTGAATGAAAGCAGAGGAGTAACAGTTTGTTAACTGGCCCATAAGGTGCATCTGCTGTATCGTCTGCTTAATGATCAGTCTGAAGCTCAACCTAATGCAGCATTCACAATGTGTCCGTATAGGGGAATGACAGCAAACTGGATGTTCATTGTTTCCAGCAGGAGAAAGGTAAACTCTGCCAACACTCGTATAAATCCCACCTGCTGTGCTTGAAGGTGAAACTTCCCATCAAAAGTTACATTTTCTTAACTTTCCCTGTTTGTGCAGTGAAGACTAAACGTGTTTAACAATGTGAAAACAATCGAAGGTGATTTTCATTTGAAGGTCTCTAATACCTTCAGACACTTCAATAGCTTCAGAAATTGAAAATGATTCAACAATTAACTCTAACTGGTGCAGGGCCATCAACAACTTCACACTCGAGTCCTCCTACTCACAGTCAGACACACTGGTGAAATACACTCTGATTCACGAGGAAAACAAACACACAGGTCGGTTACCCCAAGTCAGAAATATCAGTGAAATACACTTAGCGGCAAGGACGGCATTTCTAAGACTTGGAAACATCTGGAAGTCAACACATATAACTAGAAACACCAAGATAAAGTTATACAACAGCTGTGTACTATCTGTCCTTCTATATGGTGCTGAGTGCTGGAGAATGACTGAAAGAGACATAGGCAAGCTTTCCAGCTTTCACAACACTCCTCAGAAAGATCATGAGGATATTCTGGCCTATAGGAAGATTACAAACCATGAACTACACAAAATGACAGGGTGCTTGGACACGGAAACAATATTGATATGAAGAAGATGGAGATGGCTAGGACATGTATTAAGGAAACCATCTGATGACATGACAAAAGTGGCATTGCGTTGGACACCAGAGGGAAAACGCAAAAGAGGGAGACCCAAAACAACCTGGAGGGGAACCATCGAAGGAGAGATGAAGACGAGAGGATACAGCTGGAACAGCATTAAGAAGGAAGCAAACAACAGAGATGAGTGGAGATCTTAATCCTTGCCCGATGTGCCACCCGGCGCAACAAGGACTAAGTAAGGAAGTAAGTACACTTAGAGGAGGTCATTTCCAAATAGGCGTATTAGTCGCTTGCTTCAAGGCACTGCGGTTATAAAGTTAGAGCATGGATTTGATTAGTGGAGGTATTTTGCTGGCGGTAACATGATTGTCTTATAAGTTAGTATCAAGTCTTACATCGGGGTTATACAGTCTTACTCGCAGGAGGAAAAACACACCCACAGATTACTCACGGTCACACCGGTGAGTTTGATTGTGCTTCCAGTTCTGCTCGTGTTGACTCGGGGAGAGTGAAGAAGAATCTGGTTGTAAAGTGAACAACAGGCAGTGAGCTGCTTGGCTACCGGTGGCCTCCCGGTATTGCTGCTTGCAGCGTTGTCGGGGAGTTTGTGCCCGTTTGGAGTGTGGAGCTCCGGTCTGCCCACTGTGGGCGACATTAATATGGCAAAAACGTACACAATTTGAGTTGCAATAGAGTGACGCTGTTCCTGTACACTATGTGCTCGTGCTCCAGGGAAGTGAAGAAAAGTTTGGTTGTAACGTTATCCAGAGTGAGCAGTCTCCAGGATCCAGCAGCATGAAGTGTACTGGTAGTAAATGATGCGTTGTTGAGGGCTGCACGGTGCTGCAGTGGTTAGCACTGTCGCCTCGCAGCAAGAGGGACGCAGGTTCAAACCCGGCTTGGGGCCCTTCTGTGTGGAGTCTGCATGTTCTCCCCGTGTTAGCGTGGGTTTTCTCCGGGTTCTCCGGGTTCCTCCCACAGTCCAAAGACATGCAGGTTAGGTTCATTGTTGACTCTAAATGTCCCGCAGGTGGGATCAAATTAACTAACAATGAAAACAGTCAGCACACACAGCACTGGTGTTACAAAGCAAGATCATTGTTGAAATGATGTGAGGCCGGCGATGAACACATATGAATGACAAAATATTCCAAACGTGCCTTGAGACTCTCTCAAATGAGTGTTTAAAGCTGTCACAACTGTAAAGACTCTCACAACCACAACACCAAAATGAAACAGAACATTTTGGGGAATTCTTTTAACATGAGAGGAATGGCTAAATATCAACTACATTCAAACAGCAAGTGACTACTCCATCCCAACTAAGGCCAGAAAGGCCCTTTTCAGCTCTTTTCAGCTTCATAGCACATTGCCTATGCGGATTAACCACACACTGCGGCTTACAAAACACGTTTTGACAATACAGTTAGCATGAAGGGAAGCAGTCCAGGAAGCAGGATGGAAGCACAAACACTGCCAAAGCTTCACAACTGAGAAGCACGTTATGGGAACCTGTACTAGAGTGGGTGTGCTGCATGGACCATGTTATGTTGTTGATAACGAGGCTGAATAACGCTGAATAAATCTAAGTTAAATTTTGTTTTTAAATTTCACTGGTGTCCCCTTGACCTTTGATCTTAAGATCTGTGAATGTAAATGGGTTCTCTGGGTACCCACGAGTCTCCCCTTTTACAGACATGCCCACTTTATGATAATCACATGCAGTTTTTATGCATGCAGTATAAATGTGTTATTTTCGCCTGTTCTAAAAATGATGTGTTGGAAGATTTCTGCATACTGGGGTCCCTAAATAGTCTGGGAATTACATTATAAATTGGGTATCACTGTAAAGCTGAGACTCTTGTGGATCCAATGAGCTCAACTGTATTCATGTGTGATGATGTTAGTCCCCATAGTAGTCATTATAGTGAGACCATTTCTTTTTTTATTTGACCTCACTGTATAAAATGACCTGTGGTGACCTCTAGGATAATCACAGCCTCATGAAACTTTACAGCCACAAGCTAGAGACCTAGAGCATTCAGAGGATGGATGGATCAGACTAGAGACCTAGAGCATTCAGAGGATGGATGGATCAAACTAGAGACCTAGAGCATTCAGAGGATGGATGGATCAAACTAGAGACCTAGAGCATTCAGAGGATGGATGGATCAGACTAGAGACCTAGAGCATTCAGAGGATGGATGGATCAGACTAGAGACCTAGAGCATTCAGAGGATGGATGGATCAAACTAGAGACCTAGAGCATTCAGAGGATGGATGGATCAAACTAGAGACCTAGAGCATTCAGAGGATGGATGGATCAAACTAGAGACCTAGAGCATTCAGAGGATGGATGGATCAAACTAGAGACCTAGAGCATTCAGAGGATGGATGGATCAAACTAGAGACCTAGAGCATTCAGAGGATGGATGGCTTTCCTACCTAGATTGACAATAAGGTGGTTTTTGAGCAGTTTTCACAACACGTGCTCGCCATCAAATCACCGAAAACTGTTGCAGAAATCTTCAAATGTCAAAAAGTGTTTGATCCCAAATCAGAGCATGACTTTTTCTCTGGTGTTCCTCAAGGTGTTGGTGTCTTAATGTGGTATTTTGGAGGGATTATTGATCATTTTTATTAATTCTCCAGCTGTAAAAAAAATAAATTTAACATCTTTAATCTCAAATTTAATCTGTGTAACACCCCAAAATTGCTGCAACAATTTAAGAGACATAATAGAGCATGGGGGATGACCATCATATACTTCTACCAAAATGTTCTAAACCCTTATACACTTTCACAATTTATTTTAATTAATTAATTAATGTTTATTTCTTATTTATGACGAGAACAACTTGACACACAGGGTTGAGCTGCATCTCAAATTAATCATCATGTTCCCAGCTTTCAGATGACGTTCACCACTTCTATGCGAAGTTCTATCACATAGAACTACTATCTATACTGTTGACCTGCTATCTCCCCCTAAAATCCCCTTTACTCCCCCTCCTAAAAAAGACAAAAATGGGTCCAATGGCTCTCGGGGTTAACATATATTACATGTTGTTCTGTTCTTGTTCTTTCCCTCATTAAGCCTTGAGAATCAAAGCCAGAGCAGGTGTAGCTCTACTTGTTATTCTCAGGTTTTCTCACTGTAACACTCAGATGTTTTGATTCAGAATCTCAGAGTCTATTTATTCAGTTTTTATAAACCAATTCCAGGTTAATCAGAGCGCATCAGTGCCAGAGGATCAAAAATCAGATTAATTGCGATGGTGTCTTGAGGGCTGGATAAGAAGCAATATGAGTCATGCCAGTGCTGCTATGTAACAACACCACAGCTGCAAATACATAGCAGTGCCGTGTACAAGTATAAACCCTTATATCACTCATCACACTGTGATGCAAGAGTCTTTATTTCATCAGCCCTACCGTGGAGTAAAATAATGCACTAGCAGTTGTTAGGCTGGCAGCTAATCCCATTGAGCTTTTGCAGTAGTGACTGATCAAAGCTTACACTGAGCCGACTTCGCAGGTTGCGTTTACCTCCTGTCAGCCAAGGTTGAAAGAGGAGGTGACTACAGGTCACACATCTGTGCAGATGAGTTTAAAGCACAACTTGAATAAAGACACTGTTAATAAGCAAGGCAGTTTGTTTATTGTAAAAGCTCAGCTGTCAGGCACATTTACTCACACAGCCTCCCATTTATAGAAAAGACTTATATAACAAGAAAGCTGGAAACACACATGCAGAAGAAAAAAAATCAATATAGATAAAACATCACATGTACAGTACACCTATGTGTGCTATAGATCCAGAAGTTTGCCTCCACTCGCTCACTGGGCTTCACGTGGAATAACATGCACATCCTCCCCACGCCACATATCTCTTCGTACACACACACACTCCTGGAAGCCCCCTTACCTTCATGTCTGATCTCAGAGCACAGTAGCATGAAAAAAACATGGCAGTGTTGTAGTAACATGAATGGAGCCGGGGGAATAAGTGCTAAATCTTCTTCAAACAAAAAGCAAAAAAAAGAAGCTGCAAAATCAGATGAGACGGAGGTGGTAGCATCCCTGAGTGAGAACAAATTAGTCTGAGGTGGCAAGATCACTTTTTCTGTGGGGAAACACCAATAAAAAGACCTTTCAAATGATGCAAAGCTCCGTCGCGTCTCACAAGCGAGCAGGCGGGACTGAACTGTCAAGAGGGGGGGAGTGTAAATGTGCGTCTCACACACACACAAACACAAAAAAAAAAAAGCAATTGGATAAAAGTCTTCTAGCTGAATGTGATCAACATCGCCGGGAATTAACAGAAGATCAGAGAAAAATAGGACAAGCGTGTAGATGTGAAGACGTGATGTGAACAATGTTTGGCACGCTGTATGAGGAGTGTGTAATCTGTACGTAGGGTATTTTTATTTCCAGCATGTTGCACACCATCTTGGATAAAACCGTTTACACGCTTACTGTCTCTCTCTCTCTCTCCCTTACTCACACACACTAAGCATTACATAACAAGCAATACCCCACACTGTCACTACCACAGAGCTCTGAAGAAAAACACTAGCAAAAGACTAATATGTCACTATTTAACCAATGCAGAGTGCTTCTTCTGACAACAAGAAGATTCAAAACTGACAAATAATGTGAAGGCCAAGGGCCTTGAAGGAGGTTATGTTTTCACCGGCCTTGGTTTGTTTGTTTGTCTGTCTGTCATATCCTAATGTGTCAGGATATGACTGATTCAGCTCAGCAGGTGACTGACTGATAATGTTGTATGCTCATTTTGCAGAAAATGGCGATAGCCAAGCTACAACCTGCTACTGGGGAAGAAAACTTTAAACTTTGGCTCACCAAAGGTATTAGGTTTTGCCCTGATTTAGTGATGCTCATTTTGAAAAATGTTCTTCACCCTCGTTAACCGATTATTAACCGTTAACCGACAAGATTTGTGCCTCGCATGCAGCGGTGTACCAGCTGCAGGAGCACAACAGATATTCGTTGACGGGAGTCTCCAGTTCACCGTCCGGGAGCGTTAACGTAGCAGCTACGATGCTGCGTGTAGTGTCGCGGACATGCTGCCACTTTCCCAGTAAAAGTCTCCACCGCACATTTAGTTTAGTTTAGCTTTTGAATTAATTATAACATATCTTTTCACCATTTTAACCAATACCGTTAATCGGTTAAAATGCTTAATGTCGGTTAACGGTTGAACGGTTAATTATTGACATCCCTACCCTGATTAAAAATCCAGAGGATCATCAAAGTGATTAGGATTCAGATGGGGTCGGTGACTAGCATATACCACCTCCACTCACCAACGTCCTGTGGAGGGGAAACCCTGATCAGGACGACATACACTAATGGGATTATCTAGTATAATCAATAATTATTAACAAAACAAGTTCAGCTCACTTCAAACTCATGACCATTTTGGAATCTGTGATTGAGCCGTAGTGAACAACCCGACGGAGTACCGTAGATCTAGATGTCAAATTATTCTGATGTCATGTAGCAGCTGCAGCACCGGGCTCAGCTCCTCTTGATGCCACATTCGATTTGCAGCTAGCTCACAGTTAAGGTCACCTGAGGCAGCTTTAGGCAATAAAATGGATTGATTATACTTAGTGGATTTTAGGAAAAAACAAACAAACACTGTGTGCCAAAGCCTCGATGAATAAAGCAACAAGAATAAACTGACAGGAAGGACCTTAACTTTGAGCTTCACATATGATTATATGCTTACACAAATTCTGGATTCTTAAACATGAATAATCTCCTCACAAAGAAGAGGTCTCCTACACCATGCGGCTCACAGTCCCTATACCTTTATATGTCTTTCATTTCTCATTTGGAGTTTCAATACGGTTTACATCCAGACAGCAGCAGCATGCATCTTTGCTCTGGGAGGTGAGCTCACTGTGGTGGATGTGGGAAGACGCACCAGTCTGCAAACTGAATGTAGGGGGAGGAGGTATTAAAGATGTTGTATAGAATATATTTTTGGTTCCAGCCTTCCTGTTACCGTGGTAACTGTCCATCGATTCAGCAGCATTAGTGAACGGAGAACCAAACAAATCCCCCGCCCCCTTACATTCTTTATTTATTTATTTCTTCCTCAGAGTGGTGTGTTGAGCTGGGGAGGAGGAGGAAGAGGAGAAAAGAGGGGGGGTTTGGTTGACGAGTGGAAAAAGGAAGGTAGAGGAGGAAATCTGTGGGTGGAAGAGTTGGAATGAAGATGAAACTGTTCAGAAATGACTGAATTTGGCATCTTTAACACAACCGTTGACTTGGCACTGCTGAATCTACAGGATACCTAGCAGCATGGTGCATCTCAGGAGACCTTCCCGTGTATTCAGGGACAACTCAGCAGGTATCAGGTGTTATCATTTGGATTTAAAAACATTTTGTGGAATTTATAACCTAACAAAAAGCATAATTATCTAGCCATCATATCAAATCCTTCTCATCATTATCATATTACTGATGTACAACAAAAAGATTGATAACCATCACATCATGTGAACTTCCCACTGTGTTTCTATTTGTGCTCTAAAGAGGTGAACTATCAGTATCTGTGAGCATCTTTTAATCTTTTATGTCACAAATACTCTGTTTCAGCAATGCAGGTTTATACTGCAGGTTTGTATTACCGCCTGCACCTCCTCAAGTAAGACGATAGTCTCCAAAAAGAATAAAAAATTATGCACCAAACATGTTTAATAAAAACTTCTCAGTGATTGTAGGACAAAGGACTGAGGCTGGGTATTTAAACCTGACACCAGGGAGCATGTTGCAGTAATGGACTGCAGCCGACCTTTGAATATAAGTTGAAGAGAAGACACTTTTGGAACTGTTGGCGTGCATTTATCCTGCAAGAGAAAGGCTGGAGATATTAGTTGGATAGTCTGATGTTGTCAGTTCAGCAAAACACCGGTGACTGAAAATAAAAAAAGAAATAGTGTGGGCGATGTTTGGTAAACTCTTTAAACTCCATTGACTACATTATTTCTATAAACAGAAACAATGCTCAAGTATCTCTGGCTGCTTCAATCAGTCACATTGGATTTTTGTGTGCAGGTGTTTTTACTTCTGATTGACAAGACCCATACCTACTTTTACCTTCTGGTTAAGTTGCACCTGCTTTACATTTCTCTATTTCTACATCTCTTAATTCCAACTCTTGTTTTTAATCGTCTGACGTTTACTCTCTAAATTACATCAGTAAATAACAAAATGAACGAGGCGTATACAGAATAATTAGACATCTGATTATTTGCCCTTTTCAGAAAGCCTGTCCTCTTCACCCCTGATAGAGGAGCAGTTCTGTTTCCAGGCAACACAACCAAAAACACCCAGCAGGTGGCCCCGTAGTGGGAGGAAAGTTGTATTCCTGCTGAAGGGCACATGGTTTCTACCGTGGCCAGGCTCTAACAACAATCATTTGCTAGATAGATTATTACATCACCATATTTATTGAGTAATTTGGTATGTGTTTTTATAAAAAATAGATTTTATAATAATTTCACATTAGTCCTAGATTAGATAAATTATTTCTTAGAATTAGCACTAGCAGTCTTCAACACATCCTCGAGGGTAGAAATACAACACAGAGACGGTCTGTCGAGACATGCTGAAAGTGCCTGAGATCAGTGGTGTTGACATGTGCTGGGAGGACATGTTCCTCTGCTGGTGAGAAGAAGCGTTTAGACATGAAATCTGTCAAGGCTCCACTTGTGCTTTCTGTTCCTGATTAGAGAGGCTGTTAAAGTTCATTTGCAGGTTATAATGCAGATGTAGGGCCTCAAGATACACCAGGAGTCAATCAGCAGGTTTATGGGACATAAAGTATGGGACAGTATGTTTTGTGCCTCCCCGTGTTTGGAGTTGTTATGGCATTCAAACTTTACAATGCATTGAAAAACATTGGAAATTGGAACTATAGTCTTAGTTTGTTTGTTTGTTGACACTAGAATAGCCTTTGGGGGAAACAAAATTGATGAATAATTCCTGACAATGACTTGATATATTTGACTTCAGGACTTCTCTGAATACATACATGCTGAAAATCAAACATTTTTACAGGATTAATTTAGATATTTTCCAAAGTAAATGTCCCTAGAAGTGTATTATTCAACTTTTTCCCAACACAAATTGCAATAAATCGCAATATCGAATCGCAATACTTAAAAATCATAATACATATCGAATCGGCACTCAAGTAAACATTGAATATATAGTAGTATCAAATCGGTAGATAGGTGAATCGGCCCAGCCCTAATTTTTTATACCAATTTCCACCAGTGGGTCGTATCTACTCCAATAGACTTGAACTGTTTAACCTCAATGAGACCGTACAAGTCTATTGAAATGTTGAGCCCTGGCTACATCCACACAACACAGAGGCAGAGAGCACTGGTGGAGCCACCGGGTCCAGCTCTGTCCCCTACCTCTAGATCACTCTGAGCAATATGCACATACCCTTTATGACCAACAAGTTGTATTACTGTTAATATTACTGAATCCTAAACAATGCCGAACTATGACACTACACATACAATCTTATTGTAACACATATCTGTCATTATGTCATTCTACTTATCATATTATCATTCTTATTCCACTGCATACTAATCATATATATACAATTAATATTGTATACTATTCTCTACTAACATGTATGCAATTCATATACATTATACAGCATATACAGACTGTCAGCACGGACTAAAGTCATGTTTTTGTTACACATAAATAATGCACATTTATGTACACTGGCTAGGCTGCTGTATTGTATATAATTGTTTTTAAATGTATCTACAGTATTTATTTTCTAGAATACATTCACAATCCACAGTGCACTTCATGTAATGTTTCCAGCATGACTCACTATTTTATTGACGAATAGACATATTAGTCTAAACATGTCCTTGAAATGAGAGTGACTAAATTATCTGCATTAAAAAATAAGATCACAATTTAAGCCTCTTTCCTGTCGGGACAATCTTTCATAGGATATTTTAGTCTCTCTACAGGGCGCTGGAGGTCAGTACCTACCGACAGAGGTCACACTGCTGACCACAGAGCTCCGTGAAGGGGGTTTAGATCAGCGTGCAACTTTTGGATTAAACCCAAACTGTGATCTTTTTAAACAGGAAATTGAGAAACAGTAGGGGAAGTGTGGTGAAAATAAAATGTGTTTTTCACACTTTTTTCTTACTGACTGACTGTCAACTATTTTCAATTCCAAATAGTGCGACAAAAAATAGAAAATGGTACAGAAACTGGCAATTATCATGCAGACAACTGAGCCTCATGTTCTCTTCATGTAACTTGAAATCTTCCTTGTGGCTTTTGAGCAACATATCTGTGTTCGTTCAACCGATTTTAACCTGTCATTTGTTGAGGTTATTAATTGTCAAGTTGTTACAGTAGATGAATAAAAAACAAAAGACAGTGTGCATACCATACATGCCTGTTATTTATGCATCCATGAGTATATAAAGGACAACAAAGACTTGTTGTTCCACCCTGGGTTCACTCATTCTGCCTGTTTCCAGAGTTGTAATTGGTGAATCAATGTTATTGACTGACCACAAAGTCTACTCGTCAGGTTTCAAAGGTCTGGAAGCTCCTCGCTGATCAAAGACGGGGAAGGTTAAAAGTGAGAGCACATGTTGGTTCTTTCAATTCAATTCAATTCAATTCAATTCAATTCAATTCAATTCAAAACCTTCATTTAAGTCTCGATAATCATTTTCGGTTTCCCTCTTTTTCAATGCTGAGAAACACACAGAGGTAAACAAATCAAACCAAAAAAGGACAATACTCAGTAAAAATGAAGGCGTAGTGTCAATTTTGAGAATGTGTTGCAGATAATTCGATTGTTTGGTCCACAAAAACTAAAGATAGACTTTCCCAGTTCAGAATAAATCTGCCAGGCTCGAAGCATCAGGACTCTAGTATGGTCGAGGTCATTTCACATATAGGTAAAACCAACTGCACTTATGCTATTCTGAGGTAATGTACAGTGTATCTGTGGTATTTATATGATCATTTTGAAATGATATCATTTGACATTAGTAAGCTGGAATATGTTAAAATTTTAAATTAGCCAACGAATTTAACAAAAGTAGTATGAAGTGAGGCCAAGACAGTAAAATATAGGTGAACCAGGTGTCATGGTAAAACAACTAGGAACCTTTAGTGTGCAATGGTCTGTCATATATATTGAATTTAGGGTTTAGTGATTTGAGGAAAATATCTGTATTGTGATTATTTTTTTAATAAATGAAACTACAGGCCTGTATTTGTGATCCACGTAGTATTAAAACAGGATATGATTGCACCAAGCATTATCGCAAATGTATTTGTTTTAAATGTTGCAAAATACCACATTAAAGACACCAAGACCTTGAGGATCACCATAGAGAAAGACATGCGGTGATTTGGTATCAAAAACATTTGACATTTGGAGATTTCTGCAAGAATTGTATTTTTCGGTGATTGGATGACGAGCACTTCTGTTCAGAAACCCCCTTATTGTCAACATGGCTAGGGAACTATCGGGACTAACATCATCACATGTGAATGCAATCGGACTCATTTGATCCAAATATTCACATAATATACACATATTTCCAGAATAAACGAAAATACAAAAAAAAACTGCATGGATTTGCATTTGTGTATTCTAATAATGTAATTATTTTGCTTGCAACGTCTGCCAAGTAGACTATCAGAAGTGCTCGTGAGCAGAGTGAACCATGAGCTGGCTGACACAAGTTCAACCCAACTTCTGCTGCCGTATCTCCTCAGACGAACAGGCAGCCGGGTCCTCTAGTCTGCTGACCTTTCAACAGTATGAAAGAAAAGCATCTGCTGCTTTACCTATACCAAAAGCGTGTCAGAATAAAGATAAGGGAAATAATCTAAAAGACCAACAATGGTATGCTATCACGGTAATCATCATGCCCCCTGAAGCATTGCATAACATGGCTATGGAATGAAAACTGTATATCATTATGCCGTGCACATCCATTATGGAGAGCTGAATACTAAAGATAGTAGAGCTGAAGAATATAATATTCACAGTGGATATCTCACAACATGAGCACTAAGAGCTTCTTAAGAGCTCAGTAGGACAGCTGTAGGATAACTGGACATGGATTATACAGAAGAGCTGATTGTTTTGTTAATTAAGTTATGAGTTAATATAGACACTGCAAGGTCAATATGGCAAATTATCACGACGCTGCTTTACAAATCTCGTCCTGTCCCGTGACACACGTATCACCAAGAAGGAGTGGACATGAAGGACGTCATATCTCAGGGTTAGCATGTGTGGGCTGACGTTAAACCTCATATAAAGCACGTAAACAATGCCGTCATTTACTCCTCCATTCAACACTTCAGTACGCGACATGCCGTCCAGCTGCCGTCTATGAGAGCCAGCTGTCAATCACTCGCGAACTCCGAACAAATGGTCAAACTAGGCAGCGCCGATCGAATATGAATCAATATTCTGTTATTGTAATGCCTATTTCTCTCCTCAAATGTTTTCAGAAACATCTTGTAGTGCACTGTTTAGCTGTAAAATGAGAAAGTTTGTGACCCTGAGATCAAGTTGAGGAAATACCAAGCACCGCCCACCAGCCGGAGCACAGCCAATAGGAACGCTCTCTCTCTCTGAAATGACCTGTGATTGGTCAAAGTCTCCTGTCACGGGCTAGATTTTCTAAAGCCTGAAAACAGAGCCATGAGGAGGTGTAGAAGTCTCTCAGAACATTTGAATTACAATATGCTGAAAGGTTATTATGGATGAAATGATGCCAGAAAATGTCTGCCTACTGAAGCTTTAATTTTCTGAGAGTTCAGTGCACATTTTTCTTTGGATTTTCCTCCTTCCAGTTAGCAACATGGCAATGTACTCACCCCTAAAAATTTTAATTGCTTTCAATTTTAGCTCCCAAGTTACTGCAATTAACACCTTTTAATGTCAATGCCTTCAGTCAGTACAGAGCTGCTCACGAAGCAGGTCACTCACAGTGTGAATGTGCAACTGTGGCACATTGAAAAGAAAATGTAATCTGCTTGTGTACGCACATGTACGCCACCTCACAAACCCTCACACATGCAGACATGACATCTGCCATGTGATGCAGTCATCCCTTCATGCTGCACTGATAGTAAAGGAAATGACCGTCCAGATGTTTGTTAGTACCCACAGATTCTATTTTTGAAAAAGAAAATCACGACCTCCATCAACACTGCATTTGATGTTACACTTCCTTCTCACAGAAGGCAACCACTCTGTGTGAGGCACTCTGAGTGGAGGGCAGCACACCGAGGCTGACTTGGTAATGGCTAGTGTGAATATTTCACCACGGCTTTCAGGATATCGACATCACTAACTGACCGAAGACACCTGCCGCCACACGTGTGTTCTACAACATGTAAGGAAGAGAGAGAAGCATGTGTCCATCTTTAGCATCTCCAGCCAGGACAGCGTGCTAACTCTCTTACTGGATGTACACTATACGCCTATACTTAGGCTACAAAACCACTCAATGGAGATAAATGACAAAGACAGCTCTGTCAGTTTCACTTAAAACGGTCCATGCAAGAAGTCAGTGTGACCTTAGTGTGATGTAAATAGTAGGCAAGCTGCTTCTAAGGGAGTTACCTGTGCACTATTGCAATCACTGTTGCTACCTGCAGCATCGTCAGGTTATATCATACGGATATTTTATGAACTTGAAATGATGGCCGTTGCCTACATATCCAAGATATTGCTTTTCTCAAAGTGAGTAAACAAGACTGAGAGTGAGGCTGAATGCTGCTGTCTGCATGCTCAATATGACAATGTTAACATGCTGATGTTTAGCAGGTAGTTTCTAATGTTCATCATCTTAGGTTAGTTAGTTAAAGCTGCAGTGGGTAGAAATGGAGCAAATATGATTTTATAAAACGATCATTATATCCTTAAAGTAGTGCATGAGACAGCTAATCTGAAATAATATCATGTGCCTCTGTGTCCTCCGGTGCTCCTCAGATTTCACAGACCGGAGTCAGAGCTGATCTGGAGTCTGCCGTCCAGCTGCCGTCTATGAGAGCCGGCTGTCAATCACTCGCGAACTCCAACCAAATGGTCAAACTAGGCAGCGCTGATCAAATATGAATCAATATTGTGTTACTGTAATGCCTATTTCTCTCCTCAAATGTTTTCAGAAACATCTTGTAGTGTACTGTTTAGCTGTAAAATGAGAAAGTTTGCTCGGGCTGGTGGGCGGTGCTGATCTCTACATGGCTGCCGTGTCACAAACTTTCTCATTTTACAGCCAAACAGTACAGGAGAGAGGAGAGAAATAGGCATTACAGTAACAGAATATTGATTCATATTTGATCAAGGCTGCCTAAGCACACTCACAGCACAGCCAGTAAAGTTAACGTTAAGAATTTCTCTCCGTCGGTAACGTTAGCTGTGTGCGGGGCGGAGCAGCTCTCATACATGCTGCTGCAGTGCCGTGTTCAGACACACACAGCTTCTGCTCTTAGTCACTAGGGCGGAGAAAACTAAACTTCAAAAGCGTGATAACACTTTACTAGAGTTGATGCTTACAATGCTTGTCATAAGTGCAGGTTTGTGTGTGAGGGCGGAAACACGAGCAATTTGTTGAAACATTTAGCAAAAAGTTCACTTCCTCTTTTAACGTATCTACGGGTCCTACATAGCCTCTATGATGTCACTGCTAGTGGACTGTGTGTAGTAGACGTTCCCTAACTGCCTCCACCTTAGCAGGATCTGCCATCACCCCCTCATCAAAGATGAAACCATACCATACCTAAAACAGTAAGAGGTCAGTATCATCTGCATAAAAGAAACATAGAAAAAGAGAAAATATTTCACATCATATTCTCATGAACAAAACACGTTAATTCTTCATATTAGTCATGCAGATAAAGATCCTACAACATACTTGTTGCCTTGAGTAAAACCTCGCTGTGTGAGGATTCCCCCTCTCCAGTGATGCAACGGTCATTTACACAGTGAAGAGCATAAAGTACAAGCTACTAAGGGAGCTCAAAAAGTGAATTTTTGTTGTGACATTTGCATTAGGATTTGTGTATTCAATTATTTTGCTTGCAACATCTGCCAAGTAGACTATCAGAAGTGCTCGTGAGCAGAATGCTGCAGCAGAACCATGAGCTGGCTGACACAAGTTCAACCCAACTTCTGCTGCTGCCATATCTCCACAGACAGGAAGGCAGCCGGGTCTAGTTTGCTGACTGACGTGCACGGTTAGAGGGGAAAAGTGAATCATTCTCTCACACACATACACACAGTAAACATGAGAAGTCACTCTGTCAAGAGATAATAACCCACAGTCAATATATGCACTGAAAGCATCCTGTAGCAACGTTGAAAAATTATTTATTCAACTCTTCACATCAAAGCGACGAGGTGATGAAGACAAGCAGGACCGTGAGGAGAAGACAAAAACGTGTGTGCACGTGCAAACATTCCTAAACGTGTAGCCAGAGCTTCTGTCCTCCTGCTTCACCGCATGCCTCATTCTCCCACACTGCTCATTCTCTCTCTCCGTCTCAGTCCATGTCTCCCTTTCATCCCCTCTCTGGTCCAGTGAATCATTCAACCGTTCAGCCGTGTCTCTTACCTTAGTAGTGACAATGCAAAGACAATCCATGCTGGCCAGCCAAAAAAAAAAGGGAGCTCTCAACCTATGCCCAAATTCATCCCCACTAATATCACCACTGGAGGAAACAAAAGCAGGAAGATGGAGGAAAAAGATACCAGTGCGAGGAAGCGAGGAGGAAAGATAAAAAAGGTAGGTGTTGCTGAAGAAGAAGGAGAAGAAGAAGAAGAAGAAGAGGGGGAGGAGAGGAGGAAAAGAACACACACACACACGCACACACACACACACTCACTCACACACGCTGGCGAAGGAGAGAAGCTACGGCGGACAGACGTTACTGCATGTGGGCCCCTTGTGAGGACCGGGATGCCTCCTCCACAGCGCTGAAGGCGATCAGGATTCCTAACGCCATCTCAGAGCGGAGGATGCGTCATCAGCTAAACCACACACACTCACACACACACACACACACACACACACACTCACACACACTTACACTAAAAACGCTTAGCAGCTGGACTGGCCCCCTCCAATATCCCAAAATCATTCCTTAGCTTCTCTCCCCCTCATTCATCCTTTCTCTCTCTTGTTTTCAGTTCATCCTCTCCTCCTCTCTCTCTCTCCCTCCTGTCTCTGGGCTGAGCGACTAGCTGGGATGAGAGAGAGAGCGAGAGAAGAGAGTGAAGGACGCGAGCGTCAGCTCAGCGGAATGAATTCGATTCCTATGCTCTCTGTCTCGCTGGCTATTAGCTGCTGAGGCGGACTGCTGGAACTTAATAATAACACATTGGCTTTAATTTCATCTGCAGAGCAGCGGCAGCGCTGCCTGCCACCACCCACAACTGCAGTTTGTCTCCAGATGGGTGCTGTCATCACAAAGTGACAGAACCACTTCTGAGTCAACAACACTTGCAAACTGTACGCTTTCATCTACATTTATTTCATGAGACGCTAGAATATAACAACAAAATACCGCATGGAATTGGTGTTTCCAAGAAAAAATGCAGCTGAATCGTAACTAAAGCTCACAGACACACAATCGGAGTTACAGCGGTCCAGCAACCATTATGTCAAAGTACAAAGAAATTATCTGTACTGTTAAAGGGACTGTTTGTAACTTCTTACACATATAAATCATTGCGGGTCGGTGTCCCATGCGTGTTCACGTATGGATACGCTGTTCAGACTCAGACTCCAACACAAACTACACGGAAGCACCAAAACCTCTTGGTTGTATCTAGTGAAGCCCGTCTGTTAAACAGTGTTGGCCGCGGTCGGAGGACGCGGAGGAGACCGTAGCTTTGGTCTCCAGGGCCGGAGTCTCTGCTGTACTCTGCTCCTCTGCCTGCTTGCCTTCACTCACACACTGCGCTCGTTCTCACTCTTTTGCTGCACCTCTTGCGTGCATGCTGCTCACTCCACACTGCAGAAGAGTTAGTTTAGCTCTGAGAATATCTAGTAAATGTTCAGTGGACGTTTGTGCAGAAATAACTGCTGCAGCTCCTCCAGACCAACAGAGGTTTCCCGTGTCTTGTGAAGTGACGGGGCTCCGCAGAGAGAAACGTTATCGTCTCCAACCAAAACTCCGGCGTCTCCCCCGTTCCCTCCGGCCGCGGTCGGGAGGCTGAGGCAGGAAAAGCCAACACTAGGATCAGCATTGATTCATGGAGAGACCTTCGTCTGGTCAGCTAACATTACTGCCAAGCAGCTGAAATATAGAGTGATATTGTGCTTTTAGTTGACGTGTGTCGCCTCACTGTTTTGAGCGATGCTCGTTCATGTTTAAGTACAGCGAGCACAAGCACGTGCAACAGGACGCTGACTTTCGTTGACGGCCACAGCTGCCGCTGTTAACAAGACATTTCTGAATCTTACCATCAGTCCCTTTAAAAGGCAAAACAGATGTAATCTTTGCAGAGATACTTTTGGATTCAAGGATTAAACATGAAACAAAGCTGTGCTTACATTTTTAGAATCAGGCTTTACTTATGGGATGTAAAAGAGATTTCCCATAAACTATAAACCTATATATTCAGCAGAACAGGGTTAATCTGTCAGTTTATGTTTTGCCTTTTGGAGTGAAAAAACACACAAAGCCTAACAATTATGTTATCAAACAATTTGTACTAAATAAAAAGACTTAATAAAAGAAAGGATTCATTCAAAGTTTCACTAATTTCACTAATAGTAGTACTTTCCCATGAGGACTTCAATGGTAATGCCTCTTAAATTGTACAGTTTGTTTTTGAAATCTTTGCATTTATCATTAATGAAAAGTCTAAATGCACAGATGCATTGACCACAGTTTGAAGGAACTAACATCTGTCCTTGCTTTTAAAAAATGCATTAAATGCAGCTCTCTATAAAGATAATTTACAGACTTTAATTTTGATATTCTTCATATGTAGGACGCGTGTATCCATCCTGCATGTACAGCACACTACAACGTGTGACTTTATTACAGTGCTGAAGGAAACAAAGGAGTTGTTACAGCACTATATGTCTTTGAAAAGCTCTAGCTCAGTCTCTTAGTGATGTATATTAAGAATCAATAACCCGCCACGTCAGCCGGTAAGAACTCCCAGGTAAACTTAGCCACTCCGATGTTCAAACCCTTTCCCCTCTAGAGACTATAAGCCTCTGAACTACAGTGCATTTCCCCCCCACCTATAAAGTGCCCTGGTACCTGTTTGCTGGAGCCATCCCGGTGAAGAGGTGTGATGCAGAATTTGATCTTGATTACTGCTTTCATTTGTGGACGAAGCGGCACACCTTACACTCCCCAATCTCCGGTCGTTCTTAGTGAACACGTCCACCTGTTCCAGTCTCGCACTGCCAGAGCAACAGGACTAATCTTTCCAGGTGATGCGGCTCAGGCAGCTTTGACTTATTGCATTACTGAGAAGGAATGCTTTAACCTCCTTTATTAAGGCTGTTGCTTATGTATACAGACTAGGTGTGATAAATTTGGCTTTGCCTGTGTATGTGAACAACAGCGCCACTTGACGGATTTACTCAAAAGCCTGACTTTGAAGCTGACCTATACTTGACCCCGATACGTTCTCCTCCAAAGTCATGGCGACTGTCTGCACGTTGCCTTGCTGCTTTACAACCGGAGAAAGACATCTAGAAGAAGCACTCTGACAACAGATTGTGGCTGATATTACTCTGCACTCAACACACGTAAGATCCCCAATGTCAGCAAACCTAATTTGCACAGAAAATATTTAATTTACATATTAAATAAAGAAGCTGTGCAGTTCCAAATCACATTCATATGCTCTACCACTCCCAGGCAAACAGGAGCAAAGATTAAACTGTCATCTTTACGGAGACGGGTCATTCCCCTGCTCTCAAACACTTGAACGGACATGGAGCGACAAATTGCGAAACCAAGTGTTATATTACTGGGAGAAGATGTGCTGGGCTGCATTACACTGCAGTGTTCTACCATGCCATGAGTGATGATGAGGTAAAATGAAAAAAAATGAGATCACGAAATGGACCAAAATGGATGCTGGTAACGTAAAACACAATGGGTGATTGTAATGTACAGTCCCAAATGAATAAAAGATCCCACAAAGCTAATGCAAGACGTACATATACTGTACGCGCAGAAAGAACGTAGTAGTATGGCTCCCAGAGAGAACTCACCTCAGAGGTCTTGGCACTGATCTCTCCCTTCTCCATCCCGCTGGGTTCGGAGCTGCTCTGCTCCCTCTGCTGGGAACAACAAACAGGTGCATAAGTGACTCTGCACCACCACACTCCGACTGTAACACACTGACCTGGAGAACAACCGATAGATCAGATAAACCAATAGACCAGTCTTTCAGGTGATGAGTATTTTATAGCCTGAATGCATTTGTGGACTAATTCAAGCCGTTTTGTAAAAGCTGGTACAATGCATGAGAGGTTTAATTTAAGTTGGGACAGCGAGCACTGAAATTGTTAAAAATACATTAAATACACAAAAAAGCACCGTATAATACAAAAGATATGTTCTAATATGTCAGAGGCTCTGACTGTGCATATGGTAAATAAATCTAATATTAATCATTTAAATGAAATTTGGAAATGTTGACAATTAAAAACCTACGTCACATTTAAATTTAAATGCAAAACAATAGTAGGATGCAGTTGTAAAGGAGTTATGTAAGAATTGGCACTGACAGATAGATGGAGTCATCATTGGCTGGTTGGTCTGTCTGCAGCTGCTTTGGTAAGTCTTTAATTAGAAGCTTGGATAGCGTAAGCCTATATGTGCCCGTGGCAACCAAAAATAAATCCCCAGCATGCTAAGACATACTACAAACCCTTTTAGAGCACACAGGCTCGCTTTATCCCTTCTTCTGTTTATAGCAGCAGATCCTTATCACTTCAAGTATAACATTTTTGTTGATATTAAGCTGGGCCCTACTGCATGCTGGGAGTGAAATAATGACACGGACATCAATCTAGTTTATACTGTATACTGTGTGTTGTAGCCATGAAACTCTTCATGCTGATAAACATCTGAGACCCTGGCAAGATCTATACAAGGTATAGCATAATACTATATAAAGCAACATTTTAGATGCAAAATACCTCATGAAGTCAGAAAATAACAGACATTAATTGATCTTTTTAGTATCTTTTGGAAAGAGATGGATTAAGGTCCAAAGCAGGATTTGAACCGGAGATGTTGCGTGGTCATTCATGGTTGGGCGCCTCAACCCCTATAAGCCACGGGTTGCTCCCACTCATTAACTCATTAACTCATGGCTAGCCTACTGTATCTGCCCCCGAGTGGATATTAGGAGGCGTAATAATGTCTTCAAACATAGACTCACCCCAGACGATGCAATGCCTCTCTGCTGCACTGCTGAAACGCAGATGGCATCTCTGCGTATATACTATTAACGGTGCATTTTAAATACTGTCGTGTTCTGAAGTTAATGATCGAAAAGTGCAACTATGCTCAGACTCAGCTAACCTGACCCGTCAGATGGTTTGTTACACATAACCGTCTGAGAAGCCGTCATTGGAAACTGTTAGAAAAGGTGATTGGATGAACCATCTGTCGATCAAACAGTTGGCGCTCAGTGTCGTTACACACACCTAAACCACCTAAACCGCGCCCCGTAGCTGCCGGTAGCTCCTCACAGGATGCTGATTGGTCTGTGCTCTGGCTTGCCGGACACAAATGTAACACTTGAAGTCTGACAGGATTTCCGCGTGATATGTGATCCTGTGATTCTCGGGCGATCTTGTGCGAGACTCCTGCTGCCGTGGAAGGTAAACCATAAGCAGCAGCAGACTGAAAGAAGAATATGTTCTTCTTCTTTTTTTTCATAAAGCAGCAAATTAAGTAAAAATGTATTAACTTTTCTCTTTTAGATCACCTGCTGTTGCAAACTGTTTAACACAACTCGAGCTACTGAGGATCAGAGACTGTATAGTTTATGTTTAAAAACTGCCAGTGATATGATGTATTACCTTAATGTGATTTTCTTTATATATATTTCCAACAAGGGAACCTGTTACAGAGTATAACTACACATAATTCCTACATCAACATCTCATACAAAGCTTATGCAGCCATTGTCATTCAGAAAGGAAAGGGTTAAAACTACTGAACAAAACTCTTGAGGTGCTTTTGTTTTTAACTTTCAAACTGCATCCAACATGTATTTATTTGTTGTTGTTTATGGATTTGAATAACCCCCTATGGACTCTGTTAATTCATTTGGATAGAGCCATCTGCCGTCTCATTATTTGACAGGACGTTTCAGCCTAATCGTCAGAGGGCTGATTGTGGTCACAGAACAGGGGATATAACAGCAATGTACTGATGACCTTATGGCGGGGGTCATCAGTCTCTGAGGACTCTTCTAATCCCCTTCACTTATCCCTATCCTGCTACTACTGGATGACCTCATCGAAGTGGCTCAGCAGCTCCTGCTGTTATTTTGAAAGCTATAAAGATCTTGTACACATGACATGTTTGAAAATGTATATTAGTGTCCCTCATATCCGATTCTTCAATGCAGAAAAGCTGCAGGTACGACGCACAAGGTTGGACTGTGTAGACAAATAGGATTACTAGTAGATTACCAAACTGGTTGGTCCTATTCCAAGTTAAACGTGCTATTAGTAACACGCCTCGCGTGTTACTAATAGTACGCATACACATACTCACACTGGCCAAACGTCTCCTTCAATCAATAAGCAAAAACAAAAGTGTATCCTACCTGGAATTGTTATAATCGACCTACATTTCAACTGACACGCTTTTATGTAATGATGTTTCTCGTTCTCCTGCTGCTCCACTGTATTGGTTAAATCTGCAGTAGGCAAAACGCCCACTATAACCTTTCAGCATATTCTAATTCAAGTGTTCTGAGAGACCTCTGCACCTCCTCATGGCTCTGTTTTCAGGCTTTAACAAATCTAGCCCGTGACGGGAGACTTTGGCCAATCACAGGTCATTTCAGAGAGAGAGAGCGTTCCTATTGGCTGTGCTCTGGCTGGTGGGCGGTGCTTGGTATTTCCTCAATAGATCTCAACATGTACACTACAAAATGTTTCTGAAACATTTGAGGAGAGAAATAGGCATTACAGTAACAGAATACTCCATTAGGAGCACCGGAGGACACAGAAGAACAGGATTTTTGTATCTGTCACTGTCAGGATATGGTGACCGTTTCATAAAAATAACTCTTTTTAATCATATTTGCTCCATTTCTACCCACTGCAGCTTTAAATGTCATATTCAAGCACACCCTTCACCCTTGCAAGGGCCTGTAACAACAGCTGAATCTGATGCTTCCACTCTTCCAAACATTCATCTTTTCACTGATGGAGATTTTGAAGAGGCTATCTCTTGAGATCACACAGACAATGTACATATCACAAAATGCAATACTGCATAGTCTGACAACTGTAATTCAATCACATCTACCTGTCCTACACCAAGGCCTTACTTTCCAATAATGATTCAGAAAGATGAGGTTGATGTGAAATGGTGTTCTTTTATTGTTGGGCTGATGATTTCATCATATTCAAGAGATGTGTAGTGGACTGTCTGTCACCCTTAAGGCTGCAGTGGGTAGAAATGGAGCAAATATGATTTTAAAAAGTTATTTTTATGAAACGGTCACTATATGCATCGGACAGGTGAAAAAAATCACGTGCGTCTGTGTCCTCCGGTGCTCCTAATGGAGTATTCTGTTACTGTAATGCCTATTTCTCTCCTCAGGTGTTTTCAGAAACATCTTGTAGTGTACTGTTTAGCTGTAACATGAGAAACGTTGTGACACGGCAGCCAATAGGAGTTCTCTCTCTGAAATGACCTGTGATTGGCCAACGTCTTCCGTCACAGACTAGATTTTCTAGAGCCTGAAAACAGAGCCATGAGGAGGAGCAGAAGTCTAGTTTTCTCTCAGAACACTTGAATTACAATATGCTGAAAGGTTATTATGGGATTTTTGTCCAATTATGCCAAAAATATACTTCCTACCCCCCACTGTAATACCAAAAGCTCTATCAATAGCTACATACACTACTAATGCATTCCTTTTTTTTCATTATTATTATTATTTTAGGACCGAAATAAAGATCAATTCAACTCCTCCTTTTGCTATCAATATGCAGTATATCTAGTAATTTAAGATTTACGAGGTCAAATAAGAGGCACAGAGAACCACATTAGAGGCCACTATTTATTTATTTTTTTCTTGGTAATTCTTAGAGCCAAAGCCACATTTTGATTAATCTTTCATGCTTCTTCAGTCCTTCATGGATCTCAACCACTCAGCAGCCTCTATTCATCCCCCTTAATTAGAATGTCACAGTGTGAGCGTGTTCGCATCCAACTACTCACTCTCTCTCTCTCTCTCTCTTTTTCTCAGGCTGTCTCTCTTAATTTAGTCCCTTCCAACAAAGAGCACCTTTGTTCTCTCAAAGTGTAAATACATTCGGCTGATGTACATGAAAGGAGCTGTACAGTCAGTCACAGTTCTCCGTCCTGCTCGAGGCCTGTGTGATGTAAGAAGTCTTCTCCTCTTAGCTGTCCAGTGAGCTCTCAGCCTTTATTACACCTGCGATTTCTGATGTTTCAATGTAGTTGATGAAGGCTTGGCTTTACCACGGATTTGGTAAACTGTTGTGAAGTGTGAAAAGTCCCGAATGTTTTTTATAAATAAACGCTTTCCTAAATCATTAGTACGGTCCGCATCACAGTGTGTTTTTGTAAATTTGAATTTCAGCAGCATGAAAAGTGGGATTTTCGTCAGATAGCAGCGCTGTAAATGTCAGAGGAAGTTCAGGTTACCGGCTGTTCATGGGGATTCGCAGGCAGCACCGAACACTTTGCAGGAATGACGTAGAGGTTTAATTTTCTGGCAGTTATACAAGCCTGGGAAACTTGGCCAGTCCAGGGGAGGCTTTCATGAAAATGCTAATTTTTAAGGAAGTCTCTGCTATAAATAGATCTGGCTTAGTATAATTATAGACTCTGACTCATAAAGGTAGAGATCAATGATACTAGACTGCCTTATTATACACATTTATTTTATCTTTGTCAATTTTTATTTCATTTAAATATATACTGTCCTATATCTTTTATATAATCTGTTTTAAACCTGTGAATGCATGTGAATAGAATTGTATAATTCTTTCATATAAATGGAAATGAGCAGCAATATACTGAATGTATAATCTTCTTTTGCTCAATAAAAAAAAATATTTGAAATAGTATAATTATAGGCTTCTGCATTTTTGTGAATGGCTTCACCTCGTCATCCAGAGCATTCGTCAGTACAGGTATGACTAAGGTGTTGCTGGGCTGATACACACTGATGTCGCAGACTCACCTCCTCCAGCGGACAGGCAGAGTGTGCGAGCTCAGAGTTTGGTATAGACACACTCTTCTCCCACTTGTCCGCCATGTGGTTGACCTCCTCCAGCTTTTGCTCGCAGCTCTTCTGTGTGTTTAGCAGCGTCACTTCATAGAACTCCTGGATATCTGTGGAAATAAAGATATGACACGACTCAGGAGCTGGTTAACTTCTCCACAGACAACACAGTTAACTAAAGGAAGTAGACTTTTATGTGGATACCAGTGTGACCTAAATCAGTGCTACAAAAGTACATTACATACAAATGATGGAACTGTGATTCTCACAGTTCAATATCAAGAAGGTTAGGTTCAGTAGATAAAACCTTTTCTAGTTTTAAGTTAAGGTTAAGGTTACTCATACCCCTTTCACATGTATGCATGCATGTTAAAAAGGGTTAACCCACGTTGACCGACTCGGCTTCGCGACCCAGGTCAAGAGGTGGGTCAGGCCAGGGTCCATTTCAGTGTGAACGGCACGGACCAGGGTCGCTAGCTATTGAGCGGGACAAATCTAATGGAAGCCCACAGTCGTGATGCAATTGTCGAAGAACGCCGTAGTTCAAACAAACACCGCGATGGCAGCCGGATTGTTTTCAGATACATTGGAGGTGAACGACGGACGATCTGAACAACACAGATGTGTAGCGAGACTTTGGGCCGTCCGAGATGAGGAAAAAGACAAAGCGGCAGATGACCGGAACGGTGAGGAACGACGTAGTGTAACGTGCTATACGAACATAACAAGGCTGCTGACGGAGAGAGGCATCCGCCGCACACAGAAACACACCATGTATAGCCAATGTATAGAACTTCTAAATGGACCCTCCAACATCTATTGTACACTTGTATTCCCATGACCATGTCATCCTTGTACTCATTGTGTCTTTAAGGTGGGAGGGAACCAATGTGAACACGGAAAGTGCATGCATGAGTCACCAGTGACTAAACCCAGGATCCTGCTGTGATGCAAACAGACTCGGGTTGAATTAGAAGCCAGAAGGCCAGGCTTTTAATATGTCCTTGAACTCAATAGTTTCTCCATCACTTTATAGTTTACCACATCCATCAAATTCTAAGTAGGCAAATGTTACACACACATATAGCTAACATACAATGGGATCCTCTGTGAGTATCTCCAATACAGCAAAAGTTACTGAAATCCATTTGAATTAACTCCGTCATTTGCTACAGCCATTACATTACACTTTTGGCAAGTTGAGTTGAGTTACCTCTGCCTCACATGATTTGTTTTGTATTGTAGTTTTTCAGATTGTTTAAAGTGACCTTTGTTGACAATACATAATGTAATAAAGAGCAGGGATGTCACGAGGAAAGAAAGAAAGATTCGGCTAGGACCTAATGATTTAAATAAGGGCTGTGCACAATGTGCTTGTTTACTAGAAATTTCATATTTTAAAATCTTATCATGTACTCAAACAGAGTTTTAGAATGACATTCCTACTGTGTCATGATTTGTTTTTACTGTGTTCACAATGATGTACCTACACACCAACACAGACTCACACACCAACACAGACTCTACCGTGATGACAAAGCTTCCTCGCCTGTAGCAGCTCAACATGACTGAATAAGACAGGATGTGCAGCAAATGTACCAAACTGCATGTACAGTATACGTATATTTTCGAAATAAAATTTGGACAGACTGAAAATGTATGTTTTTCATTCAGCCAGGACTCGTGACCGTGCAACAACAGTTTCCTGCTGCATGGTCTGCTTTGACTGAATGTCAGCATGAGTCACACTGCTCAGCCTCGCTGCATTATCTTCTGCAGCGATGGACTCCAACATCTGTTGGTGCATCATCATCATCATCATCATCATCATCTACCACAACACATCAGCTCTGTATGACTCAAGTGAGCTGAGTGCTTTTGTTTTTGAAATGCAGACACATTTTGTTGAATGGCTAGCCATGTTTTACCAAAGAACCAGAGCCATAACTAAAGCTTTGCTGTACCACATTTACATTTAAATGGATCTAATGAAAACAAACTATTAGCATTCACCACCACCACCAGAGACGGGGTCATGTTTCTGTCCAAGTTGTACAGAAATTATTTCATGCATTCTGTTGTCAGACACTGGAAATAAATTGATAAATTTTGATTCAGTATTCGTAAAACAAAAACAAAAAAAGCTGTGACAGTTCTGTCTTTTTGTAATTCAAATGAGAAACAGGCTATTACGGATGCAAATGAATACAGCTAAATTAATGCAAATCCCCAAAAGCTCTTGAATGGCGGGGTGAGTAAATATATATATATATATATGTGTTAGACTCTACGTGGTACAAAACTAGTTGTTTTTAGTTGTCACTCATTTCATTATTTTGACAGAATAAAGTAGAATTATACTAAAATGTTGCAATACTAATTTATGTTGTTTTTACACAAATAAATAGACTTTTGTTTCATTAAAATGACTTTACTAAAGAAAAGATCAACGTCTACCAGCAGCACTCAGCTCCATGTTGATTTGACGAGCACTGACAGTTAATACTCTCTCTACACTGCACTGCTCTCCATCCATCAACTGTGATCATCAATAGCTGTTCATAAAGGGAGGGGGGAAAATGAGTGACTGTAGTTTCAGTTTCAGAAATACAGAAGTTGTCAAGAGTATAACTCACGGTGCAGTAAAAGCTCCCCGCTCTCTCCGGTCATGTTGCAGCGTGCTATCCTGTGAAACAGTGTGTGCTGTGGGAGGACCAGATGCCTGGTGGCTAGCAAACAGTGAGCCTAATCCTCAGACATAGAGGCCGCCTGTTCCCTTCAATGCAGACAATGACCTTACACCCCGCATAGCTGATTTCTAATTCAGCCCTCCTCTGGGTAATGTGCTTAACACAGCCAGCAGTCCTTTCCAACTCTCCCTTTAATGAACAAAACTCCACTTCTCTGCCGTAAAGTGGTTCAACGACTCTCCAAAACTGGCATCCAAATCTCCACCCCTCCTCCCTCTAATATCTGCACAGCCTGCTTCTCACACCGGAGTAGTGTTTTTATCATGCTCTGTGCAAGTTTAGTGTCAGGCATTAAGAACTTGACAGTGACTACCAGTTATGGAACAGTCCATTCACTGAGCTGCTTTAAAGAAGGCAGCTGGCACAGTATTTAAAGCACATAGCTTGCGTGTTAAAGTCATTATGAGCCCTGCCTAGTGCATGTGTACATGTGTCTAATACAATACATCCATGCTGGGAAGCTCCACTGGGAAGGTGATTCCATTCCCAAGCCTCTGTGAGATACTAAACTGTCCCACACTGCCAAGACAGTGTTTAGGTGCAACTGAACATCAACCCCATGGTACGAGTTGAATTTAATTTAATTGGTCAAACAAACACAGGACTTTCAACTAGGAGACCGCTGTTGGTGTGAAACTAAAAGCAACGTTGACTTATTTTGTTACGTCAGTGGTCAGTCACGTGACTCATTAGTATTGTCAGTCCATTGACGCCCAGTACAGACTGCGGGCACCTCAGGAGCGCGTGGCGACTGCGTGATTCACGCGTCGGTTGTTCACACCAGCTGTTTCTGCTGCTGCTGCTGTCAGCCTTTTCTTTCTACATAGAGGTTGCCTTTCATAACGGCCATTTCATTTCATTATAAATGTCATTTTTATTTGTTTTAGACAGAAAAAGTTTAGGGAGCATGTGCTCATTTGCAAATAATAGTAATAATCCACCATTAAAACCCTTACGTTATTCATTCATGGAGCTCTGCAAGTCACTGCATGTTCTACAACACTGTCCTGCACATATTTCAGAATAAAAGCCTTGCTTCAAAAAATTAAGGAATTCTGTCCACAGAAAAAACACTTGAGGGCTTTTATTCTGAAATTAAAAGCAGGAAGTGTTGATTTAAAAACAAATCTTTACTATTTTCATGTCTGTAACATTTTCGACAGATATAGACATTGAAATTGTAGTAATGTTGCTGATATGATGATATATATATTCATATTTAATTCCTTATGGCTAGAACAACCTGACACACACATTGGTGAGCTCATCTCATATTAATCTTCAGGTTCCCAGCGTTCAGATGATGTTCACCACTTCTATGTGACATCTATTGTTGACCTGCCATCTCCCCCTAAAGACCCCCTGCATCCCCCTAAAAAAAGACAAAAACGGGTCTGTTGTGGGCCTCAGAGGGTTAATGTTAAAGGTGCAATCAGTAACATTTCTTATAATAATATTAAAAAAAAGTCATGTAAAATATGGCTAAAAAAAAGGAAAAAAAGAAAGTCATATAACAGGATGACATGTGCTTGCTAAAAATTTGTAATCATGTAATTATACTTTAACAGTGGAAGTATCTGTTAAGCCTCCAGCATTAACTGTTAATCCATAAGCTTTATCATAAAATACAATAACAAAATCCCAATCTGGTGAGTATTTTTGGCAGCAGTATTGTGATGGCATGAATTCTGCTCTTCGGCATGACACACACATGAATACTGCCGGGCTGCAGAGTTTGTTATTACTGTTTGTGCACCAAACGGCAGCCACAGAGTTCGGTTAAAAAGGAAAAAAGTCTGAATCTGTTGAATATGGGACAAGATCTGACAAAGTTTAACACTGGGGTAGGCAGTTTTCTTTTTAGCGTCAAAGTCCATAATAACAAGGGCTGTCAAACAATTAAAATATTCAATCGCGATTAATCACCATCCATGATTAATTGCACATTTTTTATCAGTTCAAAATGAACCTTAAAGGGAGATTTGTCTAGTATTTAATACTGTTATCAACATGGGGGTGGACAAATATGCTGCTTTATGCAAATGTACCTGCATGTGATTATCATAAAGTGGGCATGTCTGTAAAGGGGAGACTCGTGGGTACCCATAGAACCCATTTACATTCACATATCTGGAGGTCAGAGGTCAAGGGACCCCTTTGAAAATGGACATGACAGTTTTTCCTTGCCAAAATTTAGTTTGAAGCGTTATTTAACGTCCTTCACGACAAGCTAGTATGACATGGTTGGTACCGATGGATTCTTTAGGTTTTCTAGATTCACACGATACCAGTATCTTTACTCTAGCTTTAAAACTGAGCATTGCGTTGACAGCATTAATAATAACCTTACAGCATATTGTAATTCAAGTGGTAGATCAGGGTAGGCAGCTCTCCCCTCTCTGTGCTGAGCCGCTCCCACCAGTCGAGCACGGGCACGTGCACGCGTTTCATACAGTAACCTGAACGAGTGCTAGTCATTCATTTCAAACATCGTCCTTCACACGGTAACACGTACGGCATTCACAATGTCACCTGCTGTAAGTCAAAGTAAATATCAAAAGTAAAAGTACTCATGTAGAAAGGCCCCGTCAGAGTGTCATAAATTATTGATACATTAACCTGTTAGCAGCATTTTAATGTTGGAGTGATGGAGGCTGCGCTACTTTACTATAAACTACTTTTCTAGCACTACCTTTTTTTTTAATTTTATTTAAGGTTAAAGGAATACATACATACAAGGGACATAAAGACAGCAGCAACAACATGCAGTATTTAAAAAAAACATATTAAATATGTATATTATGTAAACATATTTACATCCCTTTAAATTACCTTTATCAACATTATTTATTTATTAATATTTGTTTAACTCCAATCTTCACCCTGACTCAAAGTATCCCACCCACGTTCAAAAACGATATTCCTATTCATAAACGTTCAGTGTTTAATTGCTGTCTTTTTGTAGCTTTTAATATATATGCTTTCCCCATCATGATGATGACGTTGTTCAGGTCTTTTCTTTCTTCATCGTCATCATCATAAAGGACAACTATAGAAATTTGATTTGTAAACTGAGATCCACTTTTCAACTTTAATCCAAAATAATGCAACTTTAATACCAAAATAAATGAATGTCTGACTCCTCTTCCTCCTCACAGAATCTACATTTGTCACATTGTTGGATGCCCCATTTTTAGTTTTTTGCATTTTCTTAGTAGTCAAGTATTTGTAGATTAGTTTTAGTTGTAAAACTCTAATGGAGACATCAAAAGAAGTTGTGTAAATACATGCAAATACTTTCCCCCCCATGGGATACATTTGTCTAACAAATCTTCCCATTTTGACTGAAAAGCTGCTGCAGGCATGTTTGTTTTTAAGATGCATGTATAACTGATATAATTTCTTGTTTATCTTTCTCTTATTCATCTATGTTGTATCCTTAATGTAGGAGCAACATGCCATTTGTTTGGTACATGATAGCTTCCTTTTCCAGATCTGAGGTATAGCTGTCGGTGTACCTCTTGTACTTCATTACAGTATGTGAGTAAATGTACTTCATTACTTTCCACCAGTGACAGTAACAACATCAAACACTAGAACATCAAGTCATTTCAAAAATGTATTTTTCCCCCTGTGTTATTACTGTAGACTATATTTGGTTTCAGAATTAAAGCTCATTTATTGTAATGCTCTGATAGTTAACGTACATTGTGCAGTTCATCGCAAATTTCCATTACTGTCATAATCATTTGAAGGCATTCTCTCTGGTCACATCACTTCTGTTGGCTTTCAAGTACTCGCCAGCGACTGTTTGCATGCTGCTCTCGCGCCTTTCTCTGGTTTCCTAAGCAACTCTACGGAGGATCTGAGGAGATTTGCGTCCTTTCTTTCGCGACTTTACTGGTAGCTTCCTTTAACGAGCACACAATTCCACTTACACAAAGCATTGTGAATACACACACACACACTGTCACAAAGCTGATCTTTTTTCCTTCATCCTTACATAATAACAGGTGGGTGGAGTGGGCATGGGGCTCACAGTGATGGCTCCTAGCTGTGCTTCTTTGGGGAGCGATTTATTCCAGCTGCATCCCCTCCCTAACAGCTAGCCCTCCTCCACAGTGACGAAGGTGCCAGCTAATCCTTCTATCTCCCAACACACACACACACGCACACAGGCGACCAATTATTGGTAATACATCACTGCTCACTCCTCTGGCTCTCAACTCCCTCAAGGAAATAACACTGTCAGATCTGTGATGTTAAAATGAGAAGAATCCATGCAGGGATGCAGTTTTGTACCAAACTCTCACAATTTAGACAGGAAATGAATATATATAATATAATAAATAATATAAATGATAACTGCAGTGTTTGGCTGAGTGTCCATCTGGTGTTTCTCTCTGAGCGTCTTTTTTCAGAGCGCTCCAACTTCTTTGTGCGGCCGCTCGGAGAGCTTCTAGTTATAAAATCTCTGAACTTTTCAGAGCGTCCTGCCGGCCTTTCTGCCAGAGAAAAACGCTGTACGGACACTCTGCCTTACAGACTCACACTTCACCGACAATGAGATGAACTTTAAGTCTTCACAGTTTTTTCCTGCCTCAGGGGAAGAGCTTGTAGTTGGTGGTGACAGACATGACAGCAGTAGATAATGGCAAAATAGAAATTCTTCAAATGCTCTCAGACAGTCACAGGTTAGAGACCAGACGAATATCAGCTCCCTTGTTCAGATGTGAAGGCCGTTGTAAAAAATATAACATTGTCGTATTAACCTGAAGCGCCTACCCAAACTAAAACGTGCTCATGCGACCTGTGACTAGAGGTTACCGGCAATCCTGAAATTTGTCCAGCAATTTTACTGCTAATGAAAAGAGAAAAACACCGATGGAAAGCTGAAGATCTTGACGTTCTTACACTGTATTGGTTGTTATTCTATCATGAAAGCAAGGGGGTGAAGTTTGACCCTGAAGTGACCATGCTCCTTTCATTTGGTTTTCGCCATTGAAAAATGTGCCCATTATTTCACACACCATAGAGTCCAGAGTTCACATCATGTGTGCTTCACTTGGAGAACAGCAGCATCACCACTGGAGACCAAAATGTGAATGTTGAACGCAAAGGAGAATCTGAATTTACTGCAGCAAAGGAGCATTGTATAGTGGGTGGATAACTCCACACAGGGTTAACAGTGAGAGGAGGATTCAAATGAATGACTGCAAGAGGAAGTTAACACTTTAAGCTCCGATTCACCCTATTCTTTTGCATTTCATTATAAAATATAAACTCAGTCTCTGTAAGGGAGAAGTTGGGTGGAGATATGCCAGATTTCTTTGATGGTTCTAAAGATTATCTTTGCAGATATTCTTGTGTTGTGATGTATGTCAAGAGTGTTTTTTACATCCCCCGATCGGCGAGGGAGTCCATCCTGACCGCACCGATTTCTAAACGCAAATATTAAACATGTTCAATCAATTTTTGGAAATTTTCAGTCCCGCTAATTCTTCCTGCTCGTCGTCCGATATGTTTGTTCATACTAAAGTCCCGTTTGATCGCGAGAGATTTTGCTTATTGCTCAAGAGAAACTCATTTTTGAGTCGGGACTCTTGTTGTTCATGAATGAATCTGTTAGTGTGCGCTGTGTTGTTTTGGCCAGATTGTTGCTCTCCACACACTACTGGAACCAAACTGTTAAATCGAACATGTTGTTATGTGTGGGCTCTTTCACATTTTCAACATCTGCTAAAAATCTTTTAGTGTGGGCCAGCCTTAAAAAAAACACATGAAAATGTGTTGCAACATGTCTGAACTTTGTCCAAGACACATCCAGCACTTTGCTCGGAGCATCTCCATGGAAACAAGTACCAGTAAACTCTGAAATAACACTGAGACTGGACACCGGCACACTGCAGGAGAGAGACGACACTGAAATCCACTTCTGAGAAAACATGAAAACACAGAACCAAAGCTTTGGGCTTAAAATGGAGCTGCAGTGTTTTGCTCCAAACATGTCAACTGATTTTATGAAAAACATACAGCCACAACAATAGTAACCTACAAACTGAATATTGACTAATAACAATGCATATTCCAAGAGCACAAGAATGTAGCTCGGGAGCCAAATTAAAAAACAATATATTAATAAAATCAATCAATCTATAAAGAAAAAGCAGACCCATAAGTGATGCACCTAAATACAGGACCAGTAAACAGACAATGAAACCTCTGAAGTTCACAAAAGGAAATAGGATACACACCCATCAGCCATAACATTATGACCACCTGCCTAATATTGAGGAGGTCCCCCTTTTGCCGCCAAAACCGCCCTGACCCGTGGAGGCATGGACTCCACTAGACCTCTGAAGGCATTCTGTGGTATCTGGCACCAAGCCGTCAGTAGCAGATCCTTTAAGTCCTGTAAGTTGCGAGGTGGGGGGGTCTCCGTGGATCGGACTCGTTTGTCCAGCACATCCCACAGATGCTCGATTGGATTGAGATCTGGAGAATTTGGAGGCCGAGTCAACACCTCCGACTCGTCGCCATCCACATGATGTAAAAGAAAACGTGATTCATCAGACCGGGCCACCTTCTTCCATCGCTCCGTGGTCCAGTTCTGATGCTCATTGTAGGTGCTTTTGGCGGCGGACACGGGTCAGTGTGGTCACCCTGACGGTCTGAGGCTATGCAGCCCCATACGCAACAAACTGCTCCTCACTGTGTGTTCTGACACCTTTCTATCGGAACCAGCATTAACTTTTTCAGCAGTTTGAGCTCCACTTCTATTGGATCTGACCCCGTCGCCGGTTCACCAGTTTTCCTTCCTTGGACCACTTTTGGTAGGTCCTGACCACTGAAGACCGGGAACATCCCACAAGAGCTGCAGTTCTGGAGATGCTCTGACCCGGTCGTCTAGCCAGCACAATGTGGCCCTTGTTGTCAAAGTCACTCACATCCTTACGCTGGCCCATTTTATCTGCTTCCAACACAAAGTTAAAAATGTTCACTTGCTGCCTAATATATCTCCCCCCACCCCCCCACTGCCAGGTGCCATGGTAACGAGATAATCCATGTTATTCACTTACAAAATGATTCAAACATTTCACAGCTTCATTCATTGCAACTTTACTGTTTATACTAACCTAATTTAAGCATTTAAAGGAAAATTCCAGTTTATTACTTTTGGCCATCATCTCTCTTGGTTGTGATAACATAGTGCAGAGATATGGAAACATGGCAACATCACTACGGGGAAAGAGAAGAGTGGTAACATGAACAGACAACCAGTCTGTAAACAGTTTGTCCACATTATCTAAACACCTTTATTCAGAAGTAAAACTTAAAGTGAGCGTTCCCATAATGTCCTTAACAGTCTCTCATTGCACAGGAAGACTGTCTGTGTGCACTGCTACAGGGGCGAGGAACTGTGATGGATGTTAAGACCGGACGGTTTGGGTAATCATTTTACTGTTCAGCATCATTTCCTACTCCAATATAAACTTGAGAAGTGTCTGATTGTCTGTGTGTTTGTTCCATTAGACATCTTTTTAGTGATGTTGACATGTAATAATCATATCATGCAAAACTCCCACTACTCTCCAGTGACATCTGCCTCTGGAACCAACTGATCTGAGACTGAAGGCTTCAAGTGTCGGATCCTTACACTTCGTTTTACTCTCACATCAGTCAAAACTCCCTCTCACAAGTTGAGCCCTCCTGAAAGCAGCACAGCAGGAAAAAAGACGTTCTTTTTTAATATTTTCAGCATGTTTTAACAACACTGTGCTCATTTTGCATCCCCCTGCTGATGAACAATGCACTGCAGATAAACACAGATATCACTGACTGAGGAATAAGCTCATGGCAGATATTGGGAACCAAATGGGATTTAGCAGTGTAACTGCATTAGACGAACAGTAATTGATGAATCATAACCCACAGCTCCATGTTAATTCCATGCCTACTCACCGCCCCAAAGCATGATGGGAGGATGAAAAACCAGAATATATACGGTAGCTCTTATGCGTGTGTGGCTGCAATTTCCTGTGAGGTCAGCCGTGACGCGGAGGTGAAGCGCAGCGTTTTGCAGCAGGGTCAGCTAAGTGTGTGGGTGTCTTAATGACCTCACAAGTGTGGGAGGAATAACTCAGCTGACAGCACCAACTATAATAAAGTACTGAGATCTGCATCGTTACACCAGCTGCACAACGTCTAGGATTACATAACAAAGAGTATTCACATCATACGACTTAAAACGCCACGTCTGCGTCACACCATCATTAGTAAACGCTGCTGCAGAGTCTGCTGCGGTTTCAGCAATGTGCACACACTACCCCTGATCTGGACACCTCTGGATGATTTAGCTAAAGAAAAGAGGGTTTTGGTCTTTCTTCAATCAGTCTTAACAAAAGCAGGATGTCATGGTGTTTAGCTGTTTTAGTTTGAAAGTCCTCTCCTCTTGTATCTCGTCTTATTTTACTTCATGCCTTTGTTTGTTTCCCACATGTGTGATTGTCTGCCCCGCCCTTAGAAGTTTCACCTGTCCCTCATTATCTCCCTCCTTTCTTTGGGTGCTTAGGCTGCAGTCCAAAAGTAAAAAGAAATGACGTCCTTATGTCTTTTCCTAACCACTTTTCCTTGACCTGGATGGAAAACGTCATGAGGTCAAGGAAAGATGTGAAGGAGAATTCAGAAGGACTTATAGGAAAAGACAACCATGACGTTCAGAGAATCCGACTTCACTTACACTATAGGCTCCGTAATTATGCTGCAACGCCAGCGGATGTTGACGTAGGTCTGCCGTGGTGAAGCTACAATGTTCTGAAGATGGACTACAAAAGGCTCTGCTTCCCCCCCGTGCGTTGTTAAACAGCTCTTTCAGTGACAGACTGCTTCACCAGTGGTGTGTTAAAGAGAGATACCACAGGTCCTTCTGCTGCTGGAACACTTTACATCAACATATAATAAAGGATTATCTGACCTAACGTGGACGACCGGTGAGAAATATCACTTCATTACCGAGGCTTGAGGTGAAATAAAAAAGTTATAACCTACAGGCTACCACAAAGTTTATATGATGAATACTGAGTTATTGTTTGAGTTATGGAGAAGGAGTAGAACCATTTAATGTAGATTTCTTCCTCCTCCTTATCAGACGTAATATTTATTGATGTTGATTATTTGTTAGCTATATTTTTACTGTTCATTTTATTTGTTATTCTACTTATTTGTTGCTTGTTTGAAATAAATAAATCTAATTAAGTGAAATGGAACTGAAACATGAATCCCAATTAGTATATGACTGTATGAAAATATTATGCAAGATAAACATATCGTTTGTTTTCATGAATTGCAGAATGGTGCGTCGCTTTAAAAGTTGCGGATGACACTATCTCCTTTCCTTTGGTGAAGGATGCTTCAGTGTATCCTCTGCTAAAGGAGATAAGAAAGGAAGCATTGGAGCACCTTTCCTCAGCATTTAGAGGAGTCAAACAGCTCTCATCACGGCTGCTACTGAGATACTTACGGGTCATTTTACTCCGTTAGGAACCTTCCTAAGAGAAAAATACTTTTCGACCGCAGCCTTCGTCTCTGTGCTGTCCCTTATGTTTTGTCGGTTCGTCTTCGTCTTCGTCTTCATCGCTGTCTGGAGTTTTGCTACATAGGTTCGTTACCTCTTTTGCCTGTTACCGGCCTGTGACTGTAAGCTCATGCTTAAATTAAGGTATGAAAGAAAGAAGATTTAGTATGTCCCAATACATAGTATGTCAAATGCAGTATTGCCAAAAATACCAGGATGTCCTAATACATCCAGTATTTTGCAGTATGCAAGCCAGCATGCTTTTCTAGCTGACCCACAATCCTCTGCGCAGCGGATATATTAGCAAGAGGATCAAAGTTCAAGGCGGAGTTATGACGAAGTCCCGATTGTATGCATACTGCATGCAACAGTATGTACTTTGTAAGGGCAGCTGCAGTATAAAGTAAGTGTGATTTGGAATGCAGCCATTGGACTCACAAGTCTCCCTGTCTTGTCTTCACTTGGATCTGTCCCACTGCTCCCTGCAGCACCAACCCTGACACAGGATGTGGAGCAGTGGAGCTGGATGTAAAGCCAGTCTTCTGGCTCCCTCTACTGGAGCCCCAACTTCACCTACAAATACTGTACAGTCCACCTATACTGTATATATTCCACACATCCACATTACTCCATCTCAACTTCATATCAAACTCAAGTGAAGATGTTGGATACAGCAGAAGACAAGTGGATAAATACACCAGAGATATTGTGTTGTGTGGGCACAGGTATGAAGGCTTGACATTTCAACAGCCTACTTCATTTTTAGCATTTAGTTACTGCAGCAACACATCTCCTCATCCAGTCGTTACTATGGCAATCGCACCTGGTATACTTAATGAACACTAGAATAGATCCAACATCTTTTTTTATGGGTAGGGCGACATTTCTGTTGTACACAGAAGCTCAAAGCTTTTAGGGCTGAAATCAATACCAGAGTACAAATACTTTCCAATATGTACCGTAACACCAGAGGCCTTCCACCCCCAGCCTATAGAGCCTATAGAGTCTATAGAGTCTATAGAGTCTATAGAGTCTATAGAGTCTATAGAGTCCTGAGTGGAGATGTAGGTTTATAGGGGGGGGTTTGGTTGGTGACGAAACCTGCCTCCACATCAGCTGATAGCAAAATCCAATTGCAAAAGCTGGATTTCAACCAGTAGAGGACAGTATCTATGCATATTTACAACACAATAATTAAAATACTTTGCACTAGAGCAGGGGTCAGCAACCTGCGGCTCCGGAGCCACATGCGGCTCTTTAGCTCCTCTCCAGTGGCTGCAGGTGGATTTTTAAAAATGGAAATGAATAACTGTTCTTTTTTTGTGACTTTTGTGAGTTATGACTTTATTCTCATAACATTACGACTTTATCCTCGTAATATTCTGACTTTATTCTGGAAATCTAAGATTTGTTTTCCGCTCAATGTGGCCCTAATACTCCGTAGTACATTGTCTCTTTGGCCCTCACTGCATTAGACTTATATACTATATACTTAGACTATAAACTGTGTTACCTTCATCACAATGATCACGTTTTGCAGCTCCAGACAGATTTTCTTTTTTTTGCCTAAAATGGCTCTTTTGATAGTGAAGGTTGCTGACCCCTGAACTAGTGTCAAGGGTTAGGGACCTGAAAGGGACCTGAACAACACTAAATACCCATAAACATACATACATACATTGGTTATCAGCTGAAAAAAAGTTTTAACTTTCACATTGCCATAATTGATAACTCAAAGTGAAAAGCTCACGACAGGCCGGGTGGTATGTTCCGATTATATTACAGCTAAGGGGGCGTTGTTCGGCCTGACGCGTGTCATTGCCTGTTTTAGAAAAGGTATTAGTGATGTACATTGTGAGATTTTGCCTGCTCAAAATACTTGATTAAATTTTGTATTAGAATATGTGATAATGTGTCGGATGTGTGGAGATTATTTATTGCGCATTTCAAAGCAACTGTCTTCTAAATATACACACGAGGCTTGATGCTTCATAGATTTCCACGTCTGGGACGGTGTAAATCTGTCAAATCAAAACAATACGTCTATATTACAGATTTGTTTCCTCACTCAGATGCATGTAAGACACACCAGGCTTCATAAACATTTCACATGCAAAACAGCCACTGTCAGTGTGTATAAGACCAGGATGGCATGAAATGTTTCATATACTATGTTAAGTGTTGGTGGGACAGGGTTGTTCTGATGATAACATAACTCATTACAGATCTCTCTCTCTCCCCACAAGATGGCAGCCATGATCATCTAAATCAGTAACAACCACTGTTGCATTCAGGGACACTGAGAAACTGAAAAATACTGGAAAGAGCAGCTTTGAAATTTACAATACAATGCTCACATAAAAATCATTAAAATGTTACTCTGTATCTGCAGACGGTAGTCTGGGCAGTATAAACGTGATGTGTGATGTAGAGGTGTGTTAAAGAATGTGCGTTGTTGTTGTTGTTAAGCCTCCGTTGACGGAGAGTAGTAAATAATGTTGTGCCCTGATCTTAACAACTGCTCCAACAGATGATCTATTTGATCTTAAGCTCTAGAGGAGTCTTGTAATCCATTAAGTACAACATGAAACCCTTAAACCCTATCAGTGACACTTGTGACCTTTGACCTGGCTTGGAACAGTACGAGTCATACTAAATAAATCACATATAAAATGTGCCAATTACGCTGCCATATTAAAGGGATTCACAGCAATGATTTATAACTTCTCTATAATCTATAATGGGCTCCCCTCCTTATTAATATGATGAAATATTTGCTATTTAATTGGCACATTTCATATGTAATTTAGTATGACTTGCAAATATATATTTGGTTGGGACCAAGACAAAAAGTTATATGTTGTTGCCTTTAGTTTTGTGACTGCCCGTTGTGTTGTCCCATCTTACCTGAGGAGTTATCGGGCCATACCTCCTCGTTTCAATACAGAATCCTAAATAAGGTGGCAGGTAGCTGTAGAAGATCACGAGATAACAACCCACTCGCTGTTGGATATATTGTATGTTATTTCCAGTCGGCTAAATATCACAATATAAAACATGTTTTTTTAAAAGTACAAACGTAGGAAGATAGCAGGTACTACTAGCCCATCTTTTGAAAGGTACTGTTTGTAACTTCTTACACGTAGAAATCAGGTCTGTGTGCCATGCACGCTCGCATGTGGCTACGCTGTTTCAACACAAACTACACAGAGGTACCAAAACCTCAAAGTTATATCTAGTGAAGCCCGTCCTGCAAAACAGTGTCAACTCTTCCTGCTCCAGCCCCTCGACCATGGTCAGAAGACACAGGTGAGACCATAACCCTGGTCTCCAGGGCCGGAGTCGATGCTGCTCTGCTGCTCTGCCTGCCTTCACTCACACACCGCGCTCATTCTCACTCGCTCCACCTCTCACGTGCATGCGCGCACACTACACACTGCAGACGACGGGAGTCTGAAGCATGACAACACTAGGATCAGCGCTGATTCATGGAGAGACCTTCGTCTGGTCAGCTAACATTACTGCCAAGCAGCTGAAATATAGAGTGATATCATGGTTTTAGCTGACGTGTATCGCCTCACTGTTTTGAGCGATGCTCGTCCATGTCTATGTAGAGCGAGCACAAGCGCGAGCAACATGACGCTGATTTTCGTTGACTTGACGGCCACATCTGTCGCTGTTAACAAGACATTTCTGATTCTTACTTAGAGTCGCTTTAAGTGGTTATGTCTGGTTACGTGTCCAGTCTGATTTGGAGCAGGCTCATATGTACGTGGTTTGTTTACATGACGTAACAGACGTGCAGATTTAACGGATTCAGTGTGGACAGAGAGCGTCACGATGCTACACGATACCTACAAGCGCGATAGTCGGACGCTCCCATCCATTTAGGATACGGTGTGATACATCTGTTGCTAGGCGACAAAAAACCTTCTTCTGAGTGCAGTGAATGGAGGCAGCACACGGAGGATTTGAGATGTAAGACAATTTCATCAAGAGTTGTGAGGTTAATGACATCATGATGAGTCATCTTTATAGTTCTAGCTGATTGCTGGGACGTGTTATTTATCTTAAGTGAGGAAGCACTGATAGTTTGTCTTTCAAATGTTTTTTTCTGTGAAAAAAAGAAGCAAAGTCATTACATGACCTTGTAGAATGCAACTCAGGAGGCATTAGTGCGTACGTATTAGTAGTAAGTTTGGCCTGTGGGGTGTTCCTCCACGGTGCCCTTTTGATTACCTTTAACTAATGCTATGCAATTTCATCTATAACATTTAAGAATTATTAGTGCACTATTAATCCAGACTGCAATAAGACAACACATGTCAGAAATAATGATGGTCAAGTAGATACAGGATACAGGATCAAAAAAGAGGAATACCATGGGGAATAGTTAACTGTGTGGTCGCTACATCTCACTTACTTTTTAATTGAGCAACGGGCAAAACACAGGGTAGGACAAAAGCACAACACACCTCAGTTTGAACTATCTTACACATATTGATTGATGAGGAAAAATCCTCGCACACGTGCTGATGCACATACGTGTTACCACGGTTATCAAATTATCTTTCACTAACATATCGCAGATAGAGATCTCTGTCAACGGTAGATAATGATGGATAACAGTAGTTTATCTTTTGAATCCATGCTAAAATCACATATCTAATATCATGCAGCACTGCGGGAAGGTCTGCTCTGCTTTCACACCACAAATGAACCACAATATGATTGGAGCCAGACCAAAGCCACCTGAAAACACCATAACGGTTAGGTGTGAGAGCACAATTCATGTAAATACAATGCAAAAAAAGGAGTCACCAAACTTGAAGGACAAGAACTAGAACAGGTATCGGTACTGAATTTGTACCCAGAGGATTGATTTTCGTCGATTACAAGCAAGACGCTCTCTTTGCTGGAAGGATGTAAAATCCCTTCTGTTGGTCGCTGGCTTAAAGAGTTGCTGCATGCCTTGTCCTTGATAAAGTAACCTACACAATGAAAACGAAATCAGCCAAACTTCATGAGGTTTGGATTCCATAATCTTACATTTTTGGAGAATTGTGAACTTGGTGAAGCTTTGGAAACTTAAAGGGGATAGATCCTTAAGGAATGCCGATGTTTAGTAACTCTTATGTATATCTTGTCCAGTATATCTTCTCACTGTTTTCAATAATTACATGTTTATAAAAAGCATTAGTACTGAACAGAATTTTTTTTTGTCAGTCTGCCTGGGAAAGATTCAATTAACACTGAGAGTAGATTAAAGAAAATGAAGCCTCCCAGGAGAAGATGTCTCTCAGACACCAGAGCAGAGACACACACACACACACACACACACACACACACACACACACACACATCCTATTAAAAGGACCGACCAGCCTTGTTCATCAAACAATGACAGATAGAGCTCATTAAAAATCTTTGTGGAGCACATTGGCAGACAACGGTTATGAGATCAGGACCCCTACGAATCCCACCTGAGCTTCCAAATTCAATCAGGTGAGCACATGTGTCACTGGAGCGCGTTACAGGTGGACTGTGATGCAGATGAGATACTCAGTTCTAATGAAGTAAGTATAGTCATCATGCATAAGAGCTTAGCTACTGCAAAACCCAGCTATACAAACATGCACACCACAAAATGACCAAACACACGGCAGCCTTTATATAACATCCAATATCCTAAAATGCTAAACTCTACTAAAGTAAGCCAGGCTGCACACAAAGCAGTCATCATTAACATCTCCTTCACGCAGTTTTACAGCACAGCTTTGAGAACATATGCTTCACTATGAGGTCAACCTACCGCGAAGTATTTAGTGCCAAAATATGCACTGCTGCTCATGTAAAGGAACAGTTGATATAACATCAGGGACTTCAGTGTTTATATCAAACCGATTGTAAAACACAGAGAAACAGTAGCATCAGGCATAAGACTGATATTATAAATACCGCCTCGTCGTCTTGACTGAACATTGATTGCTGAATAATTATATGGTAATTTCCAGAGTCAGCTGATACCAATCAAAATCAATGCGATGCTTGAGTTCTGTAAATATTGCAACTTAAAGTGTACCATCATCTACGCACAGCTTCAAAGTTTTAGATTCTGACCTTTAATCATAGCATTTACATCAATATGATTTGGGAAATAGCAGAGCCGTTGTGCCAAAATGACTGTCTTTACATTGCACCATCATATGGTGAATCTCACGGCGCAATAACAGAGTCCTTTCAAGTCCTTGGCCCCTAAAGGTAAAGTACTTTTTAAACTTTTCATAATACATATTACGCTGCAACACTGCCAAGACTATCCGCCAACAGACAACATAAATCCAAAGTGCAAATCAACTCAAAGCAGATAATACACATGATGAATTTGTTTGCATTTTAATCTCACCATAGGTCAAATTCTCAAGCACATTTTAACTTGGACAGCTTATTGTCCAATGTTTTCCTCCATATCTCAATATGATGATCGGGTATCGGGTCCGATGCTGTGCTCATGTACTCGTACTCGCAAAACGGCTCCGATACCACTTTACGACAGCGTGATGTTAACCTCTCGTCACCATCTTTCGGGTCCTATCGCACGCACTCACGCTCCACCACCCTGACGGTGAGGGCGAGACGGGCCGGTGATCCCACCTCAGCCGGCGCGCGCCAGCCCTCACTTTGCCACGGGGTTTTGCTTGCACCCTCTGACTCGCGCGTCCGTTAGACTCCTTGGTCCATGTTTCGGGTTGGTCGCAGACATCGCCGCAGACCCCTGGTGCCATTTACATGGGCCGGGCCCCGCACTGGGGGCACGACACGGTTTGGGCGCACTAAGGACAGTCCGCCCCGGTGACACTTTGTCCACAGAGTTTCACTGAAAGCAAGTTACATATTGTCACCTGGAAGCTGCTGTTAAGGGTTTTGCTCAAGGGCACCTCAGTGCTGGTGACTGTATAAGTGTGAGTGAATCTGTGTTATCAGAACCAATACGCATTTCAAACCAATTCATTAAAATGGGCCCACATTGATATTGATATTCATATCAAAGTGTGCATGCATGCATATGTTGCAATTTAGTTAAAAAGACAATAACGGCATCCTCATTTTCAGGATTGAGAATTAAGAATCTGTTGTGAAAACATTAGCAACCTTGAAAAGCACTTTGACTCAAAGGAAGTACGAAGCTTGTTCAGCTGGAAGCACATCAGTAAGTCCTTCAACTGTGCAGATGAGTGATTGAGTAGTGGGGATGATGAATGGGTTAATCCACACACGGATCCACTCTGCAGTGATGGGGTTTAGCTGGGGCGCCCACGCCACTGACCAGATTAGACAGCACCTAATGCTTTGTAAGATGATTACATCTATTTCAGGAGGCATTTATTCCATCGCAGAGTTGTAACCGTGTTTGATTGCATCGCATGGACCTATTGTTCCTCATCTTCACCGCCAAAGGAATTGGTGAGACATTAAGGGTCCATCTTTATTGAGTGAGTAGTAATGAGTGTGTATAACAACTCTGCATGCACACTAACAAAGTGTAATGCAATGATGAGAAAAACAAACAAGAAGCCATGAAAATGGAGTTGTGTCCAGTTCTAGACAATTACAAACGTTCAGCAAACACGTGTCTGCTTCTAGACAATGTAATACATCCTGATGAGAACTAATGGTCTCTGATGAATGAATGACGTTAGTTAACTATAAGTGGCTCGCTCTATATCGGTCAACGACGACCAATAACCATTATTACTTTGTAATGACGGCTTGTTGTTGGAACATTTTTCATGCGCAACATTATGAGTGAAAGATATGAGCGTGTTCCTGGAGAACATCTGTTGCAGGATATTATGTAAGCAATCAAACGTAGGGAAAAGATTATAAAATGTAATCCACACATTAAATGAAAAAAAAAACGACTCCTAATGTAGTTTGTCCACACAGTTAATATTTGTTATCAAGAAAACAGTTATTTTTGGATTGTCACCCTGATTTTAAAAAGAAAAAGGAACAGACAATTACATTAACAGAAAAAATAAACTGTTAATATATTCAGGCCTTTGTTTGTTTGGGGTTTTGTAAGTGTTACCAGAATCTGTGTACCAACAGCTTCCCCAGCATAGATGCATAGAAATACACTGACACAGTTAACACAGAAAACCAGCACAGAGAGCTGACGGAGGTGTGACAATCATTTCAACGCTGCTAGAAGGGAGAGGAGTCTATAAACTGGTTGTGACAGACTCCAGGAATAGCTGAGAGCAATATGTGAACCAGACTGCAGGACTAGTCTGGTTAGCACTGGTGTTATTAATGTTATGTAACCAGTAGGGGTGTAAGCAAATATCGAAAATATAGAATATCGGGACATTATGTTTTGTGATACTGTATCGATTCTCAAAAACACTGTAACGATTTTTAACTAATAGTTTACATGCAAAGATGAACTCGGTCAACACTTGATTTCATTATGTGCCCTCTCAAAGTAGTGCTATGATGAAGGATGTTACAGGAACTGTTATAAATGCAAATGCGGAGCCTACTGTTCAGATTGCATAAAAAAGTTAACATTTCATTTCACTCAGATTTTATGCATATGGTGGTGTTCTTTTTACGAGGACAGTTTTCCTAAAATTAGATTTTTAAAAATCACTAATTCCGCTAACAGTATCTCAGTATATCACACTATATTGAATCGTATCCCGTTATCATGATATGTATCGTATCGTCAGATTCTCGCCGATACACAGCCCTAGTAACCAGCCACATGGAAGAATCAAGGAAACCCCGGGCTGCCGCGTTCTGACTACGATATCAGGGTTTAAGAGAGGATGCCAGCGAGCAGGGCGGTAGGTTAGGTTCAGAGAGAGGCGGTAGGTTTGAGGTTCCTTTAGTATCATCTTCTCTACTGCTGTGTGGAAACTAAAGCAGTTGTGGGAGACATCACTTCTCATGTGAATCTTGTTTTTGGTGATGCCAACATGTTTGACTATATTTCCCTGTTGTGGGTTGACGGGGATGAGAATGAATAGATGGGAAAAGCAATGGTTGTTTGTATGTGGAGGTATGTTGTTGACCGTGTTTAATAAATGTCGTTTGATATAAGTCCATATATGTACTTGCTTTGTATCTTTGTAGGACACTTTTACAGACAAGAAATGCAAATAGCACAAATATCAATCATTTGTTTTGGTTACAGAAGAAAATGAACGCTTTCCCTGAGAAACGTGAGAATAGTGATCTTAATTCTTACAAAAAAACAAAAATCAATTCTCATTTTATCAAGAATTGTGCAGCCCTAGAAGATAAGATTATTTTTTGTTATGAAAATATGGACACATAACATGATATTAGTGACCCATTTTTAAAGGTTTACATCTTCAGGAGGAAACCAATGGGCTTCGGGCTGTCAGAAAGTATTGAGACACAAATGAACATATTGTTGGTCATGTACATACATGATTATTGTAATGATAAAACATACAAATGCAATTAGAGTATACGGTAGGTAATGCATACCAAGAGCTCTGGGTTATGTGTGGACGGCCTAGTTCACACTACACAAGCTCGGATTTTTCCACTTCCACTTTTTTGGATCTCCCGACAAAAACCCAGATCAGAGGCAAATCGGCATTGTCTCGGTGCTCGATGCATGGCAGACGCATTCCAGATATCCAGCATGCTAAATATGTGGACCTGTCGGGGAGTCTGTCAAAGAGCCACAGCTAATGAGAGCGCGAGAAACGAGTGTTTGGAGACCTGATCGGGAAATCCTCCCGGTGACAGATCTTGTAGTTTGTGACCCCCCACCCCACCGCTGCTGGTCAGATCATGTAGTGTGAACACCACGACGACTTCAAGACTCCCAATTACAAGACAGCAAGTTGTGTAGTGTGATACACTATACGGGGATCTGACGACTTTGAAAGTCATGTATTGTGACCTTGGTTATAGGTGAGCGCATGCAGTGCTAGTAGAGCCACTATTTGGTGCATGTTAGCCCCTTCATCACACCCATCCTGACCATCGCACACAGCCCAGCACAGAACAACGAGACTTCCTCACTGAAACAGTGACACAGTCTGCATCTTGGGTTACACAGGCGGCGGATCACTGCTGGACTGTCCTACTTCTGTGTCACTTCTGCCAAGTATCTCAGCTGATACTTCAGTCCCAGCTGCAATGTTTGCTGCAGTGTTTCAACCTTAAGAGTGGCTGTTAGGTGAGAGGTTAGTCAGCCTCCAACTCATCACTCATCAGTGACGGGAGGCAACAACATAAACCAGATTTATGCAGCTATAAGACTGATAGCCAGGGTCTTTCATTCACTTTTTATCTGCCACTTCTGAAATCAATGTGCTAAATGAAAGAATAACATTTGATGTCATTCAATGTTCAATATAATTTACACAAAAAATATTGCATGCATGGTAAATTCCAGTGTTTGAATTACACCGTAGCTTCTGGGGAGCCCTATTTTCCAGGGGTGTGATGGTACTGTAGGCTTTGTAATTGTCATCTATAGTGGTTATCTGCATAAAAACACACAAATGATTAGGAAATAAATGATTGTATTTTTAAATTAAATATGTGCTTTGATAAAAAAATACATATATATAGTAGTTTTAATTATGTAATTAAAGGAATCATTCCTTAGGATTTCCAAAGAATCAGACGACTAGGAGCCGACTGTCAATTCCCCTCTAGTGTTGTCTCATCCAACAAAGTGGCGGACGGCCTGACGATTTTACCTGCCACTGCCAACAATTTACCCGACGGGTGGTGGGTGCTAATTTCAGATCCTGCTGATAGCATGCAGACTGTTTACAAAACAAGACAATGCCATTTCAGTGAAAATGCATTTTGAAACTGTCACAAGAAAAAGGAACATGGTAAAAAAGTATCTAAGCTTCACTGTATATAAGAAATATTTCAACTTGAAGCAGCTTGACTCTGTGCCGATAGCTTTACAAAGATCTGTAGTCAGAGAATGTACAGTATGGTTTGTCCAACACGCTGGGATACGCCTGATTCTCCAACGTCCCTCAAGTCTCGGTCACTAGTGCACTTAAGGTTTACTGTAAGAAATGACAAACCTTCACAAAGGAAGGTGGTCAAAGCCTTTAAGTGGTGTGGAGATCATGAGGTCGACCCACAGCGCCTGAACAGAACCTTATAGCTTGACCACTGTCTACATGTGCACTCTAAAATCAGGCCTGTAATACAGCACATTAAGAACAGGGCACCTTGTAGTCCAGCAAGCTATTGTTGTTCAATCATAGCCTGTATATAAGAAGTGGACGTAGTCACCGTGACTTCACCCGTTGGTTTGTGGACTACGGTTTTGAAGCCGGCATTTTAGCCGTAATCATCTTGATCTTTTGCAACCAGAAGTGACACGAGTGGGTGGAGCGAAGTACAACCGAACGCTGAATGAGATGTTTTTAGGCAACCAAAATGTTTCAATTAACCTTCATGAAGTGAAAACACACCGTGAAAAGATTTAAAGTTCTAAGACGAAAACACAGACAACTCCCAGACCGGACAACGCCGTGGTCGCAACCTGTCAATCACACGGTAGCCACGCCCTAAAGCATCCCCTGCTTTATGGTCTGTTTGACTCTAAATCATAATTTACTAAATGAACAACATGCTGTATTGAAGAAGACTTGAAACTAGCGATCGAGACCATAAACTCATGTTTACAATGTTTACTGAGGGAATAAATCAAGAGAGAAGTAGGATCATTTTCTCATAGACTTCTATATAACCAGAGGAGTCGCCCCCTGCTGGCGGGTAGAAAGAATGCAAGTTTAAGGCACTTCAGCATTAGCTTCACTTTTCAGACCCGGAGGTTGCCCACTGGGTTCAATTCGTAAAGCAAAATGGAAGATCATAACTATAACATTACCACAACAACAAAATACGAGTGATCAGGTGAATGAGGCACTGGACCGCCCCACAAATGAAAGGAACAACATCAATTCTACAGCAGATTTCAGAATAAGGTTCATTCATTAAAACCAGTTCCACGTTCATTCGTACGAGCTTGAAAAAGTGACAGTCCTACAGTATTCGTTAGTGTATAGTACGCGTAATCATCAATAATGTCATATACACAGTATCCAGCGCTGCATTTGGTTCTGAGTATTGAATTTGCAGTACAAGCTAACAAGATCACATGAATGAAATCTCCTGGCAGAAAAAACATAAATATAAAAATGACACCTAAAATATTAGTGTGAGCCCACAATAAATTCTGGTAAACACTGAATGTCACACATGAGTAAGCCAGACAGCTGCTAGCCTACATATTATGTAAAATGTAATGCCAAACACGTTCAGTTGACCTCTGTCAGGGATAACTGGATCTATGAAAGCCAGAGTCTCTTATGATATATTAAAATGTCAAAAAAATACATTTTTTCATTAGTTTTTTCATTTGCACGGATGAGTACCCCTCACTGATCAATCCAAAGAACATAGAAGATCATCTTGTCAGTCTGACGAGAGAGCCCGGTTCAATCAGGTGTTAGGCTATAAATTTATTAGAGTTGAAGTTTATCTTTGGAGTGCTCCTGTCAACAACATAAAGTTACATTAATATGGTTCTAGTTTTCATTACCACTGCTGTGCAATAATCACTTAAAGGCCATTTGTACAATAGAAAACAAGAAAACAACATTGCGTTTTAGCAACGCTAGAGACTGAGCAACTGAGTTGAATTGTTCCTTCATTAACTCAGTTCCTAGTTGAGATGAAACATAATTGATGCCAGCATGAACAACAACAGTAGTAGTAGAGTAAGGGTGGGAAAAAAATAGATTCACTCATGTATCGCGATTTTTTAATGCCAGAATCGATATATTTGTTTCTTTTGAGTCTACACGGAGGTAGAAGGAAGTTACAGCTTTTATTGTTGTAGTCTGAGTAACGTGACGTCATATCTGTTCCGTATCCGTCAACCAAAACAAACCGCCGAGGGCCAAAACGAGGAAGCAGAAAACGGTGGAGGCTCCACGTGGATACGACCTGCACCCTCACATGGTAAATCCAGCGTGGTAAACACTACACATCCAGTAAAGGATGGAAACACTTTGGGTTTCACACATTGCAGGAAAAGCAGAGCTAGACGTCAAATAAATTAAAATGAAAATACCACTACTTTGTGAGGGAAATGTCTTTATTCTTGGATTTTTGGGTTGCTGGAAAAAATTTAATAAATAATTCCTGATGATGAGACTGATATATTTGACTTCAGGACATCTCTGACTGCTGAAAATCAAACATTCTTACTGTATTAATTTAAATATTTTCCAAAGTAAAAGTCCCTAGAAGTGTATGATTCAACTTTTTCCCTTCATGGTCTAGTGTTAAAGAAGTTAAAAAAAAAAAAAATCGCAATAAATGGTAATATCGAATCAAAATAAAACGACAGGACAACAAGGACAACAGAGGGGTCTAGCCGGGGGGGGAGGTGAAATTACAGGTAGTCACATCTTCACTGGAGAGGTAACTTCGATCGTATAGGACACGGCAGTCCTATCATGGAGGCAGCTGGTTGGCAAACACCTCCTTACGGACAGCGGGGGGGAGCAGGATATCACGTTTCCACCCGGGGTCAGTCACTGCAGATGACTCCATAAAGAACAGTCTATAGAGTTACACCCCGTCACTCAACGGCAGACTGCACGACGGAGCAATGTTCTGAGGTAAGGTACGATCCGATCACAGTCACTGATTGCTATTAAAATTCTGAATATATTCGACAACGCTTAAAATCTGTTGAATCTGCTAAAAACAAAATGAAGACGTACAAATGAATACACCCCCGACTCCGATTCCAGCATCGCTGAAGCAGGTTGTCTGCACATGTACCTAGAGACCTGCGTGGTGTCAAGGCTGGACTGATCAACATTAGGAAGACTGCAGTCATGATGTGTTTTCATTGTTTAGTCACTGTGATTATAAACATCTATCTGCTTACTGTTTATTTCAAAATGAACAGATTATTAGAAGGTTGGTTGAGCTGCTACAGAGCCAGCCACGTGTACCTTTAGTACGTTAAAAATGTGACACTGATTTAAAATTCTTTTGTTTTTTTCTGAAAGCCGCCACAATATGAACTTGACAGAAAACAGCAGCTGCTCGATGGATCGGTGGTGCTTCTCTGACTTACCGAGAAGAGCTTCAAACAGGTTGCTTTTGAAAATCCCCATCACTCTCATAATGGCAGTTTTGAGCTGCTGCTCCTCCGGCTTCCTCAGTTTAGTGCAGTACTCCTCCAAAAGCCCCAGGGCTCGAGCTGTGTCTGCAGAGGAGGAGGGCAGATAACAAAAAAAACAAACGTTATTTCAATCATCATATATACATACATGAAATATGACCTCTGCTTTTAACCCAACCTATAAGCATTAGGAGCAGCGGGCTGCTGTGAAGCATCCGGGGAGCAACTCGGGGTTCAGTGTGACACTTTGACATGCGGACGGGAGGCACCGGGGATCCAACTACCAACCTTGTGATATATATACTACCACCTTGTCACGAAGGAGGCTAACTGACGCTCCAAACGTGCGCTACATTTTGGTGTTGAAAATGGGTTTTATGGGTACTACCCCTTTACAGACATGCCCACTTTATGATAATCACATGCAGTTTTGGGGCAAGTCATAGTCAAGTCAGCACACTGACACACTGACAGCTGTTGTTGCCTGTTATATATATCTATATCTATATCTATATATATCTCTCTCTCTATATATATAAAATATATGATGACAAATTTAGGCCACAAAAAAGTACATCAGAGCAGAGTCTGTAAATATAGAGATGAGTACGCTGAGTGTAGGTGGGTTTACCCTCCTCTACAGCTGCACACCTTGCTGCACAAACAACCCCACTCACATCTTATCAGAATAGGAGAGACGATACAAGGTAAAACATATGTGATAGTCGACCATGTCATTCCATTCAAAACCACAGGCAGGAATGTGCTGCTATAAAACAGCCTCCACTCTTTAAGGCTTTGCTCCCATTCAGCCACGAGAGCATCACTGAGGTCCAACAGTAAAGACCTGGCTCGCAATATTGTTCCAGTTCATCCCAAAAGGTGTTGCATGGGGGGTTTAGGTCAGGGCTCTGTGCAGGCTAGTCAAGTACTTCCACAGTCAGTATACTACAAAAAGCATGTCTTTATGGAGCTGGCTTTGTGCCGGGGTCATTGTCATGTTGTCATACGGTAACGGGAGGAGTCCTGGTGTCTATCTGTGGGGAGTAATGTCCACATACCTTTGGTCGTCTTATGTACTGTATATTCTGAGGTTGAACAACCAAACTTGAGTTAGACTGTTACTATAAACTGTCTCCTAATCAAACCAAAAAAAAAAATACAGATATCACATTCATAAAAGAAATGGTAGACATATCAGTACTCTAATGCCGAGTTGTCTCAGACAACAATCATGTCCGAAATGTGGGACACAGAGACGTCTGTTAAAAGGCCGAAAAATCAATTAATGTAGGAAACACTCAAGGTTCAATGTGCAATGCTCCCATGATTGCTGGCTTCTATGTGGATGTTACACGGAGAACCAAACAAACAATAAGCCTATATAAATAATAATAAATAAAGACTAATAGATTTGAAGCATTTAGGCATATTAAGAAAGAACTTAAATGTCAATAGTTTGTATTGACCTACACCCACTGGAGCTTGTCCCACATTAGTGTCCCACTTTACGGCGTATACAGGAACTCACCTTTTTTTCTGATAGGCATGGCTGACTCCGTGTAAACTTGACTCTCACTAAGGCTTCCAGTTCAGTCTTGTCAATGCATGGTCCAAAAAAGTTCTTCCTTTGGTGGGATGACAGGAAACAGGAAGGGGGTTTGACAACTTGAGAACTTAAAGAGGGTGGCGGTGGCGATGGCGGGTATCCAGGGGGTCTGTGTCCAGGTAGAAAAAGATGAATTCCCACAGACTGGATTTTAGCACAATGAAAAAATGTGATCCCAGGTGTCTCTGTCTGTCTCAGATGACAGTACCAGCATTAATCCACAGATAAGATCCCTCGTTAGCAATGCCTCATCCACTTGTATCTACTGTGTGTGTGTGTGTGTGTGTGTGTGTGCAGTAACTCAAGGGTCCTTGGTGTAAGAACACATTCTGCACATGAGGTTGTGTATTACTTCTGTCTGGGTCCACTTAAGTAAACCTCCTCTGGTTGGAGAGCTGGCCCACAGTCCTGCATTGTCATGACTGATTCACTGCTGGTCCAATAATACAGGACTGAAGACACACCAAGTCCTCACAGTCGGATGAAGAAGAGCTGGTTCAGTGTCCCCATGGTGAGGAAGAGGAGGAGGAGTGCTGGCCTGGGTTAACTCCATCCACAGTGGCAGCCAGTCGGTGTAGTAGTGTGCCAGTCCTCCTGGGTCTGGTCCACATCATTTATCCCACCTGACAGTGCACACACCTAAAGTTTCTTACACCTGCTTTACAAGACAGAACAGGTGATTAAAGGTTCCACCAGAGAGGCTTCATTAAAGCCAAGTTTAAAAAGAAATGAAGGGGTTAGCTAACACAGAGTTTCTGGGTGCAGGTTCTGACTTATGGAGAGACTACTGTGCACCCCATCATGAGATGAAATTGAAAAATTTAAAATTTAAAAAAAAATATCCAAGTTGCAATTACAGGTAAATAAGAAAACATGCATGTTGTCCATTAGTCAGCTAGCATTCAGGCTAAATCAGATGAGATGCATCCCCAGTGCAGCTCCTGGCTGCTGAAGGAAAATACCTGCCTGCCAACTGTGGTGGGAGAAAACGCATGGCTCTCAAACGACTCCATGTATGCTCATAGTCCATAAAATGGTGAGTGTGCATCTGCAGGACATTTCCTCTGAGAAGAAGACAGCACTGTCCTGGAGCTGCCACATCTCTTTATTCTGTAACCATGTAGTCTAGTGTGCAGCAGCAGCAGCAGCAGCAGCAGCAGCAGCGGTAGAGGCAGCCATATGAACTGACAGCATCACCAACAGTTTTAAGTGCCAGGAACAAAGCTGGCAGCAAAGAGAAGCACCACTTCCGTTTTCTGCTTTCAGTGGTGAATGATACATCTCATAGCTTTGAAACAGGATTATCTTTTCCATTTAAATGTTTAATAATATAATGTAATTACAATAGTTTATAAACCAATTTTTAAGTAATTGAGCTTAGAAACAAACACAATAAGTAAATAAAAAATTAGAATAAAATAATAATAATAATAATAATAATAAGTTAATATTAACGGATTCTTTAAAATGTACTTTCACAAACTAAAAAGTGGGCTGCAATTATAAAACTAGTAAACTATCAGTACAGTATAGAATTGTCTCTATTTTTTCCATTTATTTGTTTAATAATATAATGTTAATACAATAGTTTATAAACCATTTTTTAAGTAATTGAGCTTAGAAACAAACAGAATAAGTAAATAAAAAAATTGAATAAAAAAAATAATAATAATACAAAGAGAAAATAATCATAATCATAATCATAATCATAATCATAATAATCATAATAATAATACAAAGAGAAAATCATAATAATAATAATAATAATAAATTAAATAAATAAATAAGTTAATTCAAAAGTGGGCTACAATTATGAAACTATTAAACTATCAGAACAGTATAGAATTGTCTATTTTTTTCCATTTATATGTTTAATAATATGTAATAAAGAGACAAACTGTGAGTTAAATTATTAAAGTCAGTGTAATGAGAATGAGATTTTTTAAACATGACCATATCTGCTAAAAAGTGGGCAACAAATATATATACAAGTATACTTGCAGTATAAAAAACAATTATACTTAAGTATAATTTTTGATTAAGTATATCTCTGATAATACAAAGTAAACGCCCCATATTTTATTTTGAAGGCAGAATCGTCTTACTTTACGGCACAAAGCTTAGAGCTTGACGCAGCTGTTTAACTTACCTTAGCAACGCAGAGGCTGGTCGCTGGTTAGCTGGTTCCAGGCTTGATTGACAGGACGCGACAGCCAATCAGAGAGCAGGATTTCTTGTCGCATCAGGGCGGATCAACCAATGAGAGAGCTTTAGACCTGTGCGACGGTAAGAGTCGAGATATTGCTGCTTTAAATGTACTGTAGGAAATATTATTATTATATTAAGTCTTATTCATTTTCTGACTTCCCTGACTGGGTACTGTTTTACTATGGTTATTTTATTTATTTTATTTATTTTATTTATTTTATTTATTTTATTTATTTTATTTATTTATTTATTTTATTATTATTTGTTATGATTTGTTATGATTTGTTATGCTTTTTATTATTATTATTATTATTATTATTATTATCATTATCATTATTATTATTATTATGATGATTTGTATTATTGTTATTAATAATCATAATAATCATAATAATATTAGTAGTAGTAGTAGTAGTAGTAGTAGTAGTACCCTTATAAAAAAAAAAGTTTGTTCAAGTGTGCTATTATTATACTTCTTTTAAACTTAAAGTATACTTTCAGTTTATGTACTTATCAGATATATACTTACCAAAAGTATACTTGGCTTATACTGACAAGTATACAGAAAAGTCTAAGTATATGTGGCTTATACTGTAGGCAACTTGCACTTAATTATTTTGATCGAGATGTACTTAAGAATAGTATAATGAAGTATTCTTGCCTTACAGAAAGGTATACTTGGCTTGTAGTTGTGGTTACTTTTTGACGGAGTAGCTTATTAAAGTGTGCAAGAGTTTGTAAAAAAGGATGTTTTGATACAAATTCACTTCAATTCATCAAGAATTTTCTAAGTTTTTGGATTATCCGTTCACGATAATATAATAATGATAGCAATAATAATATAATAAGACGAGTCCAAGTTGCAAACTCGAGTCCCCATCTCTCTAAATATACTTGCAGTATAAAAACAATTAAACTAGATGTTTACTGAGAGTATACTTTAAAATGTACTTTCATAAACTAAAAAGTGGGCTACAAGTATACAACTAGTAAACTGTCAGTATACTTATAGTATAGTTGCGGGACAAAATAAAACTTAGGTGTAAACTAGTTGTGAACTCAAAGTTTACTATTCTTAAAGTATACTTAAAAGTATACTTTTATAAACTAAAAAGTGGCCAATTTAGTCCCAATAAGTAAAACTAAGTATACTACTAGAACATTGATATTAGTATACTTACTACATAAAGTATACTTGAAATATACACTTGAACTTTACCTAAAATAGACTTGAACTGTGTATTGTCTCTAAACCCAGTGTGGTTGTTATTGGTAGTAAACAGCACTGAGCTGCAGAAGGGCTCAGAAATACAGCATGTCTTTCATGAGTTGTTGTCATTTGTGGCCCAACAGCAGACTCTAGTGGTCAGTGAAGATAATAAAGCATCTAACACTAATAACTTGAAAAGAGTGAACATAACAGCACCTAGAGAAATACAGGTTAGATCAAACAATAAAGGACTCAAAGTCCGTGTTAATCCGTATTTACTCTTTATGGATATTGCTCATAATTTGCAGTTACTGCCACAGAGAATCACAAATAAACATGCTGCATTACAAATGTCTGATGTCGTGGAAAACTACTGAGAATCAAATAATTAACTGCTGAATGAAACATGAATTAAATCTTTAATCACAATTCACACAAATATACTTTTTATTGAAGATAGAATTGACGCAGTAATCACATGATAGAACAACAGGACTATATACAAATCATAATATTTAGATTTAAACAATGTGTACGTTTTATAACTTCGATTCTATTCTCTGCTCGATTTCGTATAATTTTTTAATATATATAAATAATTACATTTGAGAGAACAAATTTAATTTTGGGCTATACAAACTAAAGTACCTCGTTCATCATACATACGATGGTCATCAGTTATACAGAGACACACATATTAAGGCTGCTGCTTCCACTCATAGTGTATATATAGTTGGTAGATCCATCTGAATGTGCATGCAGCGTGCTCCCATGAAGTGTCCACACATTTATCAACACATTCTCACTTCGACATGCTTGTTGCCATCACGAACATCCTCAGAGGTAGAGCATCCTCCACCCAGTCACCGTCAGACTGTAACATCCTCTGCCATAAAGTGGCTTCATCTGTTGTCGAATCCATCCAAAGCACGTCCACTCCGTAACTCTTCCCTGCACAGAAAGGAACAGAAATAATTGCATTAAAGCTTCAGTAGGCAGTATGTTTTTGGCATCATTGGGCAAAACAATCCGTAATAACCTTTCAGCATATTGTAATTCAAGTGTTCTGAGAGACTTCTGCACCTCCTCATGGCTCTGTTTACAGTATCCAGATTGCAGCTGTGTTGAGAGAATAGTAACAGTCTCACCTGTCCCCAACCCGATCCTCAGTCCGCCGATATAGTGGTTGTTCAGTCGGTCGTGATCCCACACCGTGATCTCCACACAGGCCTCTCTGAGGTCCTCCGGTCGGAAGCCGTCGTACACCATTGTGTGGTTGAACATCGGGTTGGCCGTCCTCTTCACCACCCGCGTCTTCTGGCGGCTTTTCCGGCTCGTGTCAGGAAGTACGGCGCTGCAGCAGAGGGAGAGGAGGGAGGTATAATGCAAAAACACAAAGTGTTCAATAATAATTTGTGTGAAATAACATTTTATAATGAGTTGTGTTTTAAAAATGTAATGGAATATTTCCCAGTTACGCATTTCATCAATATTTTTTCATGATTCATGTTTGTGGTCTCCGTTCGGTGACCTGACAGTTTGCAGGACATCCTACCATTTCACAAACGGGTCGATAACAACTCCTCTGACTGGAGGAAGATTCTTGCAGTCCTTCACCCAGATTTGCACCTCACCGGTCTCCATCCTGGAGGTTCTCTTACCTGCGAATGCAGTCAGACAAACAATAAGTGGTAAAACTCAAAAGGAAAGAAATTGATCAAATCTGAATGGTTCATCAGCTCACTGTGGGACGTCTGCGGCAGGAATCTCAGGGCGACTCTCATCTGTCCTCTGCCGTCCATCAGATGCGAGGGAGACCCTGTTGGACTTTGTGCTGCAACCTGAAGGAGGTGAGTAAATGTCTGATCAAATCACTTCTACAATACAGACAGACTGCGTATAAAAAAGAAAGCTTTACTGCATTATTATTACTGTAGTTTTTTTGTCAGGTTTAAGTTCTATATAAATACTGTGAAAGTATTGAAACGCTTAATCCACAGAGAAATACACACAGCCCGTATTCAGAAACAGAGGTTTTGAAACAAGCTGTCAGGATTTCTTTCCATTTGTGATGTCACAAATATACAATATTTAAACCTATACGCGTTTTTTAACGTAAACATTCTAAATGGGTCCCAGTTTATTTCCTGTTGCAGTGTATGTCAATGACATCAGCTGACAGGAAGTAAACAAGTACCCAAGCTGTTGCCTAGCAATGCAATTCCATTGCAATTCCATTGAAATGCACTAAAACGGAGCGTTTCAAACAGAGGGTGAATACAGGTGTATTCAGGCAGACAGCATGAGGAAATTAAAGGGTTTTTTAAAACATTAAAGTATGTAAACATGTTGTAGTAGAAACCCAAAATACAAATATGAACCTGAAAATGAGCATGATATGGGACCTTTAAATCAATAAGTAAATAAATACTTTAAAAATAACTGTCTGGCCCGACAGGAACAGGCTCCCTCTCACTGGATCTGGGTGCTGTTCAGAACAGATGTACCATCTGTTTGTTTTTTTGTCTTGCCTCACCTGTTATGTCTCTTTGCACTTAATACAAAAGAAAGAAAAGAAGCCTTTACCCTGGCTTTTAGTGCGTATTCATTTATGTGGGTGTTGTTGAAGTCCCACTCTGACAAATCCAGGTCCACCTCGCCCAGGAAACTGTTCCGCCCAAAAGTGCTGTTGTGCCACACCGAGACGTTCAAATTCTGAGTTTTCAACACTTCCATCATGATTTTAAACTTTGAAAAGGGAAGAAGGCAACAGAGATGTTTGTAAAACATGGAATACATGTAATGAGAAATCTGTAAAAGACTAAATATGGAATTCTTACCCTGAGGATTTCATTGTAGGTGGGGTTTAAAGTCTTCTTTTTTGCACTGGTTTTTCTCTTTCCCATCTTTGTTTTGTCAGGAAGAAGGTAACACTTCACATAACTGTGAACAGACAGTAGAGTTACATTCTCAACTACAACATATAGAGGGACACACAGCCTCTTTTCTGATCTGCCAGTCCCCTTTCTCCAACCTTTATACCACAAATATCACTGGATGACATGACATTTGTTGCCGTTTTGATCATCCAGTATAAAGCGAGCACTTACGGGTCAGAGCTGTTCTTCTTAGTGTCGGCTATGGCCAGATCCCTGCAGTGCACCACGAATATGTGAAACTCTCCGAGCTTCTGGATGTAGTTCACGGCAAACTGGATGCTTCCCTGCACATCAATGTCACCAAAGTCTGCACGGTAAATGCTGCTCATGCTGCCACTGATCTGCTCATTCGTATAAATACAGAAGAGAGAGCTGTTCGTTCGTGTCCTGTGTTCACAGCGTTCAGTATCATTTTCACAGCCTAACAATGACTATAGTGGTTTTGTTCCCTGGGCCTAAGCAAGTGTTTTTGTTTAATCCACAACATTAAGCACGCGTTTACTGCGACCGGAAAGTGACGTCGAGGGGTCTGACAAAAGCCCCGTTTCCATCGCAGGAACTTTCCACCTGGAACTAAGAACCTTTTGAGGAACTCATTGCATTTCCACCGCAGGGACCAGGGTCTAAATTAAGTTCTGGGGTCATTTCATGTGGCCTTTTTACCCTCCGAAAAAGGCCCTGGTCGGGGGTAGTACTTTCTGAAAGTACTGGAACTTTTAGGGTGGAGTTTGCTTGTCGCTGATTGGTAAAACACACACATAGCGCCGCTGCTTCAACAGCTTTAACTCGTGCACCGCTTCACTCATAAACAAGGAAGTACTCTAGCATTGATTTAGGACCATTTTAGGACGAGGGGAGAACATTTTTCTTTGTTTGATGACATTGAAAGTAAAGTTAGGCGAGAAAACTCGAGTCAAGCCAACTCCGAGCTAAGCTTAATCTTTTCCTAACCCTACCTAAGTGATTTTGTTGCCTAAACCGAACTTCCTGTGAAGACGGAAGTTTATTTTGAAAAGACACTATATGCATGTAAGGAGTGTTTTATTGATACGCCGTCTCTGACACGTCAAAAACTGACCCAGGGCCACTGACCAAACCTCGGTATCTGACGAGTTGGAAGTGAAAATGTGTCGACCGTGCAAGACGCAGTTGAGATCAAAATGAAGGCCGAGTATGAAGATGGGTGAGTTTCAAGCAAGGGTATCGGAAGTAGGGGGGTAGGAAATGAGGAAGGGGTCCCGGGCGGCCCCCCACTTTATGCCCCTGACCCGATTAAGCATTGCGGCTGGTGTGTAATCTCATCGCAAGATGTCTTTACAACCTAAACCCCACATGAATCATTTTAAGTATTGAGGGATGATTTGTCACATTTTGGTCTTTTCAGCGGATTTGTTGACAGTAAGAAAAATACACAATATCACCAGCCTCATCCTTAAAACATGTTTGCATACTGATCTTTGAAAAGTGAAGTAATCTAATGAGAAACTTAGTTGCCACGTGGCATGTGAAATCATCAAAAGATTCAGACTAATCTTGTAGTGAACTTTCCACGGATGTGGCTCACAAGCTACTGTATATGCATTGTGTATTTTTCTTTTATCATAAACATATTATCTAGTGAGCTGCATGCAGACATACAGACGACATGGAGGCCAGTCCCGAGGAGAGACTTAAGTTAGATGCGGAGCTGCCTGTGTTTCTTCTCCAGCGCAAGTTGGTCTCAAAAGTGCTGTCGCTGTCCGTCTGATATGAGAGAAAAAGCATGAATGAATCAGAGTCAAAAACATCACTAAAATCAGCCATAAGAGCAAACCAATCATTTAGCGCTTATGTGGTGAAGTTGGTCAACGACTGCAGTGCAGATGTTGGACACTAGATATCACACTTTTGTTGTGAGTTTAATGTAGAAGAGTCAGTTGAGATGTAATTTACCTCATCCTGGTGAAGAGCAGTCACTGACACACTGGGTTTCATGCGCTTTGAGTTGGGGAGCGTCGAGGCTGATGGAGGAAGAAATATATGACTTAATCTCTTACAATAACCATATAACGAGCATCTCTGAAATTATGTTTAAATCATTGCCCAGCCTGTATACGTCCAGATAAATGTGTGTATAAAGAGAGGACCACATGTTTACCTTTATCCACACTTTGATTGATTTGTTCTCTCGTGTTATTTTGGGTCATCTCTTCTCCTGAGAAGAAATAGAAGATAATAAGAGACAGTCGCTATTATTCACATACCTCTCCCATAATATCATGTAACATTAAATAACGCACTGGCTATACTTTGTATTAAAGAACTACAGTATCTGCTGAGGAAGAAAGTAGTTGTCTCACTTGTTTGTGAGGTGAGGTTTTCCATGCTTTTGGACGAGGACATGCTCCTCGAAGATAATCGTTTAAGGGCCGACATGATGGGACTAGAACCGGCCTCATACCCTGCCGCGAATTAAATAGAATCAGCTCTAGAAAATAGACTCAACAGAGATGTTACACAGTTTCTGATTTACTAGGCAATCTGTTGAAATTATAAATGCTTCTGTTGAAATTAATAGAAAACAAGTGCTAGTATAATGATTAGTACATCATCAGATTAAACACTAGGAACTTGACTCTATAGTGTTTTCATTGTAGTGATTAGCCACCATGTAGATATTGCATCAGCAGCTGTTTAATCACACAAAGCTGGTCAACTATAAAAAAACTAATGAGTTTCACTAGTTAAATGGCAGCTAGGTCTAAACACGTGTTGTAGATATGCTTGAAACGGAAATACAAAAGAAACATTAAGGTAGATTGTGCAAACATGTAGAAGAATTTTGAAATTGAGGAATTTGTCAGGACAAGTATACTAACTGGTTTCCATTTCTTAATCATTTTCTTGAAGACATAAAAGAAATAGGGAGAGAATTGAAAAGCTCACTGCCTGAACTTGCCCGAGACAAAGACCAGGCCCTGGTCGTTGTGTTCTGGCTGGAGTTTCCGTCTTCATTTTGCACAATCCGAGAGCTGATTCCGGGAGGATTCCCCTCGGTGGGACGGTCGCTCTGGTTTCCCACAAACTCCCCGAGGGCGTTTTGCGGTGTGTGTTCTGCATCCTTCTCTGTCGCAACAGATCTCTCTCTATGAAAAACAGGGATGTGGGACTTCTCCTGTGGCCCGAGGTAGTGCTGATAATCCTGAGGGATGACAGATCGGGCGAGCTGCGGAAAGGTCCCCGACTTCTTCTCTGAAGCTTTTTGGGATGGCGGTGAAGTAGAGGAATTACTTTGTTGTGTATCACATAAATAAGTCCCTCTGTCCACTGGATGTAAAGGGAGAGGACGAGAGGGGGGGTCTGTGCTAGCTTTAGTGTGTGTCTGCTTTGCTTCATGTGAGGGGATCTTCTTCTGTCTTGGAACTGGTGTCGGCTTCCCGGGTTGCTCTTCAACGACTTTAGTTTGGGGGAGGATGTCTATCGGAAAGGTTTTTAAGGGAGACCCTTCCAGCTTGGATCTCTTGGGACTAGAGGGTTCTCTAGTAAGGGCCCTTGGATGGCAGGTCTTAGATGGACTCCTTATGACTTCGTCTTCCTGTTCTTTTGATCTCGGAGTTTGGGTTTTACTGGGACTGAGGGGCCTTTCTTTATACTCTGCATCAGCCTTGACTTGGTGACATGTTGACTGTACATCCCCGGTGCTACCAGAACTCCGCAGCGGTGACCCGTCTGGAGTCTGACTGACGAAGCCCTTGTCTGTCACATTAAATGACTTGGTTTTGTATGGAGACGTTGGTGCCTCTCTCTCAGACTTCTCTCTATTATCTAAGGACGTTCTCAGATCAGACTGAGGGGAAACCACTTTGTTACTGAGCATTGAACTATGTGAGGCTTCCTTGGCAGCGATTACGTCGGGTCCTGTATATTCCTCCTCCTCCCAGACATGCTTAACCTCACTGATCTCGGCCGGCCTGTACTCTTGAGGACTGGAACTGGACTGCCTGGGAAGGGGAATTGGACTATCCCTCTCTCGTACAAGAGGGATGACGTTTTCCTGTGACTCATAACTCTGTGACTCTGTTAAAGAGTCATCTGTCTCCTCATAGATAAGGACTGGGTTAGCTCTGTATGTGCCATCTTCTTTAGATAAATCAGCTATGAAGCTACAGTCAGTCTGTGGCGACAAAATCTTTTCTTGGAACCAGCCAGCAGTATCCTCATCTGTCATTTCCATTTGCGGTGAGAGATTATCATTTATGCTCTCCACATCAGAGTTAGTTGGACTGCCATCTGAAGCCTCTATTCCTCTCTCGACGATGTCTTCGTACCTTGCCTCTTCTCCGGTAAACATTATTTCGGGACCATTGTTTTCTCTCTCACAGAAAGCTTTCAGATCGGATAGTCTCTCTGGAGACTGTACAACTCCGTCTGCATCTACTGAGGTTACTGTTTCTTTAAACGGAGTGTTCTGCAGTGCTGTAAGTTGTGGTGGGCTGACCTCTGTTATCTCAGAGGGTTTAGCTTCTTGCGTGACATCTGCAGGTTGGTCGACGCTCATATCTGCAGCACCTTGAGAGAGATTATCGGTGCTGCCCGCTTCTTTCAGCTCAGGTGTCTTCACCTCTTCTCTTTGTGGACTCTGTATTTCAGCAGATTTCTCTCTTCTAAAAATTCCAAGCAGTCTTTGTCCAAGCTTCGGTGAAACGGCACTAGATGAACCCTTTGAGCCGTCATCAGACGGCTTGGTATCCGAGGTGGCCTCAACAGAAATGTCGGTTCTTTGTTCAGGCAGGTCTTGGTGGTGAATGTTGTATCCGGTTGGCAGGTCTGTGGCGAGAGCCTGAGAGTGACAGTCATCTTCAGGTTCAACAGTCTCCAGTTGAAAAGGCTTACCTGACTCCTGCTCTGCAGGAATGAGTCTGGAGACTACAGGGCTTAGGGACTCTGAATGGCAGTGCTCAGAGACATCTGCAAAGACAGAAAACACATACTGGATCAGTCATGAACATTATATCTGCTTAACACTGCACAGTATTGTGAGATAGCTGCACAGTATAATAAGATAGCTGTGAAGGATTTCTCTTAGAGTATCACTGTCAAATGAAGTGGGGCACATGCAAAATGCCATTTCTGACATCCTTTTAAAGGCCACTGTGTATAAGATTTGAAAATTTGCAACTTTGATGTCCCTGGCAAACGGCCAGATGTAGCATATAGCACAAAAGGGGCGGGACTTAGGAAAGGTCAATTGTCTCATCAGAATAATTTTAAATATGCTATAAAAACACAAAATTATTAAGGCTGCACTTTTGCCCCACTCATACAGTCTACTTTGGGATCAGCAATGTCACACTTTATTTCACAGTGATATAATAAACCAATGGAAAAAAAGTCCAACACATGGCATAAGACATTATGGACCATAATGCCAATCAAGGTGCAATAAAACCCAATAATACTATCACAACAGATGTTCTCATCCACCAGTCTCTATAAGCAGTCAGAGCACATAATTTGCGACATGCAAGAACGTGCACAAGCAGCATGAACATTATGTTTGTATGTCTAAATGTTTATGAATGTGTAGAGGTCACTGGTTGTTAGTTTGACTTATTTGATTGGCTGTTTAGTTGACTCATTGGTTTTAAATAAAACTCTTACCACCAAGGACCTGGTGTTGGCCAGCTTCTTGCTCTTGGAAGTTTGCCTCATCTTTGCAATAGAGTTCCCCTTCCTGTGAATCCACGTGACTCTGATTGAGTAAAGGCCTGCGTTTGCCAACAGTGGTACTGCCAGCATTCTCAAGGTCACTTTTACTTTCCTCCTCAAGTGGAGCGATGGAGTCGACGTCCAGCAAACTGTTCTCTCCCAGCTCATTCCCATCTTGCCAAGCCGCTTGGATCTGACCGACCGTGGAGCTGAACCTCACCTGCTTCCTGTCTATCCAGATCTCAGCGAGAGAATCGAGGCTAACCGGACTCTCTAACTGGTCCAGGCGTGAAGGCAACGGGGAGTCTGTGAAGCTAGAAGTGATCAAGTGCTTGAGGATGCCCCGCGGAGCAGCCGAGTTAGTCTGCTGATCTCCTGGCTCGTCTTCCTCAACAAAACAATCCTGAGAGCCGGCGCTGACTGCTCTGTTATCGGGCATTGGCACGGGAAAGGATGCATTCTGGGTGATCGGGCTATCGTTAGGGTCTTGTTTAAGGTTACTAGCATAAGAAATGCAGCTATCAGATGATGGTAAAGGCTCTGAAAGAAAAACAAATGAACACCATTTTAACTAATCAGCTGTGTGTTTTTGTCTTTGAGTGTTTAAAGAACAAATAAACACAATTAAATCACCGATGTCCGTCAGCAACTCTCAAACACAGAATTATGTTCAAAACCATCATAGCGTCTGTTTAATCCTGCATCACCTCACCCTGTCTGTTTAATCCTGCTTCTCCTCATGTCTGAGGAGTTACACTTCCTACATTATTCTGTCATTAGTGTTGGGAAGTCTGGTCTAGTTGTAGCTCCTTGTCCTGTTTCAGCCTGTTTCAGAGACCAACACATGACCAACATGCTGTGCTGTTAATGCACTGTTTGATGACGTAATGTATTATTGTCGTACCTATTGTTGCTGTTGTGATTCAATGTTGTCTTGTTGTGTGTTGGATGCTGCTATTTGACCCTGTCTAGGCTTTCAATCTCAATGTGACTTCCTAGTTAAATAAAGGTTATGATGATGAAACTAAAGGATGTTAATACTTATTGTCTTTTATACATTTAGGCTGGCTCTTTAGTGTGGACGTCCCAAACCATCTGAGGAACATCAGGCACTTTGAAACAACTTTAGACTATTTATTTGTTCTCTGTATGAGACAAAACAAAGGGTGAATGTCTTTACTTATAAAATGCACTACTGTTTATTTGAAAGTAAATTCTGAAACTACTGTTTCAACATTTATTTTTTAATACCCTGCCTTGCACGCATAAGTAAGGTGAATTGTTTTGTCATAGAGAAGCACAGTTTTCAGTATGGACAGCTATTAACTGACAGAATAGTGCCTTGTTGTCACTATTTGTCTCAGTTGTTTTGTATAATTTTCTCCCACAAAAATTTTTTTTTTCATCCCTCCTGTGAAAAACTTCCAGCGAGTCATGCGGTAAAGATTAAGGCTTTGGAATTCATCTCTGTGTAATCCTCTGGCTAGCCTTGCAGCCTCGTGTATTCGGACTTCCCTTCACTTTGACAAACTCCTCTGGGAAAAATCTGCGGTCCCAGCTCACTAACTCATTTCACAGTGACTGGAAGAAAACACACTTGGCCGAAATACAAAGACTTCAGCTTGATTAAATTATAAGAGTCCTCCACTGTGGAGAGTAGAGTTGTAGTTTGTCCACTTTTCCTGTACCACTCTGTAAAAATGTCTTCTCTTGAAATTGCAACAAAAACAAGATGGATTGAAATCAGATGATAAAACTGTTAGAAAGCACCCAGTACATGCTCTCTCCACTGCCATGCAACCGCCGCTCATGCCATGCTGTAAAGGACCCACACACCTGGATGTCAAGCAGATCGCTATAGAACCAGACTTACATTGGTTTGTAATGTAACCGCTTTCACGATTTTGTCCATCGAGCAGTCCACTCAATTCAAAACACATGATGGATGTATCATTAGAAGTCACTTACACTCACAAAATATATTAAAAATAGCACAAATATGATGAGTTAACGTATAGAAACTCACCCTCGTTTGGTGTCTGGGTTTGATCTAAGGCTCCGTCCAACATCCGACCGTTCTTTTCTTCAACACCGTGATTTGCAATGACGTCGCTGTTGAATGGATTTTGTCTTTGCTTCAACAAAAGAAGATTGATTAAATATAACACCTGCAAACACTGAAGCATGGACTCACATGCAACTTTTAAAAATGATTTCAGGTCTCCAGACAGAATCCTAACCTTTGTGGGTGACTGTAAAACAGTTTTAGATGTATCTTGTGGAGTTTCATATGGCCTCTGGTTTTCATACCTAGAAAGATGACAAGATGCAATGACTATTTCTAAAGATAAGATGTGCAATATAACAGTTATATATAATTGCCATCAAGAACAGGCAGATAAATCCTCACAACTAAAGGCAGTGCAGAATGTGACTTGTAAGTCTGATCACTCCTCACAAGCAGTGGAAAACACGACCATGTGAGACCTGACCTTGTAAGACGATTACCATTTGGTCAATTACTAAGCATCCATTTACAGCGGGGGCGACTCCACTCACTAGCAGTAACAGCTAAATAAACCTACTCTACTAGTGCAGCATGTGACGGTGCTCAAAACAGACTACATGTTGTACTATGTTGAGTTTTCTACATGAGTTTTGCAAGTTGTACTCTGGAGATTATTTAAAGTTGCAGGAGGCAAGATTTTTCTTTTAAATGTACACTTAAAGACTTTATGTGAACCAAAATGTGAGTTTTGAACTTGCCAACAATGTATGAAGACCGTGCATAAAATCTCCTTTCCATTTAAAATCCCTCTGTTATGTTAATCTTAAAGTTGCAGTGGGTAGAACAGTAACAGTAATCGCCGGTGATTTAAAGCTGCCTCCAACGAGCTGAACGAACAGCCAATAGGAACGCTCTCTCTCTCTGAAATGACCTGTGATTGGCCAAAGTCTCCCGTCAATGGCTAGATTTTTTAAAGCCTGCAAACAGAGCCATGAGGAGGAGCAGAAGTCTAGTTATCTCTCAGAGCACTTGAATTACTCCTAATAACAAGTACTGTGTGTGTAACCAGAGCCCAGAGTCACACCATCAGTCCCACATAGACCCAGAAACACTCACTACAGCAGCAAATGTGCATTAATCCACTGCTGGAAACGATCCCCTACAAACTGAAACTTCTAGTTTGGTCTTTTTCATGGGAGAAAAATATAGAATAACACCAGCCTTATCCTTTAAAACAACATGACGAGTGATCGGAACAAATATCCTTCCCTTTTCTAAACACTTTCTAGATGCATCTAAACATCCAATGTCTCTAATCTTGTTAGCAAGCAGTTGTTTATGTGCACATCCAGCTGATGAACGGGTGACTTCTGCTCACAGACTACACTTCTTTGGGTCTCTATACTCACCGTGCGTTGCTGAGATGCATCTGAGGCTCTTGAAGGATTCCACGGAGGACGGGTGGGACGAAGACTTCTGTATTTTCACTGTTGACAAAACTGGGCTTCCCAGGCAATATCTGGGAGAGCTCCACTGCAGCACACAACACAACACACAGCTATACTGGTAAATTAAGTTAAACATTCACTTTTCAAGAGTTCATTCACTTGAAACTATCCTAATAGCAAGAAAGGTTGACTCATATAAACACAGATAATGGACTGATGGATCTGAAAGGCCACAATATGACCTAATACTCTGGTGAGCATGTCAACTTTTCAAGGCATCATGCTCATATAACAATGTTCATGTGAGAGTAAAGCAGTGCATGATATAGAAGACTCACATATAGTCAGCGGTTTATGCGAGTGTCTCATGGAGGCCCTGATGATCTCGGCGCCGTGGATGCGATCCCGGTGACGGAGCTGCTTGGTCTCATAGAACCATTCTCCAGTCAAGTACCTCAGCCGGCCCTTGTCCCTCACTGTCTTCTGTAGGTTCCTGAGTGCAGACACATCAGCGGGAAATGTACAGTCACTATTTCATTATTCAGAACACTTCAGAACAAAAAGTCTTCTGCAAAAAAAAAACATGCATAAGCCTCTGCTGTGCTGCAAGCAACATATTTACCTGCACCTGGAACTTCTAGTTAGCAAATAAATGCACTTTCTACGGTTCTGTAAGATTCAGGACAGACATTTGTGTCCGTCCTACACAATCTCATCTGTGACAGATCAAACTTTTTTATGAAATTGTCTAATGATATCCATCAATCCATCAACAAGTGACACAAGGAACTCACTTGATTCGCTGCTCCTCAGCCTTTTTCAGATCAGCATCTCTGTTCAACACGGCCCGGATGACCTCCTGCTCGTCCTCCGTCAGGAAGCTCAGGTCGATCATGGTGACTGCCGCTGCTCGCTCTCAGTTTGTTTTCTAGTGGCTGAACATGACCACCGCTTCCTACGGTTCCTCTTGAAGCTCCCAAAGGTCTCGATCCGTTCCTCCAAGTCAAGTCAGTGTGAGTGGTTTACACAAACTGTGTGATCTGTACTTTATCCATTATAAAAAAGGATATATTGAGATGACAGTTCAGGCACTTGTTATTGCATGTACTCTTCTTTTGGATATGCAGCTGATGGGGTTGCTTTCTGAAGCTGTTTGAACCTGAAAGAAAAAATTTATTTTTATTATTGGAGACTTACAGATGAAAGTCTGTTTCTCTTTAAGCAACAACAGTTGGTAGTAGAGCTGAAATGATTAATGGATCAGTCGATTTAACAGCTGCCAATCAACTTGAGCTCTCCGCTCTCCACTTTAATAATGAGTCCAATAATAAAAACATGTACTATCAGTGTTCCCCATCATAGAGCCAAGAGCAACAGTTTATGGCTTGATATTCAAGCCGTGGGACTCTATATACCACCAACTTTTACCTTCCCGCAGGAGATATATAGAGTCCCACGGAGCAGATTGAACCTTTACAAACATTCATTCTTGCCGATGTCCATTAAACCTCTCAACAACTGGTAATATAAAGCTGTCATAAGGACAGTGCAAAACACACAGGGAGAGTGCAATATAAAGGATGTGCAATTGGTGACAAAAAGTCATAGTGCAATGTGTTACACAGGTACAATGCAATAAGTTAAGACAGTGCAGTATGTTAAATAGGGACAGTGCATTATGTTAGGACAGTGCAATATGTTGCATCTGTGTCTTATTGGGATATTGTCTGTGCAATATGGGCAAGACGGGTGCAATACCTGCCATGGTGTGTGTGATGGTATGTGCCAGTACGTGGACTGTGTGTTGAAACATCTGTTTTTGTGGAACTGTTTCTCGGTCTTGTGTGGAAGCGTTTGTTGTTGTTGTTGTTGTAATGTGTTTGTAACTGCAGTTGGATGCAGTCCAGGAACAAATGTCCCCACTGGGACAATAAAAGTATATCTTATCTTATCATATCTTATCAAGCCACCACAACAACTATTCTCACTAAAAATGCTTCTTTCGTTTTCACTCCTACCTCTGTCTGTCATTCTGGTGTCTGCCACACAAACAGTAGGCCGACCTATCAGAGAATATAATCTATCAGTGTGCCAAAGTTATGATACATACATCTAACCCGATAAAAACATAAACTACTGTATTGATCTTTGAGTTTGTGAACTGTAGTCAGTGAAACAACGATATACACATTTGTTTTTTAATAGCGGTTACAACTTCAGTTTGTTTTAATCTGAGCAAAGCTGCTACTTTATCTTTAAGAGAAAGTCATTGTGAGGAATGCCTGCATGTTCTGACAGTGCCCATATCCACCCACATAAGAGAGAGTGGACCTGTTGGTAACTTCACTTGACTGGTTTGAGGTTCATGTTGAGAAAAAAGAAAAAAAAGCGTCATTGTGTTAAAATGAGCACACCTATATTTGCTAAAGAAAAGAGTTTCATTCGGCTGCTGTGTAGAAAATAGTTATGAAATTAAGACTTTGTGGTTTGCTCCCGTTGTTTATTCATTATCCAAGTTAGGAAAGCTGTAATCGCCTCCTGTTCTCCAGTACAAGACTGAGCTATAAGAAGACTGAGCTGTAAGAAGACTGAGCTGTAAGCAGTCGTGAATAACTTTTCCTGTGTAAACTCACGCAGGTTTATGGGGGAGTACTTCATTTCTTTACAAAGAAGAATGTTGCAAGTCTAGCTGAAGGAGGACGTATTTCCTTGTAGTGGTAGTGGTGATTTATTTCCTCATCACTGTTAGACTTCCTTGAGAAAACTGAAGATTCAACAAGCTACATTACTCTCTTCTCTTCATTATTTTTGACCTGTAATATTGACATAAAAACAAACTAATGAACTAACTTCTGCTGGTGTCTCCTCTGTGTCTGCAGCACCAGGTTTCAAAGACTCAAATCCTCACTTATACTGTCATTTGCATTAACTGAATATTAAGTGGAAATATATAAAGCATTAAAAAGCAACGACTAATAGGGATTTAAAAATGGTGACCACTGGAAAAACACTAGCAAACCTCAACCACTCATGTTCTTGGTAGAAGATTGTGTAGTTGTGATTTCACTACGCAGTTCATAGGTATGAAAATGCATTCAAGTAATGTAAAGAATTTTTGCAGTGACGTTGGAGTAACACAGCTGAAACTGTTCTGATTAACCTCACTGCTCATTTGGATCTCCCTTTGCTGCACCTTTTACTAAGTGTTTTAAGTACTAATTATTCCTCCCAATCTGCACTAACAGTGTGAGAACAACCACATACAGAAGAGAGTGGAGGACATCATTTACAGAAAAGACAAGTGTGAAGTGAGAAAGCAGTCAGCTCACCTCTCTTTGTTGCTCCTTGCTGGCTGAAAACTAACCTGCAACTGATCCTGAGCTGCTGCTGCTGCAGGTGGGAGGAGCTGCTGAACATTAGTCAGTCTGTCTCACTGCAAACACACTTTAATACGTTGTTCTACATTACTGTAATCTGACCTTTTTATAGTCTTACTTTAAAGGCTTTTAGGATGTTTTCTGCTTCCCACTGCCAACTCTGTCAGCTTTGTGAATAACATTAAACCATTATCCGTGTTATGAGATATTCCATTATATGATGACAACATAGGCTAGAGTAAAATAGTCAGATGTCTCATGTAAATATCTGGTTTGATAAAAAAAAAGAGTAGTTGACACAATATAATTATAGAATGAAACAAAACCGACATAGATCTGTATCTTCATATAGGTGTTTTTAGGCAAATACTACAAATAAATAAATGAATGCATATATTAAAAGTTTAATTAATAATCAAAACATTAAATAAATGAAAGCTGGGAATAAATAATTAAATGCATGAATACACATCCATCCATCTATTTACGTCTGCTTATCCGGGGCCGGGTCGCGGGGGTCAGCAGGCTTAGCAGGGAATTCCAGACGTCCCTCTCCCCAGCGACGTTTTCCAGCTCTTCCTGGGTGACCCCGAGGCGTTCCAAGGCCAGACCAGATATATAATCTCTCCAACGTGTTCTGGGTCTACCCCTGGGCCTCTTACCAGTTGGACGTGCCCAGAAAACCTCCAAGGGGAGGCGTCCAGGAGTCACCCTGATGATAATCGCAAACAGGATCGGTGACAAGGGGCAACCCTGCCGGAGGCCAACACCCACCGGAAACATGTTGGACACAGCTCTCACTTTGGTTGTACAACGACCGGATGGCTCGTGACAATGACTCCGGTACCCCATATTTCCGCTGTACCCCCTACAGGACACAATCGGTCGGAGCCTCCTTTCCAGCACCCTGTAGAATAAACTTTCCCGGGGACGCTGAGTGGTGTGATACCCCTACATTTAGAGAACACCCTCTGCTCCGGTCCCCCTTTTAAAAAATGTGAACCACCACCCTGGTCTTCCATTCCACAGGTACTGTCCCCGACCTCCACTCAACACTGAAGAGGCGTGTCAGTCAAGATAGCCCAACAATGTCCAGAACCTTCAGCATCTCAGGGCGAATCTCATCCACCCTGGCGCCTCGTCACCTCAGTGACCTCTACCAGGGATATGGATAAGTCCTCCTCCGAGTCTTCAAACTCTGCCTCCTCCACAGAGGACGTGTTGATCGGGTTCAGGAGTTCCTCAAAGTGCTTTCGTGAACGATGTGGATCATCTGGACACAAACACACACCAAATGAATGATAACGTTCTGCTTGCGTACATAAGCAACATGTTCACCACGTCAACTTAAAAGGTGATACGTGAATGTTCACAACTTGTTTTCCACTGACCACAAGTGGCAACAAAAAAAATCAATATAAAAAATCAACAATTAACAAATAAATAAGCACAAGAACAATAAACAGCATAAAACACAGCAGCTCTTCTCTCAGCTGAGACCTGGAGACCACAAGGTGGCAGAAGAGCTCCACTCTTTACTCGTCCACTAGAAACTCTGATTGTTTTTCATATTACAGGACAATTTCCAGAATTTAACATAAAAATAAAAATCATACAATATACTTCTACCTGGAAGAAGCTGCTAAACTGGTAACATTTTCTAGATATATTCCTGACACTACAGGAGATACATTGACAGATATATCGGACTCTTTTGCAAGTTTGCCAGCTGTGTGGTAGACGATCCACGCTGACATCTCGGGCCCGAGGAATGCACATCCTCCGTTGATAGTCGCCACTATCTCACCATTAGTTTATCCAACGTCTAATTAGCTCTTAATGAAAGCCTGAACAGTTGATCTAGTGTAAGTGCAAAGTGGAAATTGCTCGCCTTAATTTAGTTAAAATATCTGAATACTTTTGTTGAAATCAAAGCTCTTTAAATTATTTTTTTTATAGTAAATAGGTTTTCAGTTTCCCTGTGAATCCTAATCCAGAGTCCAAGGCTGGTGCTTTTTTTTCCAATCCAACGCATTTTGTGAAGGGAAGGAATAGTCAGTTTATCTGAAAACGAAGGCCTCGGCTGAACAGTACGGCTTTCATTAACTCGCCAATTAATTCTATCATGAAAGTCTCACACAAACACACACTTGCATCTTTCTACTGCTGCATCCAAACTGAGGGGAAGTGGCAGCACAACAAAGAATCTTCTTATTGCTGCTGGAGACGCTTTGCCAAGCAGGATGCAGCTTTTATATCAAGATCCCTCTGTGTGTGTGTGCGTGTGTGTGTTGGACATGGATGCACCTGTGGGTTCAGCAGCAGAAGTATCCCGAATGATGAAGGGTGGGACTCCTCGCCACTTGGACTTGGCTCAGTGTCCACAAAGTGAACTCAAGTACTTCCTGAATGTTGCCATGAAAAGGAAAACTCCACACATTTTTGAACCTTTGGATATCAGAGCTTTCCTCTTGCACTGGGATTGTAAAGCTTACACATATAATCAAACAAAAAAGTCATATCTTTTATAAAATATGGGATTTATACCTCACATTTTTGGAATCAAGACCTGATAACGTAACTTCTTGAATTTGACACGTACCAATGAGACTGTACCCCCCTTTTTTTGGGACAGACCGGTATGTATGCATTTCTGCATGTGGGAATTTGTATATATAAATTAAATTTATTTGCATATATATATATATATATATATATAAAAAAATTAAATTAATTTCCATATACATACATATATATAACATTTATTTTAATTTATAAATTAAATTAATTTGCATATACTGTATATATAAATTAAATTAATTTGCATATATATGTTAGTTATTTATATATATATATAAAAAAAACTAAATTTATTTATATATATATATTACATTTATTTGCATATATATATAAATTAAATTTATTTGCAAATATATATTTATTAATTTTATTTAATTGCATACATATATGCAAATGAATTACATGTATTTTTATATATGTATGGCTGGGTAAATGGAAAGATGTAACCAACCCATTTCAGAAAAGTGATGTATTATGTTAAAAATCAGTAAAGATATGTGATAAAAAAAAAATATATATATATTGTTATGCACTTCAGATAGATTTTTTTTCTTCTTTTTGATAAATAAATATGGAGCCAAAGAAGTGTGGAAGCTTGCACTTTATTGGAAAAATCAAACAAACAAAAATATAATCTGCAGGGACAATGCAGCAAATATGCTCAGTTAATAGATTATGGGCCACTTTTATGTTCAGACCATCTTTCATACCTGCACTCGCCCGTTCCTGTGATTGGCAGGAAAAGTTTTATATACACAAAGCACCGATCAACAGTGCTCTATTCTCCTGAACTAGACCTCTCTGCCCCCACCCCCATCCCTCTGTTACCAGTCTGACCTGAGCCCACACCCCCACACCCACATTGTCCTAAATACCCCGGTGCTCGCCTATGGAAACATAATCTGAGCATGAAAGGGACCCTGCACATTCAGGTTGGAAAAGGGCAGCCAGGAGCTTTGTTAAATGTAAGAATAAATGGCATGCCAAAAGCGTCAAAAGCATAAATGTAGATTCCTTTCCAATGCAACGCTGCCTAGACAACAAAATGTAGTGCTTTGTGAAAAATGTTCCCTCGCCAAATTTGTAGAAATCAACCCCCACCGACGTGACGGCGTTAATGAATTATTACGTTCATACACATCCTCAGTGTGATCACCTGGAGCCACAGATAACTGTACAAGGCAACATGCGAGTACAGAGAATTATTTCGTGCCCCAACAGCAAAACCTCTCTTTAAACTTTATATTAACTTCTTTTTGAAAAAAAAAAAATCTCAATCACTCAAAATCCAATTCTACAATCAATCATACCTATGTATAAACCTGAAGACCGTCCACAAGGAGGTCAGTGAGTAGTTATATTTAGTTTTTTTTCTGTAGGTAATCATAAATAAATACAAACAATACACAAGGAATGTCTACTGCAAACAATACGTAAAAATGGGTGGTATAAAGAAGAGTTTCCTAATCAGGGGGATGCTTTAAGAAGGTAATCATGATTGATAATCAAAAGAAGTGACTCTCCCAGCCTCACCTGGAGAAAGAGGAACAAAAAAAGACAAACAGCGTGTATGTGTGACAACAACCCAACTTTGTTTCTTCACCCCCAAGGTACATGAGCAGCGATGTCAAAGCTCTCTCCCCCTTGGGTGTTGTGTTTCTCTTCGTCCAGGATGAAGTAGGGGCTGATCCCGGCCCACTCTTCTTCTCCTTCTATGACTTCGACATGACTAGATGGGCACAATGTCCACTGTGATGCCTCTCTGAGATGGTCAGAGCCGCCGCTCCCGGTCACCGTGATTTTATTCAACAAGTCTATTTGGGCCTTTTATTCTCAGAGAGAGGCGAGTTCATTAGAAGCAAACTGCAGGTTTGCTCGGATAGTTGACTGTCGTGAATCATCTTCAGATGGGAAAGACCCCCCTCAACCTCCTTCAGGTTACATAAACTGCATCTGGTAAGAGAAAAGAAAAAACAGTAATGCAAGACCAGTATCCAGACTTCCAACGCTCCAAAAATAAAAATAACTTTTTAAAATCATATCTGCTCCATTTCTACCCACTGCAGATTTAACTTAGCACTTTGTCCATGGACTTGGAATTCATGCCTGCATGAGGCTTCAAGTGTAATTCTCAATCTCTCACATCTCATCATGACACTAGTCTTGAGTGTGCAAAGCAGCGAGCCAGCATCTCACAGGAAAGTGTAGTGAGTCATGTTCTGCTCAAACATGCGCTTTGTTTGACACACTGAGGACCTGGAGATGAAAAGAGCTGTACCTAAAGAGGCTCTAGAGGACATTCTGCAGAAGGAGCTGTGCAAGTAGGTGGTTCCCTGCTGCTCTGAGGGGGCTGAGACTGGAAGGAGTAGAAGCTGTTGGGTGACTGAGTCACAGAGAGACGGTGATACGAGAGGAACTCCAGAAGAACAACTACGCTACAGGTGTCTGATCAGAAAATAAAACTGATGCATCACTACAGTATTTATTTTAGTAATGCATGTAATGAACATACTGTGTCCATGTCATGCACTTTGTTGCATTTTGTTTTTTATCAACATCAACTTTTCCACCTCAGCAAAGCGTAAAAACTTGCGATATTTCAACCTTTTTTCGAATTTCCAGCATTTCCTCTCCACATGGAGAAGCAGTGTAAAGTGTACATTGATTAGAATGAAAGACTAATAACATACAGAGTCACACAAATGCTAATCTAGAGTATAACAAGTGAGAAGAGGAGCATCAGAGCTGAGGCGACTGTCATGTGTTATGGAAGGTTTGAACACAAACATTTATCTAGTTCAGACAGGCTGGGTCACTGAGCCACTGGGACATCCATTACCTGTGCACCTGGATTGGCGCCAAAGGGGTTGGCTGGCCTCATCGCAGGCTGGTTGTACATCATGGAGGGCTGTGTCATCACCATGGAGCCCATGTGGGGAGGCTGATGGGAGAGGAAAGTAGAATTATTACTAGGATCTAGGAGCTGAAAACAACACTGTGAAGGAAAGCAGCCTGTTCAGTGAGCATCATCACTCATCAGCCAAATACACAGAGCTCCGTCTACACACCGTCAATTATTTGTTCCATCACAGTCGGTTTGTTTTTACCGCTAACGCACAAAAAAAACATTTTACACATAGTATTTGTTCAAAGGTAGGTCAGCTCCATCAGGGCTGTTTGAATGCATTTAACATAAATGTCAGTATATAGGTGCTCTACAGTCGTAGCGTCGGCCCATTTGACCACAGAGAAGAGAGCGACGGCCGGCTCGACCGCACGTTACGATAACGTTTCCTGTCCGTGACAGAGTTAGCATGCAGCTTTAGCCGTGATGTCTAGCTCTGCTTTTCCTGTCAATGTGTGAAACCCAAAGTGTTTCCATCCTTTACTGGATGTGTAGTGTTTACCACGCTGGATTTAACATGTGAGGGTGCAGGTCGTATCCACGCAGACCCTCCAACGTTTTCTGTTTTCTCGTTTCGGCTCGCTGCGGTTTGTTTTGGTTGACAGATACGGAACTGATATGACGTTACAGACTACAACCATAAAAGTGGTAACTTCCTTCTACATCAGCACAGACTCAAATGAAGCAAATCGATTCTGGCATTAAAAAAATATATTTCAAAATCGTAAAATAAAAATAAAATAAAGATTGCGATACACAGTTACATAAAATCTCCTCCTTGCAGAGTCTGTGTGTGTGTGTGTGTGTGTGTGTGTGTGTGTGTGACAGTCCCAGCTGACTTACCATCGCATATGCCATCATGCCTGTCGGTGTGGTTGCAGGGAATGTCATGACAGATGGTGCCTGAGGTGACACAAAAGACAAGATGATTCCTTCTACAGAATCAGGACACAGCCGTACCCGGCTCACAGTGAACAGTTTATTATTAGATTATCAGATTCTAGTTAGACTTCAGCGAACATTTAAATCACAGTAAGTAAAATTAATCTATTCAGGAATATGTCCTGATGAAGGCTTCTGGAAGAGTTGCCGCCTCTTATCACAGTCAAAGGTTCTTAGCGGGAGGGTTGTTTGTTTTATTTCGTAAGAGAGCAGTCGGATGACAAAGCTGACCTTGTTCGGACTAGTCGAGCTTGCTGATGAAAAAGCATCAAGCTATGGTTAGGGTTCTCATCTCAAGGGACTGGGGAACTTGTCCGAACTGAAGGGAGGATGGATGGAGCCAAATACATGGAGATTCTGGAGAAAAACCTGAAGAGGTCTGCAAATTTGACTCAATTTCTGGGTCAGAATTGAATATAACGAGACAATGACCCAAAGCACGAGGCCAAAGCTACCATGGAGTGGCTTCCAAAGAACAAGGAGGATGTTCTGAAGTGGCCCTGACCTAAATCCCACAACAAACCTCTCCCAGCTCTGCAAAGAGTAGTGGGTCAAGATCTCCAACTACAGGTATGCCAACCATGTGCAGAGCTACCCAAAAAGACTGGTAGGTTGTATACTTTGGGTCAGGGCAAAACAAGTCTCACTTTAATATATGAAATTTACAGACGTTGACACAACAAGATGTCAAATCGTCGAAGGTGGGTGTATTCATTTTCTATCCACTGTATGAAGAACTGAAGCTTTTGGGATTGACGTTGACACAGCTGACGTTGTGTGCAGACGGCGATCACTTGATCAAACTGTTCCAGACACGTTTCATGTTCAGTGTTAAACCCAAAACATGAAGGTGGAAAGAAGCTGAGAAACAGCATTTATGCCACAAAACTTTCCACTGAAAATGTGTCAAATACTACTAAAAGACTTTAAGGGCTTCTAATCTCATCAGCTGGATCACATTTTTTTTGTGAATGACAGAAGTAAAGGGAAAAAGGAGAGTGTGTTGAGTCCTGGGGGTAGAAGTTGGTTACTGGCAGGTGCTCCTTGTGGAAAGAGATTAGAGAGAATAAAGTACAGACTCTTTCCTTTTCCTTGCTTCCCCCAACAGCCCCTGCAGTGATAACAAACCCAGATTTGTCTAACGCACAGCCCTCTTGGGACGGATACATTTCATTAACTATTCAGTTATTGGCGAGGGAGGCACAAGTGAGTCAGACATGACGCTGCTGCCAAAATTGGTGCTTTCATCACAGACTGTGCTTGTTTCATTGCACCGAGAGCTCTCCTTCAGAATTCCTCCTCACTGACAATGTTTGGTTTGTTTCGTGGACGTGTCACTCCTCAGATAGTCAATAATGACATGATAAGGCTTGTTTTTTTTGCATCACATTAGGGGCCTTTAATGACCGAGGGATGTTGTGTGTACCTGCTTCTTAGGGCGCTTTCACAAGCCAACATTTAGTCCGTTTCAACTGAACTCCGGTGCGGTTTGTGTGGTGCGGTTTTGACACAGTAATCGTACTCTGGTGCGTCAGCCGATGCGTAGTGTTTACCACTTTGGATTTAACGTTAGCGTCGGCCGATGTGACCACGGAGATGAGAGCGACGGCCGGCTCGACCGCACGTTACGATAACGTTTCCTGTCAGTGACAGATTTAGCATGCAGTTTTAGCCGTGATGTCTAGCTCTGCTTTTCCTACTAATGTGTGAAACCCAAACTGTTTCCATCCTTTACTGGATGTGTAGTGTTTACCACGCTGGATTTAAAATATGAAGGTATAGGTCATAAACCCCACGGACGCTCATCGTTTTCTGCTTTGTCGTTTCGGCTCGCTATGGTTGGTTTTGGTGACAGTTACAGAACGGATAGGACGTCACGTTACGCGGACTACAACAATAAAAGCGGTAACTTCCTTCTACCTCCACATAGACTCAAAAGAAGCAAATATTAAATTTTTCCTCCACCCCTAGTAACCATGGTAACAACAATTGCGTGACAGGGTAACACAAACTTTAGCTTACAATAACTGCGTCAGGCTCAGGTTGAATCGGACATAAAGATATGGATGCCTGTCGGATTTGGGTCGGGCTCGGTTACTTCTCTCATACTACTACGAGAACATAGGTTAACTGTGATTCCATGAGAATGCTGAGGTAAAAATAAAATACAATGAATCCTAAAATAAAAGGCTTAAAATGATGTTGCTGGTAAATGGTCAGTTGAAGTCAGGAGATATGAATCCATTTAATTGTTGGATTTTGAACCCCGTCGGTAGCTTTGTTTCGGTGGTTTGTTCTCCGACTGGCATCTTCTTGAATAATTCAAATATTGACTTTGAAAAACAACTAAGACCTCGAGGACAACTGCAAACATTTCAGAGCAATAAAAGCACTCAGTTTGAAATCAATCTGCCATCATGTGAAACAGTTTATGGGAAGAGGGAAATGAACTAAAGCTCCAGACCCACTTGAATGCTCATATCAACAGCCATTCAATAGGACATCATAGGCAGACACAAGAGGTTGTGGCTGTCACCTCACCAGTTAACAAGAGTAAAGGACACTCAGGAGCCAAGAAAGCACAGTACACAATACACAATACAGGAGAAACTGAAGGCCATCCAGTAAAGACTTAGTTCCACCATCACTCAATACCTTACACTGGCAAGTCAGCGAGAGGAGAATTGGCAGGGACGGCTTGACTGGGAGAGATTTTAAAGGGGAACTACGCCCATTTTCAAAATGCATACATGTTCTTCCTACAGTGTAAAAAAATATAAGCAAACATGAACATCTCTCCCAAATCCAGAAACAAGAGTGCTAAATCTCAAACTTGTGATGTCATAGGGCAGGGGTCAGTAACCTGCCGCTCTGCAGCCTCTTTAGCTCCTCTCCAGATTTTTAAAAATTGTTTTTTGTTTACATTTTCATTTTTATTTATCATTGTTGTAGGTATATGGTACGACGGTACGCCGGAGTATTAGGGCCACATTGAGGCTTTTTAGACTTCTGCACCTCCTCATGGCTGTTTTCAGGATTTAAAAAAAAATCTAACGGGACGTGACGGGAGACTTTGACCAAACACTGGTCATTTCAGAGAGAGAAAGGGTTCCTATTGGCTGTGCTCAGGCTGGTTTATTTGGCTTACTGTCCAGCCCTAACTGAAGGTGCTGTATTCTTAGAACTGACAGGACTACAGAGGAGAGCCACGGCTATAAAAGTGGGCAAAAAAAAAAATCATTCATGCACGAACTGATCTGCTGGTTGGGGCATAAAACCAGATAGGTGAGAGCCCTACCATGGCTGCAGGGTTCCAGGTGGTAGAAGGACCCGTCTTGGGTTGCCAGTTGGTTCCACCGGTCAGCTTCTTCTCACCAGGCTGACTCCAGTGAAGATCACTACAGAGATCAAGTTAAAAAAACATTAGTCAAGTTTAGTGTGCAGGATCAGGGAATGAAGTTAATTATTACTGGAGTGCACTTACTTCTTGGCTGTGCCGTTGCCAATTCCCAGATCTAAAGAGGACAGAAGCAACGTAATGAATGCACGGTCACAAAAACAACACACACAATTTTATACGAGGCATAAAATGTATGCTTAATCACATTTTACACATTCGATATACATGTTTGTGTTTATTTCAATTCATAGTTGTATAACTATTCTCCTTTACTGATACTGTTTGGTACAAATTTCCAGCATCATAGCACTACTTTGAGAGGGCGCATACACTGAGAGGGGGCATCTCTTTGTAAATAAAATAAAGTATTGACTCTTTGCATGTAAACTATTAATTAAAAATCAATAGTATTTTTGAGAATTGATCAAATATCCCAAAACATAATATCCTGATATTCAATATTTTCTTACACCCCTCCTAATAAATCTGCTTATAGCACATTTAGTTCTATTTATTAAGGGAACTTACTGCCGACAAGATTGGCCAGTGACGAGTCCAGGTCGTGTGAAACCAGTCTGTGGGACTGCTGGCCGTTCAGGGTCATGGCCTGATTGGGTGAGTTCGCCACTGTGGGTTTGAGGAGGCCACCTAACACATCTTAATCAAAAGGGGGCAGGACAAAAGGGAAAGGAAGGAAGGGAGGGAGGGGAGGGTGAGAGGTTGGGGGAGCCCAGAACAGGTGAAGACAACAAACAGGGCAACAAACAAAGACAAACACAGGACGGTACAGAGATTGGACACACACACATGGACAGAGAGAGCATGTTGAGCGTGGATGGAAAAAAAAACTCATCGAGCCAAGACTGTGTGAGAGTGTGTGTGTTGAGTCAACTCACCCAGTCATGCATATGCCATGCAAAAAGCCAAGGACCCAGGGAGTGTATTTAACCCCAGGACGAGGGAGAAGAGAAAAAAAAAAACGGATGTGAGATCGTGAGCAGACTAGAACCCAGTGAGCGTGTACACACAATGTAAGATGGTATAACTACTAAAGAGGCAAAGGGTGAAACAGTCCTCAATCACACTCCAGTGACAGTGTTTATCAAAATCAAGACTATTAAAGCTGCAGTAGGCAGAACGTTTTAGGCATTATTGGGCAAAAAATATTGTAATTCAAGTGTTCTGAGAGAAAACTAGACTTCTGCACCTCCTCATGGCTCTGTTTCAGACTTTGACCAATCACAGGTCATTTCAGAGAGAGAGTGTTCCTATTGGCTGTGCTCCGGCTGGTGGGCGGTGCTTGGAAATTCCTCAGCAGATTACCTGTCTCATGCACTACTGTCAGGATATAGTGACCGTTTCATAAAAATAACTACCATTTCTACCCACAGCAGCTTTAAAACATATTTCTCATTAATCATAATCATGTAGCATACAGTGTTAAATGCAGTGTATAGGCCATTACATACGTTAGTAATTACACCAATGTGCATTTCAAGTGATATTTAGATTTTAAAATACTACACACAACAGAGCTATATCTATTTTCAATCACAAGTGAAAAAAAAGTTATATTACAATATTCAAAAAGACAATAAATAAACTGAAAGCGAGTCCCTCTCAGTTGAAATGATTTCCATGACCACGCGTAACACACAATGAAAACGTCATGATTTTCTGCACCTGTGCATGCAATAAATAAATATTGTGAAGAGATGGCAGAAGCACAAGACGACTGAGTGGATATATTCAAAGATGAGAAATACTAAAGACGACTGCTATCTGTGATGTGCTCGGCAGGGTATTTCAGAAACTCTCACCTGTGTTCACTGTCTTATGGTTTATGTACTGCACAAGAGTGTACAATCAATTTCATGGTCATAAAATGTCTCTCTGCCATTAAGGAAGCTCTCATTGAGGTTTGTCTGCTATTTGTTCTGACTGAGCAGGTTAACAAAGGAGAAAGGGGCACTCATGTTCACCTGATCAGTGAAATCAGTGAATATAAACATGCTCAGAATATTCACAGTTCACATAAACCACACAACAACAAACCAAAGTCTAGCACTGTCTCAACATGATCTAATGAACGTGCAATCTGTCCCCCAAACCTTCAGGGGGCAGCAGAGTACATGAGGTCTGCTGGCTCCTGAAGGCTCATGGGAAGCTACAATATCAGTGTATGTAGGGAGTACATTACTTACCTGAAGAATCCAGGTTGTTAGCATTGGCGTTGTTGCCAAATACTGAGTCAAAGTCGACGTTAAGGCCTTGAGCGTTCTGGGGCTGCTGAGGTGTTGGGGAGGCTGTAAACCCTGCTGAGGAAAAAAAGAAAACGAATAACTACAGCATCCAGATGTTGACACCACAATACCTGTTTGCCTGTAAAAACCTCAATGTCCATGTGGACATTTCCCCAGGAGAAAATGTCCAACACAAAACAACAACAGTATTAGGTTGGATAATGTGAGTAGGACCTGTAACACCTTGATCCACCTGGGAATACCTACCTCTGAATAGACCAGCTACCGCAGGGGGCTCAGAATGGAAGAGTGGAGTGGTGTTGTAAGGGCTTGGCCCACAGAAGGAGTCTGGCAACAACAGAACCAGACGGACAAAGAAGAGAAGAGGGAGGAAGAGGGGGAGACGATTATGAAGATATGAGACCAGAAAAGAAATACAGCGGTGAAAGAGCAACAAGGAAGCCAAGCGACTGTGGGAGGAAAAACAAAGATCAGGATTTGCAGGACAAAAGCGGAGGAAGCCGGCACTCAACACAGGGCTAGACTAAATACAGGGCAAAACTCAGGGCCGCGCACAGCTAGTGGCAACCACAACACAATGCAGGCTCACAACCAGAGGCTGGTAGGAAGCAGCGAGGGAGAGAGGCGGGCACGTTCAGCAGGAGCACTCTGTGTTAACTCTTCACCAAGAGAGAGACGGCGTCAGTCTAATTCTACTCACAGCAATTCACAAACATTTCAACACATCTCACTACTCTCATGTCAGCAATCCAGCAGCCAGACAGTCGTCTGTACCTGTGATAAATGTCTCTATCTGCACGGCAGCATCGAGATCAGATGCCAGGGAAGAGCTTGAGTCAAAAAAGGGATTGTAATGATCTGGAGAAAGACACAAATACTGCTGATAAAGATGGACAACAAAGTGTTTTGGCCTTTGAAATACAAACAGAAAGACAGAAAGCAAATAAAAGATACCAAAGCCTTAATCAGAGAGTTAAGAGCTGAGAAAACAAACATGAGGAAACTTAGCCTGATTGCGGACGGAAACAAATATTTGGTGTAGGGCGGCATGCCAGATCGCTGATGAATGTGAGAAAAGTGTCAAGAAATGTTCTGACCAGTGAACATAAACCACTTCAGACATTTCCTCCCGCTCTTTCCCTACAGCTCTGATATACACTTCTATGTATTATAAATGAATCATCAGCCAGGATGATGTTATGAGACATCAGTACAACATATTAACATGTTGTGCAGACACAAAATGAAATCTAGACTAAGAGAAGATGCAGCAAAACAATCCCACCAAACACTTCATGGCTAGGTGTCCTAGAGGACAGGCTGCCAGCGTCCGAGGACGCCGTGGACGGGTGGACAGCATCGACAACAGGTAGAGTGAGGAAAGGGTTTGAGTTTGGAATGGATTCCATCGCAGCTTCTGCAGCGGAGGTGAAAGTATCTGAGTGAGCAGAGGAGGAGGAAAGAAAGACAAGAACAGAAAAAGAGGAGGGAACAGAGAGATTATGGCGGAGAGGAGGGTGAGAACATGTAAAAGAGAAGTTAAAAAAGTGCATGCAAGATGATGTGCAAGGGGGAAAATGTCATTGATGCAGGTGAGAAGGATTAAAACCGTGTTCAAGATACAGTGACAGGCAAATATCATGCAGTCTGTTTCACAGCTCGTATAGAGAGCTGAAGTCACGCCTCTTCCGGTCGACCCTATGGGAACTGATTTTGGAAAAAATATGAATGGTAGTCAACAGAGAGACAAATATGTTTTGATACCGTTGAATCACACATATGATGTTTGTCATTTAAAAGATCATTTTGCAAGTCAAGAAAGTCTCACTTTATCGGGATAAAAAAAATATTTATCTCTCTCCGTTGACTACTGTTCATATTTGTTCCCTAAATGACGTCATACGGTGGTCCACCGGAAGGGGGCGGGACTTCGGCTCTCTATTGGCCCAAATTTCCGGTCTGACGACCGGTTTTTATCTCGGCTGTATTAAGCAGTCCACCAGTCCACAGGTTTAAGAGTCTTCATTATCAGAATGGTCAGAGTCCAGCACAGGGGCTGATATCCAGAGACAGCTGAAGCACAATATTTTGTTAGATAAAAACATGTTGTTGAATTTTGGAATGATTACATCTGTCTTTTTTCAATAAACTGTGACTTTTGGACCGAGAAGACTGAGTGTCTGAGCGCCGCGTCACTCGTTCTGTGTGTGTGTGTGTGTTTGAGAGAGAGGGAAAGAGAAGATGGAAGGTAATAAAAGTTGCACAATAAAATACTAATGGTAGCCTATAAGCGATGCCAAACCATGGCTCTTTTCAAATACGATTCTGGGAAATACGTCGTTATGAACATCCCTAGTGTGCGTGTTTGTAAATGTGGTAGCAGCGTGGACTGAAGTGCGAACGCTCTCACCTCCCCATGTGTTGGTGGCGGAGAGAGGCAGCGTCGGCTGGAAAGCCGGCTGCAGGTCCAGCAGTTCGTTGGCTGCCTTGGAAGTGCTGGAGGGAATGAGCAGGAAAACATGGAGGGCACGGAGGATAAATCAGTCACTCATTGACCAAACACGAGGTTCAACATAAAGTTGCTATTAGAAGTTGTCCTGAGTAATGCAGGGAGACCCAAAGATATCTACTTCATTCTTATTTCTGTGTACAAATGATGGTATTAAAACTGATGTTACTGTATGTTAGCGTGTTATGTTGCCCCTATTTACAGAAGTATTCTCACTTTTATTGCATGTTGTTGTGCTGCATCTAGTGTTATCAGTACTGCTGCTGCAGCAAAACAGTGTCTGTGTATTCAGATGAACTGAAGAAGTCCTGTGGCCTCACCTGTTGGTGGAGCTGGGGGTGGAGAAGAGGTCAATGGCTGGGGCTGAGTTGATGGTCCCGCCTACCATGGAGACCGGGGAGGAGTCTGTGGTTGCTGCGGTAGGATCCTTCTGGAGGTCTTTCAGACGCTGCTCCTACCATCAAGATAGTGTTAGCAACACGGACGCTAACCTGTATCCAACTACTCAGTATGATTTAGCAGGTCACAGTAGAGATAGACAGGGAATACGGAGAGAGGCCAAAGGGGTTTACGTTACATCTCAGACCACGAAACCACGGGGACACCCTACTACTCAAATACTATTACTAACAACTGTCATGCTACGGTAAATGGACTGCATTTATGTAGCACTGTTCTGGTCTTAGCAGCCACTCAAAGAGCTTTAAACAACACAAGCCAGCATTCACACACACATTCATACACTGGTGGCAGAGGCCATCATAGAAGGTGCCACCTGCTCATCAGGAGCGATAAATAGCAATTTGGAGTTCGAAGAAAATGTACCTTTAGTGATTTTAGGCGGTTCTGCTCTTCCTCCAGGGCTGCCTGTTTTTCCCTCTCGTCCACTTTGGTGAAAGAAATGCTGGTGTTGGCCAGGGAGGAGACCGCATGAGAGAGGGTGCTGGCCCTGAATCGAGGAACAGACACAGAAAGAATTAGTGCACAAAAACTATCGTTGAGAGTGTTTTAACCTTTCACCTTCCTTTCCTGCCTGGAACGGTCACCTAAACTGTAGATAGAAGAATAAACTGTATGGAGTTGTGCCAATGGCAAGCTAAATAGTTGGTAAACTCCAAAAGCGTTAGCTTGACTTTGGGAGTTTTTAGAGAAAGGACAAGGACGAAAGTGAGGAGTATTCTGGCTCTCATCCTCTCTTCAGCCAGTCTGAGCTCCAGGAGGCGCTATAGAGTCTATAGAGTCCCTCCGGCAACTCAAAATGTGCTTAAAAAGTCCTTCATCCCAAATCATGCCATCAATATTCTTAACTCAACAAAGTCACTGATCTAAGCCACTGACACAGATATGAACGGCAATGTGTAACATAACCTGTACATGCGTGTTTTTATTAACTAAAAAAGTTAAAGTTGACTTGTTTCTCGTTTAACTCTGAGAAAAGTGCATTTTACCATCTTGCATGCTGAAAAAAAACCTTCAAATCAGTCCAATACTATCAAGTTGCTGAAGCAAACATGAGCCTGGATGGGCAGAGAGCCAGATGAAGTGAAGCAGACCTACCTGCTGGCTGCTGTTGAGTCTTTGACTTTCTTCCCCTCTAAAGAGGCCAAGTGCTGCTCCAGGGCATCGAGCAAGCTGCTGGGGGCCTAGTGTGAATGTCATTGACACACATTTAAGTTACAAAAGGCTGAGGAATGTCTAATACACGAGTCTTCTGAAGAAGAGAAAAAACACTGAAGCATGCCAAGTCATTTTCCACAAACAGAGATACTCCCAAAACACAGAGACAGAGAGAGAAAAGGTTCAGATACTTACACAAACTGTAAACTGAAAATGGAGAGATAGAAGGAAGAGGGAAAATACAGAAAATAAAGGTGGCAACAGTCAAAGATATTATTAAGAAAAACCTTTGGGAGAAAGCTCTCCAATTGTGGCTCATCTGCTACAGTTAGTAGTAGAGTAGTTTGACTGAATACATAACGAACAACGGGGACTTTCAAAACCTGTATTTTGTATACAAAGCACCACTTCAGCAGGTCTATATCAGATGGATCTACATATCGCACACTAAAAAACCCTTGATTCACACCTTTATTTGCTGTACGACGTGCAAGGTCAGGAGTGAAGGTGTTTGTAAGTGCAATAAAGGGCTCATGCATTGCCTGCCCGGCATGCACAGCACTCGGTGTTAAAACTCAGTAGGCCTGAAGCTGCGAGGGGTTAGCAGCCTGTGAAAGGACAATAATAGCCACACTTTGCAAGATCATTTTAGGGAGGTCACTAAAGCACTTGGGCACACATAATGACCCACAGCATATGCACTGAAAGCTTGCAAGTATGCTTAGAGATATCACAGTATAATATATATAATATTAATTCCCCCATTTGGCCATTCTTTTTTAGTTAAGCAAAGCCAGTAAAGAGGTGAGGGGTGCAACGTTAAAACAAGTTATTCAAAGTAATTGCAAAGATGCCAAATGCTTATTATCTTTGGATTTTCCATCTCGGCTTACCTGAGACAGATCTGGGATGTCTCCTCGATCGATCCCGACTTGCTGCAGGAAGAGAACAGAGATCATCAGACTCGGATGAGAAAGAAACAGCCAACCCGTCTGAATGATGAGGAGCCTCTGTAATCCCCGACTGGCTGATCGAGGCTCCTGACTTACCTCTGCAACTTTGAGGAACTCGGAGATTCTCGTCATTCGTGTAAGGAATTTCTTGTAGATGTCAAGTCCTTCTTTGCACTGGACTTTCTTCATGTCGAAGTATTTCTCTGTTAACAGAACAAGTTTACATTTTCAAAACACAATTCACAGTCTTATGGGTACAGTATCAGGAAAAGGTACGGTAAGGAAAAGCCTCCAGTCAAACCCCAAATAGTGAATTTGCAACGGTATGCCAACCCAAACGCTTGTTCTTACCCAGGAGGTTGATGATGCCCTCGTTGTACGCTGCAAACAGTCGGATCGCATCTTTGAACAGAAGCATGAAGGCTGCGTTGATCACACCGTTTGTCAGTTCGTTGGCGTTGACCTGGAAGAGAGGTGGAGGTGTTGAGTCAGAGACGACCATTTCGAATTTCAAGTTGTCAGCTACAGATTTTAGACGCCAACCGGTGCAGCCGCTACCGAGCACTCACATTGAAATCGAGTAACACATCCATCTGATTTTGGATGATAGGGATGGTCTTGAGGAGTTTCTCTGTGTTCACGGTTCTCATCACTCCATCAGACCTGTGCAGAGAAAAGGAAAGTAATAAATGTAATCTAATACAGACATCTTTGAGCGCGCTGCCACCGATTGGGAACAGGCTTCCAAGTCTTGATTGATCAGTATCTATTATTTGCAATACGGTAGATGCAAAATAATCAGTAATGAAAAAAAAAAAAAATCCATCAAACATAAGAAGATTTGGAGTATTTTGGCTTTCAAACGGTGAAGTGAAGCAAAATAAGGAACTCTTTTTTTACCCCAAATGGAGCCGTGGAGGTAAAATGCTGCACAATATCGGACGAGCTTTTTTCAACTCTTGACAAAAGTGTCACAACGTATTTTGCAGGTGAAACAGCTATTGCAATGTCATCTTTCAGAACGGTTCAGCCTCGTCTGTCACGCGGCTGAAGGATACACTTCCCTGGGGTTTCAAGTTTCTGGCACAAGAACATCAACATCGAGCTTCGTGGCTCAGGTACAAGTCAACACCGACACCCCAGTGAGTTTACAGTGAAAGCCAAGAAGTGAAAGCTCCTTACCCTCTTTTCACTTTAGTGAAGTCAAAAGCGACTTGTCTGTAGGACACAGCCTTCTCGTTCAGGTAGCGGCTATACCTCCTTATGAACGTTGACATATCGTAGCCTGCATTACAAAGAAAAGAAGTGAGGGGGTCATGATGAAGTTCATTACACAGATGAATGTTGAGAGTATTCAAAGGGTTATTACGGTGTTGGTAACATACCTTGTAGGCCACTTTTGTCCAGAAAATTGCTGAGGTTGAATAGTGTGTTCCTTGAAGCCAGATACTGAATAAATCTCTGCAAGAAAAACAACATATGACGAACTCTGTGAAACCTTTATCAGATTATTCAACCCTGTGTGACCCGCAAGATCGCCGGCCGACATTACTGTCTTTATATATATATATATATCAAATTCAGCAAAGACGGAGAACAGTTGTTACTTAAGTGCTGACCTCGTTGCCGTAGACCATCAGATTGTGTGTGGCGGTGAGGGACTTGAACACAACCACCCAGCTGGTGTTGGCGGTCCTCTCAAACAGCGTGTCAGCCAGCTGAGGGATGTTCACATTCATCTCATTTGTGCACTGAATCAAATCTGAGGGAGAAGAAAGAGAGAAAAGGTCAATGCAGATGTTCTTTTAGCTTTTACAATACTGACCACGATGGATTAAATACTGGAGGGCAATGGAATGCTGGTGAGTCAGAGTTCAGGTAAACAGAGACTCAGCACAAACAAACAGTTCTAGAAAGCAAAGGTACGGGAACATGATAAAGTGGATCGTCTCCTCATCTTAACTCCTGATCAGTTGGTAGTTACTTAAAAAAAACACAACGCCTCAAATTCAACAAATTAGAAAAACAACCAGTCACAGCTGATCCGGAGTCGGCCGTCCAGCTGCCGTCTATGAGATCTGGCTGTCAATCACTCGCAAACTCCGATCAAAAGGTCAAACTAGGCAGCGCTGATTAAATATGAATCAATATTCTGTTACTGTAATGCCTATTTCTCTCCTCAAATGTTCTCAGAAACATCTTGTAGTGTACTGTTTAGCTGTAAAATGAGAAAGTTTGTGACCCGACAGCCATGTTGAGATCTGTCGAGGAAATTCCAAGCACCGCCCACCAGCCGGAGCACAGCCAATAGGAACGCTCTCTCTCTGAAATGACCTGTGATTAGCCAATTAGATTTTTTAAAGCCTGAAAACAGAGCCATGAGGAGGTGCAGGAGTTTAGTTTTCTCTCAGAACACTTGAATTACAATATGCTGAAAGGTTATTGTGGAATTTTTGCCCAATGATGCCAAAAACTAGTTCCCTCCTGAAGCTTTAAATCAAAAATTTAGGAGGGGACAACAAATGTGACGAAAAGCGAGGCTTTATTTCCGAAATGTATTCATACTGTTCCTGAGAAAACACCCAGTGTTATCATGAAAAAAAGTCACGTCACCCATTACGCTTCCGTTCTATTCACACACATAACCACAAGAGTGGGCCTTCCTCTGATCTGTTCCTCTGATCTGACGGGGCATGCAGCGGGGCGGCCCGAAGTGAAAGCAAATGCTGGTTCCTTTTTCCATCAAAGCCATGATGGGACTGATCAATGATGCCAGACCTCACTAGACCGTCCACAGAGCCCTCTCCCTCTCCGTGTCCATTCTGAACTGCACATCTCACACTTGAACTTGATAATAACCTGTGATGCCACAGTTTTTGATTTATTAAGTGGTGAGTGTTTGCTTGAAGAAAGAAATATGTGAACGGTAAACGCTGGCTCAAAAACCTAAAGGCCCCTTCTTCAATGAAACACATCTACTATGTGGATGCATCATCATTCATTAATCTCTCAGACGTTTCCTAGAGATTATACTAAGCTGAAAATGACGGAGCTCAATTGATTGCTGTGTTTGTTACGGAAGTTGCAAACTTAATCTTGTTATACTTGTACAATGGCAAAAAAGATATTCTAATATATTCTGATTGCTGTGTCCATATAGCGAATAAACACAAATGAGACATTACTCTACGATGAAGCGAAACTCGTGATGAATCTGGAAAATCAGTTACTAAACGATAAATCTGGACGTGTGATCAGATATTAATTTTCAATGAGGTGCCAAATGAATGTATTTATTTTGTCCTCTTCTAGAAAATCACGTGACAGACTGACTGTTGAAAGTGATCCCAGTTATCCGAATATTCACTTCAGATGCCAAAAAAAGCGGCTTGGCAGACGATGTAAATAAATATTCATGTGAATTCTCTATTTGAGGGGAGATGAACGATCCTCTCCAGGCCCTACTGATTCATCAATATGTGAAATTAAGAGCAACACTCGCGAGTTCCATTTTATATCCCCGTTGCATGTTTCTAATTGTTTTGTTGACTGTGGTATTACTGTAGATTAAAAATAAATTGACAAAGTATAGGTTTAAATTAGGGCACTACAGATAACAGTAATATCTTCTCACTAATAAAACAGGGAAAAAGCTTGTTGAAGTTAATAGTTCATGTTAACTGTTGCGTTTGAGGCGGCTCTGCTACCCATTGAGGGCTGTTTACATGGGTGGTCTATGAATCCTCCTCAGTGTTTGTTGAAACCACACAAAAGGCTTTTTTTGCTTTTTACATCCACAATAGGCCACCCATGTGACAACAAAGGGCTTTTCAGACGCAACTGAAATGGCTGTGCTCACCACTCACCACCAACCTTCTCCACTGCTGTTCCTGAAGTTTGATTTGTATAACATAACACAACATCTTGCTCATCAGACAAGTTATAATACTAAAATATATCTGACTGAAGCCACTGAGGTCATCACGCACAGATAAGCAAAACTTGTCTTATGTACAGACAGACAAAGTCAATTTAAATTCCCCTGGTTTCTTATCCTATACCAGTTATATTTTAATGTTTGCATTCAACTCAAAGCACAGCTGAGGCTGAGGAACTACTGCTTAGACTGATCAAAGTTGAGCCCTTTGTGACAATGCAGTGTTGAGTCTGAGATGTCCTTAAATAGCTAATGTAGAGAACAAACCCTTTAGATTAGATAAAAAAACATGACCTTTACTTCTGGTGCTGCCCTCCCACATGCAGGCTCTCAATGTGTATTCTAATACTGACACAAATTAGCAACTGGATAGTCTTCAGTGCATTTTAAAAATGATTTGAATTAAAGAAGGACAAGAATACCACGCTTGAAAAAGAAAGAAATTGATGATAAAGTGGCTAGTGAAGTCACTTGAAAAATAGGGATACTGCGATTGATCGGTCACCGATAGTTATCAGCCGATATTCAGTAAAAATATAAGATCGGGAGATCGTCATTAATGCTTTCGAGTCACCGAATGATATAGTCAATTTGACTCTTTGGTGGAAAATGTATTGTTTAGATGAATCAACTAATTGGTTAAATATTCAATAGATTATTTATAGAAAATGAGTCGTTAGTGGCAGCCCTAAGGGTTAATTATGACGTTATCATGATGTGTTGAAATGTAATCTTGTAAAATGTAGTTACTCAGAACTCCAGTTCATCAGCTAAATGTCGCCGACTGTGTTGAGCTACTGAGTAATATTCTGAGAATGTGTCAAAGCAACAGTTTGTAAAATGGCCAACCAACTTCCCGAAAATGTATTCTCACTGGAACAGAACTGAAATTGTTAAAAGCAGAAGCAAAGTACCTTCTCTTTGAAAGCAGCTTTAGTAAAAAATCATCATCCTTGCGCAATTATTTCCAAAGAACATTAACACAGCTCTTGGCAAATACTACATTTAAAAGTCTACTGTCAGCAAAATTCCTGAGACACAACGTGCCACACAAGACAAAAAGAACATTATTTCCTGCTCTCTCTTTCATATGTTGGCGAGGCCACTAAGCACACATTAAAATGTCATTAAATGCTCTGTAACAAGAAGCTTATAGAACCCACACACTCCATCTGTGGGCTGGACTGGCCTGCGTTCACTTCAAGAGGCCAGCAGGCTCATTTTATCATCATTTTTCATTTCACTAATACCATATACAGGCATAGTGGAGATTCATAAACTTGGATTTACTGTAACTACAAGGTAGAGTGATCAGAATGGGGACTTTTAACTGGAATTAAACATCATTAAAATGAAAACATGAAAACCCAACTCAAACTCCCACCTGACATCGTAAACCACGTGACCTTTCCCCGTGTTCACTGTCTCAAATCTCACGCTAATAAAAGCAAAAGGAACAAACCACGGACTGAACCACCGACTCCCACGCAAAACAAACTAATGATGCAAAACTCTCTACCCCATCAAGATTCAAAATTGTATTTTTTTATTGCTACATCAACTGCAGTTGATTAGGAATTTGTTTTTGTGCGCTCAGCAACAAAATATGTCATCACATAGAGAGGCGAAGTCCCGCCCCTTTCCGGTGGACCCTATGGGACCTTATTTCGGAAAAAATATGAACGGTAGTCAATGGAGAGAGACAAATATTTGAATTGAGCCACGAACCACACAGATGATGTTTACCTACATCAGTCAATGTAAAACAAGGCAGCTGGTACTCAGCTCAACTCAGACGAGGGCTTAGTCGTAAGATGCCGGGTTTTCAGGATTTTGGGAAGGGTTGTGTCCGTGGAGGATTTCCAAAAGTGTGAGGAAAAGACAGTGTGGAGGATTTAAGCAGCTCAGTGAAGATGGCTGCATTATCAGATGGAGCTGACTGACAGTCCACGGAGTACAAGAGAAAGGAAGTGATGAGTAATCTCTTTCGCAAAGAGGATGTAAGTGCTACTGTGCAATGGATTTACGAGGTAAATTAACACGTATTCGGGGGAAAAAACAACACTTCTTTTTGTTTCAGTACTTCTATTTGAAACACTGTGTAATTATATTCTATCAAACATCCATTAGCTATACCGGCTTGTCCATTAGAGGGTCACAGGGGGAGCTGGAGCCGATCCCAGCTGACATTGGGCAAGAGGCAGGGTACACCCTGGTCAGGTTACCGGTCTATCACGGGACTGACACATAGAGACGGACAACCATTCACACTCACGGGTTATTTACTCTTCAATTAACCTGACCTGCATGTTTATGGACTGTGGGAGGAAACTGGAGCACCTGGAGATGCAACCTCCACACAGAAGGGCCCCAGCTGATGTTTTATTGACTCAACAAAGCCACACAAGTTGTCCGTTACATGAAACTGCTTTCAGTTTGGATTTTAATCTAAATAAATAAAGATGACTCAATAAGAGACAACAAATTGCTGGCCATCCTCTATATCCTGCTACAAACTCCTTAGACATGTGGCCTGTGTGCAGATAAGAATTAGTCACTAACTTCCAATAAATGTATTAAAAGTCAGATTTGGTTGTGTTGCGTTTCAAGTGCAAATAAAACTGCTAATTAAAAAGCTTCATTAAACAACACACCAACCGACACATCAAATAAAGTTGCTAGATACTAGCGGCAAAGCTTTTTATGTTCAAGATTGCAAACGCAAAATATACAGACCACCAGAAAGAAGGGCCTATTCCAGGACTCATTGACTTTTAATTAGTGATCTGTGGTACAAATTGCTGCTTTATGACACAGTGGCACTTTAATTTAAGCTTTTTACTTTAGCAGCTTTGCTAAATGTGTGTACTATGTTCTGGGGTAACGCCCAACCAGTTCTCAATTAGATGCAGCTCAGTTTGGAGATCCTGTGGAATCTTAAGATAACGTGATTATAAATAACATGTCTGCACGATGACATATGTTTCCATAATTATAACAGTCGACATTCCGGTGGCCGAGTGTGGTTGCTGGAGTCATGTATGCTTGTAATCGGCAGCATAATTGCCAGGAAGTTGCATCAAAGGTACAACGGCCAATCTCACATTTGATCAGCTCCGCTCCCCTGTGCTCTGGAGAGGGATTGGTTAAATAATGACTTCCTGTTGGGCTGTTTATACTAGGCAATCCATGCTCGCTTTTAGGAACTAGAGGAACACTTCCTGCTTCAGGAAACGTCTATCCTTACGATCCAGTTAATCTGAACATGATGGGGGGCTAAAGCGCACACAGAGCCCCTGAAACTATACCCACAACCGTGCAAAATTCAGATACTTTGCGTGGTTTCATTGAAGAGCTAGTAGGAGACCGGCTAGAGGTGTGTACATCAGAATAAGTTACTTGTAATCTGCTTTACAGACGAGCAGTGGCAGTGCATTCTGTGTCTCAATTATATATGAAATTGAGAAACTGAAGTTTAAAGAATCAGACGACCGACAGGTGTCACATGTTGACCGAGCACGTCATGATAGCTAGTTTGAGTTGTGCTATTGAATCTCACAGGCCTTTCAGAGTCACAGTGGGCTCCATTCAGCTCAGCTGGTGGACAGGGCGTCAGCACTCTTTTTAAGGGTCGTCACTTGATGCCACTGCAGTCACATGCTACTTGTGCAGCCAGCACTGCATTGAGCGTGGGGAGGGTGAAGCTATGGGGGCACTAATTTAACAATACTTCATGCTGCATAAACAGGTGCAAATCAAATTGCCAAAGCAATAACACCAATTAGAATTTTGAAAAGGCCCAAATCTGACTCCTCAAATAAACCTGCTCTATTCTCTAGAACATATTGCCTAAATGAAATTTTGTAAGGCCTCTGCTTAAACATGCTACGGTTTTATTAACAGTAAATTCTCTGGCACTAAAACTCTTTCATAAACCTAGTTTACATCCAAAATGTCTGCAAATCAGTAAACCAGGATTCCTATATTGAGTAGTTTTACATAACAACAATATCCAACCACAGCTAGCCATGTCCATTTGCCTCACAGGCCAAACAATTCCAGTTAAATGGTGGAAACAGAGAACCAGAAGAAGCCAAAGCCACAATCCAGCCATCAAACTCAAAACAGGTGAGACATGAATGAGATCTTTCAGAGCGCCACAGTTTCATTGCATACAGATTTGCATGTAGGTCAGGGGTGTGAGTGAGACTGTCAGAACATAAGCGCCTCTCACAATAACCTCATGGACTACAAACTGTGGCAAACGGTGAACAAATGGATTGACCAAAGGTGGAAGAGGGGAGGCTTTCTCAACACTGTCTCCTAAGATAAGTTCAGCCACTCAATGTACAGAAATGTTTTTATTAGGGTTGTCAAAGTTAACACGATAATAATGTGTTAACGCAAAATCATTTTAACGCCACTAAATTCTTTAATGCATTAACGCAACTTGCGATTTGTAGGTTGAAGCGGGCTCAGTGAAGATACATACTAGCTTGTGAAGGAGGTTAAATAACGCTCCAAACTTACGCTATATTTTGGCAAGGAAAAAATGGCATGGCCATTTTCAAAGGGGTTCCTTGACCTCTGACCTCCAGATATGTGAATGTAAATGGGTTCTATGGGTACCCACGAGTCTCCCCTTTACAGACATGCCCACTTCATGATAATCACATGCAGTTTGGGGCAAGTCATAGTCAAGTCAGCACACTGACACACTGACAGCTGTTGTTGCCTGTTGGGCTGCAGTTTGCCATGTTATGGTGTGAGCATATGTTTTTTATACTATGCAGTACCTGTGAGGGTTTAAATTTTTTAAAATTTCCAATAATAAATAGGCCTATATACATAGATTTGCATAAAGCAAGCATATTTGCTAGTATTAAATACTTGACAAATGTCCCTTTAAGGTACATTTTGAACTGATAAAAAATGTGTGATTAATTTGCGATTAACCGCAATTAACTATGGACAATCATGCAATTAATTGCAATTAAATATGTTAATCTATTTACAGTTTTTATACAAAAATAGATCAGTTTAAATTAGAAATTAATCAAATTATATTGCCCTCAGTTTGAGTAGTTGATAATTTCAATCATTAATGTGTCCTTCATATAATAATGGGAAATAAAAAAAAAATGTGCATGCCAAATACATGCACATATTGATCGCACACATATCAGCAGAGCACACTGTTTACCAAACCCTCTACACCCTGTAACAGGAAGTGGTGCAAATATCTTGTTGAAGGTGTAGAGCCTGAAATAAACCTACAATCACCAACCCCCTTCCACACACGCAGCATTTGACTTAAACTCAGGTATAAAAGAACTGCTAAGCAAGTATCACCACTGCAAAGCTGTTGTCACATTATTGAAATGAGCAGGACAGTTTTAGAACACTAGTTTTCTCAGAGACATTACTGCTGATGTGTGTGTGTGTGTGTACCAATCACAGTATTCAACAGGAAGTGGTATAGGCCTGCTCCGTTTGTATTTCACAACTGCCTAAAACAATTCTCCAACATGAGCACAAGTGCATGTTCAAGCTTTCCCTTTCACTTTTCTGTTGCAAAGTAACAAAATAACATCATATCCACTACCCTGATACGGGAGGCAGGAGGGAAAGAAATGATCAATTCTGTGAATAGAGCAGAAACAACAATATCAATTAACACATGGGTACCTGCAGCTTCTAAATAATGCACCACATGACATCACAAGGCCCGTTCATATGACTACAAATCCTATGTGTCATTCTTCTTGAATCAAGATTTGTAAGCCAGTACCAAAGGTCAATAGCCACTGCTGACTTCATATATTTATTACCTCATGAGAGACCTTTGAGCGCTTGCAGCGTGTAATGAACTTTACATAATGGCAATTAACCTGGACAAAAAAACATTGCTGCCATGAACTTGGGCTGACCAGCATTCAACAGCAACTCTCAGTGGAGGAACTACTAAAGCATACATTACAAAACTGTGGAGCTGCAAAGATCACGTGTCCAAAAGTCTGTTGCTTAATAGAAACTGCACTAAAGTCACTCGGTGCAAATTTTCCCAGAAATTTCACACTTACTTTAAACAAACACACGAGTAATTAAGCTGAAGCTGGCAGCAGAGGTTGATTTGTTCACCCCGTCTGGTAACTGCAGAGGAAGTTATGTGACCGCGTTTATCTAGCATGCCAGTGTTAAAGAATGTGAACTGTGGTCCAGCTGCAAACTCAACGAAGACGGTGGAAAGGGCCATATCTCAGTCACCTGCAATCCAGACACAAGAGGAAGACAGGAAAGGCAGCCGGACACATCAGGGCTATACCTGGCTGGTCAGGGAAACTCCAAACACAAGTTTCAGCCCTCATTAAATACCTCAAACCAGAGTGAGATTCCTGCTAGGCAGCGGGTCTCTAGATTACCTCAGGGAGGGCTTCAGTACAGCAGCTCCACAGAGGAGCCACATATCACCTGGTTGTCTGGGAACCTTGTGAAAGCAAGGTCACTGGGACATGGCCTCATTACTGTATACTCCATCAGCTCAAAGGTGTAGTTATTCAAAAAACCCACTTGTTCCAATATCAAACATGACGATCCTTGCTCAAGCAAGACCTAAAAATAGGAGGTAAATTGAAGTAGAATCCACACCGCAGCAAGCAGCTGCCTGCAATATGCTGTTTGTGGCCAGTTAATATAACAGAAAAGAGCACTGTGATTAAACAAACTTTATGTATTCATCAATTCCTTACAATAACCATCCAAACAAGATCTCTGCTTATAGATCATGCCACCATTCGAACTACAACCGACTGACACGCGAATACTTAGATATAAATATCTCTGTGTAGGACAGGCATGTAATTGAGAAGCTTATACCATCTATCTAGACTGATACCTGCTATTCAAATTAAAACTGCCATTTGCATAGTAGGTGCACTGCATGTTTGCTGTTTGTGGACCAAAGTGCTACCAAGTTCTGTTGCCTGCATGGTGTGCCTTATTTCTTTTTGCAAAGGCTGATAGAAGTAGGACAAAATCTAAGACTGTCTATCCCTGAAGAGACATAACTGAAATGATTGATAAAAGATGAGTAATGCACACCGTTAGCAAATACCTGCACAAATGATCACAGCTAGTGATGACCCAACGTGCCAATATGTGAAAATATAAGGGATTACTTTCACCCTGTTCCTACTATATATAGAGAAGAGCAGCACATTCATGTCCAGCTGTCTGAGAGCACTTAGCTGCTCTGAGTGTGATTAAGCTGATCGTTCATGGACAAACAAATAAGCGCAATGTATAAAAACATGACAAAATCTTGCAAATAAGCGATCTATTAGGACTGGTAAGCTCCATGTGATGCTATGCATGCTGAATATGAACTATAATAATAAAAAAATGAAACAGGGAAACGTATACATGTGACTTGGGAGTCTGGGAAAAGATAAATTGACACTCAAACATGACCCAAAGGTCAGGAAGTGCAAAAGCTGTGTCAACTATCCAGTCAGACCTCTCCAGATGCACTAAGAGAGGAGGACTGTTAAAAGTCCACCCAGCTGGATATAGATACCTTTATTAATAACCACTGAGAACTAAAATAACCTTCTTCTGAAAGATGGCTACAATGGATCTGGTCGTGACCCTCATAAAAACTGATTTGCTAGTGTGCTCTTGATATTTCTGTATGAGTCCACAGCCTCATCCTGAAATACTGTCTGTACTGACTAGACATGCACTGTTACTGCTGACCTACACAGAATATTCTACTGAACTTTAAGTGATGAGTCCTAATACAATCACATATTTGCAGCCTGAATATGTGTCATTCTCAAAAACGATTTAAAGCTGCAGTGGGTAGAAATGAAGCTATTTTTATAAAACACTTTATCCAGACAGTAGTGCATGTGCCTCTGTGTCCTCCGGTGCTCCAAACGGCATCTGCAGGATTTCACAGACCAAAGTAAACCAACCAGTCAGACCTGATCTGGAGTCTGCCGTCCAGCTGCCGTCTCTGAGAGCCACGAGTCAATCACTCGCGAACTCCGACCAAACGGTCAAACTAGGCAGCGCTGATCAAATATGAATCAATATTCTGTTACTGTAATGCCTATTTCTCTCCTCAGATGTTTTCAGAAACATCTTGTAGTGTACTGTTTAGCTGTAACATGAGAAAGTTTATTATGACCCAGCAGCCATGTTGAGATCAGTTGAGGAAATACCAAGCACCGCCCACCAGCCGGAGCACAGCCAATAGGAACGCTCTCTCTCTGAAATGACCTGTGATTGGTCAAAGTCTCCCGTCACGGGCTACATTTTTTAAAGCCTGAGAACAGAACCATGAGGCGGAGCAGAAGTCTCTCAGAACACTTGAATTACAATATGCTGAAGGATAATTATGGAATTTTTGCCCAATGATGCACAAAATAATCTACCGCCTACCCCCCCACTTTAATAATCTGCCTTTTAGAGTGACCCCATTTAGCCAAAGTTACATTAATGCCTCAGGCAGCAGCTATTTCAAATTAAAAGCCTAGTTTTGGTGCTGCATTGTAAAGTTCTGACAGAATAAGATAGTGAGACTTGTTGCACTTTGGGTACCTTTTGGTTATTGTAAAGGGCTATACAGTTGTTTGATTGGAGGCTAAATAGCAAATTGAAGTGTGATTCATGACAATTCAGGATGAAATTATTATTATTTTATAGGCTATACAAGTTAGCTCTTTCAACTAAGTAACTTGCTTAAATTATTTGGATTAAACTATTTGGCTATGTCCATTACCTAAGTAAATCATTTGTTTAGAGAATGAGGTTATTAATTTAAAATACTACAAATTAGCATTAACAAGGCTGCTTACACTGAGCCCCTTGTCACAGTTACCAGTTAGCCTTACTACTATAAAGGATAAAATTAACAATTCATATCTATTAAATGACTATAAAAACGCCTAAATTACATTTAATAGAGTACCAACCACAGTGTGGGTTAATATCACATTATCTTAAGTTATTAATTAAAGCCTCAGGCAGCAACTATTTCAAATTAAAAGCCTAGTTTTGGTGCTGCATTGTAAAGGTTTGGCAAAATAAGATGTTGGCCATTTCTAAAAGCTGAAATATAACCTAAATATGAGTTGTTTGATTGGAACCTAAATAGCAAATTGAAGTGTGATTCATGACAAATCAGGCTGAAATTATTATTATTTTATAGGCTATACAAGTTAGCTCTTTCAATTTAGTAACCTTAGGTTAACTTGGATTATTTGGCTATATGCATTGCCTAAGTAAATCATTTATTTGCCTAGAGAATGAGGTTATTAATTAAAAATAATTTAAAACAGCATTAACAAAGCTGCTAACACTGAGCCCCTTCTCTCAGTTACCAGTTACTACTATTGAATATACATTTTCTATGTATTTAATGACTATAAAAACTAAATTAGATGTAATAGTAGACCACAGTATGCTGTAATGTCACATTATCTTTGATTTGACATGTATGTGCAGGAGGCCTCAGAGCCCACACTATCATATCCTGGTGTTAAAGCAGAGCAGTATTGAAATAAACCAGTTATATACATATATGGATATGGATATGTGTGGTACTCACAGTCCAGGTGCTTCTTCTTGGGCCCCATGACTTCATGGGTCGTCGCCTTGCAGACGGTCTTGGTGATGGCGGAGCCGGTGACGCTGTGCTGAGCGGCGGTGATCCGGTCCGTGATGCTTTGACCAGACATCCTGAAGCACCGAACCACGGTTCAACCAAAAACGAGCACCGGGTAACGGAGGAACGGGTACAAAGATCCAGAGGATTTAAAGCCTGGTCGGTGTGGAGCTCTTCTGACAACACTGAGACAACAGAGAGACAGACAGAGAGACATAATGAGACGAAGCAGCCGTTACAGAGGACTAAAGGCAGATTAAACCTCCTATAAACCGACTGAGACCTTTAAGAACATCTCCATGAGAGTTAAATACCAACCCAGTCTAATGTTCGAGCCCTGTCGTCCAGTGTCTTCTCGTCTTTCCGTACTAGTCTCACATACCGGAACGTTACTGAACGTTAGTGAGACCAGGACAAAAAATACATCTCACTTCCGGGACACGGTGTTTTTCACAATAAAAGCTCAATTGAGTTTTTTTTTTTTGTTTTTTTTAAAGTCCCATATTAGGCCTGTGGGAAGACACCCAAAATTTTGAGATACCCCTACCGGAGGTAGAACAAAGCACAACAATGTTTTAAAGTTGTACTTATGTGTTTGTAGTACTATATTTCCTCAACGCATCAATATATTCACATTCTGTTTCTTCACACATGTAGAGGAACCCCATGTCCACTATCACACCAAATTTGGGATCAATCAGAGCTTCCATTATGAAATTACATGAGCTTTGGTGTACCATCTCCCATTCGGCCTGGCTTTATTTTGTGTTTCTTTTATTTATGGGTTATGTCACAATATCTGTCAATTTAACCACTTTTGCAGTAAAATATTTGTATACAAGAATCCATTTCATATATGGGAGACCTAAGAGAATATAAAAAACATTGTTGTGCTTTGTTCTACCTCCGGTAGGGGTATCTCGAAAACTAAAGCACTTTTGGGGGTCTTCCCACAGGCCTATATTATAAAAAAGTGAGATGTTCATGTTTTTTTTATTATAATGCAGGCTTAAGTGCTATATAAATACTGTGAACGTTTCGATCGCTCAATCCACAGGTGCAAAAAACTATTATTTCTGAAATAGTATATTTACACAGTTTGTGATGTTGGTGCAGATACAAATTAAGTCCTCAAGGAAGCATTATTGAGGACTTAATTTGATGCTTCTCTACCAATTAAGGTGCTAGTCCAAGGCTTAATTTGTTGTAAAAACAAAAAAAAAACCTGAACCGTTTATCAGCCATCAACTGTGGGATTACACACAACCCGTATTCAGAAACTCTGCATTTGAGACAAACTGTCAGGATTTCTGTCCATTTGTGATGTCACGAATATACAATATTTAGACCCTTTACGCAGTTTTAAATGTAAATACTACAGACTATAAACATGTTCTAGTATAAATATTAAATACAAGTATGAACCTGAAAATGAGCACAATATGGGACCTTTAAACAACATATGAAACAGTACCCCCCCCACCCTTTCAGCATTATTCACATATATTAGAAAGTGATAAAATGAACAACCACTATTATTTCATTTCATTTCAGAATGTATTTCAAACATGTAGAATACAAAAACAAATAAAGAAAAAGAATGATTATACCAACAAGTGGACAGTCAGAAACAAGTAGTATTTACATACAATGAAAAGCGTAAGAAAAATAAAATGTCAACACTTGATGCCTTGATTTCCATATTCGAAAAGGAGTGAGAAGAAGTATAAATTTATTTAATCCCACCCCTTCTCCATAAGTCAATTATTAATTATTAACCAGCTTCCTTATTGAGCTACACACATACTCTAATTAAATGTTCTTAAATTTGCCTACCTATAATTATTATTATTTAAAATTAATCTAACTATAATTATTACCTTTAATCTGTGTCATACAGAAATATAAATTAATTACTGATATAATTGTCCTTATCAAAATATGAATTTGTTATCAATCCAGAATACCAATTATTTCTAAAATAGTATATTTTCACACTTTGTGATGTTGCCGAGCAACAAATGAAGTCCTCAATAATGCTTCCCTACAAATTAAGGTGCTAGTCCAAGGCTTGATTTGTAGTAAAAACAAAAAAAAAACTGAATTGGTTTTACAACCTTTTTAAATTTTAAACCAATTTTGGGATTATAGTTAGTTCGAGCCTTTATTTTTTTAGTCCACATATGACACTTCCGGTCTTGTCTGAGGCGAAGTCCCTCCTCTTCCGGTGAACCCCATGGGACTCTAGTGATGGGAGTTCCGGCTCTTTTTAGTGAACCTGATCATTTGGCTCAGCTCACCAAGAAGATCCGGCTCTTTCGGCTTCCAAACGGCTCTTCATTTTACCACTTCTGCCTTTTATAATTCAGCCAAATTTAGCGCTGCTTTGACCCATGATTAGTATGTGTGCACATATATCACTTAAATTATTCAATATAATTATACTAAACCTTATAATTTTCAGAATACCATAATTTTAAATGATGCTTTGTTTCCGACCGTCACTCATCTTGTCTGTATTCGCACACCGCACTCCTCTCTCTCTTTCTCTCCTCCTCTCCCTCCTGCTCTGTACCTGTAGACCGTCAGCTTCCCAACCAAAGTCTCTTAGTCGGGAGCTGGCTCCCATCATTCACTTAAAAGAGCCGTCTCTTTGACCCGGCTCTTTCGCGACCGACACATCACTACCTATTTGGGAAAAAAATCTGTACCGTAGTCAATGGCGAGAGACAAATATTTTTTTGATCCCGTTTGAATTGCGCCATTAATCACACATATGATGTTTGTCAATTCAAAAACATAATTTTTCAAGTCAAGAAAGTCTCAGTTTGTCATAGTATCATTTAGTTTTGTGTGAAACCGCTCAATGAACTACATCTCGTCTCACACAACATACATCACTAGCTACCTAACTTAGCTATGTTCCACGCACAAATGTAACGTTACCTGACCTGATGTGTTTTATCGAGCGGCTTCTTCAGTGAGAGGGACGTCACTAGTCTTTCTTATTACGTATACATTCACAGTCTCATACTTCAACAGTTTTACAACAAACTGCGACTTTCTTGACAAAATTATGTTTTAAGTTGACAAATATATGTGTGATTCATGGCACAATTCAAAGTTTTGCAGCCATGTTGAGATCTGTTGAGGAAATACCAAGCACCGCCCACCAGCCGGAGCACAGCCAATAGGAACGCTCTCTCTCTCTGAAATGACCTGTGATTGGTCAGATTTTTTAAAGCCTAAAAACAGAGGCATGAGGAGGAGCAGAAGTCTAGTTTTCTCTCAGAACACAAGCTTAAGCACAAGGTGCAAGGTTAAAACATTTACAGAATAAAAAATCCCATGAAAACCCATGTAGACCCCAAAAATTAGGAACATAAGCACATCAAGCAGCACTAGGGACCTACACAGGATGTTTCCTGTATTAGGCCTACTTAGTTTAGGCCTAAAATCTGCTCCTCCATGCTGACTGTAGAATATTAAGTTCTGGTATTTCCAACAGCACTTGAACATGCTCTTCTTCCCCCCACAATCACACATTTGGTATAACTTTGAGGACATCTAGTGGTCAACACTTGTAACTATGGCACTGCATGTACAGTACCTACAGAGACCTCCACAAGTCACCTTAAAAACAATAACACACGTTTTGTGTATGACACATTTCATATTTATTTTAGTTCCCTGATCCTAGTTGACCAAATTTATTTATTTGATCAATTGTTCAAGCAGTTTAACATATTCCACATTATACTCTGTTGCACATCATCAGTCTGTGATGTTTAATGAGACATTCCTGGAGTCCGTGATGAATTGTTATCACCTATGAGAACCAGCCTAATATGAATAACTTTGTCTGTTTCTGTTTCAATGTTTCCAACAGAGAGAGAGTCTTCACTGAGATACATTTCATCTGGACACTGACAGTGTTCATTATCTGATAAATGAGATGTGACATTTCAGCTGCACATCTTTTCAGAAAGAATATTTCAAAGCACATGAGGATAATATCTCAGGATGCCTGGCACTGATAACAAACGTCCCTTTTCTGACATCACATTCATCTCTAAGGAGGCACAATCCATGGCTGATAAACCTGCTTCCGCTAGCAGGCCCTGGATCAGAGAGGGAGTGGTGCTTGGGCCCCTGTTGGGCCCCCAAGCCCTCCAGGAAGAGCGCCGATCGTTGATCCTAACTTTCGTAGTGGCCAAACGGCGGTACCGCAACTTCCGTGTCCGTCAGGTTATGCCATTGGGCCCAAAAAATGCCATTGGGCCCAAAAAACTTGGGAAAGAGACGTCTGTAACTCAGCAGATCATTTTTTTTTAGGTGAATAAACTCCCCAGTACGAACACTCTAATAGCCCTTATTTAAATCATTAGGTTTTAAAAGTTGTAAAACGCACTAATGGCTGAATCCAGAGTTATTTCCCTTCCTCCGTTCATGTGAATGAGACCCAGACCAAGGCTGGAGCGCACAAGCCGTGACATAGGCGTGACTTTGGGACCCCGTGAACCGAGTCATGTGACCGAGCAGACGCTATACTGCGCATGTTCCATGTGCCTAAGATCCGGGTACTGTTCCAGGCGGAAGTCGAGCCAGTTAGGCTCCATGCGCCACTGAGCAACTTTCATAGGAATGAACGGGGCCCCGCCTCCAACGCTGGATCCAGTTCTCTTAATACATCCATGGTTGGCCACCAACTTAGTTTAGTTATTCGTTGAGTAAATGCATATTGATTTAAAATCAAATTTAATATTAAACTTATGAAGAGAAGATTTTGACACAGAGCTGAAAGATAAGCAACTGACACACAAGTTACGCACACTTTTAATTTCGGTTTATGTTAATCAATGAATAAAATTACCACAAACTACTGTATATGCCACACAGTGAACCAATAAGGCCCCGGGGCAGATGTCTTTGCCGGCCGTGGCGCGATCAATGCTACAAACAAACACTATCTCAACAAAGGTTCTTGCCTCTCAGGATACACAGACTGGCCTGCTTTGTTGGTGAAGTTTGTTGGGGCAGTATATGAATACCTGCCGACTCTATGGATTTGCAAAGTCCGTTTTTCAGGTTATAAAAAAACAACAACTTTAATCTGTATTTTAATTTACAATAATCCTAAAAAGACAAATATAATTGAACATCAGTCTCCAGTCAAGATAGTAAAGGACATTATATTTTACATTTTATGTTGAGTTGCAATACAGATGGACTTTTTGATATATTACCATGTGGATTAGCTAAATTCATTCAAATGTATTTATTTTTACTTCATCATTGTACCACATTCAGAGTCAACAGTTGAGGGACATTTACAGTTCCAGATATGTGAGGGTAATGATAATTAGACATCACCATGAAGAAAATGTTAAGCTGACCTATCCACAAATCAATCAAAAGCTTTGATACATAAGAAATATGTACCAAAAGTGTTTATTCAAATGTTATATGTGATTTCAGCATATGTAACATATCATTTAATGTCTTTTTCCTTCTCCTGCAACAGCTATATTGTTCAGGCAGAGAATGCATCGTCCTGTATATAATGGCTATGTCAACAGGGAGGACAAGCTTATACAGGGATACTCTCCGAGGGACACTGAAAATGATGCAAAGACTTGGCTACTTGTATGCGTGCCAAGTGATGACATTTTAGCCAACAAAAGCTGAGAGACTTGCCCTTTCATTCAGTCAAACACGCAGAATTATTTGTGTGCCACTCAAACTGCTGAAGGGAGCTCAGTGTGACGGCACCCAGTCTAGATTGATTTCGCTCCAGATAAAGGATCCTCAGATCTTTTTTTCTGTCGAGAGAGATCATCATTAGTTTTATCATAGTTTGGACCAAATATCAGAGTTTTGAAAAATAGGATGATTCTTCTGAGACCTTACCACCAAAACCAAGGTCGTTGATATATTTGACCTATAAGAGATTATTTGTGAAACAGAAGAAACTCAGTCTGAGCTGTTTATCGCTGCCTAATACAGGAGCTCCCACGTGATGCACAGTGAGGGATCTAATAAATAGTATATGGATTCAAGATATTGACAAACCCACTGTCACTTTGGTGAGCTGTCAGGAGATCAGGACACAAGGACATGATTCATAGCATATAAAATGCATATATACTGTATGTTTGACAGCATGTGAAAACAAAGAGCTCAGTTTGTTGTCTATGTAAATGCACATGCAGTTGAAAATGTATTGATATGATAAACAATAAATGCTATTGTGCTATGAAAACAAGTAGACATGTGACAGACACATCATCACAAACAGGCCTCAACATCCATAAAGGGAAAAGTAAAGTCCTCAAGGTCAACACAACCAGCGAAGACTCAGTGACCCTGGAGGGAACAGCACTTGAAGAAGTAGAAGCCTTTTTTATACCTCGGCAGTGTCATCGATAAGCAGGGCGGGACGGATGCAGATGTCAGAGCCAGGATCGGCATGGCGAGGGCTTTATTCATACAACTTAAGAACATCTGGAGCTCCAAAGAAATCAGCCGGCGGACAAAGCTCAGACTCTTCAACTCCAACATCAAACCAATACTCTTCTACAGTTCAGAGATGTGGAGGACAACCGAGACCACATAACAAAAGTACAAACATTCATAAACAACCTGCCTGAGGCGGATCTTAAACATCCACTGGCCAGATATCATCAGCAACAATGATTTCTGGCAGAGAACAGGTCAAAAACCTGTGGAAGAAGAGATCAGGATAATGGAAACTTATACTATACATATAACTTATACATGATAAAACAGAATCAGATTAATAAAATTAAAAAAATACATGAAGTTTAAAAACATAAAAGAACCAAACCAAATCAATTCAACTCCAAGGTAATGACTGTTAAAGACCAATAGAGCCAGAACATTTCATTTGACATTAAAATTGGATTTTTTCAATCGAACACTAAAATGTATTAAATGATTAACTGCACAACTCAATTTGCTGAAAATTGTGTCTGCATTAAAGCGGCTTTTACGAGATATAAGGCTTTTGTCTTGCTTATCCATGGGGAGGAGTACCTCACACGTCATAGAACTCGTAGGCTGTTAAACAGTGAAAACGACCCCAGTAACAACACACTTAAAATGAGATTATGAATGAATGTGTTGCCTCAGTACATGCTGGGACAAAAATTCTCAGTACACCTACCTCATGGAACTGCAGTCATATGATCAGCACTCAGTCAATCATATGAATGCTGCTTGCCTGTCTGTAAGACTAATGCAGCCCTTTCAGACAGAGGTCTGGTCAAAGTTTGGAGGATGCTGTTGTTACACTGTTAAACTCTCTGTACCATCATTTGGAGGGCCTCATAGTCTCATACCAGACTCTAATTTATTGATTTCTCTTCTGCATTGAATACCATCCAGTCATTCCTGCTCGTAGAGAGGCTCATTTTAAACTGGATCCTAACCTGACTGGTTGCATGATGCATATTTTAACTGATTACGGTTACTGTGTGTGAGAGTTAACGGTGTTCTCTCTCCAAACAACTCATCCATCGGTTCCCCTCACATAAAAAAACACATTACAAAAAGACATCAATGACATATAAACACAAAACCTGCTGCTCCAGAACAAATTTCCCCTCGTGGGACAATAAAGATAACCTTGAACCTTGAACTTTGAAAATGACGTTCTTAAGGAGAGTCCCTAATGTTCCAGATTGAGTAATTACGGGTTGCTGTGTTGTCAGGTAAAGCTTCTGCCTGTTGCCATTGCTTTGTTAATACTTAGCTAAAACCTCAACATCGATGAAACTAGCTGTCAACAAGTCACTCAGTTACTTCCATACATTGTTTTGGTGCTTTTGCTAAGATAATGTAGAATTTCCATGAATACATAGATGTTCTATAACATGACCAGCCATTAACACACACACACACACAACAAACGGCCAATAGGGAGCTCACATACCCTTCAAGAAGCACTCAGGATTTAGCAAGACCATCTCCCGAGTGCTGTGGTTCAACAATAGTAATCTGTCTGTCTGTGCAAAGTGATGAAAAGTTCCAAAATAGTGTGTTTAGCCCCCATGGTTGCCATGTTCTATGGACTACGATGCTCTCCAACTGATAAGACCAACTGAATCTAACTATCTGGCATATAGAGTGATGAAATGAGTTGTGGATAATTGAGCTGCCAGGGCACTCTAGATTGTTATCGGTCTTCAGTGAAGCAATGTACAATCTCCAGTGTTTTGGCCAAGATTGTGGTAATTACAGTTTATCTGGATGAAACGTCCTTAGAAATAAGAAGTTGCTTTTCCCCAACCGCCAGTGCTCACTTTCCTATGAAGCTCTCCGAGTGAATATCGGAGCAATGAAGGAACACGGCTGACATATCTCGAGCTGCGGATAAGTCGCTCCTGTCCAGTTTGCATCGACCGCTTCTTCAAGATGTTTTAAACGGGAAGACCATGGTGGAAAATGGATTTGATCTCTAAATCTTAGTGACTGCCGAAGCCTTAAAGAACTGATGAAAACACCAAAGCCAAAGATACTCTTACTCAGTTGAGACAAGCGAGGTAAGAGCATATTACACCTGATTAACTGTGGCCAGATGATTTCAGGTAAAGTCAAATACTTTAAGTTGTTTTCAAGACAAGATGTCATCCATTGTGAAAGATGAGGACAGATTGTTGCTGTTTTGAAGCTAGTGTGAAATGGAAAAACACATGTGGTGGATTTTCAAACAGTCAGAAGAGAATAACCAAACAAGTGCCTTTTTTGATTTCCATTGGACCTAAAGCGAGAACTTTGCTCGAAACTGCCACTGTAATGTCATTTCCATCTCATATTCCATATTCACAGGATCGCTGCGAGTCCTCTGTCTCGCTCACACTGTCACATATACTGCTGTCCATATGGAAGATGGAACAGCAAGGACTCGGCTAATCCCTTGAAACTCCATGAACTTTGCTTTCTTTTTCTTTGCTCTCTTTATGTGGTGGGGGAGTCCTGTGACCATGCAGGAATCAAAGTTAGGGGATCAGGTAGGAGGCCGGCAGCAGCTCGCAGCCCCACCGAGCAGATTGCCTGCTGCTGTGCTGACTGAGGACTGCTGCACACAAAGCATGAAAAGTGTGGATTCCGGGGGCCAAGAGCCCGCGCAGTGGGCTCTGCAGTCCCCGACCGGCCCGGGGAGAAAGGAAAGGCTCAGTCAGCAGGCCAGGGCCACTGGAGCGATGAAAAGATAATTCTCCCCCCCCACCGCCGCTGGACCTCATGCGGCGTCAAACCATTTGTGAGCGGTGACACAGCCAGATTGGGCCGAAAGGATATGAGTGGGAAACTTCAAAACCTCCTCATGTTTCTGCGAACGTGAAAGGATTTGTATAACACATTCAGATTTGATGGACTTTCCCATGTTCACTCTGGACAGCCCTTTTTTTGTTGACATGTTCAAATAATGAATCTCTTATGTGTAGGATCCCTTTTCCCCCCCTGCTCCCGAGTCCTGTTTCTAGTCGTCGGGTAGGGATGCTGTGCGGACCATTCCATCGTCTGTCCCAAGCTTATGGAGAACCGCTGACGCGCTGGCTTCCAGGAACCAGGGTGAGTGGTCGTGCTTCTCGTAGAGTCTGCTTTTTTACCTCTATAGCTGTCAGGAACGACACCGTCTGCTGTCAGAGCTAGAGACGCTAACTACAAATTTAGAGCAATTACTCCTTTAATTTAGCAGTTTCCTCAGGACTGAAACTCTGTATCTGTGACTGACAAGGATTATGTGATAAGAGGTTTTCACAGGAGCCATTATACTTGTAGTTATCAGCACATTATCCAGCATCATTTTTTATAACTTTGCTGCCAAAGCTGCAGGTGTTCAGAGATAATTCCATGTGATATTTGTCTGCTTTGATTCTGGTTGGTAAACTTATGAAAGTTTAAGGTCATCTGAAATCAAACTGTTGCGAGATAACTGCAATCTTCTGGGAAAATCTCACATTATCAGCAAAAAGAATGAAATATTATTATGGATTTCACTTTCTGTGTGACAGATGACTGGATTTCTTACATTAAGTGCAAATTCGTGCTCTGTTTCAGGTGCTGAAATGGAACATATATTTTTGATTCTTTTACTGTTTAGTAAGGCTTCATCAGTCGGAGCTCAATTCAATGGATACAACTGTGACGCCAACTTTCACAGCCGCTTCCCCGGTGAGGAACTCAACACTTTTTTTTAATTTCAGAATTACTGGATGGAATTTACATGTGAATTTACATCTTTAAAGTAAAGTTCTCCTCAAACTGGCAACATATCCCAAAGAGGAGATAATAACCAGTTCCTGATTTATGATTTGAACAAAATTTAACATGATGGTTTCTGACTGTTAACCAAGAACTGCACTTCTTTCCTAAGTTAATTTTGATTTATTTCATCTATATAACAAAAACATCTTGTGACTCATTTTATGTCTGTATGCATCTGTCTCTGTGTGTGTGTCTCTTGCAGCGGAGAGGGATATCAGTGTGTACTGTGGGGTGCAGACCATCACCCTCAAGATCAATTTCTGCCCTGTCCTCTTTTCTGGCTACACAGACACTGACCTGGCCCTCAACGGTCGCCATGGAGACGCACACTGCCGCGGTTTCATCAATAACAACACCTTCCCCACCGTAGTAATCTTTAGTATCAGCCTGGCGACGCTGGAGTCCTGTGGCAATGCCCTGGTGGTAAGACGAGAAGGATTTGGTATAGTTGCTTGTTGTACAGTATTACTGTCAGCATCACTGTTGGTGATGAAGTTGGATTTGGTGCTTTAGCTGTTATAGTTATCTTCTCTGAAATATTGTAATACCAATAGCTTTGAGAAAATATTATCATGCTACATGGAATTCAGAAATGAGGCATGCATTGCAGACACTTCCTGCTGAAAACTGTCAATTCTTAAAACACTTTAAAGGGAGTTTAAAGTGAACCTCTGCTGAGCAAGCTCATGTTTTTGCTGAGTGTTGAGCCGATTCCTGGAGGGTCAGTTTTCAGATAAAAAAGGGGATTGAGTTGGGGATTAGTGAGGTGCATTAGCATGCTCAGTGGTATGGCTGATGGTATCAGCCCTGTCCGGTGTGCCCACAGTAAGATAAAGATGGTCAGTATAGCGAGCCATGAGGAGGAGTGTTACCCTATGGCAAGCTGTTTTAACATTTAATAGCTAAGCTTGACTATTAACATTAGAGATATACACAATTACATTGTGACCAGTCAGAATTCTTATATCTGTAACGTCATTGTGACTAGTCGAAACGACAGTTAGAGATATCTGTAGTTCAGTTCTGACTCTCCTAAATAACAGTTACAGATATCTCAAACCTCATTATGACTAGTCAGAGTTGTTGTGCTTGACGTTGCTCATCAAGGCTTCCCATTGGATATCGGCCCAACAAAGGATCTGAACAGTGCTAACTTGGATAGTTCAGTAAAGTTGGAAAAGATATTCACAGATTCAAACTTCCCGGATCAATAACTCATAAGTTGTTAAAACACCAACGAGGGCTCTTTTCTAACCGTAGTGAGGTAGACAACGAGCTACAATCTCATTTTAATCACAAACAGCCTTTAGTCCTCTGAGCTGGACACATATCATCGGTCTCTGTGTGCAGCCGACTGTGAGACGAGTGGTCGGGGACTGCTGTGGATTAGATAGTTAGAAAATGACAAGAAATAGAAAAAGAGCTCATCATCGAGGAATCTGTGGCCAACGAGAGCTTCATTCACTAGAGAGTTGTGGTAGAAATTTACAGCGTGTTGTAGATTTATTGTCTCCAGACACACTTTATAAACCCATACAGCTGCAGCGCAGCAGACATAGTATGTTTGAATAGCTTCTCCTCCCGTCCCATATGACTAGTCATAATTCAGTTGCGGAAATACGCAATGTGAATTACGGCTATCCACAACTGAATTGTGGATATCCGTAATGACAAACCCCATACACATGAATGGCAAAAGCAGTTTGAATCATACTGGTGTAATTACGGATATCTAAAATTAGAGTTTTGCCTAGTCAAAATAGAATATGACATATCTTGAATTAGAGTTTTGACTGTGCAAAATGACGTTGCAGATATCTCTGATGAATATCCTGTCTAGCTATTAACACTGATGTTGTTCACTCCAGGTCTCCACGGCTCAAGGACCCAACGCCTATGGGAACTTGTCGCTGGTGCAGATTGGAAACATATCAGGGTACATCGACACGCCGGATCCCCCCACTATCATCAGCTACCTGCCGGGTCTGCTGTACAAGTTCAGCTGCAGTTACCCGCTGGAATACCTGGTCAACAACACACAGCTGGCCTCGTAAGTCTCACTTCCTCTTCTAAATTGGTTTGAAAGGACTTTAGTGGGATGCTACAGAGAATCAGCTAGCTATACAAAATCTTACACTGGTGTGCCCAACAGGTGGGACAAGAAAAAGACATGAAGGGACATTTTACAGCTGAAATACAGGGGGTGGACAAAATACCACGAGTAACTATACAATATAATGCAATGCATTGCAGCAGGCCTGAAACAAATAATACAGTTTTTGTAAGAATTTATGCCGTTCAGTTTTTGCTGTCTGTATCAGAGAGGTGCTGATGGTCATTTCTGAGGCTGTAATTCAAATTCAAATCATTATGCCATCCAACATGGGCTGCACGGTGGTGCCTCACAGCAAGAGGGTCGGCTTGGGGTCCTTCTGTGTGGAGTTTGCATGTTCTCCCCGTGTTAGCGTGGGTTGACTCCGGGTTCTCCGGGTTCCTCCCAGAGCTGACAGTGTTGTTATTCTTTATTAATATTGTGAGTATTATCAAGTAAAGCAACATCTACGCTTACAGAATTATTTTCAGATTTTAAAAAAAGATGCAAATGCCAGCATCAGACAAAGGTCACTTATCGGAATCACCTTTCAAAACGCTCTTTGCTCTTAGCTTTGATGTTTTGTTTTTTTATCTTTATTGAAGGTCAGCAGCTGCAATCTCAGTGAAGGAGAGCAACGGTACCTTCATCAGCACGTTGAACCTACTGCTTTACAATGTAAGTTCACATCAGTCAAGTCTAAATATCTGTTATTTTGCTGCACTGGAGACAAATGTCCACTATATATACCAATGACATAGTCAGCATGCATCAAAGAGCATACGAAGCTCTGCAGATATGTGGAATTTCAGCAATTTCTGAGAATGATGATCCATGTAGAAGATGGGGAGGATACCAACCCCTTTTATGTAGCCCAAGTAGGCAGCAAACTACCTTTAATCCTGTAATTGGAGAAGATTATACTCAATTTACCTTCAATTAATGTCAAAGCTTAACGCTAAATTCACGTGTCAGTTTGAAGAAAACACTAGTAAATGGGACAGTATGGAAACCAGATGACAGCGGGGATTCATGAAGTGTAGTGAAACTGAAACCACTCACAACAGGGTTAAAGGAAAGAGTGACAAAACATGCTGAAATGCTATTGTTGGTTTTATGTACAGGACTCATCGTACGTTCAGCAGCTGTCCATCCCCATGGCAGGACTGACCCTGAAGACGCGGGTGTTTGCAGCTGTAAGAGCGAGTAACCTGGATAGGAGGTCAGTCTGATTATTTGAATGTAAATAATGTGATTAGTACAAGTTCAATGTTAGAGAACCCACACCCATACTGACCGTGTAGAACGCTACACGTGGCTGTAAAATGACACCACACAATGTGAAGAACAAACACCACTGACCTGTATTTAGGGGATGTAGAAGCAGAGTGTGGACATCTGGCACGACACTACCTACTTCCAAGGTGCATGGAGAAAAGGGAAAAGTCTGCAGAGGTCAAACATCCAGCAGCACTTGTAGTATAAAGAGAGTATAAAGTGTTGCTGGAGTTTTGATCTCTTCTATATTTAGTTGATGCTAGATCACAGGGAAAATAAAACAATTATTTATTTATTTTTATATAACACTTCTTATAAGGATTACTTTTTTAATGAGAAATGCAGCCCGACTCAGAACTGAGGAAGGATCAGGCTGTTATCTGTGTCATTTTACTCACCCGAGAAGGACTTTTGTGTTTCCTATTGATGACTCATGCAGTGCACAGATGAGAAAGACTTGTCTTGTTTCTGACTGTCTCTGATCTTAGACATTTGTTTTCTGTGTGATCTCATGAATTCTGACAAAGTCTCTTACATACTCACAAATAGTGAAACAGCATGAACTTCCCATAACTGTGGCTGAGAGCTTTCTGAGTGGCTTTCTCCAGATATCAATGGCCTGCTTTCCTCCTTATTTGCACTTATAATCACCTGTAATGTAATTGATTGTTGGAAATACATTCTGCTAAAGCTGGGCATACACTGTACGATTTTAGCCCAAATTTTTAGCCGCACGACTCATTTTAAAGTCAAACCGAATTTCAGCTTGGTCAGGCGTCGTTTACTGTGCAGCGTACAGGGGGTGTGAGGACCGATTAACTCCTCCCGACCGGCCGTCGCACAGTTGGATGAATTTCTGACATACCAGAAATTTCACCAGTTGGAGCAGAGCGCTGAGCCGATTCCCCAACGTCAGCGCCTTTTCTCCTCTTTTTACAGTAATCAGAGCGTATCGTCCGTCTCCCGTCTTTCTTTTATACATATTGAATTATAATATTGTTCATTTCAAAAGTTTATTTGCTGGACACACGATGTCTCCTTTTGAAAAGTGCATTGTGAGTGTACAGTGTGTGCCCTGGCGTCAAGTTTCTACACTTGTGAAAGTTACATATTGGACCACTTCCAAACATCACAAACGTCCTGCTGGTACATGTGTTAAACTGAGATTTAAGATGAGCACAGAGAACCTTTCCTTCTTTAGCAGATCGACGTGAAAACAGTCTTTTATGAGACAGGGTTGTAGTAGATAGTTCTATCTATTGAAAACACAAATATCATCACCAGGAGCAATTGAGCAATTGACATGATCTCATTTGCATTTTAATCCAATAACTCTGGATTGACTAATCTTTAATGTTAAATAGATGGAACGTTCTAATGGACTACTGTTACACCACGCCCTCTGGAAACCCCAACGACGACCTCCGCTACGACCTTTTCTTTAGGTAACTCAAATTTGTAAACAGATCTATGATTTTTTTTGTTCAGCTCTTATTTTTTTTCTGTTCCCCTCTTTTCTAATAACACACGTTGTGTTTTTTTCCTTTCCTGAGCCAGCTGTGAAAAAGACCCGCAGACCGCCGTCTTCGAGAATGGGAAGAGCCAAATGGGCCGCTTTGCCTTTGAAGTATTCCGCTTTGTAAAGCACAAGAACCAGAAGATGTCCACCGTCTTCCTGCACTGCGTCACCAAACTGTGTCGAGCAGATGACTGTCCGATGCTCATGCCAGTGAGACTAACAAAGGACACTTTCACACTTAACATGAAAAACTATTATAGGATAAAATACTCCACACATATGTTGTCAGTATCCCTCTTAAACCCATCTACAGCTTAATTTCATGAGGGAAGCATGCAACTCATACAATATTATTATCGGTGGTGGACATACAAACACATACAAAACTTATCTCATTAAATATAATGTATTTTTATGAATTAAACGACCCAACAGTATGTAATTGTGAACACTAGCTCCATCTAATGTACATTTGAATTCTCCTTACATTAGTAATAATAATCAAATATTTTAAAATAACAACATAACACTGGGACATTCTGTATGAGTACTGTTACTTTTTCTATTTTAACTAAATTTTTCTGTTAATACTAGAACTAGTACTTTTACTTAAATAGAAATTTGAATACAGGACTTAGAGTATTTTATTCTATTTTTTTAATTTTTTTAATTTTTTTAATTTTTAAATTTTTTTTAATTTATTTAATTTATTTTATTTATTTTATTTATTTTATTGTATTTATTGTATTTATTTATTGTATTTATTTTATAAACGTAAAGGATTTGAATATTTCTTCCACTGCTGATAACCTGAATACTTCAATAGTAATAATAATAATAATAATAATAATATTTACCAAGTCTGAATGACAGGCTATCCATACATTTCTAGTCATTAATTAGTAATTGGGGCCTAATTGACAGCAGCTGAGGGCTATTTGTAATCTGTAAAAGTAGCATGATATATAGAAACAGGTTCCTTTCTTCTGTCAGTATACTCCCAATATAACTCAGAAAAGGAAAAAAATATGGTTTGTAAAATGTAAGAAGGCGACATTAATGGATCATAATTACCATATATGTCTCCTGATTACATTATAATGAGAATTTTTTCTTGCATAGATCTGTGGCAGTAGGAAAAAGAGAGACGTCTTAGAGGGAAAGGAATCAAACGCTGCATCTGGGAATGCCGTCCTGACTGCCGGGCCGATCATCACTCGGAGTGGTACGATCTGATAACACTCCTCCTCCTCCTCCTCCTCCTCCTCCTCCTCCTCCTCCTCCTCCTCCTCTTCCTCCCCCTCCTCCTCCTCTGTTATTCCTTTTTCTCAGTGTCTGTTTCCCACCAACCACCCTATTCTCTGGACGTTATCCAAACAGAACTGTTACTGTCTGTGGAGCCTTTTCATTCCTACCTGATATGCTATTTTAATACTTTAAACACTTTATTATTCTTTGCTGTGATTTCCAAGAAATCCATCAATTGTTTATATCTGCAAGTACTCTCGGTACTCGAGTATGACTTGTTGACTGATCGTGAGAACTTATCCGGGTGCCCTAGATAGTCAGAGAACGCCTGAAGGCATCCTGTTGACTCATGTACTGTACAAGATATTAACCACACGCTATTGCGCAGTAAATTACTGTGTGATTGTTATGTCTTGCTGTCATCCTTAAATGCCCTTTACAATTTTGTATTTCTTTTCACAGATGAAACGCCAACCAACAACTCTCAATCGGGTAAGCCTTCAACTTGAAGGAAAATGTCTCATATACTCTTCTACACTATTATGTCTTATTATCCTGCGATGTTCAATGCATGTCATGAGTTACATGGCATGAGCCTTTACTGATTGCACATTAATTAGTTAATTTTGCTACACCAAGGTTACGATATTGTAACCCCAGTTCTATGAGCACAGGCGCAGCCCTGTACTGGACTCTATGGGTAATACTCTCCTCCAATCACGTACACGCTTTCGCCAACTGAATTTTCGCATAAACGTAGCCGGCCAATCAGGACTTGCATACCTGAATATGTGCGGACCCCCACACAGTATGTAAGGCAGCATCTGTTGCTGTCAGTCATCACGTTGCTACTGCGGTATGAACCCAAAATAAACAGATTGTACTGTGATTTAATACCAATAAATGGATCAAACGGATGCCGAAATGATTACATAATGAAGCCAATTTGTAAAAAAAAGTCTGAATTCGTCTTTTGTCGGGTCTGTCCGCAAGACGACGAGCAAACAACTTTTAAATTGCTTGTTTTCTGAATGGAGTTTGGATTGATCAGTGCGAGGCTTTGCTAACATTATAGCTGCTCCGTCAACACTCAACATAACATCGTCTACGTATATAACAGTCTGTGGTTTCTACAAAGAGTTTGGTCCGGTCTGTGTACAGATATGATGTACTATCGTAACTCTCGGTGACCACAGACACATACAAGATTTATTTCCTCCATTTCTGATTCAACAACGTCAGGACGTCAGGAGGAGAATCTCAATGCTGATACTGTAGGCTTCTGCGACACCGCGTCACACAAATTTCTTGCTCAAGTTATAATACTTCAATTCCCGCGAATACGCGAATGATGCGAATGCATTCAAGGTGAAGAAAAGGTGTTATAAATATGAAGGGATTTGATTGTTTCTTTGTGTTTGTGCTCCTCCAGCCCATCTGAAATCTCCAGTGTTTCAGATGAACACAGTGACGAGCGCTCTCATCTCGGGCTTGATCATCCTGGGCGTCATGAGTGTCTGCTTCTTCATCTTCTCCCTCACCCTCCTCAAAGGCAAAAGCGCTCCAGTCAGCACCTTGTCTGGAGTTCGCAACCCGGCCTTCAACTGAGCACCGTGAAGCCGACTCACTGCGGACACTCTTCTACAACCGACAACGCCGAACGATGGGCGAGCGACGCGATGTGGTGCATGTAGTCATTTTTACAGGAGAATAAAAGCTAAATGTTGATTTAGAGAACTGTTAACAGGTCTGTACAATGTGCATTAGTGTAGAAGTAAAGCTGGGATGTTTATATGTTGTTCTGTACTTTGTGTTTCAACCATGTGGCAGGCTAGGCCTCAACCTGCGTGTGATTATTTGTCATGCAGCTTTGACCCACATAGCGGGGACACTCATAACTTAATTCAATACCTCAGCTATACAGCTTTCAATTGCAGGGTGATCAATTACAAGACTTACAGTACGTTATAATAGTTCATAATCTGTTGGTAAAACTCTTCCTGCTTAGAGGCTGAAATATAAAAGCACAATTAAAAGTTAAAACCTTTGATTAAGTGATTAAGTGAACTAACAGAAAGCCTCAGGCTTGGATGTTAAGCTTAAAGTTTTCTTGACATAAAAGTATATTTATATAATAATTAGCCTATCTTTAATTTATTAATATTGCTACATATTAGATAGGTAGTTTTATGATTAATCAATCGACAGGTCTGTTCTACCTAAATATGTTAACTCACTCACTCTTTAAATAGTTTATGCAATGTGGCAGCAATAAAACTGTTAAGTTTTACTTGTACATGTACCCGATGTAATTGTGTATAAGTTTCCCAAACTGTGTTCTTAAAATACCATTGATGATCTATTCCTGAAATGTACAAATTGTGTACAATTGTGCATATTGCACTTTGACTTGTGATTAAAACTTGCTATATATGGTGTCATATTTCTAAACATACAGTATGAATTTCCTCATAAACTCAAATGGAGAATTTTAGTCAACGAATAGAAGGATGATAACGAGGTTAGAGCTATTTAAATAAAACAAAATGAAGCAATTTCATATTTGCATCAATCTCGCAAATACCATCATGATCAGTTATGATGAAATTGTTACCATGCTGCTTTAAATATGCACAAACCGGACGTAAGATCAATGAATCTCCCCTGATAGAGACCAGATACTTTATAATAGATAATGTTGGATTTCCAACTCAACTACAAAGAGCTCTGTGCTTTGTTGCATTATCTTTAAATAGCATCTAGTCTGTTTTTATAAGGAGATTATATAAAAACAGATTAATTTCTATTTTTACCTGAAAAACATGCACAGATGGTGCTTTTCTAAACCCCGAGTAAGGCCCTCAGGCATACCTTAGCAATAGGGCAACCTATGTTGCCTGAGGGTTGAAAACCAGGGAAAATAATTCCACAAATCAAAATCTTTTCTCCTTAAAGGTCCCATATCGTGCTAATTTTCAGGTTCATACGTGTATTTCGTGTTTCTACTAGAACATGTTTACATGCTGTAATGTTCAAAAAAACTTTTATTTTCCTCATACGGTCTGCCTGAATATACCTGTATTTACCCTTTGTCTAAAACGCTCCGTTTTAGTGCATTTCAACGGAATTGCGTTGCTAGGCAATGGTTTGGTTCCATGTTTACTTCCTGTCAGCTGATGTTATTCACATACACTGCAACAGGAAATAAACTGGGACACATTTAGAATGTTTATGTTTAAAACCGTGTAATGGTCTAAATAGTGTATATTTGTGACATCACAAATGGACAGAAATCCTAATGGCTTGTTTGAAACGCCCAATTTCTGAATACGGGCTGTGTGTTTTTCTCCGTATATTCTGAATACGGGCTGTGTGTTTTTCTCCGTATATTGAGCGTTTTGATAGTTAAACAGTATTTATATCACACTTAAACCTGCTTTATAATATAAAAGACATGGAAATCTCCCTTTTTACAATATGGGACCTTTAAGAAGTGTCAATTGCATCTATTATGGGCCCAATTCCATTCCGGTCCCTACGCCCTCCCACCGTCCCGTGATGGAGTGAACTCAGTTTATAGTCACACTCACAGCTCAATGAAGCACCCTTCAGTCAAAACAGTTAGGCGACACACGCGAGACTGAACGTGACTGAGTTTCACACGCTTGGCAGTAATGTTAGCTTACCTGTCCAATTTAGTTTTTGATTAACAAATTACAAATTTATGACGTGAACAACTTGTCACACAGTGCTGAGCTGCATGTCAACTTAATCTTCAGATTCCCAGCTTTCAGATGATGTACACCACTTCTATGTGACATCTACTGTTGACCTGCTGTCTCCCTCTAAAGACATCCTGTACCCCGCTAAAAAAAGACAAAAACGGGTCTGCTGTGGGTCTCAGAGGGTTAAGAAGCGCAACACTGGAGGGAGGAATTGATTCATATGTGTGGAAGATTTCCCCTTTGAGAATGAAAACGCTTTATGTCAGGATGTAGGAATTAACAGCTTCTGTAAAGCTGAATTCAACCGTTTCCACAGGTGCGCCACACCATTCAGAACAATGGCCTTTGTTAAAGGTCTGGCTTAGATAGTGTGACTGGTTGGAAAAGCAAACAATGGAGGACATCTTCCACCCTGACAACATGAACCAAGCTCAAGCCTTTACATGTGGCCTCTCAGGTGTTTTGGTGTCACTGACAGAAAACAAAAAGCTATGAGTCCATAGCAACTGTGTAACTATGGTGACACTGAGCAGCAGCCATTCAAACATTAGTTTTCATTAAAGGGGACACATTATGCTCATTTTCAGGTTTATGCTTGTATTTTGTGTTTCTACTAGAACATGTTTACATGCTTTAATGTAAAAAAAAAACACTTTATTTTCCTCATACTGTCTGTATGAATATACCTGTATTCACCCTCTGTCAGAAACACTCCGTTTTAGTGCATTTCAACGGAATTGCAACGGAATTGCATTGCTAGGCAACAGTTTGGGTCCATGTTGACTTCCTGTCAGCTGATGTTATTTACATACACTGCAACAGGAAATAAACTGGGGACACATTTAGAATGGTCACGTTTAAAACCGTGTAATGGTCTAAATATTGTCCATTTGTGACATCACAAATGGACAGAAATCCTAACGGCTTGTTTCAAATGTGCAATTTCTGAATACGGGCTGAGTGTATTTCTCCGTATACTGAGCGTTTTGATAGTTTAACAGTATTTATACAGCACTGAAACCTGCTTTATAATGTAAAAGACATGATAATTTAACTTTTTACAATATGCTGAAAGGTTATTATGGAATATTTGCCCAATGATGCCAAAAACCTTCTGCCTACCGAAGCTTTAATTCATGATTCAGATTGCTTTGTGCCATTCTCACTTGGATACTGGTGAACCACTGTGTAGACCTCCATAAAAGATTCCTCAATGTAAACACAGCATCCAAGTGCAGTACCCACAGCGACCTCTGGGACGTGGAACTATCCCACAGGATCGTCTTCGGGTCACGATAAACGATATCCCCGTTATTGATAATACAATGACTCTCACCTAAAAAGGGCCTCCGAGTATTGTGTACGATCCCGAGGGATTCAACACTTACTTCATCAAGTCTCATGTTGGCGTTTTAAGAGAATCTTTATTTTAAAGAAAAGGATGCAGGCCATTGTTTCTGGTCTGCCCATAAAGACTTACTGTGTAGGGTTTCATTAAACACCCTCAAGGTATGGTCCATGGAACACCCTGTTCCAAAGAATTGTTCTCCAACACTAAAGTTAAGGTGGACACACCAAACAACATTGACCTTGTTTCTGTCCAATCCTGAAAACGTGTCATAGCTATATATAAGAATCTCACAAACTCTATAGGTTGTTCAAAGCCGGAGACGAGCAGAGAAAGAGGACAGCGAAAGTTAAGGTGGGTGGCAAGTAAGGTAACAACAATAACATGTACAGAAACTTCAGCTTCTTTTGATGCATCATCATCTTTTTGCTTTTACAGATATCTCCATACCAAGGAAGGCAAAAAATGAAGCTTCTTAGCTTTCTCTTCTTGGCCTCCATGGTGGCCAAGAGCAGTCAGTTAGCATGCCAAAATGAACTGAGACGTCCAGGTACGGTATGCCTGCTTCAGCTTTTTCTCATGTGTTTTATGCCACTTCTCAGCTTCCTATACAGGTCCTGAAAAGGCATGTTCTCATGCATGGTTTATGTCAAGCTTATGATTTCATTTTGACCTCTAAAGGAATGCAATTCTGCCACACAGGTGTAAATTTCATGATGTACCATTCCCTCTCTCTTATAGAAATCACCGACATCGCAGTTGAATGTGGCACGTCCTCGGTTAGCCTGGCTATCCAGCTCTGCCCCGTCGTCTACACCGGCTACAACGAGTCTCTGCTCATCCTCAACCACCTGTTCGACAAGCCAGAGTGTAAAGGAACCTTGGATGAATCCGTCACCCCGCCTGTTGTCAGGTTCACCTTCCCGATCAACATGACCAACGCTTGTGGCAGTACCTTCCTGGTTAGTAGAGGTCGGACAAGAAGAGAGTGAAATAAGGGGAGAATCCATATGTTTACTTAAAGCATCCTTCTTTTTTCTTCTCTGTGCTTGACTATGTTGCCTTCAGACCACCAGTGCAGCTGGCACGGGGATCTTTGCCGACTTCTCCAACATCCAGACGGTTAACGTCAGTGGTGTGGTGCGCTCCCACGATCCAACCAAGGGGGTCGTCACCTATAACGCTGAGCTCAAATATTACTATTCCTGTGCTTACCCTTTGGAGTATCTCATCAACAACACCCAGGTGGACGTGTAAGATCTCTGCTTGTGTTCCTCCAATAACAGTAGCAGTTTGAAAGCATGTTAAAATGTCTCTACGATCAAGACACAGCTCTTCAAAAAATAGGGAAATAGACAATGGACAATAGACAATAGACAATCCACAGATTTATGAAGTGGTACACATCTATTCTTCTCTGTTGGTGGTCAGTAACATGTAGGATGTTTCTGACGCCACCCCTTTGTCCCATTTAGGTCAGCGTCCTCCATTGCGGTGAGGGACAACAATGGAAGCTTCATCAGTACTTTAAGCATGGAACTATTCAGTGTAAGTTGAGAAAGAGATGTGTTATGATGAGGTGCTGGCTGTATAGTCAGTTAGTCTAACACCGCTTGTGCTTTGTTGTTGCCGTGTTCTATCTAAAGTAAGTAGTGTAACTGGTTATGTCAACATTTAGCATGTCCACACGATCCACTGAGTTTTCTTACAGACATTATATAAAGTGGCATTCATTGTAGAATCTACAACCAAAAGTGCAAAAGTCGGTTATGCATTTTATTCATCTAAACTATCAATACAGAAATTCAACTCACTTTCTTTCAAATTGAATCAACTCTGCTCTGAAACACAGCGAACACAACATCACACACACACTGTACAAACCAGAATCAGCAAACAATAAGCGTCCCAAATGAACTGTATAAAATCTGTGTGGATCATAAGCAGCATTTACAGCTGACGAACTAAACATTTCTGTTGACAGGATGCCAACTACATCACTCCTCTGGTCATACCGTCGCTGGGCTTAGAGCTGAGAACTGACGTCTTTGTCCAGGTCAAAGCAGCCAACTTGACCAATCAGTAAGAGCATCCACCTGCTGACTCTGGTTTCATGTACAAGACAGAAAAGTCTTTAAAAAATCCAGGCCAATGTACCGTGTTAATATGAAGGAATTTTCTGAGTTTTACCCCTATTTTTAAATACGCTTGCGCAAAGTTTAGTTCAAATTTCCTCTGAAGCCCATTGTTCTCCCCCCAACCAGGTACCATGTCCTCATGGACCGATGCTACGCTTCGCTCTCTCCTCAACCCACCAACTCCACTTTCTTCAACCTGTTTGTCTCGTAAGTCCTCAAATCTCATTCTGAAGAGACAGTCAAAGTCCGTATAAGGCCAACACTGTGATGTCCAACAGGTGCTCTAAGGATCAGATGACCACCATGAGTGAGAACGGGGACAGCCACCACGCCCGCTTCTCGTTCCCGGCCTTCAGGTTCGTAGAGCAGCAGAACGAGACGGTGTCCACCTACTACCTGCACTGCATCACCAGACTCTGTGAGATCAGCACCTGCGGTGACTTTAAGGTCAGTGAAGGATCAGTAATAAAATCATCCAGGCCATTTCTCCTCTTCAGTTATTAGTTACGTTCCTTCTTCCTTCATCTGCAGCAATGTAACAACAGGAGGAAAAGGGATGCTCAGTCCAATGGCGTTTCAGAAGCCACTACGCTGTCCTCAGCTATTCCCATCGTCACCAGGAATGAGAATTGTAAGTAAAGGCTGTTTGTTAACTATGTTGATCACGAGGCTTCAACAAAATGAAGAGTAAAATAAAAAGATGTGATGTGTTACAGTTAAAACATCGCTGTATGTCTAATGTTTACAAGGTTATGTTATAATAATCACTTGACTGGAAATATTACATTTTATGATTGCACCACAATGACTCATTATCATAACATCACATCAGAGATGCAAAGTGCAACCAGATACATGCAATCTGAACATTTAGATCAGGGGTCAAAAACCTTCACTATCAAAATCTGTCTGGAGCCGTGTACTACTTATACTTCTTGGGACTAAATTGACCTACTTTTAAGTATACTTTACCTATAAGAATAATAAACTTTGAGTTCACCACTTGTTTACACCTAAGTTTTATTTTGTACTGCAACTATACTATAAGTATACTGATAGTTTACTAGTTTTATACTTTATACTACAGTATACTCTCAGTAAATAACTAGTTTAATAGTTTTTATACTGCAAGTATACTTAGAGACGGGGACTCGAGTCTCGAGTTGCACTGAAGTCGCACACACAGTGACTTGAGACTTGACTTATTATTTAAAAAAAAAAAAAAACATTCTTGATGAATCGAAGTAAATTCATATTGAAACATCCTCATACACTTTAATAAGCTACTCCATCAAAAAGTAACCACAACAACAAGCCGAGTATACCTTTCAGTAGGCCTATAAGGCAAGAATACTTAGACTTTTCTGTATACTTGCCAGTATGTGCCGAGTATACTTAAGTATACTTTTGTTAAGTATATCTCTGATAAGTACTTGGTGAGGGTTACTAGCTCTCAACACATGTATGTTGTGCAGTAGTAAGCTTACTTCAGACTCTTTAACTACTGGTATGTTTGAATATATGTCATAGCTCAGAAATGAGCATTAAATCTACTAATTACTTTTCTCCTTTCATCTCTTTCTTTCTTTCAGCGCTGATATCTAAAGATGAAGGTAAGATACTGTTTCATTCCTTATAATGTTTTTCTTATTAGTTCACCAAATTATGACATTTTTATTCTAAGAGGAATATAAATAGTTCATCTAATCTCCATGGTGGTGAAAGCCATGATTAATTAGTGAGTGATCAATGATTGCCTAGAGGCCATGTCTGCCTGATTATTGTAGAAAGACGATGCTGTGTGAGTCGAGATGTGATGAACGTGTTTGTGTTTTTGTGAGCAGCCGTGTCCAGCAGCAGTGACTCAGACTCCAGGATGGGTCTCGGGATAGCGGTGGGCGTCCTCACTCTGGCCGTCGTCGTGGTTGTAGCTGTGGCAGCTGTCCTCTACAGGAGGCTCAGGCCCTTTTAAAGGAGAGCAGCAGGCCCCTGTATGCACCGCTCTGGACAAGCTAACCTGTTGGATGAATTGATGGTGTAGAACTATGCTCAGCTTAATGTTACTCTTAATGTGTTTTTTTTTTCTCTTGTAGCATGCACCTGTTTGGTCTTAGATGTACTAGAAATGTACTTTACAGACTAATTTGGAATGCAAGATGAACTTTTTTCACAAAGAGATGTTGCAGTAGAAATGCTGCATTATATGATGAAAAGTTTAAGCGTTTTGCACTCATGCTCTTTGGATTTGAAAAGCATAACAGAAACAACTAGTTTGTAGTGTAAAATGCTAAATATATGAGTACAAATCTACGAAGAAAATGTAATTCATATTGTATTCTACTGAGTTTAAATAGGTGGGATCTAAACTAATTTAAGCTAAATTAGTGACACTGTCGCTGACAATGTTTTTTTTCAGGTCACATGTTGCAAGCCAAGTTTGACAATAAAGAATGTGAAGAGTTTTGAGAGTGAAGTCATTGTTCAATATATTGTTTTTATTGTTTATTACCTTTTTTATTGTTTGCTAGTTTGTCCATTTGCAGGATTACTCCAAAAGTCTGCGATGGATTTGAATTACATTTTTTGGAGGGGTGGGGTGTGGCACAATGAACTATCCATTATTTTTTGGTGGCGATCTGGATCATGATCCGGATTGTAGATTTGGTGTTTTTCCACATTAAACTCGGTGCAATAACAGTTGAGTTTGACCAAAGCACACTTGGTGATTATTGGAAAGAGTTAGGACGACAGTATAGTTGAGTTTTATTTTGTTTCTGTCCAGTTTGAATGAAGTGTTTTATGATGCTCTGCATCTCGACATAAACAAAAATACATGTGGATGATGGCGCAAGCTGAGCGGAGGTCTGCGCCCTCCGAGTGCCGTTAGGTTTTTGCATCATATTAATTCATATTCTTACATTTAAATATCAATACCCAGCAATCTGCCTGGACAATTATCGTTACTTTATATAACTGATACTTTTGTAACCTTCACATCCTGAGACTGAGAAAACTTTCACTGTATTTGTAAGATAGAGTAAGAATTTTATAATCAGTGTTAAAGTGGCAGTAGGCAGTATATTGGCATCATTTGGCAAAAAATCCATAATAACCTTTCAGCATATTGTAATTCAAGTGTTCTGAGAGAAAACTAGACTCCTGCAGCTCCTCACGGCTCTGTTTTCAGGCTTTAAAAAACGGATTTCTACCCGCTGCTGCTTTAAGTGGGTTGTGGGGATCACGTCTAAAATCAAAGATCAGCTCTTTGGTCTCCTTGGATGTGTTCAGATACAGATGTGATGCCTCCACCAGTTGATGAACTCATGTAGGACTGAGCCATGTTCGAAGTCATGCTCCTCCAACAGGCTGACCTAGGCGCTGTCATCCCCAAAACGTATAATATGGTGTCCGGGGGAATCTGCTGCAGCAACTGTCCGTGAATAAAATAACCAGCAGTGGTGACAGAACACTGTTGTGCCAATTGAGGTAAAATGCACTTCTGATAAGGTGTTGCCTATCCTCACCCTTTGGGATCTCCCCGTGAGGAGATTTAAAATCCATGTGATCAGTTTAGGTTGTTCTCTTTCAGTCTGTCATCCAGGATCAGTGGGTGGATTGTAATAAAAGCAGACAAGAAATCTGCAAAAAAGAAGTCATGCGTGGGTTTTTACAGCCTTCCAGAAGCATATAAAAGGTATAAAAGAGCTATTATGGCATTGTCTGTTCCGCTCACAGAGCAATAAGCAAATTGTAGGGGGACCATGAGCTGCTTAGAAGAGTTGATAATGATAAGGAGGGGGATTGAGAAAAACATATTATTTCTCCTTAGGCTCCTTTTCATAATGTTGTCAGACACTTATAATAACAATCTGAGCCTATTGGTGGCAACAACAAGCACTTTTAGTGGACGTAACGTTACATTAACGCTGCTCACTTGCCCCTCGCAGCTTGTTTCGTGGCTGCTGGTTGTCATCCCTCAATACTGGACCAATATTAAGAACAAAAATGTGTCCCCATTAGTCACTTAAACACAACAAATGGGAAAATAGAGCCAGGTTGAAAAATACCTTTGAAATAGTTTTTTTCTGCATCCCTATGGCATCCCTTGTTGGTGATTTCATTTCACAATGATGTGAATAAAAGAGAAAGTTTTTCAGTGAGGTAACTGCATTAGATAAATAGAGCTGATAGATTTTTCAAAATTATGTCCCAAGAAAAAAGATTTCCTGCAAGAAGCAAACACCAGAACACGTGATAATGACTGACATGTATCTATTCTCCACTCATCTGTGTTTGTCCATGACCCCATTAAATCCCACCTAAAGCATACAGAAGATGTATCTGGTTTTACAGCAGACTTAAGACAACAAAGGAGGTTCACATATCACTGAAACCAGACTCTGTCACTTTCTATACAACCTGTTCTTTAACCTGACCTTTGTGAGGACTCAATAATACAAAAAAACAAAAACAACACTGGTTTATTTTTTAATACCACTCCGTCATAACTAGGAGTCAAAAACAGCTGGTCAAACAAAGGAGGTGGGAAAGCTCTCACGAACATATCGACCCAGCTGCTTTGTGGAATCAGGATGCTGGAAAATAACAATACACATGGCCAAAGCTTTTGACAATGAAAGCGGTGGCGTATTGTTGTTGTCATGCTCATAGTTGGCAGAAGTTAGTATTTGTATTAAAGAAGATAGTAACTGTGGTCACAATGAATTATGTGGATTATCTTCTACAGTACACATTTGTTCTGCCTTTTGAAGAAAAACTTGAGACCCACATTTGTTTGACTGCTAACGTTGAAGTAAATGGCGAGGAGTGTTTGGTTATATCTTTCTCACTGGCTTCCTGGTTAAATTAGCTCGGAGAGAGTCGTGAAGCAAACAGCTTTTCTGAACTGACTACATGTTTTTAGGTTAAGTGACAACTCTGCTGCAAGAATGCACCTTTGAAGTATACAGCAGTCTTAAGTATGCAGTTACCTTCCATCCCTGGCAATCTTGCTCCGTGTTTTGGAGCTCATGGATTTGCTAACTTCAGCCGACCGGGTGCTTACTGGCACTGTTGACTTTCATCTACATGACAAGCTTTGTTTGACTCTGCCTGAAAAATAATGGGATGGACTTTCCTATTCAGTTCTGCTGAAAACGGCACCACGGATTCAAAGGGAAACTCTATCAGCGAGATGCTCAGTTACTGAGAGGGAGAGAGAGAGAAGAGTGGGGCAGACAGGCAAACCAATTGTGCATTTTATGACTAAAGCATGAAAAGTGTCAGCGTATAATCTACATACCCCAAAGTTTTATTTCAGACATGGAGGCAATTTGTATCTGATCTCTGGTGACCTGGAGAGGTCATTGACCTCAGCAGTTTTCCAGTTTTTGTCCCATCCCTCTCCATTATAAACATATATCAGCTATAACATTATGACCACCTGCCTAATATTGAGTAGCCAGCCCTGACCCGTCGAGGCATGGACTCCACTAGACCTCTGAAGGTCTGCTGTGGTATCTGGCACAAAGCCGTCAGTAGCAGATCCTTTAAGTCCTGTAAGTTGCGAGGTGGGGCCTCCGTGGATCGGACTAGTTTGTCCAGCACATCCCACAGATGCTCCATTGGGTTGAGATCTGGAGAATTTGGAGGCCGAGTCAACACCTCCAACTCGTTGACGTCCACATGATGTAAAAGAAAACGTGATTCATCAGACCAGGCCACCTTCTCCCATTGCGCCGTAGTCCAGTTGTGATGCTCATGTGCCCATTGTAGGCGCTTTTGGCCGGTGGACACGGGTCAGCACCGACACCCTGACCGGTCTGCGGCTACGCAGCCCCATACGCAACAAACTGCGATGCACTGTGTGTTCTGACACCTTTCTATCAGAACCAGCATTAACTTTTTCAGCAGTTTGAGCTCCAGTAGCTCTTCTATTGGATCGGACAACACGGGCCAGCCTTCGCTCCCCACGTGCATCAATGAGCCTCGGGTCTGACCCTGTCCTTCCTCAGACCACATCCCACAAGAGCTGCAGTTCTGGAGATGCTCTGACACAGTCGTCTAGCCATCACTATTTGGCCCTTGTCAAAGTCGCTCACATCCTTACGCTGGCCCATTTTTTCTGCTTCCAGCACAAAGTTCAAAATGTTCACTTGCTGTCTAATATATCCCCCCCACTGCCAGGTGCCATGGTAACGAGATAATCAATGTTATTCACTTCACCTGTCAGTGGTCTTAATGTTATGGCTGATCAGTGTCTTTGCCTAAATTTCATTTTTGTTCTAATAAGATTGAAGAACCAGCTCCTGACCATACCAAGTATATGTGTTTATGTCCAGGTGCAAAAGTAGCTATAGCTTCATATGTAATTATATGAATGTCATTCCATGGACTTCATTTGAGGAATCAAGATCAGATCAGGTCAGGTCATCTTCTCCTCATATCTGGTCTTATTCTACCTAGATCTGTTATGTGCATAATATTGTAATACGAAGATGAAAATAAAACATTGAATTGATGAAAAACACCTTTATGTCTGCGAAAAAGTGAAAAAAAACTGAAATTTGCTTGCCATCTGGCTAGTCCCTTCTACAGTAATTCCTCAGATGAACCAGCAGGAGGCACTTTAATCATTCGTTTGTGCCTAGTCATATAATCTCTCACCTGCTGAATAGCTATGCCTCTAATACAGCATATGTATTACACAAAAACAAACTCCCAAAACCCCTCCTGTGTGTGTTGAATGGGAAGTTCAGGCTTTTATTTAATTAAAGCACTCTGCCGGGGGTTTAAATTAAAAATAAAGGCTTCATTGGTTTGTACTTTTGAAATGTAAACTGTGTATACCAGAGGGCTTTGCAAAGGTTCTAGTGGATCCCCAGCGAACAAAAAACATTTAACATTTTAATATTACACAATTCACACAAATATAGAATGGCAAAATGAAAAGTAATCCCAGTTCGAGAGTGCATCGTCTCTGCATAGTCTTGAGTTTTCTTAATGTCTGTCTGCGGAGAAAGAGGTAAGAGAGAATAAGAAAAATAAGATGCACTTTCTGTGTATTATGTCATGCCACACCTGTACACTAGATGTCTCTACTGAGTGTCTGTCTTCTGTTGACCACCTGACTGCCCTTGTTATCAGCTCCTATATACATATAGGAGAGCCTTTTCATCGCTATTCTGTTGCTAGGGAAACAGCTTTGGCCCAAGTTTACTTCCTGTCAGCTACTGCATTAACAAACATTGCATTAGGAAACAAAAAGAGGCCCATTTATACTGTTCATGTTGTCATGTTTGAAAAGGTCTATATGCTGGGAGCAGGCTGGTGGTTGTTACCTGTTCTGAATAACCTGCCTGCCACAGTGAGGCTTCCACCAGCCTCTGTGATTCACCTTTCATACAGACAACATACACATATTACAAATAATGAACATGTGTAATGTGGTTTTTGAGTCCCTTTTGAAGGCCGCCACCAGACACGATTCCTCAACAGGTGTAACGTTGATATAAAACCGGAGACTCTGGATTTTGGGTCTTGTTATTAGTGCAACCAATAGATCATTGGTTTACGTAGAACAGGAACCCAGTAACTTTACTGCATTTGGTGTGATTTAACTCACTTTTGCTCAAATTCTTAAACCATTTACCATTATATGTGACGTTGCTAAAACAAGTGGGACAAACTATATCTAACTAATTGCTTAGTGTGACCTTAATATAGATAATTAGTACCAATTCGAACTTGAATAAATCTCGGGTATCGCTGCCCTTTTTGCCGAAGGTGAGGTGGCTATGCAGAAAAATCACAATATCCAAATATGTGTGCTTGAACTGCCACCATAAACATCCACATGTCCTCACATAACATACACAAGATAACCTATAGACTGAGTCATAACATATGAATAAAGCTCGTCTTGGTTTACTGTTGTCTGCTGTCTATTTTTGTGTCTTTATGACGATGGTAATATGGTAATAACGGCCAGAACCAGCTGTGCATTGAGAAAGTAGAAAAGAAGAAGAAGTGGGCGTTCCCGTACGCCACAAGCTCATCAAAGCAGTGGGCGTTCCTGTCATGCTCTACAGGAACGCCCTCCACCACTGCAATCAGACCCTAAAAACACTGAGACTTTTCAGCCAATAACATCTATGTACACATTAACAGATTTGTCTACACATTTACAAATCTCTATACAAATCTGAATACCACACATTTGCAGATTCCTGTAAACGTTCACAAATCTCACTACACATTTACAGATTCTTTTACACATTTACAAATCTAATAACGCACACTGAGATGCAGTTACCCATTTCTCCACACACATTTGCAAATAGTTTTGCTACAATAATGGCCCCATATGCTATGATTTTTCACATTCTTCCAAATGTTCACCATAACAACTCTGAATGCTATTTATCAAGGCCATGCCAAATGTTATCAGCCTGCTGAATTGTACCCAGTGTTCCACTTGTGTGACTTCAATTCAAAGGCCATGCTTTAACTGAATCTCCTGGGTGCTGTCTGTGAAAACCCACGCTGCTGAATGTCCCTGAATGCATACCAGCTCCAAAGGTGCAGTTTTAAAACTGACCCCTTGGCCTCTGTGTGTGCATACAAAATACAGCAACCAATAAAGTATTGCATTATTTCCTCATTGGGGAGAAGCGGAGAAAAGCATAAAAAATCTATTCTATTTAACATCAAAAAGATTTCATTGAAATCTACCTTGGCTGCTAGAGTCCTGAAAAAGCACTCATAATACATTTACTGACCTTGAGCTTTACCAGAATATAAAATATGAATTTAACCTACAGTATACCCTGAGGTACAATACTGACTTTTATCAGCCCCAAGCTAAATATAATCAATAAAGATTCAGTTTTACTCTATTAATTCTTCCGACGAGTCCATCTGGAGAAGCTGTAATGATTTGATGCAAATTATTTGTTTCCTTATTATCTTGATTTGAATCCACCAACCATCAGTTTTATCGATCTATTTATTTACTTTCAGTGGAGGTTTCAACTTTCGGAAATGCCATATTATGTCCACAATAGAATAGAATAAATAAGTTATCTTACTGTATACTATATTTTCTCAAAGTTAAACTTTATGTTATCCAATGTTTGTGGCTGCTGCCCCTAATAAAAAACATTATTCCTATAATATTCCTCTAACAAGTTGCCATGTGATGTCATGTGATTTTCATATCCAGCCTTACCGAACTCCATCATGCATGAAATATATTTAATGATATCTTTAATAACCTATTCTTATTTAGGACCCAACGTCTGTTTGTTTTTACTGCTTGAAAATGAAGACAACATCGCTCTGTTTAAGGGGGGCAGTTTACTATTCTAACATACCCTCAGGTAAGGAGCTAGTCACAACAGCACGAAGGTATTTCAGTAGTCAGCATTAGCCTACAGGAAGGAGATTTGTGGAGAAAACCTCTGTGGGTTCAGAGAGTCCCTTCACAGTTTCTGGAAATGATTTACACGGGGATTCTTTTAAATAATAGTTCACTTTTGCTTTATTGAAAACGCTGGATTGAAGGTTGAGCAAAAAAAAAGCTGCCTTCGGGTGCCAATTGTACATTTTTCTGAGTTTTCAAAAGCCTTCAGTAGGTGCACATGGGAGAAGTTAGCCTGCGGTAGTCCAACAGGACCCATGGGTTCAAGTGATTTAGGTCGAAAAACAAGATGTGTCATAGTTTTGATAGGCTACTTGGATGTCCGCAGTTACAGAGCGATATTAGAGGGAATGGGCCGACACAAGATAGCCTCGTGAACAGAGGCACTTTTAGTTGGAAGGTGGCTACAACCAACACAATTTTACAATTTGACATAATGGCTATTTCACATTTCCCACATAGATCAACACAGGTGATAATCCGACATACATCTTACACGCCTGTTCTCCTCAACATACTGCTCAATTTCCCCATTGGTATGTGCTATCAGTTTTAGTAGGCTTGAGCTATATTTGTTCTGCTGAGCAAGCCCCACTTTACTGCACTGTCCTGCTGCCTTCATGTTTGGTAATCCTCCCAGAAAGATGCTTGAGATACCGAAAGCCTGATCTTTTATTCAAAAAGTAGACTTTCAAATGTGTGCTGTAGAAGATAATTTACATCAAACACGACTGCATGCTATATCTTTTTTAAGAAATACCAACTTCTGCCAACTACGAGCTAATGACGAGAACAGTAGCCTACTCTACAAATAGGGCAAAAGGCAACCAGACCTACTTAGCATCACATTTGTGCCATCCGCTTTCATTACCAAAGGCTTTTGGGCGTGTTGTTGTTATTCCACACTCGGGGCACTTGACATTGTGAGCGTGGGGGCACGATTAAAACACCTTTTTATAACTATTCTATCAGCCACTGACCTTAAATTGTAGAATAAATACCAGCAGCAACCGATGATGTTTCATGTCATGCATCAATCTCGAATTATATTCATTTCTAAATTACTCAGTAGGCTACCACTACACCACCACAAACATACCCTTCTGCTGCAGCAGGTGGGGCTTCGCTCCAGTAGCCTTATCTGCCAATGTATTTCCACATAAATAAGCCATTGTGTTTTGTTGCATTGGTCTGAAGCACATAAACCACGGGGGCAATCTGTATGGGGAAAGGAATCTATCCAGAACAAACAGGCTAGGAATTGATTTGCAGTGTCTTACACCATAGCCTGCATAATGTGTCATCTCAACCAATAATATTATACAGTAAGTGTCCACTTTGTTCACAGAGCGATACTGAGTTTCTGCTTGTTTAATGCAGGCTATTATGGAGGACATCAAGAGTCACGGAAATAGTAATAATAGCATTTAATGATTGTACAATAAAAATAGACATTAATAAATTTGTTTACACATTCTTTTATTCATCTTAATTAATTGAATTAAGAGTACAGGTTTTAATCCCTGCCGCTTTTACTGCAGCCATTAGCTATTCATTTCTGCTGAGTCATGTACAGTTTCTCTATTTAGCCTAATAGCTAATAAGTAAGTATGTATGGATGTATTGGTGCCTTCAAATGAAACTCGTGAGCTCGGGTTTACAACATGGGAAGTCGTGTACACGATATGCTTGTTATTCAAGTGGTTAAGTCGCGAGAACACCGCTGCTAAGCAACGGCAACATTAACGTTACTGCCGGCATCTAGAACCCACGGAGGCTAACAATTTAGCAAGCTAGCAAGTGGGTAACATAATGCAGTAAATGCAAAGGTATAATGACAGAGGAGAAAGATGAGGCCGTTGGGAATATCAACATTTTCCTCAAAGGTATTATAAAATTACGAAGAAAAACAATAAAAACTACTTATTATGCACCGAAGAAATAACTTCCATAACTAAATTAATATTTAGTCCATTCATACAGATTAATAAATACACTTTTTTTTTATAGAGTACGGTCTAAGATCTGCTCTATATATAAAGCGTCTCGAGATAACTTCTGTTATGATTAGGCGCTATACAAAAATAAATTGAATTGAATTAAATTGAATTGAACTTTTAAACAAATTTATTTATCCCTATTTGTATTGTATTAATTAAATGCTTTATCACTATTTTCCGTGACACTCGTGGTCCTCCATACCCTATAAGTTTGCTAGGCTATGTACTAATGTAGTCTACTTTACATACCTTTTTATTGGTTCATGAATGCCTCACAGCTCTATACACTTCCTCAACTAAAGAAATATCAGACTACTTTGAAACACAAATGTAGACTTTTAAACTGTAGCCTGTGGTTTTGTTTTATGGACACTCATGTGCGTTTGGGAGCGTCCACATTTCCGACAGCACCTCAAGGCGACACAGCCCTGAAGAGCCTCCTCCTCCTCTCCTCCTCTTCTTCCTCCTCCTCCTCCTCTCAGTCAGCTCTCTCTGTATTTCACCTGCGCTCTCTCTCTGTGGCTGCACACTTTGGTATGTTTCGGACTTTCCAAGCCTCTCCCAAACAACACAGTCATATCTGCTGGCTACAGGCCTGAGATACATTAGAACAGCTCGGACCGACAACAACTCCTCATTCCTTGAAGCTCTCCAGAGGTTTCCAGACGTTTTCTCAAAGGTTTCCAGAGGTTTCCACGTTGTTAATAATAAGGATGGATCCCTCTTCTTCTGCTGCTGCTGCTGTGTTCCTGTTGCTGTCTGTTGTGTGCGTCGGGACTCTTCCTCAAGGTAAAGACTCGTTTATACGCAGTGAGAATAAAGCTTTCACTAGAGTTTGGACACGCGTCTGCCTGCTGGTGCGCTTTCACATTATCATATGACAGGTTATTCTGGAGCCACGTTTCGGCTTCCTTTAGTCTACTAACTTGCCTGAATGTAAATACCTGAAGGGCTGAAGCAACTTCGCTACACCTGAACTCTTATTCCATTCCAGAATGTTACTCTTATTCCATTCCAGAATGTTACTCTTATTCCATTCCAGAATGTTACTCTTATTCCATTCCAGAATGTTACTAATGTATCGTTCTATTCTCTTAGTCTTTTTAACGCTTGTTTAAAGGCTGCAGTGACTCAATAAAATGTACGTGAGACTTTTGGAAAATCCATCATTGGTTTCGGTGGTTTTCCCCTCAATAGAAAAACAGCTATTTAGCATCTCGTTTAAAAGAAATGAATGGAAAGTATTGTGCGCGTAGTGAAACTGAAAGTCTTCCTCCTTATATTAACTCTTTAGCTATGAATAGCTATGTCAATTTATTTTTATTTAAAAATAAAAGAAATAAATATGTATTTTTATTTAAAAATAAAATAAATACATATTTATTTATATTTATTAAAAAATATATTTATATTTATTTAAAAAATAAATAAATATGTATTTATATTTGTTTAAAAATAGAATAAATACATATTTATTTATACATTTAAAAATAAAATAAATACATATTTCTTTATATTTGTTCAAAAATAAAATAAATATTTATTAAAAAAATTAAATAAATACATATTTATTTAAAAATTTAATAAATAAATAAATATATTGACATGAATTCACGGAGGGCTCTGCCAGCTTTTTAAATAAGGATGTGTGGTTGTTTAAATGTTTTGTAATCAAAGCTTCTGTTATGTGCGTGTTTATTATTGTGTGAGTGTGTTTGAATGGGCCAATCAGAGGCCAGAATAACACACTCTGTCATTCAAGTTACAACTTTCCCTCTCAAGGTCTAAATGCTGTAGACTAGTATTTGAGAAGGCACTCTTTCTTCTTGTGTGGAATAATGTAACATCTAATAGGCGTGCTGCCGTTGTGGGTGATACCGGTGTACCCACCAGACCCCCCCACCCCCACCCCCACCCCCCACCGTCGTTTTGCTTCTTTTTTTTTAATAGAAATAATACCCATTTAGTTAATTTTCCGTGTTATCAACACATAGTCGGATGATGGACGTTACAAACTGAGAGTGAAAGTGTCGGGAGTGTACGCAGTCTCGGCTCAGAGCAACAGGAGTCAGATTTCACACACAAGAATTGTCAGACGAGACGATGGCGGAGGATTTGGTGTCAAAGTGAAAAGCAAAAGCGCCTATTTGGCAATATTTCGGATCTAAACCAAGCCCCCAGGAAGAGGGCCGGTCGTTGATCCCAACTTTAGTAGTGGCCAAATGGCAGTACTGCAACTTCCGGGTTCGTCACATGATGCCATTGGGCCCAAAAAGACTTTTTCCCATAGACTTGCATTGGGAAAGAGACGTCTGTAACTCGTAGGATAATTTGTTTTGAGGTAAATAAACACCCCAGTGCGAACACTCTAATAGTCCTTATTTAAATGATTCGTTTTTAAAAGTTGTAAAACGCACTAATATCTGAATCCAGACTTATTTCCCTTCCTCCGTTCATGTGAATAAGACCCAGACCGAGGCAAGATCCGGGTACTTTTCCAGACGGAAGCCGAGCCATTTTGTCTTCATGCGCCACTGAGCAACTTTCATATGAATGAACGGGGCCCCGCCTCCAACGCTGTATCCAGTTCTCTTAATTCATCCATGATCTAAACCCAATGTTATAAGGGAACCATAACGTTAATGAGGTAACCGCGGCGATTACCTCATTAACGTTATGTTCTAGCATTGGGTTTAAATCTGAAATATTGCCAAAAAGGCGCTTTTGCTTTTCGCTTCACATCGTCGTGTCTTATCAACTCTTTCTCTCTTTTCCCATGTGTGTGAAATCTGACTCCTGCTGCTCTGAGCTGAGACTCCGTACGGAGCAGACTCTTTCACTTAAAGTTTGTAGCGTCTGACTATGTGTTGATAACACGGTGCTGAAATGCCAAAATTAACTAAATGGGTTTTATTTCTGTAAAAAAAAAGCAAAATGCCGGTGGGGGGCGGTGGGTACGTAATGTAATCGGTGTGTACCCGACCACCGTGTAACACCGACTGCTCAGGCAGGCTTCGTGGAAATCTGGGCCGGAGAGGTCAGACACACCGCCACCTGACGGTAAAGATGAAAGTCAGCGCTCTACACCAATTGAGCGTCAAATTTTCTTGTAAAATGTCCGGTGTAATCGGTAACACCAGTGTAAGCAAACTGAATGTTCATCATACTGAAGAGTACAACCAGGAAAATTTAGAAGAAATGTCCCTCGGGGCTTTTCAAAGCCCTATTTTGGGAGTCGGTGGTTTGGCCCTGTAGCCTATAATCTCTCTGATGCTGATAGAGAGTGGCTTTTCGTGGTTAGAAAACAGGAAGTGGGCTTTGAAAGAGTTCAAGCACTATCACCAGTGCTGGCACCACTGACATTGTCTTGTGTCACTGACACAGGATCAGTCTTGATGAGTATACCCACAGCTCTTATCTCTGAGTTGTGTCTGAGTCACTGCCATATCTCGGCGTTTACAGAGCTGCTCTTTGTCAGAGCGACTTGAAGGGGGGGGTGTATCTGACTGGTCGCTGAGTGTGTGTGTTGGGGGGGGGGGGGGGGGTGATTGGTGCTCAACCCAGCCAGGGACAATATCTTCATCACTTGATGCTATCTGGCCTGTCTCCGGGTCAGTGACTCCGCAGGAGGAGGGAAGGCATCATTTTCTTTTAGGGGGGGGGTGGTGGTGTGGGAGGTGGGGGGGCGGGTCGGCGGGGGTCACGTTTCATTAACGATAAAAATCCATATTTATCCTCCACATAATGACAGTAGATAGCGACTGAAGTCAGTTTCCAGCTTGATCTGTAGCATTCCTCACATCAAAGAGGGGGGATGCGTTCAAAGGCTCCTCAGTTTGAAGCTACGGGAGGCTTTTCAGGGTGACTTTAGAGCGGTAAGCTGCCAGCACAGATGTGAGCGGATACTGCAAAATGTGGGCTGTTGGAAGAAGAAAAAAAATGTAGAGGTGAATGGCTAACACTGCTTGGAAAAGTCATCATTAGTGACAGAGAAAGGCATTTTAAGAGAAAGGTTCATGCAATCACACAGTCCTGGTTGGATTAACGCCGTGTTTCTACCTCGTGATTGTTGCAACAAAAGATGAAATGATTGTCACCGTGATGACTTTCTAGAGTTGTGAAATCCTGTCTCTGTGAGTCTGTATAAGCCTTCAAACTAATCTTTTACTCATACTGGACTTCCTGGATCATATTTCATGTCTCACTATTAGGATACCTGAAGCAACAGCAATGCAGCACCCTTGCTCTTTTTTTGGTCTGAACACTCACTAATGAAATCCATAACAGAGACCTGCAGCCTTGTCCCCTTTATAAGATGGCCTTTGTTCCACTCACCAGCTGTCAGCCAGGTAGCGCAGGTCTACTGCATTTTTATTTTCCAGTGTTAAAAACTGGACGATAGTATTGTATTTTTCTGTCCTTCATCTTGGCTAAAACTGCAAGGTGCTAAAATGTTACTGTCCAGTGCAGCTGTAGAGATACTGTTGAACTAAATATGAGCATGTTTCTGCTCTCAGACAGACCATTATCAGAAACCTTCAATGACAAAGCACAAATGGAGAAGTGAAAGCGCAGTGTACGTAACCTAACCCCGGACGTCATATGCAATTCAGTAGCAGTGGGTGTGCTTGGATGGAAATGATGACACAGACTTGCCATGGGGATTTAAAAATAAAGGTTTATTTTAAAGATGATGATATGTATCCATGTTTTCATTTTGCATCGATGATAATGGGTCGTTGATCATTGAATCAATATATTGATGTATCACTCCTATTTCTTTGTAGGGTCCTTTCCATAATGTTATTAGGCCTGTCGGTGGCAAAAACAAGAACTTTTAGCGGAAGTAAACTGATGTTACCAGGTTGCCCCAACTGATTACATTACAGCCCGTTTAACGTCTGGTGGCTGCAGTCTCAATACTGCATGGACCAATTTCAAAAAGTGTCGTCCTAATTAGTCACTTAAGCCCAGGACAGACCAGCCGCGTGAGCAGCGCATGGCGGCTCCGTCACTTCTAGAGATTCGAGGTCTCTCCTATTTTTACCGCGAGCCGCGCGGTTCACAGCAACAACAGACGGTGAAAGTGATCTTTTGACAGTATATTGGCATATCAGCAACATTACTACAGTTTCGATATCTGTATCTGTAGAAAATGTTACGGACAAGAAAAAAAAGTAAAGATTTATTTTTAAATTAATACTTCCTGCTTTCATTTTTTCTGTGGACAGAATTCCTTCATTTGTTAACACGAGGCTTTTATTCTGAAATATTTGCAGGACAGTGTTGTAGAACATGCAGTGACCTGCAGAGCTCCATGAATGAATATAGTACGGGGTTTTAATTGTGGATTATTACTATTATTTACAAATTACCACACGTTTCTTAACCTTTCTCTGTCTAAAATGAAATGTATGAAAGGCAAACTCTATGTAGAAAGAAAGGGCTGACCGCAGCAGCAGAAACGCATCTGGTCTGAACACCCGACGTGTGAATCACACCGCCTCCACGTGACGCGGCCGCCCGCCACGCGACACAAAAAGATGGGAAAATAGGGTCCAGGTTGAAAAATATAGAAGTTACCCTTTAATTCTAGCAACTAATGGAGACTCGTAAAAGTTAAGTTTGAATAAAATGTAACTTTACATTGTTTCCTGTTGGCTCCATCCTGGCACTGCAGTGAAGAGAATCTAAATGATCACTGTTTTTTTTTTAAAAGCCATGCTACCTGCCAGATATTTATTAACCACCAGTTAATAACACTCTCTACAGATTGGTGTGTTGCCAGATAAGCAATTAATCCTCCCAATGACACAATGTCTCTCCATCCTATTGCAGTAGCATTATTTAAATTTCCCATTTTTTCATTCGGATCACATCACTTTTTCTCCGAGGACTCGGGACCCATTACAGTACCTGGTCCTTTGGTGTCAAGCTTTGATCCCTTTTTGAGCGTGGATTATAATTCATTCCAGTCAGGCTGTAATTATATTCTACACAAGTGCTTTGAAATGGACCTAATGCCTCAGGCTGTGGATAATATGCACTAAACCAAACTATCCTCTCTTTAAGGAAATAAAAACAGGGGTTAATAAGTTGCTTATTACTGCTGATAGTGTGGGGGGGGGAGCCAGACAAGATAATGGGTATGGTATGCAGTTACACTTTGAGTTGCTTTAGCTCGGGGGGGACGGGACAGGACGGCTTGAAATGCTATCTCCATCTGCCCCGACATGTAAAATGGCTCGTCTTTTTCTGGAGGGAAAATACCTTTGTGGGGGTGGAGGGAGAGGAGGAGGGGTTAGAGGTGGATATGTGAGAAGAGAGCGAGAGGCCAGGGGGGTACCTTCTACTACCTTCATCCAACAATCCCAGTAGCCAGTCTCTGAAAGGTCACAGTGTGTTTGAAGCTCCACCTAAATCTTTCTGTCAGATGGCTTTAGTTTGATCTGTTATCCAGAAACCCCCCCTCACCCAAACCCCTTCCACTGTTCAGACACGCCACATAAACATCCCATAACTTGCTATTGTCATGTGAGAGGGGTTAAAGGTTTACAAGGTCCTCCATCTCCCATGTGCTGCTGGTGAAATCATTTCCAAAGCGTGAATGACTTAGTGATCTATAAATGAAGGGAGGTGTTTTATCTAAATTCTGAAAAGCTGACATTTGGGAGGTTTTCACCTCCAGCAGCAGCAGTGATATCTTAAAGGTACTAAATGCGAGATTCTATTGCCATCACACATACAGGTTTCAATCTTTACTCCACTATATCTTTATAGAGCTAATAGTTGTTTGCAGTAGTCTACAGTAGGGTGGGTAACACATCAGTGATTCAGCGCTGCAGTTTCCTCACTAAGGCTGGATTAACGCTTTAGTCGGCAAAATGTGGCTCTGTTTAATTAATTCACTTGTTTTCTCCTCATCCGCATGTAAATGAAAACATGCTGTTGAATAAATAAAGGTCCCTAAGACACACGTGGTGGCTGAAACGCTGACGTCTTTAATAATCTGTCCTCGCACTGCTGCAAAGATACATCAGTGGGCAAGAGGATTTTGCACACAGCTTCATCATAAACATTAACTTTATAAACTTCTTTGAAATGTTGTTCACAAATAAAAAAAGATATGACGAACAGTTCACTAATTATTTTACCAAAAGGACGTGGAAAGTGTATCGATAAATTCCAGCATCCTCCTTCTTTTCCTTCCTATATTTGCTTTAGAAAGCAGTTCTAGTCTGTTTTTATACAGAAGTTACATTCAAGCGATACATGGAAACTTTGCATCTTCACATCCTGTATTAGCATCATAGGAAATAGTCGACTGATAACTCCCCATATCAGCAATCAGCAAAGCTCAATGAGCCATCAGGTTAGCCTGACCAGGCTGTGATACTTTATCACAACAGTTTAATGGATTTACAACAACACAGTTAATGTTGATGGAACACTGTCTTTATGTTTAGGCAGTAATAATAGTTTTAATGTTAACGTGTTTAACTGCAACACAGAGCAAAGGGAGACTAATGACTGAAGAAAACAACAGAATCAGGCCATCTTGAGGGATGCTAATTTTTCATTTTTTTTCTAACCGATAACTGACCCTCATTAACCGATTATTAACCGACAAGATTAGTGCGTTGCATGCAGCGGTGCTATTTTTAGTGCCTAACAAGTCGATGCACAAACAGGTTGAATCCATCATTTATCACCAGCTGCAGTGTTTGAGCACAACACACAGCTGAGTCCCCCGTTCACCCGTCTGGGAGAGTTACTGTAGCAGCCGTGACGCCCAGTGGATCGTCCCTGTAAAAGTCTCCACCGCATCATTTAGTTTAGCTGGCAGGTTATCAGCAGTGTGTCTGCCTGGCGTAACGTTAGCGAGTGTGGGTGTGGGGTTGTCGGTGGCATGAATGGCAAAACACTCCTCTGTGCCAACTTCCTGTATCCTGCAACTCCGGCTCAGACTCGCTTAAGGTGGGCTGTTAAGGTGGACCAGCTGTTCTCCTTTAAGTGACGAGACACTCCTCTGAGCTTTGCTCGGCTTTTTAGCTATTTTTTAAATATTTCTTTTAACCGATAGCATTAATCTGTTTAAATTCATAATGTTGGTTAAACGGTTAATTATTAACATACGCAGTGGGGATTATCCCTCTCAGTCCCTTTTAGTCAAGGTAAGAAGTGTGTCTAATGCTGGGGCCTCACATCAGGCTACAGCTTGTGTGTTGGGAAGTACAGAAAATATATATGTGGAGTTTCCACTGCAGTTTTCAACAACTTCCCCCATCAAAAACAAATGCACCTTGCTCTCCAAAATGTCCAGGAAGGAGCCGCAACAGTAGCTGAGACTAAAATGAGGTCATGGGTAAACCCACGCCCACACACACACACACGCACACACAGACAGACACAACTTCTCACATGAGGCAGCATGACTCATGTTTTATACTCCTCGCCCTGTGATAAGAGTCAGGTTGTTTCCGTCCTGTAGTGATGTCATTTTGACTGTTCCATGGCAGCGTGACTGTATCAAAACCAGAAGTGAAACTGAGAGGAGAGCTGCAGCTTTGTTGAATGTACAGGAAAATAAAAATTTAATGAAGTCCCCCTTCTGAAGAGCAAACTCTAGGGGGGGAAATGCTCATGAAATAAGGCAGAAGGGAAGTGGAAGCAGTTAAGTAACTCGTGTGTCTGACTTATTGACTCTGTTGTTGATGGGTGAAACAAGAGTCAAGCACCGGTATGTTTTCTATTCCCTGTTGAATTGATATTCTGCTCATTGATGGAAGAACATATCCCTGGGGATTTGGATGAGAATAATTTCCTCAGCCAATCTCAGGAAGACATGTAAAATATATAACCTGGGAGCCGAGGAAGAATTAGATTATCTATTAAAGAATGTGACTGGACAGTAGAGCGTGACAGGAAAGCTTGGTGGTTGGTGGGGTGTGGGGGGGTCCACAGGTTGGCCTTTCAGTTTCCAATTACTGGAGAAAAAAAAAAGAAAATACTAGAAAGTCCCAAGCTGATGTTGATGGAGTAAGTTGGTGTTGGTGGCAGAGCACATATAAAAACCTTTTACAGTAAAGCAGCGTGCCGTTGATGGTCATCTGCTGAAGACACCTCTCGCCTCCCACCCGGTCTGCATCTGTTAATGGACAGTCACAGATATGGGGCCTTCTATTTAGGAGTGTCACGATTCTCCAAATCTACGATTCAATTTTTGATTTAAACATGCCACAGTTAGACTACGGAGTCTTGATTCGTAAAGATCAACAGATCGTTGGTTTTATCCCCTGGCAACTGCCATTTACACTTTTAAATTCTTCTTTAAAAAGAGATAACTGAACTCCCTTTTTATTTAGAAAGTGTTTCAAAAGTTCGACTACAACAGTCTGCAATATAAAAAGCAGCATCTTTTCAACATCAGTATAAAAAAACCTGACATCATTACAAAAACAAAACAGAAATCCTTCTGCAGTGCGTTACAAAGTGTGCTGAAATCAGGCGGTAATTTAAAAAAATATGATCGTTTTCATTTACAGTCCCGCTTGTTTCTCTCGTCTCTCTCTCCTCTGATTGCTGTTTGTCGCCGTTTGTTGCTTTGGACACAGTCTGTGAGCTGAGAGGACACTTTGCAGTCCCGCTCGTCGCTGACTACATCAGCTGCTCTGATTCAACAATGTTGAGTTGAAAAAAACGTGCATGTAGGATGAAATTCAACAACTTCTGTTGTTGTTCTGTCGGGAGATGCAGCGACTTCATGTTAAACCAAGTACGAGTAGGAGAGCTATGATGAGAAAGGAAAAGTAACTAACTAACTAAAGTCCGCTGGTAGCTAGGATAATTCATGTAGTGTAAAATGCATGGATGTATAAAGAGAACTGGATAACCCAGCCTCCTTTCCATAGGCCTTGGGCATATACAGGAAGTGCCCTGAGTATCGTAGCGACAGGAACGGCCCACGTTTCCCATCATGCCTGCCTAATCCCGAGTGCTGGACTGAGTAGTTTCAGTTTGCTGTTTTATGTCCAAAATGCAAATGTTACTTCTGTTGGTGTTTGTAATGTAATGTGTCTGTTCAGAGCATGGCGGCTGAAATAGTGATTTTTGTGCTGGTTTATGGTTTTAACTGAGTGAAGTGGCTGTTATTTTCCTTCTAACACATGAAGGTAGGCGGAGATAATTATCAAGCCTGCTTCTGTTTTTGATGATCAAGTTTGGAATCTGATTTCTGATTTTAAAATTGAAATTGTGACACCTCTACTTCTATTAGACACAGCTAAATTACAGAGAAGTAAAACATTTTTCCTCAATATTTTTAATTGGCAGTCAAAGAAATAATCATGATCGTGGTGTTTCGAAGGCGTCTCTTTCCATTTTCATATCTGTGTAGTTGCTGGTGCTGTGTGCGTGCGTGTGTGTGATTAGGGTCCTGAATGAATGAGCATGCTGTGTGCACAAACACTATTATTTATGTAGATAAAAGGTTATTCCTTACCCAGAAACACCAGCCAGTGCGGCACAGAGAGGGCCACTGAGAAGCTTTAAATAAAAGATAGAATTTATTTGTGATGTGCGGCTCACTGAATAAATTAGCCAACTGAGAAGGAGGGAACAGAATACGAAGACACTGATCTGTTGTGAACACTGAATTTTTTTGGCTTATATTCTGTACTGAACCTTGAACTCTGCTACTGAGGACTGGAACGACCTGTGACTTAATGAGCTCCACCCTCTGGTTGAGATATTCGTAGGACTCAGCATCTCCCTTTATTCCAGACTGACCACACTCTTTCTGACTAGCTGTTGTTGAACTGAATGGTAAAAAAAAACTCCCGGGATCCTATTATAACCCACTCAAAACACACACAAAAAATCAATAGCCGTAAAAGATGCTTTGACTGGGCTTGGACTCTTATGTGGCCATTATTGCAGCCTTGGATGTCAATTAGCCGGATGCTGCTGAGAGTGGCCCCCTAAAAGGAATGAGAGAGGAGAAAAAGCTCTATTACCATTGAGTTGAAGGAGGTCTGGATGAAAAAGCATTCAGCAGCCTTGCCCTCCCTGGAGATATGATGTGCCTTTGACTACAGCTGGCTATCGAGCCTCACAGGTAAAGTTAATGGAGACATTGCACAGACTAGTGCTGCACTCAGTCTCTGAATCTATGAGGTCATGAAGAAATGCAGGTCTCAGGTATAGCATTGATCCTTAAAGCGTTCGATTACTCCACTGAATAGGCAACCTGGATACGTTAATGGGGATAAAATAGTCTGTCCTAGTTTCATAGACCTTTTAACCAGCTATTTATTCAATGGACATAAGAAAGATGAATGATTTTTTATTGTTCAAAATGAACCTTAAAGGGAGATTTGTCAAGTATTTAATACTCTTATCAACATGGGAGTGGCCAAATATGCTGCTTTATACATGTATGTATGTATATATTTATTATTGTAAATCAATTCACAACACTAAACAATGACAGATATTGATCCAGAAACCCTCACAGGTACTGCATTTAGCATAAAATAATATGCTCAAATCATAACATGGCAAACTGCAGCCCAACAGGCAACAACAGCTGTCAGTGTGTCAGTGTGCTGACTTGACTATGACTTGCCCCAAAACTGCATGTGATTATCATAAAGTGGGCATGTCTGTAAAAGTGGCCATGGCAGTTTTTCCTCGCCAAAATTTAGCGTTAAGTTTGGAGCGTTATTTAACCTCGACATGGTACCAAATTAGGTTTTCTAGTTTCATATGATGCCAGTATCTTCACTCTAGCTTTAAAACTGAGCCTGCTATAACCTCCGAAAGATTGATTGCATTACTGCGTTAAAGAAAAAAATCATTTGTGTTATTATGGCATTAACTTTGACAGCCGTTAAAAGTGAATTGTGTATTCTTTCAGATGTCTATTAATTGGCCAGCAGACTGTACCAGGTTTTCTGTAAACTAAACACACAGAGTTGCATATTTGTGAACACGAGTACGCCTGATATCTGAGATGCAAGAATGTGACCTGTTGTTTGACCTGCAATTCACGAGAGATTCAGGTCAGCTTGTTTCTGTTGAGCTGAACATGAAGTTATGTGAGCTACTGCATTAAATACTTCATAATGAACTCAGTCATTATTCTTGAAACTTCAAGTCCACCTGATGCAGATATTTAATCAGCCTGAATCTTATCAGTTTGTTTAGCCGGTCAAAACAAGTGTGGCATTTAGACAAGGGATAGCCACTCTTTTTTCAAGATAATTAGATTTGTCAGCGAGACGTCTGGTCTGTGACGTCCTCCAGCTTTTATTCCACAATGTTTAATTTCTGCACAAGCATGTTGTCAGTTTGCAGACTAGTCCTGGTCATTTTAAAGACAGCTGGATTTGACCGAGAAGCATTTCTCTGCATGCCAAAAGATCGTGTTACACAGTGTATATGTAGGTAGAGCACTAAAAAGCCTTGGGGGGTGTTGGGGGCAAAGGGCACAGCGCTGTGTTCTGGACTAATACTGTACAGGCAGGGGGATGTGTTGCAACGTCCGCCTCGCTGACAACATGGCCAGCAAGAGGAGACAGGAAAGTGGGTCATGTTGACATTGTTTGCTACTTTTAATTGGTGCGTCCCCGTGGCTTCACAAAGCCTGCATTCATCTCGTGTTCTCCCCCTAAAGGTTCCTAATGCTTGATGAAAGCACCATAGTTCATCACCCTGTTTGTGTTATTTCTAGCTAAAGTTTCCACCACCTACATAGTCTCCAGCGCTTCAGCTCTTAGATTCATCATAAGCATCAAAATAATGGTGCTGTTGCTACTGGATGTTGTAATTCAACGGCCAAGATGCTTTGGCTCAACAGACTGAATGAGCCTGCGAGGGATAAACTACTTCCATTGCAGCCTCATATTTTCTTAATTGCCACTGAAGACGTGGTGAATAATTTCAGACTTCTTTTATTGTGAAATATTTCATGTCTTGTACTTTTTGAGTTGTGCAGAGATTAAGAGATGCTGTGGGAGAAAGGTACAGCTGCACTCTGGATTTGAAAGTTTGGTTGATTAACAGCAATTTGTGTGGAGGAGAGCGTTGCCGCCAAAGTGGCAGTTATTTTTTTTTACAAGGTCTACGTGGGAGTGCGAATGCAAGAAACATTCCTCAGTTCCTTGAGCTCGAATGATAAACACACCTTGATCAGAGTAGTCAACATCGGGATGAGAGTCAGTTTCAGCTGCATAAACATGTGTCTCCTCATTTCCAGAGACGTAGTATACATGTATGTATATAAAACATTTAGATGCACAATCAGTGGGGACTTGACCACACCAAGTGTCAGACGCCATCTCTTAAGATCTGGCTCAGTTGAGGCCACTTATTGTTTGTTTCTCTTCTTCTGTTTTCAAATTGTTTCCAGCATGAACGAGGACAAACGGCGAGCTTCTAACTGTGACATCCTGTTTGAGCAGTTGTGAGCTATTGAACAAGAAAGATTTGTCATCCCAGCAGGCATAAAGTGTACTTTCTTTCTAGTTTCTATCTAAAACAAAAACATAAAAAAGTCAGATAGAACCTTAAAATGACACTATCACAAAATTAAAATCATATTCAGTAGGGAATCTGACGATACGATACGATACGTATCATGATACCATGATAATATATTATCCGGGATCGGGTCGCGGGGGCAACAGCTCCAGCAGGGGACCCCAAACTTCCCTTTCCCGGGCCACATTAACCAGCTCTGACTGGGGAATCCCGAGGCGTTCCCAGGCCAGAGTAGAGATATAATCTCTCCACCTAGTCCTGGGTCTTCCCCGTGGTCTCCTCCCAGCTGGTCGTGCCTGGAACACCTCCCAAGGGAGGCGCCCAGGAGGCATCCGTACTAGATGCCCGAACCACCTCAACTGGCTCCTTTCGACGCAAAGGAGCAAGGACTCTACTCCGAGTCCCTCACGGATGACTGAGCTTCTTACCCTATCTCTAAGGGAGACGCCAGCCACCCTCCTGAGGAAACCCATTTCGGACGCTTGCACCCGCGACACAGAACACCACAGTATGCATACAAATCTGAGTATTTAAGTTTAGTTTAGTTTACTTCTTTATGCAATCAGAACAGTGGGATTTGCATTTGCATTTATCACAGTCCCTGTAGCATCCAACATCATAGCGCTCCTTTGAGGGACACCTATCTTTGCAAATGCAATAGAGTTAATCTTGGCATGTAAACGTAGTTAGTTAAAAATCAATATGAGAATCGATACCGTATCACAAAACATAATATTGTGATATTTACCCCTATTATTCAGTAGTATCCATGAGGCATTTTGCAGTCTATAAGACAAGATTTGTGATGTTTTTCTATAATTCCCTCCTTTACTTTCCCTTAAAATCTTGCGGGTGTATTTTTGCTGTTATCCCTCCAGCATGCTGTTTCTGTTGGTAATCCTAAACCTTACGCAGCCTGAAGCCCAGGCTTTTGGTTTTAAAGCTGACAGCCACTTCTGTGCTTGTGAAGCTGTTGCTGGTACAACATGATGCTCCATATATGACATTAGTTGTGGATCTCTGTAGCGCTGTCGAGCTTCTCAGGTTTCAGTCCTGTGAAGTAGGAATGCTGCCCGGTCTCATCCTCGTGTTCACACTATCTGCGGAGTTTTACATTAATGCATCTTAAGGGGATTACCGCCGAATCTCACGCTTTGAAGTCTGCCATTACTATTCGTAGAACATTTAGATCTGTATTTAATGAGCATTCAAGACTTGAAGAGAAAGGGTTCGTCCCTCTTTCTGATCTGTGATGACACATATAAAACAAAGCAGAGCAGATGAATAAGGCGTCTGTCACAGCTGCTAAAAGCACCACATTTTGATATAAAGCACACCTGAATGTTATAATTGAGTCAACTGTTATCTGTGTCAGTTATTGTTACTGCAGCATTTTCAGCACAGACAACGGCCTCAAAGAGGATCCTAATTATATTTGAGTTGAGATTTTATTCTTCCTCCATAACTATTGTGGTGTGTTTATGTGCCAGCGGAATAGCCTTAATTTCAGGAGTCACCTGTGTCGGCTGCTAAATACTGTATTATTTTTTTTTCATGTGTCGTTCTGGCTGAATATTAAACAGAATCTGCAGCTTTGAAATTTTCCAGAAGTGTTAAATGTTGACAGCAGTTTGGCTCCGTCACCGGCCTTGTAGTTGTTTTTTGCTTTCATGTTTTTAAGCCGCGGCTGAATGTCTTTAATATTAATGTTTTAACTATCGTGCATCGTATTGGAAGTAATAAATCTGAAATCGAGTGCTACTCTCTTTTAAGGACAAACAACACCTATAGCACAAGAAGAAAAATACAGGTCTTAAAGGTCTTAAATCTCGAGCACATCCGGCGGCAGCTCCATGGTACAATTGATATTCAATAAACACAGTATGCCTTACCTTATTGTTGGGCTTTGTGAAAAATGTGGCTGAGGGGAATTGGAAATGGTTGCACTTCACACCTCCCCATCAAAAAGTAGTTTGGCGTGCTGTTATAGACGTCTCTTTGCTGGAGCTGCACTGTTTGTTTACACAGTCTATACAGTAATTGGGAGATTATTCCTTTGAATGGTGCTAAGTCCCTAAACCCTGGCATTATGCTTGTCTTAAAGTTGTGTTTACTGCCATGGGCTTGTCTCAGTGAATCTACTTTGCTATAGCTGTAGCCTTTTCTCTGACTAGTTCTCTTGCTTATTCTGCATCACTCTTCCATTTTTTTCCTGATAGGAGAAAAACAGTTTCACAAACATTGTTGTTATTCTGTTTTTCTGGGTTCGGGTTAAATTCAACCAACTAGTCGAAGCCTTACAGTGAAACTGCCAAACTCTGTCGAAAGTTGTCGCCGTCTCTTTGCATTTGTGACTCTGTGTGCTCTTTGTTGCCCTTCCTTTTCTCCTTACAAGCACCCAATTATGAACCAGTCATGCCGGCCGTGTACAACAGCCATCATGCTACAAGGGGCAAGGGCTGGTGCGTGGCGTTTCATGCATTTGAAATACGTAGTAATTAGTTTTGTTCTTTTGTTGTGCATCAGAGCCACAGTCTCAAGAGTACACACCACTTCCTTTCCCCTTGTTCATAATAATTTGATGTTTTATTAGCTGCTGCAGGGAGATCCTCCGATTATTTCAGGTAAGCTACAGAACAGCAGCCCCGGAGCCGATAGTCATTCAGCGTTTTGCTGGAGGACACTTCAGGAAAGCGGACGCTGTCTGACTCGGACACGGTGTGTCTGTCACTGTTCCTCTCTTACTGAGGAGTAATGTGACAGCACTTTTGCTCCTCACGTGAGATTACAGACGATGATGCTCATATGCCTTAACAATGTCATCTAAAAGGAACTTTTGTGTCAATACTTATTGACATTTTCCATCAATGTTCACAGGACTGAAACTGGATTTGATCTTTTTATCAGTAGATTTAATTCTTACCATCTGATCTTTCAAGTTTCTTTGTCATATGAACAACGATTTGTTTTTACACCAGCTTGAGGTGTTTTATTTTATTTTGTTGGAGCAGTAAATAGGTGATGGAAACCTGTTTGTCAAATAAATAATGATGGCTTTAAACATACTGCATTTCGGCAGCAAAGGACCGTCTGTAAATGATCTGCAGCATAACTTTTCCCCAGAGCTGTCAAACGCACTGCTGGAGACTTTCCGCTATAACTAAAGAGACCTGTTATTGGCTCCTCTTTGTCTTCATCTCGCTGCTTCAGAAAGCAAGAAATATGTTCTCTATATGAGCTGAAACCAAAGAGCCGACCCAATAGCCGTAAGGTCTGTGATTTTGGCAAACAGCGGTACACCCTTGTTACCTGCCTGAAATGCTAATAATGACAGAAGTTGTCAGATGAGTCCAGAGATAGAGGCTTTATAGGCTGGTTGGTTGGTTCTCCTGCTGTGCCCAACTGAGCAAACAGATGGTATCGTCTACAGTTTCTGTCAGAGCCTGAAGAATCCCCCACCTAAGGGACACGGCAGAGAATGTATACTAATGTATGCGTGCTAAAACACATGTGATGCCTGTTAAAATATGTTTTTGAAGTCATTAGACAAGATAGTGTTTCAGGCACCATTGCACAGGTTTGATTGATTGTCATTTAGAGTTATTTTAAAGATTAGCTCAGGCTAAATTCTTGACATCTGAAAAATCAGAAACTCTGTTGACGTCATCTCCGGCTCTCCTTACTCATCATTACACACAACCAGCTAACTGAGAAATAGCCTGAAAGCACAGCTTGTAGCTTTGTTTTTTCACTGCTGTATTACAAGCATTCAACGCCCATGGTACATGATAATTGAACCTGTTTTTGCCGAGGCGGGTAATGCCACTGTGAACGCAACTCTCACGAGGCGGTGCAGTATCGCAGATGGCGGCCTCCAGCTGCTAGACTTCTGATCCAACAACACATCTCCCCTTGGACATGAAACCGGACTGTAATATCAAACGACCTGGACCACTTGGAACAATATATACTCGACTCCTTCAACTGGTTTCTAATCATGAACAAAGACAAAACAGGCAATACAAAAAAAAGGGGAAAGCCAACTCCACCCCCAAATCACAAAAGACTCCGGATCCACACCCGGGTGCAACACCATCCTCATCTCCAAAGCCACCATGCTGCAACAGAGGAGAGCGTCATACTCATTTCCATTGTAAATAAACTTACTGGACTTGACACCAGCGTCATTGAAGTGCTGCAGAGGGAATTCCAGGCACTGCGCCAAAAAATCCTGGAATTCAGTCAGGACAAAATACTCACTGAAGGAAAACAAATCACCACAACACAACGTTAACACTCTTACCACCCAGTTCACCTCTGGTACCACCTGAAACAAAGCCATGAAAGAGACTATTCTGGACTTAAAAGCATGCAGCATGAGAGACAATTTAGTTTTTCCATTCCCAGACAAACCCCCAGACGACCCCAAAAAAAATCAATGAAGGAATTCATGACCACACAACTATAACTACCCACGGAGACAGTCAACAACATCACATGCCACTGCGTACACCGTCTGATACTGGAGAACTCCAACCAGCGAACACGGGCGTTCGTAGTGAAATTTGAGCACTATAAACAAAAAACTAGTTCAACGACAAGGAACACAACCCTTTCCCTCTCTCTCTCTCTCTCTCTATCTCTATCTCACCCCACACATACTCTCCGTATTCCTCCTTTTTATCTCTCCTTCTCCTTCTCTATCTCTCTCTATCTCATTTTGTTAAAGACACATATCCATTATAACGCCCTCCAAAGATTAGATTACTCCTTGTGGCTCTAACTGTCTGCAAGAATCCCTCATGAACTGGAAATCAAAGAACACTATACAGGTTCATATTATACACTGGGAAAACACTTTTTCCCATCCTTCATCAAAACCACTTCAACAGAACCCAACTCCATCTGGTCCTGACCTGCTGTGCCCTGCTGTTCTCCGCTCTGAGTGCCACGGGTATTAAGGTCTAATTTTAACTTTGGGACTGGATGAGAACCACTGGAAGCTCTGCCTCTTTGGGCCTTATTGAGGAAATACCAGGGTGATCTCCTATGGACCAGTCAGAGATAACACCAACCACCACCACCAGGATAGTCTCAGCACTCAGGTATTTCTTCCCGGACTACCAACTCTTTGAGACCAACACTCTCAACTCAACAGCAGGGCGTATCAGCAGCAGCTCATGAGTCAGTCTCTCTGACATTTCCTTTAACTCTACTGCTGAAAGCTTATGCGAGGTTTTTCCAAGCGTGTTTACAACTGATAAGGAAACAGGGTGGAATTTCTGTTTCAAAAGATGCTTTTACTTTCCATCTAGGAGAGCGAGACAAAGAGCACACACAGTCTCAAAGTGGTCCGATACTGAAACCGATGGTACAGTTTTGCTGCATGCTGCCGTGGCCACCCAAGTAACAGATAAGGCTGTGAGAGAGAAAAGGCGGTCCTTTTCCTCATTTATGAGGCACCCTACGCAGCTACGGTGCAAAGGTGCAGCGCATACCATCCATTCCGGTCTCTCTTGCTGACATATAGAGCGACTAATAAAACTAACCTGAGGCCACTGAGGGAATTGGCTCATCTCCAGTCCCGACTCCTTTTAAAGACTTTCTCGCTTTGGCTTGCACTTGGCCTTCCTATAACTTCTCTTCTTTGTCTTATCGCAGTATAATTCTCTTTCTTTCATTTAAGTGCAGCCTGTTTAGTATTGTTCACATCCTCTCGTTTACGACTGTCTGTGCAACAGCACCAGTTGGTACATATTTGGAAAAACAGTTCTAACTCACACAGGCTCCGCCCTCTACGGGACTCTATGAGTAATATCCATTCATTATCCTGTCCTCTCCTAGGTTGCCAGACTATCACATGGCTGACCCATAGAGACAGACAACCATTCACACTCACATTCACACCTACGGGCAATTTACAGTCAACAATGAACCTGCATGTCTTTGGACTGTGGGAGGAAACCGGAGAACCCGGAGAAAATCCACGCTAACACGGGGAGAACATGCAAACTAAACAAACCAAGGGCCCCAAGCCGGGTTTGAACCTACGACCCGCTTGCTGTGAGGCGACAGTGCTAACCACTGCCCGCCAATACATAAGGCAGCACACCTCGCTGTCCGCTATCCTTAGGCCACGGCTACACCCAGTTTAGTTGTGTACTACCTGGGTTGGCTTGGGCCCTCTTCTTCTCTGCTGTTTTTTATAGGGGTGGCCGGTGCTACAATGTCATTGGCCACCCCGAAATTTCTGCCACGTCATTGGCTTTCACTTCGCTATGGAGCGGGTGTTTTCGGCCAGCACGTTTGGTTGTGCCTGCATGGTTGATGCCTGCATGGTTGATGCCGCATCGTGCCACTTTGCCTACAAGAGAGGAAACTCCTCTCTCTGCAACAACACAGACACAAGACACTGGAGCACACACAGCTTTTCAGTGGAACACAGCCCTGTCTCATTCACAGTTCGTCAAATACCAACATTTTGTCACGGCCCCTCGGGATCTGAAACCAACGTACAATGCATTCAAACTAACTGCAATTCGATCCGCGGCACTATAAGAGCAACTGCTCCAGTCATCCATTCACTCTGTCCGCATCGGGAGGCGCCGAGGTTTGGGGTGGATGGATGGGTCAAACAAACACAAGACTCATCACATAAGAATATGATTAAAACACATATGATTTAGTGCTCAGTCCTAGTTTTACCATAATGTTAAATTCAGGAAGAGCTGGACAGTAAAGAGTTTTGGTTGTGGTGTAGGTGGAGACACACCACTGCTACTTAATACTCACAATTGTGTCCAAAAAGGAGTTAGAAGTTTACCCGTAAGTTGTCTAATGGCATAGATGGTGTGATCATGGGTTCATTTTTTTCATCATTCCGTCAGAGTTTGTTTCTTCTCACATTATCTACACTTTGTGTAGAATTGCTGAAGGCGATACACAGCGAGGATGGTGACAGAACTGTCATTTCAAATATTTAAAGTTAGAAAGGATTGCTTCCATCCACAGACGATGTGATATGCAAATGCGCCCAACATTCAGGGATAGATAAGCTTTGTTCTCCCTCTCTACCTCTCTTTCACTCCTGAGGCTTGAGCCGTGACATGCAGCTTTGAAGAGAGATGCTTTGGTGCAGTCGAGAAGCCTGATGTTGCCCTGATAGGCTTATTGACTGTTTTGATGCTCAGTGAATTCAGTTAATCATGTGCAAAATAAATAAACAGAACAGCCTGGGGAGATAAGTCATCTCATCCATCTCAGTCTCACTCATTTGAAGACATCTTTGCTCCAAATACAAACTTAGTCACGACATCCATTCTGGCTGTAGGCCTATACTGTATGTAGCAACCGGAAGGAAGGATGACTAGCAATGTGTGTATGAGCTGGTCATATCGAGCGGAACAGTCTGTACTTTTAGCCTGGAGATTCGAAACACTTTTTGTTGGTCAAGTTACAACTTGCAGAGTTCTTCGGGAGGTGATCATAGTAAGAAAACTGGTTCAGTGCTCGAGGGCGAAATTCCAACTCGTATTTCAGACTGAGTGGACTAAGGGAGTCGACTCCACCTGCAGTGTCTCCGTACAATAACATTAAACCACTAGAACAAGTCTTTTCTGTCAGCGGGAACTCTCTTAAACACATATGGGTTTAAACCAGGGCTGGAGCAGGATGTGGATTATGTGAGTTCTTCCTGGTGATGTATTTAAAAAAAAATGTTTATCACTGAGAAAGTTTTCACTTAAAATTGAATGTTTGTCTTTTTTTTACTCTTGCTATATACATTTAAAGCTTCAGTAGGCAGAAAAAAAGGCAAAAATTCCATGAATTTTGACAGTGCACAACACAATACATACTGTACACATACAGTTGTTACACAACTTTAAATAACCAGTTGCTGTCTCTTGCAGAATAAACAGGCTGTTCCAGACTAGTTCTCATTCTGGTTCTCTCACCACCCGTTTATGTACACGATGTACACGATGTACATGACTTGTCTTCACCTGTTCAAGTGATTGTAGAAAACATAGCTGAAAGGAATATAACCTTCCTGCGTGCTCATGCATGTCTTCTATACGGGAGGACCTGTGTGTGAATATCACATGCTCACATTCTGTTGCATTCAGGTTGTTGCATGATTAAAGATCAGAGCTGAAGATGCTGTTATGTGATCGTCACCTCTAGACCTCTACCTCTGTAGAGTTTCTCACTTTATAATGCACAAAGGTTTGAATATGAATACTCCTTTTATTCGAAAATGATAAAAAAAAAAATAAAGTGCAACTGCAGGACCCGCTGATTCAGTTCTCAAGATTCAAAAAATAAAATCTTCTATTCAAATTGAATAAAGAGTGGTTTAACCTGCTGCTTCTGTTCTATTTTCCAAAGCATAAGGTAGAGCATTAATATTTAACAAAAAAAGGAAGCCAAAAGGTTTCAACTGGGGCTTGAAAATCTCTCTCTCTCGTCTGGCTCTTCCTCGCCATCAGCCGTGCTTTCGTTATAATAATAATAATAATAGCTTGGATTTATATAGCGCCTTTCATGAAACCCAAGGACGCTTAACAAAGACATAAATAAACACAACAAATGTAACCGTAGCTAGAGGCCATAGGCCTTGGTGAAGAGGTGGGTTTTGAGGAGTCTTTTGAAGGTGTCCAGAGATGGTGCGTTGCGGAGCTCTATGGGGAGAGAGTTCCAAAGTGTGGGGGCTGTCACACTGAAGGCTCTGTCCCCAAAAGTTCTCATTCTTGTGTGAGGGATGGAGAGCTGACCCGTGCCTGAGGATCTAAGGTTCCGGGGCTGTGTGTAAGGGTGGAGGAGGTCAGATAGGTACTGAGGAGCCAGGGCGTTGAGGGATTTGTAGGTGAGGAGGAGGATTTTGTAGGTGATGCGGGACTTGACCGGGAGCCAGTGGAGGTGGATGAGGGTGGGGGTGATGTGCTGCCAGGGCTTGGTGCGGGTGAGAACCCTGGCAGCCGAGTTTTGCACATACTGGAGCCTGTCCAGGGCTTTGCTGGGAACCCCGGACAGAACTCCATTGCAGTAGTCCAAACGGGAGGTGACGAAAGCGTGGATGAGGGTTTCTGCCACAGAGTCAGAGAGTGATTGCCGGAGACGTGAGATGTTTTTGAGGTGGAAGAAGGCGGATTTGGTGATGAACCTGATATGAGACTGGAATGATAGTGTTGGGTCCAGGATGACACCCAGGTTGCGGACTTCCGAGGATGGGGAGAAGGAACAGCCGTCGACGTCCAGGTGGAGATCTCCAACCTTCCGGAGCAGGGCCTTGGGAGCCACAACCATGAGCTCGGTTTTGTTGCTGTTGAGTTTTAGGAAGTTAGATGACATCCAGATTTTTATTGCATGTAGGCAGTTTACAAGTGACTGTGGGGGTAGCTGGGTGGATGGTTTGGTGCTGAGATATAGTTGTGTGTCGTCAGCATATGAATGAAAGCTGAGACCGTGGTGGCGGATGATCTGACCAAGGGGGAGCATGTAGATGGTGAAGAGGAGGGGTCCCAGCACAGAGCCTTGAGGTACGCCATGGTTGACTGGGGCCGGGGTGGAACTGGAGTCTCTGATGGTGACAAACTGTGTTATGTTGTCGTCTTTCTGAGACGCGCTGCTGGAGCACGTCGAGTACGTTATTCGAGCAACATTTCTTTACTAATAAGAGTGCTAAAATATACATCCATATAACATTTGTTGTGTTTAAATACAAGGTGCAAATTGATTTTGGATCGATATACGTCCTACGGGAAGGACAACTTGTACCTATTGATGTAGTAGATGAATCATTACACCCCTAATTATAAAGCTCAGTAGGCCTGTTCAGACTTCAGTCTGTCAGTTGTCTTATTTGCACTAGAAAAGCAATAAAAAACAATAAATCATCATGAGGAACTCTGCCTGAAACCAACTCTGCCATTTAGCAGTCGAGTCCTTTAATCACCCTCTGCTGCCTGTCAAGTTGTTCCAGAGGAAATTATTAATTTCCCCTTAATCAGCTGTTGGCATTGTATGAATTGGTGCCATCACCTTGAGGATACATCTTTTCCAGCAGAGCAGATTGCTGTCAGCATAGCTGTTGATTTCCTGTCATTGTCATCCTCAACTCACGCTGACAAACCTGCAGAACCCGGGCTCCTACATTCCCGGCATTGTAATTCTAGTCACTCCTGTGTCACATCTTTCTTGTCATGGGACTAAAACGTTATTCTTTTTTCCCTTTGCAGCTAAAGGCCCCATAGTCTGACCTTTGTTCCATTTCCGACCTGAGACTGTTAAACACTCATGCTTGTCTGCCTGTCTAATTAGGATAAAGTGGAGGAGAAACATTTGATAAATTTAACTGTGCATTGTTTGTGTATTGTTTGATCTCCCGTCTGCAAGTGATAAGCTGCAGTGCCACTTGTTAACTTTTTTAATCTTTTGAACCCCATTTTCTTTAACAGACGATGGAAAATATCTGCAGCCAACATGATTGGATTTTTTTCAAGTTTCAAATTGAAGTATTATTTCAAGTTAAGAAAGCATTATAAAATAGGAGCAATACTTTAATTTAAAAAAAGGCACAAAGGCAAAAACTCCCTGAGTTGAAACTCCAGTTTTGAGTAATGGTGTATGGAGTGAGCATGATGTCCCCCCCATTGTCTCCGGCTTGTCATTTTGAAGCCGAGAGATAAGACTTCTGACTGAGGGAGGGGCCGATGCGAAGAGGATGAAATCTGAGTCGGGCCTCATGCACGGTTGACCTGTTTAACACCTGAACAAACCCAACCCTAAAGAAACCCACATCTTCTCAAAGAGGAGACATACTGTATGTCTCTGGAAGACAAAAAACACACAGACTCATGTTCTTTATTCTTTATAGTAATATTTATTAAACTAATTAACAGAAAACAACGATATGAAGTCATTAGAAACAAATCAATTGACAAAGTCATGAAAAATTGGAATGATAGAATAAAGCAGCTGTGAGATTTGTCAAAGCGTAAACCTCTGAGGGGTCTGTGGGGACCCCAGCCGGTTGGACGAGGGTTAATCAAACCCACAGTTACTATAGCGACTTCTGGCTTTCCTCTTAAATGTCAGACTCCCACAAACAGAAAATCTTTTCCACAGTATTTGATAGATAATCCTTTTGATATCTACATCGTTCCAAGATAAGGCTAAAATAGGCCTCGTGGATTTGTCTTCTCTAGATAACCGTCCACAGACGTCGTCGTGATAAAGCTCCCATTCACAGCTCTGTTCAGCGTCTCTTTCCTCCATATCAGCCGAGCTCGGAGCTCGCTGATGCTGACGGACGCTTTTTTAACCATTTCCTGGAGAGCATCACTTGACGGGTTGTGTCCATTAATAGTGTCCATTAATGTCCACTCAGATAAACATGGAGACTTGACTCTCTCTCTGTGTTTCTGGTAATGGACCTCCGCTGAGTATGCATACTTTATGCATCCACACTAACTGGACATCTGCTGAAAGTCAACATTTCTTTGTCGCTCTTAATTGCAGACTGGCTCCTGAGCTTGGGAAACAAATGCTGGCAGTGCCCGTTGTTTTTTGGCAAATTAGGTGGTTAGCAAATAAATAAGGTTTATTCTTTTAGACAAGAGATGGTCTTATGTTTGTGTCCACCCCCGCTGACGAGCATAATGTTGCTCTCCAGACATGCTGGTGCCTCCGCAGCCTGCTGAAGAAGCAGAGGGCATTTTTTCCACAGACAATGAATTAGCTTCAAGTCTCAAGGGTACTTTCCTTTCCATCTCCTCCATCTACAGGGAACCCCATATGGGGGGAGCACAAAGAGGCCAAGTTGCAGCTGATCAGGAAGTTTAAATGAAGTGTGTGCGTGTTGCGCTTTGGGAGTAGACCAGTAATAACATACAGTGTCTTCAGAGAGCACAATGATTTATCAGCCTGTTTTGCATCTCATTTGACCTTTGACCTGAGGTCGCAACTGAAACGTTCATCTCGAGTATCAAGCTTTTAATGGCCAGATCTTCAAATCACTTGAATTTTCTTATTGCTTGTGATGTTTCATCCCCGCTGAAGGTTTCTCTTTGACCCTTTTAATATCTTCCACTTCTCAGAAGGAGTCTCATTGCTTTGTTTCTTGGGTCAATTGTTTTTTAATCGCACTCGCCTTTTGTTCTGGCTTTACTTAAACCCACGGGCGTCCCTTAATCAATCTCTCTCTCTCTCTCTGTCATGGTTGAAATATAAATAGCTGACCCCCTCAGACCTCAGAGTGCCCACCCTCCCGACCCCCTCACTGAGACACTTCAGAGGCAGTGAGAAGAGCTTGTTTGACCTCCCTGACATATTCTATCCATTTGGCCTCATGGCTGGAGGAGACACACATAGAGAGAGCCACCTGTTCAACATTTTATCCGGCAGGGAGTGTGTGTCTGTGTACACATGGTCAATATTTGCATAGACAATGTTCTGCCTTTACCAGCGGACTACACAACACCTTTTTCAGCTCAGGCAGGATGGTAAAAGGCTGTTTTCCTTCACTTTTCAGCTCCGTTGTTTCTCTCCTCAGGCTACGGGGGCCGGTGGAAACCGCAGGAGAGAAAATAGTGCCACAATTTCCTGTTCGGGGGAAATAGTATTTTTTCCTCACTGAAGTCAAATTGAATTACTGGAGTAAACATTCACTTGGGTGAAAGTAAAAAAGTAGCTGGTGTACAGAGAGTACACACAGACAAATGTATAATTTGTCACCTGGAAATTGGGGAAAAACAACCAGAAGACGATGCATTTTATTGTGTGATACAGCGGTCTATCCTAGACGGATCCATATTCTGCAAATCATATTCATGAATAGTTTTGTATTTGAGAAGACGAACACACTCACCAAACAGTGCTTGAAGGGCAAGAAGGCCAAAAACATCAAATATGGAGAAAATAAGCCAGCGAAAATATGTAATGAATCAGTGAGGGAGAATTAGGGAGGCACAGAAGATTAGGATTGATCCATAACACACATTATGAACCCAGAATCTGAAGTGTTGTAGATTGTTCAGAATGCCAATATGAAAGTACTGATTACCTTTTATTATTTAAAAGAACTGCTGCCTCACACTCAACATGTGAATCTAAGCACGTTCATACATGAGTGTATGTATGATCTGTGCTTTATGCGTGTATGTACATTGTGACTTTGGTATATTGTAGGGGTGGGAAAAAAAATTATTCAGTTATGTATTGCGATTTTGAAATAGATTTTTTTTAATGCCAGAATGGATATATTTGCTTCATTTGAGTCCATGTGGAGGTAGAAGGAAGTTACCGCTTTTATTGTTGTAGTCTGAGTAACGTGACGTCATATCCGTTCCGTATCAGTCAACCAAAACAAACCGCAGCGAGCCGAAACAAGACAGCAGAAAAAGTCGGAGGGTCTGCGTGGATACGACCTGCAGCACCATCACCTGTTAAATCCAGCGTGGTAAACACTACACATCCAGTAAAGTATGGAAACACTTTGGGTTTCACACATTGGAGGAAAAGCAGAGCTAGACAGAGCAGAGCTAAAGCTGCATGCTAACTCTGTCACGGACAGGAAACGTTAAGGTATCGCGGTAACGTTTCCGGTCGAGCCGGCCGTTGCTCTCATCTCCGTGGTCAAATGGGCCGACGCTACAACTGTAGAGCACCCATATACTGACATTTATGTTGAATGCATTCAAACGGCCCCGATGGAGCTGACCTTGGATGGAGAAAGAGAACGCAGCTGACGGGAGAGCTAGAAAAATTAACCAGAGGTATAAAACATTTCATGTCCCTTAAAAATGAAATAGAAAATACCACTAATTTGTGAGGGAAATGTCTTAATTCTTTGATTTCTGGGTTGCTGGATAATAAATAATTCCTCACAATTACTGATATATTTGACTTCAGGACATCTCTGACAACATACCTGCTGAAAATCAAACATTTTTACGCATTCATTTAGATATTTTTTTCAAATTAAAAGTCACTAGAAGTGTATTATTCAACTTTTTTCCCATGGTCTAGTGTTAAAAAAGTTAACGCAAATTGCAATAATTCTCAATATAGAATCGCAGTACTTAAAAATTGCAATACATACATATCAAATCGGCCCAAGTATCGTGATAGTATCTTATCTTATTTTATCTTATAATGACAAAGCCAAGCTTTCCTCACTAGACGACCTTCAGCACAAAGTTTCCAACAACTCAAATCACCAAGCCTGAAGACAATGAAATGAAGTTAATATCAAAACCTTCAGTTAGATACAAATACAGAGACAGCTAAAGATGTCAAAATGTAGTTCCTGAAACCTGACCAAGGGGAACCATGTCTTGTTTACTTTGGGAATGCCAGGAGTTTTTGGCCGTGGCAGGTGTTTGTGGGAATGAAGGGAATCTGATCTGCACCCATTGTAGCGGAATGAAAACACTTGAAACATCCGTGGCCTCCGGTCCCGTTGTTGTCCCGCTCCTTCTTACAACCCTGGCATGTTGGGCCGTGATGATTTGTAGCAGAGGAGGGCTGTTTTTTTTGGTGCCTGAATGTAGCATCAGGTCAAGGCCGCGTCCTCCCTGCATTCCTGTTCATGTCCACTCATGTGAGAAACAAAAGAGCTTTATGTGCCTTGTATTGATGGCTTGCTGTATTTCAGCTGTATTATTCACAACTTTATTGTTTAACGATCTTCAACTTTCAACTTTATTCGTCCCTGAGGGACAGTTGACTTTGCAGCACAGAGTGCAACATAAAACATTAGTCTTAAATGTCGACAACTCCTTCATACATTTGGACAAGATTTTAAATTTCAAGGACTTTGTTTAGATAAGAAGACCACCTGCATCCCTTTCCATGCACACCTCCTAACGGAAAAACAAGTGAAGTGTGTATGCATGTATTCATGCCTCGATGTGCGTGTCAAAATAGTGTTATCTAGGTAGGCCCGGGGGAGTGCTAACTCAGCACTGTGTGTGTGCCAATGCAGGTCTACTTTTCAGTACCGAAGGCAAAAGCAAACACAAAGAGATCGCTGCCTTATCGCTCCCTCCTCCTCCACCTTGTCAGGCTGTCCAGCTGCCTCTAAACCTCATACCAAAGAAAAGACATATTGTTTTGTGCAGGACTTGATTTTGATTAATGGGGGGTGAGGACAAGGCAGGTACTGAAGTGTGTTAGTGCATGCAGAAGGGGATTATGAACTGTCAATCAATTTGCTCCCGACTGTAAATTTGTTGAGCAGCATGGCTAGGGATTAGGGCTGGATCAAAGCACTTATTCAGGCTCTAAAACTTGGTTTGAAACAGACAGGAGAGACGAGGAGCTGAGGAGGGTGGACTGAAGCGGGAGGGAGGGTAATGATAGGGCTGTGCTGTAACACCTGCAGTGTTAGGAGAATCTTTCACAGTAGCCGCAGGCGGTGAGCCCTTCTGAAATAACTTAATGCCCAGGCAGAGTCCAGATGAAGAGCATGTATATCTGCAAAAGAAACCATGTCTGTGTGTGAATAGATGTTAGAGCCGAACCCTCCCGGGGAAATATTCCTTTCTGTTGCTTGTTAGAAAAATTCCACATGTCTCTGTCATCCTCCTTATTTTCTGTAGCATCTGAAGCTAAGGCTTATGTAAGTATTTGTTCGTCTTTTTTGGCGCATTAACTGTGGGGAACACGGGTTGTCTGTTGGATTCTCAGGGCCATTTGATAGGCGTGCCATCTGGCAATGTACCCAGGCAGTGTGTGGCACAATGATTGTACACTGTTTCTCTGAGAGCTGTGTATTTTCCCTCTGCTGGTGTGGGAGGGGGAAAAAGGAGGAAGATGTAATAAAGTGGATTCTGCTCATTGTCGGCCTCAGTTCAGTTTGCAATGTGTTGCAGGGCTTTGCTACTGATGGTTAGAAGTAGTACTTATATGACATCATTACCACACTGAGTACACTGGGGTCAGCAAGAGAAAAGTAAAGGATGAGAGTAAGTAAGGTTACTTCATGTATAAGGAATGACGTGACACGTAGCAAATACAATTCTCTGATGTTTTCCTTATTAGTGGATTGTAACAAATAGACATCTGTGCTTCTAATAGTTTAGTTTAGTTTAGAAGGGACAGCGCAAATTAATAAATACATGTGGTGTTAAAAATGACAGAATTAGCCAAAAGGCTATTTTTCATCTGTAGTCCCCGGCCAACGTGTTACAAAAGTCTTCTTAAAATACACCAGAACAAAAACATAAAACAGGGCTTGCAGTTTAAAAGTTGGAAAAGAAGTAGTGACATTTCTACATATAAAAATTGCAGATAAGCAGGACGTGTTACTTATGAACTCATGGGGTGTATGGAAGTGTTAAAGGGATAGTATGGGTTGTTTTAGGTACTTATCGTCAGTGTATTACCTGCAGTAGATGACGGTCGGCACGCTCCCAGTTTGGAGAAACAGACGGGAGCAAAGCAACGTACTGCAGCAACCAAACATATTTTTGACACCTAAATCTATCAGTTGATCAGCAGAAAGTTATCTACACTGTTATTGTTAACGGAGTCTGGTGGCTTTGAAGAGAGCATGGATAAGTTTCACAGTCTAGTAAGTAGTGAGCAATATACGAATGCATAAATGAGATTATACTGCAACAGTTTGTAAACACATGTTTTGATATAGTTTTGCTGTTGGTAAATGCGGCCTCCATTTACTTCATTTGATCAAGACTTTTCTCCGTTGGTCATTTTGTGGGTGAAGTGTTCTTTTAACACGTTTTTTTTCCGTCATAAGTCGTTTAAATAGTGCCTTTTGTGGTCAAATCTTCTTCTACCGGTCCCTTCAGTAATGGAGGCAGGTTTCATTAAGCGTTCGCGTGTCTTTAAAATGATCAAACCGTCGAGCCTCAGACCTCCTGTTTGCTCTCCTTCTCTCTCTGTTCATGCAGAGCCGTCTGGCTGACAGCAGGCCTCACTCCAGTGAGTCATATATTAAATCAAATGAAATCGGTCCACTGATTGATGCTTTCTCGCAATATATTCATTTAATTCATAGAAAAATGACTGATGATTCAGCCCAGACAGGTCAGACTGCAAAAACAGGTCTGACTGCAGCGTTTAATTAGACTGCTGAGAGCGATTCTTCCTTAATGGAGGTCAAGATGTCTCCTGCTGGCAGTTGGTGCAGTGAATAACACGAGGACAGATAACACACTGCATACCAAAAATATTCAAACACAGCAATCCCTGATACCGGTCCTCTTGTCACATACTGTGAAATACTACACCGGTGGTTTTTAAAGCCAGGGGTCCTTGAGGGGGGTCCAGGAGGTCACCGGCAAAAACTGGAATCATTTATTTTCACTATAATTCCATCCATAAGTAACACAATGACTATAATAATAGTAATAATAATATTACTTCTTCAATATTATATATTCAATATCATGCACAATATTGCTTTTACTTACTTATTTTGCTAAATTAGTCTTACTTTTTATTTATTTTCTATTACTCTGTTGAGTTTTTTATTCTTGGGTTGTAATTTTTGAGCAATCGCTGGCAAAAGAATTTCCATCCATCCATTATCTGTAACCACTTACCCTGTTCAGGGTCGTGGGGGGGCTGGAGCCGATCCCAGCTGACGTTGGGTGAAGGCAGGGTACATCACGCTTACATTCACAACTACGGGACATTTACAGTCAACAGTGAACCTAACCTGCATGTCTTTGGACTGTGGGGGGAAACCGGGAGAACATGCAAACTCCACACATATGGTAAACTGTTGTAGTCTAATATTGAAACACTTTCTGAATAAATACAAAGGGAGTTCAGTTCTCCTTTTAAAGAAGAATTTGAAAGTGTAAATGACAGTTGTTAGGGCACAAAACCAATGATCTGTTGATCTTTACGAATCAAGACTCCGTAGTCTTACCTTAAACCTTAAAATCGAAAGTCAAATCGAATCGTGGATTTGGAGAATCGTGACACTCCTTTGGCCAAAAGGCCAAACTTAAGCCTCAAGGCTTGGTATTACGTATGAGTGGGTTTTAAAGGAGCTTCGTCTTCTCTAAATTTACACTATCTCAGCTTGTGAAATGGAGGTTGTGCGCATGTGTGTGTTGGAGGGGGGGGGGGGCAGCTGCACTTAGCTGACTAACAACTGCTAATTAGCCCGATCTATAAAGATCCATAATAAGACACAAAGAGCTGCTCTATCATTAAGCTTTGTGAGAGACGGATGGAGGGAATAATAGAAAGGGAGGAAGCCAGTCATGACTGGTGAAAGCCAGTGATCCATCGCCCCCACTCCCCCCAAGAGATTTGTCATTACAGCACTCTCCATATTCTCAGTGAGTCCGTGCACAGGTCAGTAAGGTTTAGACATCTTAGTAACACTATAGCAATGTTGGCGAGCTAGGGGAGAGCTAAAATCTGCTCCTGTAAATCCATGACAGCATTTTTTTCAAAACTTAGTATGCATGTGTGCGTGAGAAAAACAGAGCCGGCAGGAATGCGCTAAACATCTGCCCTCTGTTTCAAGGCAGGCTGGTGGTCAGAGGCAGTAATTTAAACTGTGCCAGAGGAATCCACTGGGACGCACCAGGCCTGTTCTGACCTCCGAGTCACTGGCCTTGTCCTCCTTCTTTTAAATCCAGCTGGCAACGTGGAAGCCATGCTGACTCTTTCTGCATGTCATAAAAACCTGAGCTGTGTTGCCAAAAGCAACCCTATAGGCGTTTCTCTGTAGTGGCAGAGCTATAGGACAGATTAGAAGAATACAGGTAAACAAACTGTCTGTCTGCTCCCTTTTGTGCAGCTTCTAAGTGTACTTTAATATACTTAACATCCCCCTGTCAACAGCATATCAAAAAAGGATCTATTTGTCTTAATTTTTCATTTAGCATGTCTGGGTTTGCAGTGATGGTTTTTAAAAGCTTCAGCTGCCAGTTTTTTGGAGACGAGACGTGCCTAAACCTGCAAGCAGTTTTTAAAGCCTGTGCTGGAATGCAGCAAACTCGCTTGTGTGTGTGTGTGTGTGTGTGTGTGTGTGTGTGTGTGTGTGTGTGTGTGTGTGTGTGTGTGTGTGTGTGTGTGTGTGTGTGTGTGTGTGTGTGTGTGTGTGTGTGTGTGTGTGTGTGTGTGTGTGTGTGTGTGTGTGAGAAGAAGAAGAAGTGAGTAAAGTATAAGTGCACAGGGCATATGGAAAAGTATAGAGCTGCTTGTTTGGCCTAAAGCCTGATTTTATTAGAACGTGATTTTATTAGAAGTGTCAAAGCAAAGGTCGCAACCCCACCTCCACTTTTTTGTACATCTGTTGTTCCGCGTGGAGCAAGACAGAGAGGTGCTAATACCATAGGGACCTCGTCTTCACGCTTAATTGATCTCTGCAAGATGAGTAAAAATAGCAACAAGTAAAGCCACATGCAGCAATCACGGGTTCAAGCCCTTTTCCGCTCAACAGAAGGAAGCAGCTCAACCGCCAAAATCAGAACATATTCTGCAAGATTTGTAATGATTGGACAAATCATTTCTGATTTATAGTCTGATTTGTGATATGCCACACCCATTTTTTTTTTTGCATTTTGTAGCACCCCTTAGTGGTCCATTTGAATGAAACTTCCAGAGTATGTTCCAGGTATTTGTGAGGACATATCCTGCAGGTTTTGTGATGACTGTGGCCCAATGGTTGTCTACACGGGTCTATTTATGTGCTGAGCCACGCCCTTTTTAAAGTTCATTGGTCAACATTGGTTGCGGTCGGACCTACGGTTTAGGAGGAGATGTCGAAAATGTGTTTTTAAAAAATATCGAAATTGCGGACAATCTAGTCAGCCTTTTCTAAAGCCTGAAAACAGCCATGAGGAGGTGCAGAAGTCTCTCAGAACACTTGAATTACAATATGCTGAAAGGTTATTATGGAATTTTTGCCCAATGATGCCAAAAACATATACTGCCTACTGCAGCTTTAATAGATCTTGAGGTTTTTTTGCAGAGCACATTGAGCTGGACATGTGTGTCAAATTTCAAGTCAATCGGACTTGTGGTGTGAAGCGGCAGGCCTTTAAAAATGTTCACTTTTTTTGGTTGTCAATTATGGCGCCACCATCGGGCCAATTGGGATCATATTTTATGACATCATGGCCAGTTTTGGTGGCAAGTTTCATGTGTCTAGCTCGTTCCAGCTCACAGCAAATTGAGCATAGGAGTATAATATAGTATATAATGATAAATAGGCCACGCCCACATGCACAGATCAATATGACACTTCAGATCTTGGTTAATATAGTGAAATTCTGTCCTGTCTGAGTTCTGTTGAGATTCACATTTGTGGCTCAAACTGCTTTGGAAGATGTCAAAAATGTGTTCTGCCCCTCTCGGGCTTCAAGCCTAAATATAACTCATGGTTCCAGGACTTGCGATTAGCCACAGGAGAACTTTCACCCTCATCTGTAGAGGATATCACGGTTTTTATAGCACTCCGAAACATCTGAGGCTCCCTGCACACATCTTTGTACTGTAACAAAAGCTGTGATTAGCCTGACTAGGTGTTTGAAGCTCTGTGTGTGGTTACTGGGACAGGTTTCAAGACGGCGGTTTTTACGGCTCCCACTCTGAAACGGCTCAAAGGAAAAGTCCACCAAAAAAAGTTATCCCTCTGTTATTTCCATACACGTGACTTTTTTTTCAAACCAAAGATATGTGTCAGCGTGTCCTTAAAGTAGAATCCTACATACAAAGGGTGGTGACGGTTTCTTGATTGTGAACTGAATGAAGTATCCACACAGAAGGGTACTGTTTGTGTCTGCAGGCAGATTGTATTATTGATTGGAAAATAGATATACATGTTTATACTTGAGCTATACGACAGCAGGAAATATAAAATCACTGATTCCTGATTGTAGTCTGCTAAAATGCTGAGCAGACGAAGAGGCTGCCCTTTATCTGCTGAAGGCTCTGTGTTGTTGTTACTGTAATGATACGAGGTATATTTGTATTGAGCAGTTTTGCCGGACAATGTAGAGGCGAAGATATGGAGTTGGAAAAGAAATGTATCAAGATTTTCTTTTTTTTAGGATTTTGAAAGTGATGGTTTAATGCCAGAATCGATATGTTTGCTTCATTTGAGTTTATGCGGAGGTAGAATGAAGTTATCGCTTTTATTGTTGTAGTCTGAGTAACGTGACGTCATATCCGTTCCGTATCCGTCAACCAAAACAAACCACAGCGAGCTGAAACGACAAAAGCAGAAAACGTTGCAGTGTCAGCGTGGATTCGACCTGCAGCACCCTCACATGTTAAATCCAGCGTGGTAAACACTCCACATCCAGTAAAAGGATGGAAACACTTTGGGTTTCACACATTGACAGGAAAAGCAGAGCTAGACATCACGGCTTAAGTTGCACGCTATCGTTATTGTTATCGGATTGCGGTAACGTTGCGGTCGAGCCGGCCATCACTCTCATCTCCGTGGTCAAATAGGCCGACGCTACAACTGTAGCGCACCCATATATTGACATTTCTGTTAAATGCATTCAAACGGCCCCGATGGAGCTGACCATGGATGGATAAAGAGAACTAGCGACCACCTTGGAGAAGTTAGAGGAAGTAGACACGTGTGACTACGTCTGGTTTTCAAAATAAGGTGTTAACAAAGGGAACTGATATACAAAATACATCTATGGAAATAAGATTGATTGGATTATATTCACCAGAAGTATAAAACATTACATGTCCCTTATAAATTCAAAAGAAAATACCACTAATTTGTGAGGGAAATTGCAATACTTAAAAATCGGCACCCAGGTGTGGTGATGGTATTGAATCAGGAGATGGGTGAATCGTCCCGGCCCTAGTATTTACGTGGTCTTAATATCATTACTCACCACGGTCGCACACTGATTTAACTATATTTGTAATGTACAAAATCAATGAAAAACAATGTCCGTCTGCCAGCCAATCAAAATGGACCTTTTTGGTATATCATATTAGGCGTTATAGCAAATGATGGTTGGTAATGTGAGACTATGTAGGAGGTTTACATTGACTACTATCTTGAATGTATTCTGATACAGATGGTGCTGCCGGGAGATGTTGACATCGGCATTGATGTACATATGGCCTCTTGATTGCCGTTTATGTTGGCGACAAATTATCTGTTAAGTGCCAGCAACCCAATCCGTTACCGACACTGACCCTAACAGCTTGGCTGCTGGCCTTCGAGGTGTAGTTTTACACCGGGGAGAGGAACCCTGCAGATGGCACAGGACTGTCCTCTTTAAGTGCTGACATTGTATCCATCATTTACCTCTGAGAGTTATCCCAAATCCCTCATGTTGTAACCCAGCATCTCTGGGTGGGAGGGGGATGGAGGCAATAGAGAATGACAAATAGGATTACAGGTTTGTGTAAAACATCAGATTCTTCATTTATCTCACAATCATCACGACAGCCAAGACGGAAGATGTTTTCATTCCATATGCTCGCCGTTTGACCTTTGCAAGAAGAGGGCAAGACGAATCATTCTTACCGACCATCTTATCAATATGCCACGCTGTGTCTTTCAGGAGTGGGGATGCATTTGAATTATAGAAAAGGAGTTCAACGTAGAATGCTAAAAGGAGGATTTATTTTGGAAGAGGGGAAGGCGTTCTCCATCTGAGCGTAGCCTTACATTTGCCAGAAAAGCTCAAATTAAGATGTAAACTGCGGGATCAAACGTCTCCCCCTAGCTGCACAGCTCTAATGTGCTGGAGACTGGCCTTAATCTGATCCATGGATCATGCTGGAGCTAATTACCATCTGCTAACTTACACTTCCTGGCCCCGAAAACGCTGGCTTGTTTTCAATTACAGTCTCCCGAAATAAGATTACAGCTTTCATTTTTTGATTTTTGGGCCGAGGAGGGCAGCGTGGCTGCATCTTCACCAGGTGAGGACCATTATGTGTGACTGCAGGAAGTGCCAGCTGCTTATTCTGCCCACTGTGTTGATGAAGGGGTCGAGGGCTCAGAGCAGTGGAGCTGAATGGTTCGGCTACAGAGTCATTATTTATGTTTTCTCCCCTTTTGTGCAGAACACTGCAAGCTAAACATCCCACATTCAAGACCTTTCGCCTCTTTCCTTGAAGCTCCAACATCTTTGACTTGTTTGAATATCCTGTGACATTTCTTTTTTGCCATCATCTCTCCTGCTCTCCTTCATTTCCTAAAGAAATCCTTAATATTCCCTACATCGCACCACTTGTGTTTCAAGAAGCCTTTTATTCCTTGCATCTTAAACCTGCAGTAGGCAGTATATTTCACATCATTGGGCAAGAATTCCATAATAACCTTTCAGCATATTGTAATTCAAGTGTTCTGAGATACTTCTGTTCTCAGGCTTTAAAACATCTAGCTTGTGATGGGAGACTTTGACCAATCACAGGACGCTTCAGGACTCTTATGGTGAATTTGTGTAGCAGTATTTGTAATGACATTTTACTAAATTCCTGGACAAATCGTAAAGGGACACTCCACCTATCGTACACATCAAGTTCAGTTTACTTGTCATGAGGAGAACACAGAAAGCCTAGCTGTGGTAAACCAGGTTTGAAGGGCATTTTCCAGCCAGGTGGGTGTAACGGAAAGATGCTTTATGTTGCATTATGGGTAGTAAGGACAAAAAGTTAGGACACCTTTGCTGCACATATTTTCAGATCTCTCATTAGTGCCTCAACTTTATAGAAGGGCAACACAGGAGGACCCCTTTAAAGAGACTTTGCAGCCAGGTATTGTCTTCTATACAACAGCAGGTTGTTAACACGAGGTGGGAAGGGGGTCTGAGGCCTGTCAAGAGGAAGTCTGTGATACATATCCGGCGACAGACATCGTGTGGGTGAAGCATAAACATCTCCTCCTACCTGCATACGCTGATGACACACAGAGTCAACAGAGCTGGATCGCTGCTTACCCCCCCCCCCCCCCAAACCAAGCTTCCATTTTTAGCCGGTCTGACTCTCAGTCTGCCTTTGATCACTGCTGTGGCAGAAACCCTTCTGATGACTCATACAGATAGGCATCCATACTCAGGCAGAAACAATCTCTCTCTGGCTCGCTCACACACTCATCTTGTTTGGCGGCACGTGGGCTGATATGCGATCAGTAATTGAAATAAACATGAAATATCATACACATGCAGAAATACACCGGAGGGGGTCTTTAAGTTGATTATTTACACATCCAGCAGTCATGTGTGTCCACCTGAGGAGTTTAAGTCGAATGTTCTTTTAGCTCAGTTGTTTGTCTCTACCAACTCCAGAGGGGTAATATCTATTTCTTTAGCTGCTAATCGAGTCTCTAGACTCCAACTTTGTCTGTCTGCAGTTTGCTGCTGAGCAGGTCGACTATAGTGGATTTTTAGTGTTTTTCTCTGAAACAGCTGCTGGAGGCTGCAGAACACAACGTCATGAGAGCAGTGAGAGTGAACCAGACGGATAAACAGTGAGCTGAAACTCACCGGCTCCTTAAAGCCGAGGGGTCTTTCTCATCACTACCAGAGACACCTTTCATATTGTTATTATATCCATCATAGCCACTTTAAGCAGGAAAACCTTTCATATTATACTTTTACATGAAAGTGTCAGGGGTTAGGGATGCACTGATACCGATACCTGATCGGGCTGATACCGACTCAAATAGCTAGATGAGATATCGCTATTCCAGTTCAAATCTGTTTATATACTATATACATTATATACTGGGATTTGATTTCCTGTTTAAGTTTTGACCATTTTGTTGCTGCATTTAAAATGTTTAACTGTAATTCCTGTTCATTTTGAAGATTGCTGGTGTACGATTTATTATTTTAATGATAAATAACAATTTATTTGTTACATTTTGTTTTACAAAGTTAGGAAAGCAAAGTTTATTTCAAGGCTGATGTTCTCTCAACACATAAAATAATCATATAAAGTCACACAGTGAGGCATACAGCTTATTAATTAAACACTGGTATTGGATCGGTACTTGGTATCGGGGCTGGTACATCCCTAGTCATAACTTCAATAACTAGAAAGACAAACTTTTACATTACAAACTGTTATATAGCCGACTAAACTGCTGATAGTGTGTATCTAAGCTCCACATGCTCAACTAGAAAACTCAAACCATGCAGCCTGTGTGAGGATGCTGCTCTCCATCATCTCTCATGTGTTAAAGGGAACTACATTTTGCACCGTAGCAGATATTTTTCACACTTCTTCCCTTGGGCATATAAGAGCCACTGTAATTTTTTTTTTACACCATCTAGCACAAACCCAGCATTCATATAAATTACACCTCTCTGAGAGAAGGGAAACTGTCAGCCATCACAGCAATGTCAAGCTTTTTCACATTACGCTCCAGAGTAGAGACAAGTGGATGCGTTGTTATGCTAATGCATATAATCAACTTCTCGCCTGAACGAGCGCTTACCCTCGAACATTATTTATCGGCGTAACAGCACACATGCAAATGTTTCCTCTGCTGTCCGCCGAGCTTGATAGAAACAGAGAAACGCGATCGTGGTGAGCATTTTATACCTGAATGCTCAGGCACAGCAATCAGATGGGTTGATAAATGTGTTGCCTCCTTTGTTATTGTGGGTAAACATACAAACACACATAACTGTGAATGCACTGAAACTGTCTTTGCCTGATGTTTTCTAAAAGAGCGACAAAGTGAAATGACCCTGAAGTATCTGAGTAGCAGCCATAAGAGCTGTTTGAATCCTCTAAATGTTAAGGGAAGGAGCTTCAATACTTCCTTTCTTATCTCCTTTAGCATAAGATACACTGGAGCATCCTTCACCAAAGGAAAGCCTGTAGGTTATTCCTTTTTTATTTCACCTCCAACTTTGGTAATGAAGTGATATTTCTCACCGGTTGTCCACGTTAGGTCAGATAATCCTTTATTATATGTTGATGTAAAGTGTTCCAGCAGCAGAAGGACCTGTGGTATCTCTCTTTAACACACCGCGGGTGAAGCAGTCTGTCACTGAAAGAGCTGTTTAACAACGCATCGGGGGGGGAAGCAGAGCCTTTTGTAGTTTATCTTCAGAACATTGGAGTTTCACCACGGCAGAATAACCCCTGCTGCCGTCGCATCATTATTACGGAGCCTATAGTGTAAGTGCAGTCGGATTCTCTGAACACGGTTGTCTTTTCCTATAAGTCCTTCTGAATTCTCCTTCACATCTTTCCTTGACCTCATGACGTTTTTCATCCAGGTCAAGGTAAAGTGGTTAGGAAAAGACATCAGGACGTCATTTTCTTTTTACCTTTTGACCGCAGCCTAAGATTATTATTACTTGATATCAAAGGTAAAATAATTATCAAGCGTCTGGTAGATCCGTGAGGTCAAGTCATTAACATCTTTTTGCTAAAAGGCTCATTGAAGAGGAGTCAGGCCTGCTCAGAATCGATCGCCGCGCAATTCATGCCGGTTAGATTTGTGTCCGACTCGATGCCGACTTGCTCTGACGTCATGCACACGTGGGCAACGATAACCTCAGGAGATCGAGGCGGCCGCAGTTTTTAGAGCCACACGAGATACACGCACATTTCCACATAGATTTACAAACAAATATAAATAAATCCCAACGTGGTCTGAAAACTACAAGTGGCCTACAGATCGGATCCAACAGGAAGTAACTTTTTCTGTGGCTTCATGTAAATTCAGTGCTGAAAACTGTCCGACTTGACCGCAGCTTTTTCTCTCCGCCCCTCCCCCTGCTACTGCTGCCGCCTGTTGTTGTCTACTTTCCAGGCGAGGCACAGTTCATCTCCAACATACCTGTCTTCACGTATGGCCTTTGCTGTTGACTGAGCTGCAACACACTGACAAACACACACACACACTGACACTGACACTGACACATTTGACAAAGGACCGAGTGAGTTTGTACCAAAGCCGCGACACTCCACACCTGCAAAAGGAAGAAGCTGAGTCTTGTTGTGTTTGCTGGCAGCGTTGAAGGTGATGAGGGACGTATCCGGCAGTTTTCTGTTGCGTCGCAGTGTCACGTCGTGTTGTCACTCAGCGTTCAATCCACCAAACTCCCTGAGTTTAAGTGGTTTTTTTTTCTTTCAGGATGGATGTGGTGCTGGTGTGGGGGGGGGGGTTGCAATCACAGTTCCAGTTTGATTTGGAGGCTGTTTGACGCGAGGATTCACATTTCACTGTGACAGCTGCAAGCTGGCATGGCTTGGGGCTATGTGCCAGTTCACGAACACCTATCCTCTGGATAATAGTTTGAGTTGCCAGGCGAGGCTGACTGGGATGATTATTGCATGAGGAAGTCTTTATGCTCTTGTTAGAGTAATATATACCGTGCTCCACGTGTAGGCCTTGTGTTCAGTCGATGCGTTTCCATGTCACTGCGCTCAGTTGCTGTTATTGTACTACAGACATTGTGGGAAATGTTCATTAATTATCAACCAACACTAAGACTCCGCATACTGAGAGTAATGTTATGACCAAATGATTCCATCGCTGGCTGTAGTTAATATCATGTGAACATTATGTATTATATTCATTAAGTCTCGTCCAGACTAGCTCCAGTGAGTGGTTATATCAATGCTCACCGTGTGTTGTAACATGGCCAAAACAAACTGAATTCAAACAACTCACATTGAAGCATCATAGGGAGGTGTTATTTTGTTTTGAACGTTATACATCTGCATACATACTGTATAAGCTCTAAAACATGAAATCAGTCAAAATCCTGGGGGGCGAAAACATCTTTGCTTTTCATTATGGAATACTAAATCCACAGTTCCCTAGCTATTCCAGTTTATACCTCCTTTATAGTTTAATACAAGGAGATGTGAGAGGAAAAGAAACCCAGTTGGATGCATTTTGACCTCATGGAAAAGTGCAAAGAAAGTTAATGAAAACATCAAAAGTACTAAGTTTGCAGGGTCAGTTTAGGTGCTTTGATAGTGACGAAGGCTGGATGAGGAGAACCTAGAGGTCTTTTATTCTTCATATCCTCCTGGTGGATAATCACGAGATAAGAGAAATTGTGTTGAGCTGCCGGAGCAAACAAAACCCATGCCTTCAGGACGGAGAGGGTTGCATGTTTTTGTTTGTGAAAGGCGGTTACAAAATGTGGCGGGAAAAAAAGCGGGGGCTGTTGTTAAAAATCCAAAGTCGCTTTGCAGCCAGACTGAAAGGAAAAAGTGTCCACGTTAGAGATAGATAGAGATAGATAACCCACCAGAAAGATTGCACAGCGGAAAAGAATGCAACCACTCTAATACTTGTGATTTTTGGGAGAGGAGAGTGTTTTACAGTAAAGTAAACCAAAGACAGCCTGCTGTCTATAATAGGGGTGTAAGAAAATATCGAAAAAAATTACGATACTGTATCGATTCTCAAAAACACTGTATTGATTTTTAATTAATAGTTTAGATGCAAAGATGAACTCAGTCAATACTTTATTACATTTGCAAAGAAATATATGCAGTGTTTGCGTCCTCACACAGTAGTGCTATGATGATGGATGTTACAGGGACTGTGATAAATGCAAATGCATTATAATGAATGCACATGTACTTTCTTTGTTGTTATCTTATTAACATCGTTATTGATCTTATTTGTTATTATCTAAGTTTTACTTTGCATTATTATAATAAAACTACTCCATTTGGAGTCAAAATTGTACAATTTAGTTTTTTTTTTATTGGTTTTATACTGTGCACAATGTGAGAGTGTGATGATGCACAGGGTAAATGTCATGGCCAAAGGCTCCATTGTGTGCACATCGCCTCCTGTAGTGGATATCAGGAGTATTGTATAGCCAGATTCCCTTTCAAGAGGTAGAAAACCAATTTGGCACACTTTGGGTATCCAAGGGGCCAAATGGAGAGCCTCCTGGTCCTATCCTGACTAAAACCTTTATAGAATTTATGTCCTTTGTGTTATCTATTTCTGCTTTGGCACAGTTATAGTCAAGGAGTTGCTGAATGAATTCAGTGGCATCTCTGTGCATGGCATTGCCGCTATAATGGTGTTATCCACTGTCTAATCTAGAAAACATTTTAGGTGAGCATAAAAATTTAATTTTTTCCTTTGGTTCATCAAAATTTACTCAGGTATAGCAACAGTCACAATGTGACTTACACTGGGGATGAATTCTCGGAGGTCTTTCCTTTCCATAGAGACCAAGATCATGCATATAGACCTGGTAGTTGTGGAGCTATTCTTGATTTATTTTGGGTATGTCTGTCTAGGCGAACCAGACCTTCCATCGCCCTATAGGGCTTAAGAGGTTAAAACTAAACATGCTCAGAACTACATGAGGTTTGGGGCAGATTTATCGTGGTGTTGCAGCTCAATAAAACAAAGGTATCAGTATTAAGTTGAGACCGTTTCATATAACCTGTTCAAAGTTCTGCACGCAAATTGCAACTGTCACCTTTGTATAACTGTGAAATCCAGTGACAAGAAACTGGGCAGGGAAACGACGTTCTCTTTCTTTTGGTCCCACTTTAGTTCGCTGCACTCTGAAGTTTGCAGGCAAACAGATTCTCATAATTGGCCATCCAGATCGAATTCACTGAGACAGTTTGTTTACTTCTCCATAACTGTTATGTGTTCAAAAGATGATAAATTTAGCTGACTCTTTGAGCTGCGTTCCCATGTGACTTGTGCCTTGCATTACCAGAGAAAACATGCAGTCTTATTCATTAAACCATAACTAGAGTTGCACATTGTGTACAGGGTTGTTTTAATTTGAAAGCAGCTTGGTGCATGATTTCCTTGAACAAACAAACAAAAACAAAAGATGGAAGTTTTGTGTTATTTGAAGTTCACACAGCAGATGTATTTCTTTAGACGTTCAAACAATGCTGGCTATTCTCTGAATAAACAGAACCGACTTCAAGTAGCAGAATTGGTGAATGTGTGAAATTATCACAGGATTACTGGAGTAATCTGTGTTGGTGGTTGGATGCACTCTTAGCACGTAGCGCAGGTTTAACTCCCCGATATCCAAAATCAGAGTTGGGCGCCAGACAGGAGAATACTCAAAAATGATACCCTGTGATTTTAAACAAGACTTGTTCAAAACAGAGTATATGTCTGGACCGTATTCGGTCAGTCTGTGAATCTGTGGCTGAATTGTTCTACAAATAGTCAGTGGTCATGTCTATAATATTAAATCCAGTGGTACATGTCCACCAGTTGCTTGTAAACTTTTTGTTATTCCGTCAAAACAATCCACCAAAATCTACTTGTGAAAACATTTTAAGCGAGAAACAGGCGATGATGCCACTGCTTTATCTTGTTAGAGCCTAATCGCATAGTTTCACAGCTTGGTCCAAGTTTCGCGAAGGACTGTTCCCGCCTTTTCATTTTGAAAGAGCAACGGCCAATGAGGAAACTCCAACACTCGGCCGACCAATTGTGTAACTTCATCACTCAGTCAGTCACTTAGTGACAGACGTTAGTGTTTGTAGGGCTGGCCCTCTGCGGTCCAGACAAAACTGTTACTGGAAACCACTTGGAGACTGGAGAGATAGCCTGGATAGCCTGCTACTCCTGCAACAAGATAAACAAAACACAAACCATCAACTCATTTTTTATCATATTAAATCTGGCTGTATTTAACCCAAATAGCAGTAATCAAATCAAAAAGGTATGGTTCATACTCAAAACAGTTTTATACAAGACATAACCATTAATCTAAGACCAGATAAGAAAACCAAATGTCCTTTAAATCATTTCATTAAATGAGGACTCCAGATGAAAACGATGTGTGGTGGGGGTGAATGTGTGTGTGAGGGGGGTAGGGGGAGTTTGAATGTCTTTTCCAATCTGAATGAACGGGGTGAGAGTTTCAGTAAAGGAGACTTATCTTACAACAAAGGCAAGGAGACCACAGTCGCATCCAGACAGTTCCAAAATGAACACAGTCATCCTGTCTGCTCCGGGGATCAGCAGAACAGCAGCGCCTTGTTGTCCAAGAAAGTATCCAACTGCTGCTCAGTTTACTGAGATATATGTCACTGTTTTCTTTCTTTTAAGAGCAAAGAAACTGAATTTAACTCCTCCTAAAGCCACTCTCTGTTCTCCTGCATGCTGCTTTGGTTAGTTGATTTCCCTTCCCCCCCCCACCAGCTCACAGGTGTGTCTCATTTACCTCCTCACCTCCTCCCCCCCCCCCAACCTTCTTTTCCTGTCAGGGTGGAAAACGGCTATTCTGTACCTTTTCTTTCTTTTCCCTCCTTTCTGCTACAAGGTGTCAAACCCACTTTACTACTACTTTATCTTCAAGGAAAAGAAAAGAGTGGTCTGAAGTGTTACAGCCTCGATGCATTCAGTAATGACACGGTGCCGTTGGTGAAATTGTCCCTGTTTATAAAAACATAGTTAATAGTGATTGAAAAAAATAATTGTGTTTTGTTAATTGTGGTTTGTGTGAATATTTCGCTTGATTACTGTCGACATACTTTGAATAGAATTAGATGCATGGTTGTGTTTTTAACTGTAGTCAAAGATTTGATATCGGTAAAAATCAGAAAGTATGGAAAGATAAGCAAGAGGCACGACTTGAGCAAAAGCAGCCACTTCAGTCAGCAGCTGCACTTGTCCTCATCTCTCTGGAATGACCAGAATCTGAAGCGCTTCTTGTTCTGCCTGTTTAGCTAAAAAGCTCAAAGAGAAAGAGTTGGAGCGTGAAGACCTTAGTGTCACTCCACTCCGCTCTGACCTCCGTCCATCCATCTTCTCCCCTCCTCTTTATCTCCCTCCTCCCACGTTGCACATGACTGGGCTGTGCAACGCCATAGTAACTACTCCACCTCCGTGCTTCCCTCACTTTTGTGGTCAGAGGAGACCCATTTCCTCGCGTTGCACACAGAGCACCGAGCTTGACCCGCCGGGCTCGACCTCATCAGACTTAATGGGGAGGCATGCTTGAAATGTGGTGTCGTGACATTTGGAGTGACAACATAGCGTGGTGAAGCTTTATTCGCTTTGTTAACACTCATCCATTTCTAGAGGAGCTTTTGGAGGAGCTGCCCAGTCTAACCACAGCCTCTTTCAGGGTGTCCGAAGGCTCGGATCACTGGGATATGGGCCACATATTTGATCTGACTCCTCTGTTCTTCCTGCCCTCTCCACTGATCAAAGCCTCCAGATCTAGTGATCTAAGACATCGGGCTTCTCCTCACCACATAAAAAGTGTGAATCCCACAAGCACTTCCATACTTTTGTTGTTGTTGCTGGGTTTCCTATGATCTCAGACGATTCTCACACCCTGCGACTGACTGTAACGCAGCTCTATCGGAACGTTTGGGCTTTGATGTGCACGAGCACATCGTAACGCTACTCGAGGTGTGGGAGAGAGCTCACTTCACCTGCCCAGATTTGACTGATCAGGCTCCCGACCAGCAGTTCTCTGGTCAAAAGCTCCCACTGTTGTTGCACACCTGTGATAGGGCTGCACAATTAACCGAATCCCGATCTTGACTTCCCACAATTAAATGAACATGATCGACTGCGATGTTGACATTTAAGATATATAAAAAACTCTGCTGCATAAATCAAGCGCTTCCTAAACGCACAGCTAGAGATGCAAATTCATATATCCAAGTTTTTACCGGTCACACACATGTGCAGATGATGGTTTTACGTCATCGGAGTGAACATGTCGTCGGAGTGAAGGAGACATAAAGCTGTAATTTGTAACAACTGTAAGTCCAAAGTAAGCCGTGGAGGAACATACTTAAAACATTTAGAACAACTAACTTAATCAGACACTTATTGTAATTCATTCCCCGACAGCACGGAGCACATTATGGTGCGTCCAAGCTCTACTCAGTAAAAATGAGTATCAGGCGATGGTAAATTATTTCACTATTGTGATGCGCTCCAATGTAATCTAAGATGTAGTTTTTGGTGAGAAAGATGAAAGGTTAGATGATAGAGAGGAATGTTGAACTTCCTAACGCTAGCTCTGAGCAGCTTCTAATATATAATTATAACCACTAATGCCAAGATTTTGTTTTAATCGAAGCAAATATTTAAATAAAAATACAATCTTTTATTTCCTAAATTGTGTGTTTTTATGCAAATAACCGTTATAGATGACAAAAACAGTAAAAGGTTAACATTTAGAATTTTTTACAGTTGGAATGTAGCACAACTATAAAAATATTTTGTCCCTAATATCTATGAATAATTGTGATGATAATCGTGATTATCATTTTGGCCATAATCGTGCAGCCCTAACGTGTGAGTGGGTCTTGTGATAGTACGGTATATTTGTGATAATTGTTAACGGCCTGTTGTGTTTTTTTGTTACAGCGTTGGGTACGGGAAGTCTGACTGCCACATATGGAGAGGTCATCGTTATACCATGCAACGGTGGAGCTCCATTACCACAGGATCTGATGTTCGTCAAGTGGAAATACGTAAGTAGATACCGACTATGAGGTGTCTGAGGTTTACTGAACGCAACACTTTCCAAAGACATTCAAAGACGTGTAAGAAGAGGACCATATGAAATAATTTGGCTTTTCTTCAAATTATATTGAAGCGCTTTGAAAATCAACTCATTTTTAATCTGTCATAAATGAAATGAATAAATGTTTTCCTTCAGAGGTTTGCTGAAATTTCCATTGTGATCCTGTTCAGACCTTCCAGTATGAGGGAGCGAGTAATATGAAACTATGAGAGCATAATTTGGCAGTGTGTACCTCTTCTAATTACTGTGACATTTCAGTTTCATGGTGTTGCAACTCTGAATTATATCACAGTTAGATATTCTTTGAAGGTTTGTTGTATGGCATTTTTAATACTGTGTCCTAGATTGTTACATTTTTGTACATCAAGTATAATTATAATTGAGGAATGAGGAACTGTGATTTACAAAAACTTTTCTGCCCCTCTCTGTCTCTTCAGGAGAAAGATGATGGCACTATTGGCGATCTGTTGATCAAACAGGTCAGCCAGGACCAGGCCACCATTCAGGCTACCGACGATTATGCCCAGCGGGTCAGCATCGATGACGAGTCCAGCCTGCGCATCACGCAGGGCTCACTCAAAGACAAGAAGACCTTCACCTGCATGGTGGTGTCAGGCTCCAACCTCATGGAGTACCCCGTCTCTGTCGTCGTTCACAGTAAGCTCACTACTGACACAAAACACTAAAACAATGTTTAACCTCCCAAACATTACAGTAGCTGTCACGCTAAGCATGTGTGTCTGCGGTGTGTCTGCGCTTTTAATCAACATCAACATATAATCATTCCACTTAAGGCATTTTTATGTGGAAATTCTCTTTTTTTCCCTCTTAAATCTGTACTTGTCAACGTGCACCCTGTTACATAAATGTTCCGTTGGTTTTAGTGAGCTTTTACATAAAAGTCACGATGGTAATGTGACGAGGTCGAACCTGAGACATCTCTGCATGAATCTGAAGTGAATGCTGTCAGATGAATGTAAAGACTGCTGCAGTATCATTTATTTATCATCTCCTGCGCTCAAAGAAAATGAAACACTGCGAATGAGTCAGTTGTAATGTAATTCAGCAAGCACATAATCCACCACAGAGCACATGTTACAGTATTATTTTACCGTGTGTCTCTGTAACGTGAAATCGACGGAGAGGAAAAGCAGTCCGGTGAAAGTGACTCTTCTCTCTCTTCACACCCCTTCGACACATCTCAGCTCTTTCTACAGTTACTGTGGTGTCTTCCTGATTCTAGCAACTTTTCTCTCATCAACTTCTCACAGAACTTCATCTGAATTTATTATTATCGTTTTGTGGGTCGGCGTCTTCCGTGCTGCAGTACCGCTCTCCGCCTTAACTCTTACTAATACTCTTCTTCCATCACATTGTTATATATTTTTTATATAATACCGCTGTGATGAAGGTGCAGCTCCCCTGCTATGTATCTATGCTGGATTCACTTAAATCGTAGCGCACTGCAGGTGATCGATTAGAACCACAAGAACACGTCTTCAAGTCCAATACGTTTATTTCCACCACAGCCACATTCCCTCTGCACATCAGTGGTTTTTGTGCTTGAAGCGCTTCACACCCGATGACAGTTGGAGGTGGTTTAGAGGTGTATAAGTTTGTAATGTCCAGGAGAGTCTATCTGTCAGACTTTAGACAGCTTCAGGCGAAAGAGGGCGAATCTGGGCGTAGTCCTGATCGCCCCAAAAGTGTGTATGTGAAGTGAGGGAGAGAGTTAGAGGAGAGCTGCCTCACAACCGCTATTCTCACAGTGACACTGTGTCCCTGTCTCACATAAAGTGCCATGGTGGTTTTCCTAACAAACAGCTTGGTTTTAATTACATTAAAACTCAATGTGGATTTGTCCCTTTTGTTTCCTCCAACCCAGGACTGTCCATGTATCACCTGCTAATGGGCTTTGCAAACCCAAGCATGAAATGGGACATACGTGAATAGCTCAATATGGCCTTAGAGAGAGTTAGTTTATAGTTAACAGAGGACAAGTTGAAATTATCTCCTACAGCTTGAATATTAACAATGCAATAAGTTTGCAGCTTCAGTGAGCATTTAGATGAACTATTTGTGTTTGTCCTCACTGTGCCCCTCAGTTCTGTAGAAACATTTAGAAATTACTGACATTATTAAGAACATCTAAACAACTTTATGCTCCCAAAAACACTCTTTTGTGATTCCAAAGTCTCCTTTTGTCTTTGCAGAAAAACCGTCGTCAGTCCAGATTATGGACAAGTCTGCAGTGTTGCAGAAGGACAAAGCAACAACGGTAAGATTCACTTTTCAGCGTCCTGTACAGTGCAAAGTGTGAAGCCGTCTCATCACACTACATTAATTCTGCACACGTAAATGCGTGTGTACTCGGCTATAGTATTTTTCCAGCTGTGTTATGTACTGAATGTAAATATTGACCCACCCTGGGAACTGCTGTTTTTCTGTTTGACTGAGTTTCTATCATACTGTTGATACGGCGGTGAATACCGCTCAGAACGTGACATGAAAACCAGTTGAGAGTATCGCATGAGTTGCCATTGTGGTGCCTGGTGGCGTGGGGGGGGGGCACACTTTGTGAAGTGAGCCGTGCTGCAGCTTCTTAGCTGACATGTTGGATAACACACAGTCCAAGCAGCCCTGTGGCGTTACAGGAGATCAAGAAGAGTAGTTGATATGAGATTTAGGATTCAGCTGCCGTCAAAGGAAGGCTGCGGTGAAAGATGACTGAACCCGGGATCAAAATGTCTCGCATGGTTGCTGTTGAAATGCTTTTGTTGGAGAACACTTGACGTGCCAAACACGACAAATGTCAGGATGTGACAGCATGTGTCTCTGGGCTTTAAAGGGACTCGCTGTAAGAATCAGAAATCAAACATTCTAACTGTATTTATTTAGATATTTTCCAAAGTAAAAGTCCCTAGAAGTGTATGAATGAACTTTTTCCCCTGGTCTAGTGTTAAAAAAGTTAACAGAAATCTCAATAGATCATGATATCGAATCGCAATTTCCATACAGTGAAATGACCGTGAATGCATCTGGTGCGTCAGCTCAGAGCAGCGGGTGTCATATTTCACACACGGGACGAGAGAGAGAGTTGACAGACCGAGAAATGGAGGAGGATTTGATGTTGAAGCGAAAAGCAAACGCACCTATTTGGCTATATTTCACGTTTAATCCCAACGCTATAAGGGAACCATAACGTTAATGAGATAATCGCCGCGAGGCGGATGGAGCTGTCACAGCTAGTGTGCATGGGCCGAAGAGGCCAGACACGCCGCCACCCGACGGTAAAGATCGGAGCAAGCGCTCTGCACATATTGATCGTCATCTTTTCTTGTAAAATGTCCGGTCCCTACCAAATGACCATTACAGGCATCGTACGGTACCTTCGGTACTGTAGAAAAAGAGTAACGTCACGTTTTTAGAATTTTGGCATCGACTTGATACCGAAGTATCGGTTCTCGTGACATTCCTATTTCTAACCGAACGTTAGCTACGGCTATGGCACTCGCGTGCACGCATGACGCCACATCCATCTGATTTCCCCAGAAAAAACGGGCCGGGGTTCTTCACATTAAAAAACGTCTGCAGGCTGAGAGAGGAAACCCAGAAAGTTGTCTCATTTTTTAGGTGAAGTTACAACCTGCTCACACATTGGCAATAAAATAACGATTTATACGTGTAAGAAGTGACATACAACCCTTTTAAGAACAATGCATGCATACGTTTGCAAAATGTGAACTTACTTTCATTCATAGTTAAACACCCACTCATGCAAGAATGTCTCTCTTATTTTACATTCATTCCCTGAACACACACACACACACACACACACACACACACACCGTCACATCCACTTTAGTATCTGTTGGAATAAAAGAAAGAACTTTTTAAAAAGCTTTGGGCAGCACATTCACAGTGGCCATCTGCCTCCTCTCTCTCTCTAGCAAGCAATGCACATTTATTCTACCACATGCAGTGTTTACACATTTATTATGGATCAAGTGAGTACTGCTGACTCGTTGGTATTCCCACCTAAAGATCCAGGTTCTATTGAACAGCTTTCTGTGGTGAGGGGAGAGAGACAGGGAGAGATGTAGGGAAAGAAAGACAATTGGGAGTGGAAGAGAGGGATTTCAGTTCTGATAAGTTGCAGGAGGGATGACGGAGGGTACGGCTGCTTCATACTCAAGTGGAATTCCAAATTAGAAGAAAGTGTCATGTTGAGAGGTGGAGAATGCAGCGAGCCTCAACTGTCTGTCTCAGTCGTGGAATAGTGGAGGTTGCATTTTCATTTGATCACAAAAAGTCAGCCCATGTGTATTTTTTATAAAGAAATGAAGCGTGCCATGCTGCTGAATCCGAGGGTTGGTGTCAGATGCTTCGTAGCAGGCACTGTACCAGTTTCTGTTCTTGTATCAGACAGGCAGTACCTGCAGTTCCTCAAGCACAAAGTTTATCATTTATTCATCATCAGTTAAACCGTTCAGGTCATTTTCAGGTAATCCTGTTCTGTTTCTTAATACCTGAACAAATAAACAATTTAAAGACATGACACATGATTATTTTTAGAACCTTTCTGACAAATAAACTATGTGCGCCGAACCCAGCGGCGAGCGCAGCTTAAACATGAGCTCAAACTGCGCTGTGTCGCGAGCATAGACGGCTCTCTCCGCCGGGAAACTACAGTTGGTGTAGCTTTATTTTCATCCGGGTGGAAACAGTCGGGATTATACACACACACATGTTCAGTTCCAGAAACAGGATGACATAACGAAAAGAAAAAAAAGTGTGAAAATTTGTCATAAATCGGGAGAAATACGGGAGAATTGTGACCCCGGGAGGAAACCGGGAGAGGGCGATGAAAAACGTGAGTCTCCTGGGAAAATCAGGAGGGTTGTCAAGTATGATTAAGAAAGAGTGTAACATCTGCAGTAATGAGTAACAAAGGGTCACATTTTCCAACAGTTACTGTGTCCTGTTGTGACTTGCTCGTTCACAGTTAACTCTAGCACATGTTAAGAACCTGTATGGGATAGTAGAAGGAGTGCAACGTACACTACAAGCCAGAATGTTTTAAAAGTTCAGGAGTTTGATGAGACGGGGGAGGAGATGATGTAGATGAGATGTTATTTTTCCCTTGGATGTGATGGTGGACGGTGCATTCGGGAGAAGTCAGGGTTATACATACTTGGATCGGGGCCAGTGCTGGCCTGATGGTAACTCATTTAAATGGAGCTCTCCCTCCTGGACCTACAGTATGTTAAAAGCTCTTTAGTTTGTATTACTGTAGGCTATCGGACGATGGATGGTTGCTGGGGGATGTTTTTTTGTTATCTGACGTGGACGGTACATTCTTTCCTCCTGTTGTCAAGTTAAATAACGTTGTGTTCTCCAGCCTGTTGGATCAGACCGTACAGTACACGCTGAAGTTGGTTGAAATAAAGGATATGCAGCACAACTGACACTGTGGAATTTAAGCCATTGTAATTTGTCAATGGAGTGAAGCTAAAGGGGGCTTTTGTTAAGTGCAGGAGGAGGAGGGTCTCCTGCATTTCTCTGGCCAACAACACAAGCCACATACATTCACACACACTTCTCTCTTTAAGGTGCAATAAGCTCCTAATTGTTCCCTGCTTCACCTTACATTATAATCATAATATACCTGCAGTGGGTTTCTTTGGAACAATGACGCTCAACGATGCACCGCATTTCAAGAATTAACAATCACTCTCCACCTACTCATTCCCTACCCGGAGGGAATGAGTCCTTACCCCAAGTGAAGGAGTTTAAGTATCTCGGGGTCTTTGGGGTCCCCTGCTGGAGCTGTTGCCCCCGCGACCCGATCCCGGATAAGCGGTTGAAGATGGATGGATGGATCTCCACCTACTGGCATTTTCATCTGCTCAGTGATTGACTACCAAAATAAAATAAAAATGAAATTCTGCTACAAAGCTGAAAAGCCCCAAGCTAAAAAAAATATATATATTATTCTGATATTTATGGTTCAATTAAATGTATTTTTATATAGTGTCAAATCATAACAGAAGACGCTTTTCATATACAGCAGGTCTAGACCGTACTCTATAATTTAGAGACCCAACAAGAGATCCCCCACAAGCAAGCATTGTTATGTGACAATAGAAAGGAAAAACTCCCCTTTAACGGGTAGAAGCCTCAGGCAGAACCGGGCTCTGGGTGGGCGGCCATCTGCCTCCAACGGTTGGCTTGAGAGAGAGAGATAGAGAGAGAGAGGAAGGGAGGGAAGGGAGGGAGGGAGGGGTAGAGATAATGGTGATATAATTACGTCTTTACAATACATTTCAGCTGCATGTACGCCTTAATTAACTACATTACTTGTTGATATTGTGGAAATGACGATGAAGTTCACTTGTATTGTCGGCTCAAAGCTCAACCAGAAACTATAAGGCTGAAGCACTGCCAGTCAGCGTGTTCATCTGTAGTCAAGTCCAGTAAAGCTTTAATGTCCCCGAGGGCAATTTGACGTATCATACCCGGCAATAAACAATTTAGTAAATATGTTTATTACAGTTACGTTACACCAAACATTATTTCCAAGCCTGGACCATGGGAATCGTACCGTCTGTGTGACATGAACATGATCAGGAGTCATGATCAGATGTTGACACAGTACAGATAAGAACATGTTCCACCAATACATCACTAAGTCACCACCAGTTATACACCGTAGTATCACTGCTTACTTATACCCATGGACCTCATTAGTGGATCTGATTTACTATGGGTGAGACCAGTGTCGGTTTCTTCTTGCCCTTTTTTCTTGGCCATCATCAGAGCTGGCCGTGTCTGATGAGATGAAGAACTGAGTCATGATGAAAACAATAAATGCCTTTAGCTTTGTTCCTCCTGGTTCTTTGGGCATGTCATGTGGAGCTGCTGTACTGGGCAACAATGCATTTAGGGTATAAGAATAGCTTGAATCTTTATGATCTGATTGGGTAGAGGAGAGAAGATGAGAGCCCCTTCGGTCATTATCATTGTCATCATGCTTATTGATCCTTCACATGGATGTTAAGTTTGACACTATAAGTCTGTTTTCACAGTCGTGATGAAGCAGGAAAGTTTCTCTGTTCGTCTTAAAGGTAGCCAGTGGTGGTCTAGAATGCAGCTTAAACAAGTGTGATGTGGAAACTCGACGCCTCGACGCCTCCAGCTCACATACACTAATAATGGACTTTTCAGTGAAGTAGGTGTCGAGCAGTTAAACTTTCATGATTGCGTATGCAATATGCATATTCATAGATTCTGGATTTTTTTTAATGAGGGAGAAGGAGTAGATGTCATTTTCAAAATTTTTAACAAGGTAATTTAAAGTTTTTGTGGAAAAGCCATATGAGATACTACTACTGTTTGTCTGTTGTATTTCTTGACATCAGACTCAAAGGCATGTTTGCGGGGAGCCACGTGCAGGCCATAGTACAGGATATGAAACCGGGCGGTTTGGGGGGGAAAAGGAATGTTCTTATGACTCTCATTCGTTGTCGGGTTCACACACAGTGTGGGTATATCTCTGCTAACCGTTACTGACCTTCAGTCCAGGAGATGTGGCAACGAGATAACAACACAAAAACTAGTTCATTCCTAAATGAGAAAAGTTGTTTGTCTTTCCTGGTCTAAGTCCAACATTCTCCCGCTAATGTTGGAAAGCAGACGTTACATTATACAGGACAGAGACATTAGGGCTTAATTAGCATAGTTTTAGAGTGAAGCTGCTAATAGCAGATCTTTTGAGCAGATTTTTATTTTTATAAATAATAAATATGGGTGAAATAGCCTCAGGAATAATATTTACACCACCATCCCCATTAAAAACACAAGATAATGTTATACTGATGTATTCATGTGTCAATGCAGGTTAAGGGCATAAACAGACAGTTTCAATTTGTTCAGTTAATAAATATCAAACTTCATCCGTACTGACAGTGGATACGGATGAAACCAGATTTCAGCTAAATGCCAGAAATGAATTTAAAAAGTCTTGTGAGTGTGCACACTTTGTTTTATTGTTTCATATTTGATTGTTTCTGTTCAGGTGGGAACATGCGTCGCGGCAGATGCAAACCCCGCAGCTACGATCACGTGGAAAAAGGATGGAAAGCTCTTGGTAGCCGATGGGAAAGGTAACGCTGACACACTCGGAAACTACCCAACAGTCACACCACACAAGATGCTGTCATATGGAGATCCCTCTGGGGGCCATCAAGTGTTTTAGTACGGTGACAGGAGAGTGGAAATGAAATCATAGTGTTTAGTATTTACCCAAGCCAATAGAAACACGTTGTTTACTTGCCACCAAAGGAATAATATGATACTGCGTCTTACTAACTGCACTCACTATGGTGTGAACTTGTGTGTGGTTGTCACCTGCCTGTCCATCCCTTCCTCTGCAGCTGTTGTGATCACCCCCAGTATGAAGATGGATCCAGCCACGGGCCTTTCCACCACCTCCTCCACCCTCATGTACGCAGCTTCTAAGGAGGACGACACTGCAGTCTTTACCTGCGTGTCCACTCATGAGCTGACCAGTCAGGACACCGACCTGGAACCCTTCTCCATTCACTGTAAGTGGAACACAGCGCCGCCGACAGGCTCCATAACTGTATTACACCTTCTGTTTGTTCTCATGTGGTAGGTTGTTAAGAAGATTGAGTGTGTCTATCTAGTCGAGGTATACAAGTATGATACTTGTTTATTTGGTGGTTTAATGATCTGACACTAGGGGGGATATTTATTAAGGTTTAGTAGAAGTGCTGCTTCTTTGGAAGAGAAGCAGCACCGCTGAAAATTGTGGGTTTGGTATTTTATAGTACTCCTGTTCAGAGGTACAAAATATGGACAGAGGGAATGAAGATTTATACAAATAGCCACTGCAGACACACACATAAATACGCTTTATTTATCTACTTATTAAGTAGGCCTGTTATATTATATTTTTAAATATGTTAACAGAAGTAATCTAGTCAAAGGAGGTTAAAGGTTTTACTAAATGTCCTCACTTGCAGTTCCAAACTTTCTCTTCAACTAATATTCCAAAGTTCAGCAGCAGAAAACATTTAATTCCTTAACACAGGATCTGTTTGAGATGTAGAGTGGATACAAAGATGCTAAACCATCGCAATACAAGTTCGTAGAAATGTAATATATTTTGCATATTTTCATGAAGAGAATTTCAGTATATCAAGTTGTGTCCATGAGCGTTTGCATGAAAGACGATGAAGATGCTCACTCACTCACCGTCAACTCCCAACCAGCAGAATGTCTAAAATGTACAAATGTAAAATGCATCAGGCACATTATTATTCTACACACCAAATACACCATGATTCAAGGTAGGAATAATGTTCTTCAAGCTTATTTCTGATTAATTAATTATTAATTAAAAGGCTGACTTTAATTAGTTAAATTGAATGAAATGAATGAAATCCTCTCAATACTGAACTGATTGGCTGATTCAGATGTGGGAACTGAAACGCTCTAATTGGCCAACTCTAGCAATCATTTTGTGTATATATATATAGAGAGACTAATCAGGAGCCTAGCTGTGAGATGTTCACAGTGTGAAACTGCCTTAGAAAAGTAGGACCTTCAGAAATACTTTTATTTGATTTAACACTTGATCATTTATGAGTATAATAAAAGAGAAATTTAAGCTTTGAAATAGGGTCTTCTGTCATGAGTCACTCTTTTCCAGTGTAGCCACAGAGTCATCCTGAGTAACAGTAAAAATAAATAAATAAATAAAAATCTACCTCACTCTTTTCTGCCGTCTAATTCAATAATCAACATGCTGTTGTATTCACAAACAATAAATGTGGAGGAGTGCATGCGTCATTGTAGGTAATGACAAAGTATAAACGGTGCGTATTGACTTATACTACAATGACAACAGGACCTCAGCTGTTGCAAGGACACTGCTAGACATTTAGCTACAATAGACCCCTTATATAATTACAGTCTGGCTTATCGTTTCATGGATTCATAGTTTGATGAATACTTTATAGGATGAATGCATTCAAGAAGAATGTATAGAAGTGCTGTATAGAAATTGGACATAAGAAGAAAAGTGCCCAGGGCCTTTGGTGTGTGGGTGAGACTTTCTCTATTCACCACATGTGAAACAGTCGCAGCCAGTTGAGATAGTTGAGCAACTTGTCGTGGGAGGCGGTTTATCACAAGGCTCTGGAAACTGCACGTAACGGCGACGCAGTGAGTGACGTGCTCGCTGAGCTGTTGCTGCGGTTGGCTAAAGGATTTTTCAGGATTTGGTGGGTTTTGGGAGAATTCCAGTGAGTGCACTTGTTATGTTCCTGATCACGTCCCTGATCTCTGAAGAGCTGATGGATTGGGAGGTTTGGGATCAATAAATGAAAGCGGGGAACTTGGAAGGCCTTGGCAGTAGCAAGTCGTGTGTGTCTATGAAGCTTTGACGCATGTGTTTCCTTTCTCTCTTTTCTATCATTCCCTTTTCCCCCCTTTGCCCTCCGAACCTCTCAGATCCGTCGGAGAAGGTGAGCCTCCAAATTCTGTCCAAGGGGCCCATCGTAGAAGGAGATAACGTGACATTGAAGTGTTTCGCTGATGGAAACCCTCCACCTACCTCCTTCTTCTTCCACATCAAGGTCAGTCAGAGCCCGAACTTCAACCTCAAACATCGTACGGCTGTCTGCTCTGGAATAATAGTTGGTCGTTGAGAATTCAGCCGTTGCTTTACCATCCAAGCAGTGGCAAAATGTCATTACTACTTTAAGCTGGGCATACACTGTACGATTTTGGTCGACCGACCACAGGCTGTCACACAGTTGAGGCAGAGCAGAGCCACGAGCCGATGGACAAAGGTCGTGGCTGACGATTGAACCGTACAGTGTGAGCTCATACATCGTGAGCTTTGGCTTTACATCGCAAACGATCTACTCGTACAGTCGGAGTAGGAAGTACACAACAACATTTCCAAAGTCGTACAGTGCATGCCCGGCTCTACCACTAATTTGAATTTCCTCTTTTGAAATTGTCTCGAGCGTAAAAAAAAAGATATATTCAAAAAGTAGACTAGAATGGGATGATAATGGTTCAGTTTCAAGTGTTTGCTTTTGAGTTATTGCTATGGATTTTTTAAAAGCCCTATACGCCTCATCAATCTGACTTTCTTCCTCGTTTCCTGATATCATATAAGAATGACTGAAGCTAATAGCACCTCTCTCCTGCTCCTCTCTCTCTCTGCACCAGGGCCAGAAAATGCCGGTGGAAAATTCGGACACCTACACTTTGACTAATATCGGCAGAGAGGCGGGGGGTGAATACAAATGCTCCCTGGCTGACAACGAGAAAATGGAGGCCTCCCAAAACATTGTTGTTAGCTGTGAGTATTCATGACACATGCAGAGCCTGAGCATACTGTACCACAAACAAGGAGGGAAATCACTGCTGCAGCACAAGACAGAAACCTCCAACCATCGTCCTCGCTTTCCCTTTCCCTCGAGCCCCAAAACTCCCTCACTCTCTTTCCACCTTGATTGGAATTTCTCAACTTCCTATATATATAATAAGACACTTTTTATTCACTGTAAATAAAGTCGTGAGAGCAGAGAAACAGTAATCAAATTTAAACTTTGAGAGCGCAGCCTGGCAGGAAGGCAGATTGTGGAGTGTCAGGCTGGGAGGAGGGAGAACTAATTAGAAATTTATGACATCGAGTGAGCAAAAGTGTTTTGGGTGCACGGCCGAGGAGCTCAGGCAACTGATAAGCTGTTTTCCCTCCTACCATCCACCAGCACTCCCTCAAGTAATTACTCCCTTCTTCCCAGGTGTATGTTTCTGAGCCTCCAGTTCAAATGGGCCCTATCATTGTAATAAAGAATAAGTCTGGCTCATTTTCCCCCGCTCTACGTCCCGTACTGCAGCTTCACACATCTCAAACAAAGAAGTGTTTTTTCAGCTCTTTAACTTTTGAATTGAGTTAGTAACTGAGGAAAGAATACAACAACTCCCTAAACTGGGAATTGTTTAAGTTATTTTTGTGACCGTGTGTGTATCGATGGAACGTTGCTGTTGCTCCGGCTAACGTACATCTCCTCTGATGCCAAAAACTTGTTGCCTACTGAAGATTTAAACGATGTATAATAGGCCGATTTTCTGTAAGCAAATACTGAATGAATGTTGTCTGATCTTTGTGATTTTTTTTTTGCAGATGTGTTAAAAAAAAACAATCTTTTGGCTCTTAATACAGAAGACATAAAAGCCGAACTCTCAGCAGTGAACTGTCTTCTGACAGCCTGCAACAACCGATATGACTCAACAGAACCGTCCTTTTTCTGTCTTGTTTTCGCAGACCTGGACCTGAGTCTGACTCCCACTGGGAAGGTTGTGAAGACAGTAGGGCACAACTTGTCTGTGAAGATGGAGAAGAGCGCCTCGGGTGACGCTGAAGTGACATGGACGAAGGTAATGGTGCTAGGGTTGGGTCGTTGATCGGAGAGAAGTGGTATCAAAATAAAGCCAGTAATCAAACCTGACTCGTATACTGTGAGTAGTGATTGGACGCTGCTGATTTCTTTTTCCACCTCCGGAGCTAGATGGTAGTGTCGGACGATTTATTCTGCGCTGTATCTGACAGCCTAAACTACAAAAACACATAAAAGAAAACACATAACGCTGCATTTATAGAAGGGATGGTAGATTTAGAAGTGTTCGTAAAGGGAAACTATTGTTCAAACGCTTCGAGTCGCAGTAGTAGAAACCTAGTAAGATATAGTTGATATATTGGGTCAATTTCATGTAGTATAAAATATTATGAGAAAAAGCCAATGATGAAATACTATATAGTAAAATGGTTACTGTATTTCCTTGAAATTATCATTCCTGTGACTCAGAACAGGAGAAATGGGTAAGGGAAATAGATGGACAGATGACATCTTGCGTTCAGACATTTACAGCCTGTCCTCGGTAGAGCTGGAGAAGTGAACATGAAACTAGACGTGTGTTACTGTGGTATTTAAATTACAGGTACAGGTACATTTTGCTTTAGAAAACACATACTGACATTATGACTCATGGCTTTCAGGATGGAATGGCAACGAAGGAGCCGGTGTTTAGCAAGTTGACCTATGCTGATGCAGGAGTCTACGAGTGTCAGGTTTCCATGACCGGCATCACGCGACGTCAGAGCTTTAAACTGGTCGTAGAAGGTGAGTAAGTGTGTCTGTGTGTGCGCGTGTGTGTGTGTGTGTGTGTGTGCGTCATAGTTAACTCCTCTGCTGGCTGAAATGAGTGGAACACTAAACATGTCTAACTCTTATATTAAGTCGCACAATCTTCTTCTTCTTTGAATAAATCATAAACCTGCCAGGGTTCAATTATAACATTTTAAGATTGATACCTGAAGTGTACATTGAGTATATGACACTCACTTTGAGATACACACTTGCATATTATACTGTATATATCCACTGTCTAGTGTATCTCTGTCTTTCATTAATGAAAATATTAAATCATATTTGAATAATAGTTGAAATCCATAAGTGCACCCTGCTTTCATCTGGAAAATGCTTGAGGTCATAACATTTTGTAAACTCTGAATATCACATCCAATCCAAATTTATTTATAAAGCATATTTAAAAAACAACAGAAGTTGACCAAAGTGCTGTACAATTAAACACAAAAACAACACAATAAAACACTAAGACCAATTTAAAACCAACAGGATATTAAAGTAATAAAAGCGTTAAGACCAATAGGAAAGGAAAAAGGATTAGAGAAAGGCAACTCTCATGCTGAGCCAAAAGCCATGGAATAAAAGGTTTGATTTAAAACAGGCAGTGTGGGGGACAGCCCAACATGTGGAGGCAGAGCGGTCCAGAGCTGAAAAGGCTCGGTCAGCCCTGAGCTTTAACTTTGACCTCAGTGGATCTGAGTGTCCTTGATGAAAGATGTGGTTTTAAAAGGTCTGAGAGAGGATAAGTTGGGAGCTATGCACGTGACATATGTGTGTGTAATAAAATGTTACTGAACTAAACTATGTTAGTAACAACATAATCTGTTTGCATCAGGAAAGCCTGTGATCACCAGTCTAACCAAGCATCGTGATGGTGATAACAAAGTTCTGACATGCGTGGCTGAGGGAGTCCCAGAACCCACCTTCCAATGGAGCGTCAATGGCACAGACGTAAGTGTGTGTATGTGTGTATGTGTGTGTGTTTATGTGTGTGGAGAGCTCCGACACAGAGCAGGAAGAGGCTGCAGCGTGATAATAAATACTACAGTCTTTAGCCCAGGAGCCCGTTTAATAACGGGTTTCGGTAACCATCCCTAAATATAATAATTTTTCTTTATTCATCACGTTTCAGACGGCCTTTTGCGATGTGTTTATCACGCATGTTCATATCGCGATGATGATGATGATGATGATGATGATGATGAAAATATGATTTATCGGTCAGCGTTGCAGCATTGGAGGCGGGCTCCCGTTCATTCCTATGAGAGTTGCTCAGCGGCGCTTGAAGCCAAAATGGCTCGACTGCCGAGAGATAAAGTACCCGGATCATCCAGGCGATCTTCCGCGTCCATCGGGACAGTAGAGCAGGCTCGGTAGCGTTTCCTTTAACTCCGTCTCCCGGACCTCGCTCCAGCCTCGGTCTGGGTCTCATTCACATGAACGGAGGAAGGGAAATAACTCTGGATTCAGCTATTAGTGACAACTTTTAGGACCTAATGATTTAAACGTGACGGACACGGACGTTGTAGTACCGCCGTTTGGCCACTACGAAAACTGGAATCAACGACCGGCGCTCTTCCCGGGGGTGTTGGTCCACACCCATCTTCATACTCCACCTTCATTCTGATCTTAACTACACACCTGTTAAGTTTTGTGACTGCATCTTGTACGGTTGTGCCGCTATCAAGGTGACAAAATCTGTCCATAGACGGACAGCTATATATATATAGATATATATATCTATATATATATAGACCTTGCAAAGTACTCAAAACAACATTTTTGCAATGATGACACACACACACACACAGAATCCCAAGGTGAAAATAATACCAGCATTGCTGTCGTGACTGGTAACGGCAGCAAAACAGTGCAGCGAGGTGTCATTATTAAAGTGTTCTTTGAGGATCCTTGTCACTAAAAGGAGCTCCTACTGAGGTTTTCACTCTTTGCTCCGTTATGACAGCCATCTGTACAGTGTTGTTTCGTTGAGGCTGTATGCATAATGCAGAACTGTTTTTAGCAGCCATGTATTGGAACTTGTGAACTATCTCGCTGACAGGCAACTGCTGGAGCCATAACGCATCAGTCGCAGCTGCGTGAGGATAAATATATAAATATATATATACACACACAACAAGTTCAGCCTCAGAGCAGGTGAACATGATTCACTCTAATGAATAATGTACTCATCAAGATGCTCTGTGATGAGGCACTCTAGGCCTTATCATGAGCCGGTTAATGCTCTAACAATGAGGCACACCTCTCTGTTGGCAAGGAAGTGTTTTGTGTTTACTTCTGCATTGAGAATGAGTTTGCTTCCTCGACTCCGCTGCGTATCGGCAGAGTTCAGAACTCCTGTCTGATGAAGACATTTGCAATATTTTCCTCCCACTATCTGTCTTCCCGCCATCCCACCACTCCCCCACCTTATCGAGCAATATACTGAACATAACATCCTGTAGAATGGAAAAGTCGATAATGCTCAACAAGAGAGGCTGCTACGTGTGTGAGTAGTTTGAAGCTTCTTATGTGTGTGTGTTTTTTTTGCTGTGCCTCCAGGAGGATAGCTCCTACACCAACGGCAAGGCCACCTGTAAGATCACGGTGGTCCCTAAGGTGAATCAGACTGTCACCTGCAGCGCCATCAACATGCTGGGAGAAGATACCATGACCATCAATGTAGCCTCTGGTAAGTTAATGCGAGATATGATGAATGAGATATAATAACGCTTCTAGTGGAAGTTCTACGGCTTTGAAGAGACAAATCGTGTATTTTCTTTCGCTTCACTGTGGTACTGCCTTCTGTTGTTTAGAGTTAATGCATCGGGCTAATTAAACAGCATAAGCTGAAGACGGAGAGAGACAAATTAAAATGAAAGCTTAACTCTCAGTGCAAAGCTTTAAATGTTCCTTAAAGCATGGAATCAGAGGATAGGGACAGCTTTTTCCCAGCCAATAACCTTGTTGAGTTTCTTCTGCAGCTCAGCTCTGTAGGAAACAAACTGCCGTTGGTAACTTGATGATTGTGTTACTGCCAGTGTGGATTCACAGTTAGAGGGAATCTCTGCCAGCAGCTTTCAGCTGCAGCTTGATTGCTGGAGCCTCATTTTATTAATGACTGCTCATTATAACGCTGCAATTCTTGTTCTACGACAACAACAAACAAAAAAAGCTAAATGAAACATCTAAACAAGTCAAAGCCTTTCTGCATTCTGGGACAACTCAAGTTGCTTGGGTGAGAGCTATCTTATCTTTTATGATCAACCCAGGAGATGAAACTTCACAGTGAAATTGCATCATTACACAAACTTAATGTAATAAGGAATAACAAAGTATATATATAAATGTGGGGTTTTATAAATATAAGAAAAAGAAAGTTAACTAATAATATCTGGAATATAAGAATACTGTACACCAAATATTAAACACATGAAGTATGAATGATACATACTGGAACATCATGTTTAACACAAGACTCAGTGCATCTAGAGTATTGATGTCTTTGCTCATCACAGGGATGTTCTTTGCAGCTTTGTTTTAAGACTTGTAATATTAGGTTTCTTTCGTTCGTCCGTATTCCTCAGTGGCGTAAAAACAATTACACTACACTATAACGGGCTCTGCTATAATTACACTACACTATAATAATCGTGTCTGTTGGATCAGATGTACCTGAAGTCTAAGTGAGTCCAAATGAGATTTTCTTTTTGTCATTATGAAGCCGACCAAAGATCAAGAAAAATTATCAGAACCCAATTTAGAGGACAAAGTCATAACGGGGAGCATTCAGGATGACTTTCTTATTTTAATGAATGCACACTGACTATAACAGTAGGACCTCACCGTGTCTGCACCTCGTCTTCGGTAATGAAGTTAACCTCTTAAGCCCTAGGGCGCTGGAAGGTGTGGATCGCCTAGACAGACATACCCAAAATAAATCAAGAATAACTCCACAACTACCGGGTCTATATGCATGATCTTGGTCTCTATGGATAGGTAAGACATCAGAGAATTCATCCCCAGTGTCAGTAACATTGTGACTGGTACTATGCCTGAGTAAATTGTGATGAACCAAAAGAAAAATTTAAATTTTTATCCTCACCTAAAATGTTTTCTAGATTAGACAGTGGATAACACCATTATAGCAGTGACGCCATGCACAGAGATGCCACTGAATTCATTCAGCAACTCCTTGACTACAACTGTGCCAAAGCAGATATAAATAACACAAAGCACATAGATTCTATAAAGGTTTTAGTCAGGATAGGACCAGGAGGCTCTCCATTTGGCCACTTGGATACCCAAAGTGTGCCAAATGTGTTTTCTACCTCTTGAAAGGGAATCTGGCAATAAAATACTCCTGATATCCACTACAGGAGGCTACGTGCACACAATGGAGCCTTTGGCCATGACATTTACCCTGTGCATGATCACATTCTACCATTGTGCACAGTGTAAAATCCAATCCAACCTGCCCATCAGGATCTAATCTAAATACTCATTCACACACTGATGGCTCAGCTTTCTGCAGCAATTTGGGGTTCAGTATCTGTTGCCAAGGACACTTCGACGTGCAGATTGGAGAGGCGGGGGATTGAACCGCCGATCATCCGGTTGGTGGCTCAACATCTGAGCCACATCCGCCGCCTACGGATACTGGAATGAAACAAAACAAAAAGGATAAGGCTGGGACTGTCAAAGGCTAATGTTAAATGCTACAACGATATCATTTCATGCATTCATACTGTGCTCGTGCTGTTCCTCCTCATTCTTTCACTTTGTCTGTGGTAATCATCCTTTCCTTTGTCTCCCCTCCTTCACTTTATCTTCTGGATTTGGCAGCATTGCTTGTTTGTTGGGGTGCTAAACCTGTTTGTGCAGTAAGAGCCACTGCCTGACATGCTCTGAAAGCATAGTAAATTGGTGCTTTCAGAATGTATTGTTGCTTTCTTCTTTCCAAGGTACAGTTTGCTAGTTGTGAGGCACTATCAGAAATAAACACCCTTTTGATTTCATTTTGTGAGGCTGCACTTAGCCGCCAGGCCTCGCTCACATCTGATCAGTGCAGAATTTAGTTTGTTTTTTACACAAACAGCATGTTATATGATTTGTTTGCCTTTTTATTTTTATGAGTTCTAATTTATTTATGTTTGATTTCAGTTTTTAAGGAACCTGAAAATGAGGGAAACGGTAAGATTTTCTTTTCTTTGCCCTTATCTTTTACTTTCTAGACTTTCTTAAGAGGTTTTATAGAAGTTTCTTTTCAAAAATATCAACCTGCTCTTGAGGTAAAACTTACTAAATTAAACCATCATTCTACACTACTGTCTGAATATGCACCTTCACCTCAGCTTTTCCATCTTCATTATTTGTCTGGCTAAATCCTGCAGAGGAGCTCTCACAGGCAGATTAGAACGATTTTGAACAGTGCCTGATGAATATTAAAGGACTGCGCATTGTAAAATGATGAAAACACTATCCATGTGTCACCATGGCTCCATGGCAACCAGTTTAGATGAATTTACTGTTTACCAGATGACAAATGAGACAAGAATTAGTGCAACACACCTGATCCTCTCTCACTCGCTCTCTTCTTCGCCGTGTCCTCCTGGCGAGGCGGCCATCCGGCTGCTGCTGCACCGTGGAACCGCACCGCCGCACGCCGGCCACAGCGCACCGGAGGACGGATAGACATGTTGCCGAGGTTCGCCGTTTGAAATGCAGTGGTTCACCGGCCGCTCTCTCCTCAGCTCCAGCACCGACACCGCACCGGGCTGAACTGTGATTCGTCTATTTCTCCAACGGGACTTTTCTCTTGTTTTGACTCGGGCTGAAAGTTGTGCGCTCTTCGGTGTCCTGACCTGTTAAAGGCTGGCAATCGGCTGCTTTCCGTTAATTTATCTCCAGCAGGAGGAGACGGTAAAGAAGAGAGCGACTGAGAGAGACAGTCAGTGTGTTACGTTAATTCTGCCGCTGGTATTTTGTGTAATTCACTGCATTGATTTCATCCGTTCACCACGCACACAAATGCCCCATCGTGAAAATAAACACACTAAACTAAGATGGAGTAAACTAAAAAATAAAATGAAAACAAAATTAAGTTATTTGTCAAAAAAAAGGCAAACAGTGTGGCTAATCAACTTAGTCAGGAAGTTACTCAAATAAATCTTAAATATCATAAAAATGCCAAAATACACTGGAGGGGAGGGCTTTAAAGTATTTTCTATTTAAAGTACATTATATGGTCTTCTAGTTATAAAACATCTGTATATTTATACAGTATATTTAAGATGACACTTCATTAACTGCTGATAGCTGATAATAATTTTTAAAACGTTTTAGATGAGTAATCATGTTTCCGTCCGCTGAGCGGTGATTTGTAGCTGCACACAGTCTCCCATCATCTGACATTTTTAATTCATGTCAACAAAACAAGTCACTGTAACCCTTAATTATACTATACGGCGTACAGGATACACAAATTATGCACAACAGTGACAGGTTCCACACGCCTGACAGCCGCAGGTGATGGTGTTAAGTGATGGTGAGTCAGACTGAAACAGACTGGTTGGAGTATTTGCTAAATGCAGCAGAACGTGCAGTTACAGAACGGATCTTCTCGTCTCCCTAACACACCGATAAACCTCCGCTGTTCTATAATAGAAACACGTCAGCCACCATTTCCAAAATATGCTGCTGGTTTCCTGGAATATAAACACAACTCAACTCAGAGTGGTTTCATGTCTCTACAGTAACAAGTTGTTGAACTATAAACACAAGACGAAGCAATAAAGTGTGACTTTATTGCTTCGTCGTTGGAAAGCTTCTCTGTGAGTGTGCACGTGTTAGTCCTCCAGCTGAAGCCGAGTGCTGCTGTCTGTTTTCAGGCACTGACGAGGAGTCGGAGGACCAGGCCCCGCTCATAGTGGGACTCGTGGTAGGGCTCCTCCTAATCGCTGGCATCGTGGGACTCATCTACTGGGTGTACATGAAGAATTCAAGGTATGGAAAGAAACACAGTAAAGTTCAAGTATATTTCCCCAAGTATACTTTATGTAGTAAGCCAACGATTTATGCATTACATAAAGAGACTTTCTCCTTTTGCTATTTGACTTGATGTTTTGTGATGAGATTAAAAAAATAAATAACATATTAGTTATTGCAAAAAATGTGGAAAATTCTTGAGAAAGTAAGGCTGTGATGTGATGAGATGAGTTTACAGTGACGTGTGGAGCAGGATGAGAAGGTCACTCCGTAGTATTGGTGCTTCACGCTTTTGCAATTCTGTATTCAACACAGACAAGGAAGCTGGAAAACTGGTGAGAAGGAGGTTGGGACATCTGAGGAGAGCAAGAAACTAGAGGAGAACAATCACACTGTTTAAAGGCACTCAGGCTGTACTACATGGGATGAAAGAGGTAACAATTGTCCCTTTTAAATCTGTACATACACCATATCAATATGCAAGTTATCAAGTATAATTTCAGTTTATTACGTGTCTTATTTTGTAGGTTTGTCCATCATTCCTTTGAGTACTCAGCAAATGAACTGCTGAGATCTCATAATGATACAACACACAATCAGGTGTTCAGACAGATAGAATAAACAGGTCAAGAGAAAACAAAGGTGAATGATAAAATAAATACCTTGTAAACATCCATAATACGTTACAGACTGACTCCCAGCTTCAACTTTAACCTCAGACTTTCCCGTGTAATGAGGAGTTATTGTCGACATTTCAGATGCACCCACTTTCGGTTTTGACTCCAAATTAAGTGGTTTGGATCAGTGGTGTCCTTTCTGTTTGGCTTGTCACCCTTGAAACAAATCTATATTTACTTTGGACCCCTCTTCACAGCACAAGTCAAGAGGTTGGGACTAGTTCAACCAATTACACACAATTTTGTTTTTATTTCTATCTTATCCCATTAATTATCTTGCGACCCCTCAGATTCAACTCACTTAATAGTACAGGCCTCTGCTTCCACATCACTGATTTGTTCAGTGATTTAAAAAAAAGATCATTGTCGAAAAGAAATCATACTATGTCGAAAAACTGTCATAATAGTCATAGCATAATATTTGAAAAAAAGTCATCATATAGTATCTTGAAAAGAAAGCTATAGTGTAGTATGTTGAAAAATAGTCATAGCGTACCATGTTAAAAAAAAGTCATAATATAGTATGTCGAAAAAAGTCATTCGACATACTATATTATGACTTTCTTATAAATTTTTTCGCCTTTTTTATCACTTTTTTCGACTTTTTATGACTTTTTTATGACTTTTTTCGACATACTACATCAAATACACAAAGAAACATTGTACAAGTGTATAATGTGAAATAGCTCAGCTGGTAGATATCTGGTTGGAATGCTTAGGGTTGTGAGTTTGATCCTTATTTTGGGCAGTCAGTTTTTAGGTCTAACTTCAAATGAAGAAGTCAAATACATAAAGTAACACTACCTCAGTGTATTCGGTCAGATATCTCATTGTGGTAGATATCTGGTTGGAATACTGAATACTATGAGGGATTTTATTGACATACAGTACTATGACTTTTCTTTCAACATAATATACTAAGACTTATTTTACAGACACACTACACTATGATTTTTTTTTTCAACATACTATGACTTTTTCATGACTTTTTTCTACACACTGCCACCCGAATGAAGGAGTCAAATACACAAGGAAACATTGGTTCAGTGTGTAAATGAAATAGCTCACCTGGTAAATATTGGGTTGGAACTCTGAAGGTTGTGGGTTCGATCCTTATGTGGGGCAGACAGTTTTCAGGTCTAACTTCTAATGACGAAGTCAAATATACCAAGAGAACAGTCCTCAGTGCGTGTGGCTTGGTGGCTGGGTTGCTGAGTTCCTGGTTCGGGCTGCGGCAGAGCGGGGTTCAATCCCTACCCTACATCGATGCCCGGTGCCCGACAGTGGAGAGAGACGAGCGTCTCCTCCCAGGGTTTACCAGAGATACAACTGGGGGGTTATGCATCAGTATATATATTAAATAATATTATATGCTTTGCCCTTTGTTTGTCTCTCTGACCTCTAGATAAACCCTTTATTTATTTTTCAACTATTTGCTTAACATCTTGGCCAACAGACATTAACCATCCCAGCAGTAAAACCAAATTTCCAATTTCTGTCGCAAGATTTCACACATTTGAAAATTAAATAAAGGGTTAGGGTTATATATCATACAGTAGGATAGAGACATCACATATAATATTATTTAATATATATACTGATGCATAACCCCCCAGTTGTATCTCTGGTAAACCCTGGGAGGAGACGCTCGTCTCACTCCACTGTCGGGCACCGGACACTGATGAGGGTAGGGATTGAACCCCGCTCTGCCGCAGCCCGATCCAGGAACTCAGCAACCCAGCCACCAATGCCACACGCAGTGAGGACTGTTCTCTTGGTATATTTGACTTCGTCATTAGAAGTTAGACCTGAAAACTGTCTGCCCCACATAAGGATCGAACCCACAACCTTCAGTATTCTAACCAGATATATATCAAGTGAGCTATTTCACATACACACTTATTCAATTTTTCTTTGTGTATTTCACTTCTTCATTCGGAAGGCAGTATGTAGAAAAAAGTCATGAAGAAGTCAAAGTATAGTATATCAAGAAAAGTGATAGTACAGTATGTCGAAAGAAAAGTCATAGTATCTATATCTACCACAATGAGATATCTGACCGAATACACTGAAGTAGTTTTGCTTTATGTATTTGACTTCTTCATTTGAGGTTAGACCTAAAAACTGACTGCCCAACATAAGGATTGAACTCACAACCTTAAGCACAGCAATCAGATATCTACCAGCTGAGCTATTTCACATAATACACTTGAAGAAAGTGTGTCGAAGAAAGTGATAAAAAAGTCATAGTCTGTAGTGTTGCTGTGTTCCCAGATCTCAGCAGTTACTTTGGTGAGTACAAGGTTGTCATGTTTAATAGGACTGATGGCCAAAACTAATGAAATAAGGTTTATGTTGTAATAAACTGGAATTATCCTTCAAGATGAATATGAATTTATATTTGTGTATAGTTTTTTGTTTTTTATTTTATATGTTAAAATCTTACGTGATTGAAATGATAATGACTTTATCTCTCTGTATGTCTTTGTGGGGAAGAAGCAGTTGAAAGCAGCCATGCAACATTGAAAACACAGACTCCCAGTCGGCTGCTGACACGCATCAGGCACCCATCAGGCTCCACATACGGAGCAACGACCAGTGTAATTTTCCACCAAGGCCTGCCCACAGCCTGCTGTCCCACCTCACTGTTTGAAGTCAGTCGTGTTACTGTTTTATTTTGTGTTCTTGTGTTCCTGGTGAATGCTCCCTGTTAAGTTTTGTTTGAGCATTTCCGCTCAGGCTGTGTGGTGTTTTTTTGGGTTTTTTTGCTGCTTTTTTCTTCCTTTAGGATTTTTTTTGTTTGTTCTTGAATTTATTCAAAGAATGTAAATCCCTTGTACACTTTTTAAGGCCTGTATAACAAATCACAATTATGCGTGCGCCCTGTCTGAGCATGCCAATGTTAGTTCTTATTGTTTGTTTTTTACTTTTTTGTGCGATGTGTGTGGAAAAAAGCCTTTGTTTGGCTGTGCTCAGAGAAAAATACACTTTACTGCTGTATAACCCTACAACCAGGTCTCACTCCAAGCTCGTCCAATACTGCCCATTGGGCAGCGCCCCTCGTCATCGGAAACCGACGCACAGAGGCAACCTTTATCGACAGTATATGACGAGCCAGACTTTCAACTTCAACTTAAATCCCCCCGCGGCGTTATTCGACGGTCGGAGCAGGTCACGTAGTATTAATAGCGTGAGAGTCCACTCATTGGTGGATAGGTCAAACAAACACAAGACATTTAACCGGGAGACCGCTGTTTGTGTCCCGTGTGGAACTAAAGGTAACGTCATGTCAGTCTTTAGTCACGTGACTTGTCGGTATCGTCAGTCCCGTGAGTCGCTAGTCAGTGAAGTTGACTTCAACCACGACCGTTTCCTAAACCTAAGTTAATTTTGAAAGGTCACTATGCATGTATTGATCGGCTGTCCTCGGTCCATACAAACGTGATGCAAAGGTGCGTCGGCGTCCGATGCCGAGGGGCACTGACCAAGCGGCGGTATTTGACGAGTTGGGAGTGAGAATGTGTTGAACCCTACTGAAACTTTAAGATAACCTCAACATCTCTTAACCTCTTCACTTTTGTTCTCTAGTTTTCTGGTAAATAGATTGTCTAGTTGATGGATGCCACTACAGAAAGAGTCATAGTTATAATCATGATAATAAATAAGGAACTGGATTTACTAAGAATGATTTCTATATGTACATGCAGTTTTGTAACTGTGACCCCCCCAAAAAATTGCATTTGTGCAGACTTAAATTGGACATTTGCAAATGGCACATTATGACACTCAACCACTAATAAGTTGTTTTTGTAAATTACCGTTAATTTTCCCCTCTTTTTGTTAGTCTCAAAGGAGACTTTTGAATTCCTTTATGTTGCAAATAGTTTTATCTGAAAAGGCAAAAAGAAATGAAAAGGCAAGAAGTCCTCAGAAAAGTACAACAACATGTAAGAAATGCAAAAGTATGTTCTGCCATAATGTTTTTATTTTATTTTTATTTTTTTTAAGTTCATACTAAAACAAGTTTGTTCACCTGTGATTTAGTTTAATACACTACATTGTCGTCTTCATGTCATCTGTCTGCTCGACAGATCCATTTTCTTTTTCACGCGTTCATTTTTGGAAGAGCTTTACTTTATGCCAGGTCTGAAATCTGTTTTTGTGTTTTTGATGTATTTATATTCTGTGTGCAACCTCCCTGGATGGCAATGCTGCAGCATGCAAGAACATTCTTGTTTTAAGCTTGCGTGGAAGGCATCATCGAGTGTTGGAAAGGTACTGTGTAGTAGGAGTGTTACATGAGTGAATAAGGCTATACAGTATCTGTGCTTAGTCTCTGCTGTATCATTATTATTATGATGTCATTTTTAGCTCAGTGGTGTGAAGGATAACCCTTACTGAAGACTGTGGTTGAGATTGGGAGATTAGATGAGGTGCATAAAGATGGTAGCTGTCTGGGTTTACATCATATGACCCGCCGAGGACAAATGGTTGATAAGACAGTTTGAGAGGAATCATACACTTTGTTAACATGTTTAGTTCAGTTCACTTCATGTAAACTTCTTGAATACATTTACACACTGGATGTATGACGCAAGTTGTTCTGATAAATAACAAAGAAGCATCAACCTTTCACCTCAACTATTTGCTAATGTTTCTGAGAATACCAATGGCTTAGGACTGTTGCCAGTAGTCAGATTTGTAAGAAGTCTGAGTCGTCATCTGGCAACAACTTCTGTTTGTAGACTGCAATGATTTTCAGCACCTGGCAAGAAAGTAAAAATCATAGTATTTAAAGTTGACGTCAAGAGCTTCAGATGCAGATAATGTTGGTTGATCATAAAATACTGAATGTTAACTTGAAGGAATCATGAACCAGTTGATTGTCTCTTGGATGCCAGTTCTCCAAACTGAGTTAAAGAGATGACATTTCATTCTCTTATATTTTTTTTTTTAAAACAATATGTAGAAAATACCAATACAGAGCACTTTCCCACCTAGCATCCTCAAAAATGACAGCGGTGTGTAATCGTGTTGTGGGATGGTTGCGATCAACATTTTCAGTACCCAAGTCCGTTGTTTTCTCATGCCTTTTCAAATAATCAGGTCAGCAGTGAAACCAAAGATGGTAAGATGAGAAGGCCATAGTAGTGTTGTAAATACAGACTTTTGTTTTTGTACTGCTGTTGACAATAAAGTGTACATTTTGAAACAAAAACGGTATTAAGTCTGGTGTATGTTGTTTTTTTGTATAAATACATTACTCCATCATGCTTCATGATCATTAATCATCAAGCTGAGTGTGCATCTTCACATGGCAATTACTGAACTGCACCACTGACATCAAGGACTAATCTCAACCAGATAACTGACAAGACAACCTCAAGCTGAAGAAGACGAATACAACATTCGTTAAACACAGTATTTACAAAGACCTATTTTATTCATCCAATCGGGATCACTGGCAAGGAGGTTCATGCATGGTTTAGAGCTACTGACTGTCATAGTATAGTACGTCAAAAAAAAAGTCATAGTATGGTAGGTCGAAAAAAGTCATAGTATAGTATGTCGAAAATAAGTCATAGTATAGTATGTCAAAAAAAAAGTATTTCGGGAAAAAGTCATAGTATAGTATGTCGGGAAAAAGTCATAGTATAGTATGTCGGGAAAAAGTCATAGTATAGTATGTCGGGAAAAAGTCATAGTATAGTATGTCGGGAAAAAGTCATAGTATAGTATGTCGGGAAAAAGTCATAGTATAGTATGTCAAAAAAAAGTCATAGTATAGTATGTCAAAAAAAAGTCATAGTATAGTATGTCAAAAAAAAAGTATTTTGGGAAAAAGTCATAGTATAGTATGTCGGGGAAAAAAGTCATAGTATAGTATGTCGGGAAAAAGTCATAGTATAGCATGTCGAAAATAAGTCATAGTATAGTATGTTGAAAAAAAGCCATACTATAATATGTAAAAAAAAAAAAAAAAGTGAAGTTAACTGTCAAGACAACCTTGAGCTGAAGAAAAAGAATACAACATTTGTAAAACACAGTATTTACAAAGATGGCATCACTGGCAAGGAGGTTCATGCATGGTTTAGAGCTACTGACTTGTGGTCCAGTAGTAAACTAAGTTTAGTCAGGACCACTTTAGTCAAAGAAAACTTATATTTCAGTAATATATATTTGCCAGTTTGTCTCTGTTCTGGGACCTCGCTGCCCTTCCACGTGGATATGTAAAATGCCTAAGGCAAGGAGAGCACCTCTCCGTGCCCCTTCTATGTGCCCCAAGGCAGGGAGAGCAGCAGCAAAGCCCCCCCGGGTGCACAGGTGTGTCTGAGGGCAAAGACTAGATGTCTGATCGAGTTGTGATATGAGCTGAGCTTGACTTTGTGGCCTGCCTGAACTAATGTCAGGCTCAATCTTTGATAGGCACACAGACTTGTACATTTACTTTTAAGGGGAATTGTGTTTTTGAACAGATGGGTTTGTAATTGTACCATTATATAACCTTAATGAGGATTTAGAGCTCATCAAATTAATGAAATCGAGTCAGACACCAACACAACCACATGGTTACGCTGGGTATACATATGGAAACGGGCCATACTGATGCTCTCTGTAGCAAAAATGTATTCCTGCATCTGCCACTCACACAAATCTATGTGAAAACATGAACTCATTTCACATCACAACACTCAACATAGCAAGCTGAAAACAGACTTATCATCCTCTCCAGCCACAGTAGACATGCAGCCAAAACTACCAGTGAGACAGTTTTGGCCCAGTGTCTGTCCCAGCAGAAAGACCACAGTGGCTCCAGCTAGAGGAGATCCAATTAGCCTCCAAGTATCCAGCTGGGTAGACATTAAGACACAGAATTTAACTGTGCTCAAGCCAGGACTTAATTTCCTTCTTTTGTTGTGATCCCTAAAACAAATTACACAGCACATCATTCTAGTGTTTCACATTGTGATGTAACGTCTTCTGTTGGCTGCTAATTAGCAGGTTTGTGTCTGTGTGATGACGATGTGACTTTGTTTGTGCCAACTGAAGGCTACTCTCCTGGGAGATGTGAGGGGTAGGAGGACAACTGAGACTTCACTAACAAACATTAATTATGTTCCTTGCTCATTTATTTATTTAGTAATTTCCTTCCCTGTGCTTTCCCTTAGTTAGCCTTAGTTAACTACTTATTTATTTTATTTATTTTATTTATTTTTTCTAATTTTTTTTTAACCTCTCCTTTCTCCATATATCCACCTTATAGACTCCACCCCAAAACACACTCATGCGCACACACACACACACACACACACACACACACACACACACACACACACACACACAGCACAGCTGACAGACGCAACACAACAGCATCACCAAACCAGCAGGATAGTAATGGATAGTGGATAGTATGTTTAAAAACAATACGTGAACATACCGGTAGCCTGGCTCGGCGGCCACATACACCACACATGAAATAGACAATAATACTACAGGCTACAACACAGTCCTAAAACGTAAATTGGCTTACCTTTGATGATTACAGCAGGAGACAACGGGGCTCGGTGGGTGATGAATACTGCAATGACTTCTTTATATTCCAAGGATTCTGTCGATTCTCTTTCAAAAGAGAGCAAGGACAAAGAGTTCAGTCAGTGTGTCAACGCATGCAATTGGTTCTCTCATCCTTTGGCAGAAATGTGTTAACTGGCCTGTACTCACTGTTCTGTTGTCCTCTTGTTGTTGTGTTGTCTTTTGTCTTGCAATTAAAAAAAAATTAAAATAAAATACTCTTAAATGATAATAAACTATCAATTTGAAACTCTGATTAATAATTAAATTAATAACTATAACCAAAAATCACGTAAAATCAACCAAAATCGAACGTGGATGGCTGAGTGCAACCGAGGTTGATGGTGGTCTATGGTTGGAGATTGAGAGGACGCTGGGACTTCAGGAGTTTGCAGATTTCCTTCAAACAGATCGCTATTTGAAGGGTTGAGGAAAAGCTCCTGGTCCATGGTTTGAGGTAAGCGTTTTTTAGTGTTTGTACTTGTCTGTCACAGGTCAACAGGGAAATTAACTTACATACTTTTGTGCGTGGTCTTTGCTCCCAACACTAGTTATAAAAATGAATTTAGTGTACCGAGTGTCGGAGGAGATGCGCACCGTTGTTATTTCAGCTTCCTGCCAGATTCAGGTTTTTTTTTTCTCAGGGAGTCTCGTTCTTAAGCCCCTGCATCCTTTGCATGTAATTCTAAGGCATTGTGTAAAAATATAGATGCAGAAACGCAGCACCCACAGGAAGCAGCTATTTTGATCACATTCCTTGGATGATTCAGTTTGGCTCACTGTGGGGGGAAAATAAAAAACATCACTGGCTCCTCTTGGTTTTGGCATTTCAAACCCAACATACTGTCCAAGGCATTTGCATTAGCTAATAGTGTGTTGTGGAACAAATCCTACATCTGATGTCTTGAACAAACAAAATAGGCCAGAGTGTGTTAGTGCGATGAAATCCAATCCATTTTTAGCAGTTGTAGTATATAGTGAGCTGTCGTTGAGAGAGCAGGGAAAGGCCTTAAGAGATTATGTTCCCAGGAAATTCAGCTCACCGAGCATCATGTTGGAGATGTTTGGAGGTGTCATGTTTTTCTATGTTTACACTCCAAAATGAGATTTATAGTCTGAATCCCATCCAACACTAACAAAACTAAAGGTACAACATTAAAATACCCCCTAAACCTTGAATTCTCAGATCAGATCATGTTTAGAGTACATCAACAAATTAAGTTAAACTGCCATCAGTGCATATTTGTGGATGTTTATGAACCTGAAATAGCTCCTGAAGTAACTAAACCTGAGTACATCGCATGTATTCAGGACGTTTTAAGGATAAGGATGGTGATTTTTGTTAAAGGTGCTCTATACGATATCCAGAGCATCAATATGGCGGTAAAAAACTATTTGTTATGTAAAGGTATAGAGGAGTAATGTCTACCTGAGCAGAGAACAAAGTCACTCTCCCTCTGTGTGTGTTGTAATCCGAGCATCTCTGGTTTTAACCCAAACCTAAACCCTAACTTAAACCCAATTCTAACCTGGACCTTAAAACCAAGTTTGAACCCTCAAACAGGCTTTTGAAGGTCTGTTCCAAAGTGAGGACTGGCCGAAATGTCCTCACTCTGAAGGTCTAAAAACTCACATCGGTCCTCAGAAAGAAGCTGTACAAACACACACACACACACACACACACACACACACACACACACACACACACATACACACAAAACATTCAATAAAACAAAGGAATTGTGACTTTTTAATTTACTTATTCATGAAAATAACATATCAAGAAAAAGCATTAATAATGTATAAATTAATTGCACATTACTCTATGCTTTACATATTATCATATAATTTTTTTTTTTGTCACCACAGCACATTAATACGAAAATGGCATTACAAAATAAAAACTGCCCTTTGCAACCTAAGGCCACTTACCCCCCTTTCACAAGTACAAGTCCAATGGAACGGACAATACTGAGCTCAGAGTAGTTCAAGTTTGAGAAAATAAAAAGTTAAAAACAGACCAGTGCGAAAATTAAGCCACAGGTTAAAGGGGAATGCCACTGAATTTCATATCTGAATATGTGCGGTGGTTCGTTCTAAACCAGATGAGGGTTAACTCGTTGTCTAATCTGCAACAGGAACTACGCTATAATCCGTGAGTTGGAAAAGGAGAGCAGGATTTTCTGGTTCAGTACAAATAGCATTATCAATTGTGACAATAAACATCATTTGAATGCTTGCTTAATCATAAATTTATATACGTGTTTTTGTTTAGCTGACATACTTTTTATGGCTGTGCTGCCTGGGATGGACTGTTTGGTGAATCTGTGTCTGTACTGAGATTAGAGACTTGGTTCACACAGCATCGCTCCTTATCACTGATTCTCTACGGACTGTTTGAAGCCCCAATATTAACATATGTGCATTTTAAACTACAGTGGCGTTCCCCTTTAAAGTGCTGCTCTAAAAAGAGTAAGGAAACGATTGCGGAGGGGCGGATACATCCTCTTTATGGAAAGAGTTGGGTGGGGGTGGGGTCATTTGATGTCTGCTATCCGTCACTGACCAGATGACTAAAATAATAAACAAAATAAAACAATAAAACTTTATGCCTCCCACATTCACTGATGTCTCCCATCACCAAGCATCGTTTTATTCCACGCAGCACAGAGAGCCAAACTCACGATATCTACATGAACACAGCAACCTTTTAGTCGCTATGGTAACATGGTTTTGCTTGGAAGAATAAATGTCAAATCAGGGTTAAGATGACCTGATAAGATCGTATTGTAACAATTATGAGAAACCTGTTAAGATGCCTGACACATTAAAAACACTACTCGAGTAGGGAGCGTGCTTTCATGGTTTGGTTTCACTCACATATTATGAATACATGTGAGTCAGTGAGCTGTATCATTAGGACTGGGGTCATCTTCTCCTCCTGCGGTATTATCAGGGCGTTCCAACTCAACCATTTGATTTCCATTTACGCAGCCAGACTGTGAAGAAGTCTTTTTTACCAGAAACACTGTGCTGTGTGCTTTGTGAAGAGCCTCAATCACAGGTGGACCTAAATCAATCAAGATATTAAAGCTCCTCCATGAAAGAAAACTACAATACACCACCTCAAATTAATTTTGATAGCATAATAATGGCTGCAGAGAAATGAGAGGTGAAAATGGGTCAGCGCATGTGTCGCTGCGTTTATTCGGCTCGTCCCTGGGTACACGTTGGACTGAAGAGGAACTAGGCATGCACCGATACCGGATCGGATATCGGTGACAACGGGGCCGATCTATTTAATTCAATTCTATGTTTATATACTATACACATTACATACCCGAATTTTAATTCGTTTTAACCAATTTCTAGCTGCATTAAAAATGTTTACACTTGTAATTGTAATTCCTGTTAATTTTGCAGATTTCTTTTGCCAAGTTGTCGGTGTATGATTTATTATATTAATTATAAATAACCAATTCACTGAATTTATGTTATCTATGTATTTATTTGTTACATTTTTGTTTTACAAAGTTAGGAAAGTGACATTCAAGTCGAGCCTGTTGTTGCCTTTAACACATAAAAGAATGATCTCAGTCACTTCCACACACAGTGAGGTATACAGATTATGAATTATGTAAGGGATAATGTACAGCGACAGACAGACAACAGGACCAACATCATTACTGCGCCCATAGCAACGGTCTATTATAAAGAAATAACAGAACGCAGTGATTGACCAATCAGAATCGAGTATTCAACAAAGCCGTGTAATAAACACTGGTATCAGAACGGTACTCGGTATCGGGACTGAAAAAGTCAGATCGGTGCATCTCTAAGAGGAACCTCAGTCCAAACAGACAGACCCAGATGTTGCACAGTCTCAAGGTGCTTAGCTCAGCGTGCTGCATCAACTATTAATATAATAAAAGTTACTATAGTCCTGATATACAGTAGTTAGGATGACACAGTTAGACCCATATCATATTGATACATCACATTGTACTGTCAGGAAGAAAAGATCCACACTACCAATCTATGTACACTCCAATAAGTAAGCTGTCTATCTCTGTTAAACCCGATGTTTCCCAACACAATACATTCAGATACGTTGCTTAAATAATCTAGCTGTAACCAAAATAGGAAGTAGCGGCTGTTATGGAAGCAAATACTACCAAGGGACTGTCATCACATTTCAGATTCTACAGGTAGAAATCTTAAAGCCAGATTTTAACCATGATAATTCAGTTTTTTAATCCATAAGAATACCATTGTACCCTAAAATTGTTGAAATCTGGAAACCCAGAAATATCACTAAAATAGGACAAAGCAAAGTTTGAGTATGAGAATAATAGCTTGTTTTATGGTAAACTACACCCCTAACAAGTCTGGCAAGATCTTGCATACTAATACAAACATAATAAAACAATGCTGTTTGAAGAAATCCAATATATGCATTGATGAGACAGCTTGCAGTCGTTAGGGAGAAATCCACCTGATTCCAGATTCTGAGGTAATGGGTTTGAACTCCACCTGTAGTGAAGGTGCATATGACTCATCTGCAGTATTCTGTTCATCTCTACTGTGTTCACATTACAACTCTACATCAGAACAAAAGAAATGCATAATTGCTGTAGAGCTATCACGCGACTTTCACTGCAAATCAGATTGAGAGTGATTCCTCAAAGCTGTTGGGAATGTGGACGTATGATGGCTGTGTACCTGAAGTGGAGACAGGCAGCGGCAGTGTGACGGCTGAGCTCTTAACAGACGACGTCTGACTCGCTGATCTACACGACAGATTTGCTCCTGCCATTTAAATGCTTGAGCTGAAATGCAGGCACGATCGTCTGGCTTTTGGTCATTTGAGAAATCCACTAAATATTTTCCACCACTTAATCACTTCAGGGCAAAGAAGGGGCCTGAGAGGAGCTCAGAGTATAAAGGTATCGCTCACTCACGCAAGAACAAATACATTCATAGGCTTGCTGTCCTCAGATGAAGAAAGTGAAAAAAAAGGCCCCAGCTGATTAATCCCCTGATCTAGTAACAGAAACACAGAGCAGAACTAACCCATCCACCCTCCCTGCTTCACTTTTCTTGTCCAAAAGAAGATACCAAGTTTAACAAAAAGTGCTCCTCTGGAGATGTGGTACAGTTTTTCTCCAGGTCTGGGGGGAAACAAGTGAATCAATAAGGCATCCTCTGGCTCCAGACTCACCACATCTTGTTAAGTGGAGTCAACACACAAAGTAAGAGGAGGGTGAAACAGGAAACACGAGGAGAAGAAAGTAACAAAACTGGTGGAGTCTGGTTCCCCCTACTGGTTGTAAATAAAAATGCTCCCCTACAAATTGGCTGTACATGTAAGCTAAAAAGAGCTGGAGGTGTGTTGTTCTATGGAAAGGCCCTTCAAACTAAATGTGAAGGGTGGCAGGATGTGAAAGGAACAGTAGCAGCAGTAGCAGGATCAGGGCTTTAAAACAGGCAGACAGTCCACGCCTGGAGATCAACAGGAGCATTTGAAAACCAGAGGCCAGCGCCGGCAAAGCTCACTGTAAACAACACAGAGCCTGGTTCCTTTTATTTCACAGGTTTAAATCATTCACAGACGGTCTTTTCTCCCTTTTTTTATCTCTGTGTTCTACTGTGATTTGGTTTTTAGCCACTTTGTTGTGCATCCTTATCTCTGTTCAGCAACAAAAGGCAAGTCTCTTGAAAAAATTCTGGGTTTCTGTTGATTATTGTAGATCCAACAGTCCCAGGCCAAGCAGAATGAAGAAGCCCTTTTTTTTTTTTTTAGTCGGTCCATTCAGAGGCACAGCTCCCCCCTTTCACTGTCTCTACGACTAGAGGTTCAGTCTCGGGGCCACTAAGGCGAACTCTCGCAGAATGTTTCGGGCCACGTCCACTTTGTACTGGGCGATCATCAGCGCCCGCTTCACGTCCTCGAAGGAGTAACCCTCGCCCATCAGCTTGGCGATTTTGGCGTCCACGTTCTGCGACTCCGAGCTGTGGGGTTTGCCCGGCTGAATGTCTGGAGGGATCTTCCTGGGCAGTGGCTTGGGCGGCCTGGCGGGGGCCTGCAAACAGTCCATCGATACTTGAAGAGGAGAGGAGAGAAATCACGTAAAAAGAGTGTCAAGTGGTCAAGGAGACGTTTGTAGACTAAACGCTGCCCGTCACAGAACAAAAGCTTTGACATTGTTTCTAATACTTTCTGAGTTTTGACCTTTTTAAGTAATCACTGTCCTTCATAGCTAGAAAGCAGATATTGAGGTATTCACTGCACATTATCTCCACAGTGGAATGCCAGAGATGGTAAAACCTGCTTCAAGGGAAACGAGGTACATTTTGGGAAATAAAAGTAATGAAATCAAACACAATGAAACTGATTCAAATTCAGACAAACTTTGCATGTCTGCACAAAGTGCACCACTGCAGTCAATGGAAATAGAGCATTTTTTAAACCTCAATTTGTCACTTATAAAGCAATCAATCTGTATTAAAATTCATTCCTGACATCTCTGCGTTGTCAGAATTTTGTCTCAAAAACTGAATTTTTGACAATCTGCCTTTACATACAACCCTAGCGACTGCCTCAGTCATAGTGTGACATGTGACAGCTGTTTGAAATTTGATAAACAGATTAACTCTCAAGCTTTTTCCAGCTTTGTCTTCTGGCTGAAGTAAAGCCCTTCCTCAATCGGCACGATCTCGAGAAGACAGTTCACGCCTTAATTAGCTGGAGACTTGATTATTGTAATGCTCTGTATGTTAGTCTCAACCAGTCTTCCCTCGCGCGCCTCCAACTTGTGCAAAATGCTGCTGCTCGCTTTTTAACACTTCCAGACGTGAACACATTACCCCCCCCCCCCCGTACTTTACTCGCTCTGTTGGCTTCCAGTTCGCTTTAGAATCGATTTCAAGCTCTTGATGTTTGTTTTTAAAGCCATTAACGGCCTCGCCCCACCTTAAATGTCCGAGATTTTAACTCTCCGCGAGCATAACGGGGCTTTGCGGTCATCTGGTCAACCTTTTTTAGAAGTATAGGCTGTGGGGTGATCATGCTTTTGCTGTCGCTGCTCCTAAACTATGGAACAAGTTACCCTCTGATATACGCACCGTCACTGACCTAGGGCTTTTTAAATCTAAGCTCAAGACTTTTTTTATTTAGATTGGCTTTTAATACCTAGTAGCGCTGTGACTTTTTCCCTATGCCTTTTAGAATATGTTGTGTTTTTATTCCTGTTATTTCCTGATGTTAATGTAAAGCTCTTTGGGTACCGTTTGGTTGTTGTAAAGGGCTATACAAATAAATGTTGATTGATAGTGTGAAGTGGTAGTTCTGCCCGGGCAGTAAACTCACCAATATAGTGTCTGAGGTTGTGAGTTTGAGACCCGATCGAGGCAGAAAGAACATGCTAATGCCTTAAAAGGATTAAAGATGATAAACTGTTCTGTATTTATCATTTGTCTTCCTTTTTTCATCTTCCTCCTTCTTCTTCCTTCTTCCTTCTTCGTTGCGCAGCAGCTATAATTTCTTCTTTGAATTGCACAATACTCATACATTTTCTTACTGCATCTCTAATTACTAGAGTACAAGGTTTTGATATCATACGTCCAGTCAGAATATGTTCGATGACTGAGGTCTTAAACACAGAGAAGATGCAGTTCTATGTATATTACCACTACGTATATTTTCCAATGTTTTGTGTGAAGGTGAACTCAGTAAGACCTGGACGATGTGTGCATTTGCTGAAAAGGAGAGGTGACTACCTTGACTGGCTGGTACGTGGTCGTACTCCAGGCAGCCTCTGGAGCCTTTAACATGTTCCGTGTGTCGTCTGATTGGAGGAAGAGGAGCAGCACTGTTCAGCATGTCCAACACTGTGTCTACACCACAGACGAAAGAGAAAATTCAGGTAAAGTCTGCGGCTGTTGAAAGTATCTGTAAGTCTGTACTGTGTGAAATTTCTACAATTTGGTGAGCATAATAAACACTTAATCCACTGCGAGAGAAAATCATTAGATTAGCATAACACCGTAGGAGATGCACTACATTTATATGTTGTTTTCCACAATTTTGTCGGAACAAAATGTCACAAGCTCACCAGGGGTTAACAGCAAGTGCTCGTGTCCAGAGGAGGGCCGGTGTGGTCGTGCGATGACAGATGAGGAGGAGGATGAGGATGTGAAGGAGTTGCCGAATGGGGACGTAGAAGAGGAGGAGAGGTCAGTGAAGCTGTGTCGCGCCGGTGGAGGAGGAGGCAGGGACGAAGGGCGGCTGATGAAGGGAACTTCTAATGCTGAAACACAACAGAAAGCACAGACTGAAGTCTCTGCTCTGATTCAGAGTTTATACTTATTTCGTGAGGAGGTGGCTGATGCTGCTAGAAAGTCAAACCATGTGCAGTCCCAGCAATGGGATTGCATGCAGAAGAGCAGAAACTTGTTGTGGGTAGTCTGGGTTAAAGCGGCAGTAGGCAGTATATTATTGGCATCATTGGGCAAAAGTGGAGGCTGTAGACGGGTTTCTGTGCAACGTCATCACACTCGCAACTAGGGGGGGCAGAAAACACGGCATGTCTGGCAGAGCCAAGCTCCAAAGCAGAGATGACAAGTAGTTGTTGTGCAGTAAAACTGCACCAACCGCAGAAAAGATGGATTTAAAATGTTTAATATTCCGAGTGGATCGCGTGCTAAAAACAGAAGGAGATTATGGATCAAGGCTTGATGGGCAAAAGCATTCTAGTCACAGCGCTAGCAAAGCAGCAGGTCACACCGAGCTGTCACGCTCCACAGATCGATAAGAATGAACTGATCAATAACAGGGTGATCAACCCACACTACGCGGGAATATTTATATAGATTTAGCGACGATGCCTTAAAACTGTCCGGGATATGAGAGCAGAGAGGCTGTGACGGACAGGGAGCTGTGGCTGGGTGAGGGGGGGGAGATGTGATCCTGTTGGGGTTGGCTACCTTGTGGCGGCAGCAGGATGTCATAGTCGGAGGGTATCTTGTTGGTGTTGAAGGGGCAGAGGGTGCTATGTGCCACCCGTGAGCCCGACCCCCTACCCGAGTCCGAGTGTCCACCTGAGGAACAGAAGCAGAGAACATTAGATCGTTCTACTTGGTTGTTGTGCACGTTCAGGTTTAACATCCTTAAATGAGACAGAATAAAAACTATGGAGTGCAACATTCACTACATCAGATGAATGATCTCAGTCATAGGAAGTCAAATAAAAGATTCACTACTTGTGATGTTTAATTGTGTCTGCTGGTTTCAGGACTCACCAGGCTCGGGGGGCTGGGGCTTCTTCTCGTCGACGGAGGGCTCTGGAGAGCTGTTCTCTAAGTGCCTGCATGAGAGGAAAATCGTTTTGGTTCACAGCAGCCTAATTAAACTCTAATGGAACATCGCTGCTGTATCACCATAGTTACTTTAACACGGTGAAAGACGGCCGGTACCTGCTGGGTACGGAGATGCAGATGGGAGCCTGGCTCAAGCAGAGGTTGGATGAAGGGATCTGATAGTCGTCCTCCGCCCTCTCCATCGCTACCCGCTGTCGTTCCACCACAGGGCTGCTGAAAGGGTTGGAGGGCCTGTAGAGAGGACCACGATTAATCAACCCAACCTTTCCATTAGTGTCACTCATAGTTATTACATTCAAACTACAAGCACTGATATCTTCTCAGTCCCATTAGAAGGATGATGGTAGTTCTGGGGTGCCATAAGGACAGGTGCGGCGATCAGCTGAGAATCCCGCCTACACTGAGGGGGGTACTATCTGCAGTGGAAACACAGCTAGGGAAAAGGACCTGGTACCAAAAGTGAGTCGTACCATGCAGTGGAAACACGGTTTTGGTGTGCACGTTCAGGTCTCAGTGCAGGATGTGATCGCTCAAAGACAACTTGAGTTAAGGCCGATTTCCTAAGACTTTTCACTTTTTCAGCTGTTAATTGTAGCGCCACCATCAGGCCAATTGGGATCATATTTTATATGAAGCATTAGGACATCATTTCCAGTTATGGTTTCATGTCTTTAGCTCGTTCCGGCTCACAGTAAATTGAGCAAAGGCATAATATAGCATATAATGCTAAATATGCCACAGCCACACACCAATCAACATGACACTTCAGATCTTGGTTATTACTTGTCCCCCCCGAGCATGTGCATCGAATTTGGGGAAATTCTGTTGGTTATTGAGGTCTATTCATATTACTGTTTCTCAGCAAAAAATCCATCTTGGCAGACTTTTATGATCCAAGAAGAGGCTTTTCTGCAGAGCACATTGAGCTGGATATGTGTGTCAAATTTCGTCAATCAGACTCACGCCTTGAGGATTTTAGGGCGTTAATTACAGCGCCACCATGTGGCTGATTGGATTCATATTTCTTGGGAAGCACTTGCACACCATTTCCAGTTATTGGGCCAAGTTTCATGTTTCTAGCTTGCACCCTTACGGCAATTGGAGCCGCGGTGGAAGACGACAAAATGTTAAACCAGCACAAACTCAATCGGGTTCTACCCCTTCAGGGTTTGAACCTTAATAACCTTTCTGAATGGATAAATATCCCCAAACATCGCTGATCAGTGTCTCTATAATTGCACAAAAACAGGCTGCAGACCAGAGCCATCAGGCCAAATTCTTAAACACTTCAATTGTGTGTACTGTGATGTGAAAATATACAGCAGCACCACTTATCAGCTGGCTCCACCCTGCTAGCTGTGTTTACCTACCTGATATGTTACAGTACAATGTTATTGTGCTGTAAAGGTACAAAGTACGATACCTGTTGTGTCTTCTGTAAGTAATGATTAAACGAGGCAACAGTGAAGGAAGTGTCTACTACGAATGATGCAGGAATGTATTTGGCCAATCAGTTACAAAAACAACTACCCAGCCTAATGGCCCACCATAACCACTGTTACATATTAAACATGAGCATGTAAACTAAGACAAAACATGCTGTAATTACCAAATACACATTCAGGTTCAGGTTCAGGGAATGAATGGAGGTGTACGAGAGCTTCTGTGAGTATAACCTACTGTATGTTGTGATGCATATACTGTACACAAGTCAGCTGCAGACACTTGTGTACAGGAAGTGTGTGTACATCACTCACAATATTTTGCAACGCTAAATTGTTTTCAGCAAGACCAGAACTTCCCCTTTCAGCTCAAGCTTCATCAGAAGTGACAGCTCTATCCCCTGCCTCCACTTCAGCCCCGATACACAGAAATACCTAATCTAATCCCGGCTGCAGCTAAAAGGCTATTAGACGTTCAGCCATCATTTTTAAAGCTGTTTCTAACCAGGACTTTTCCCTGAGGCTTCCAGACCTCACTGGGAGAAGTTTCCCTGAGTCTGAAACCAGCGAGAAAAGAAAGGAGGAGGTTTGGGAGATGGAACTTTAGACTAAAAGGAAAGGCTAAAAGTAACTGACTAGTGTTAAACTGAGCTATTTTGTTCTCTTCCCCTTTTTGTTTACACAGTTCTGCCATCAAATGACTTTGCTCAGTCTAATACGGGAAATAAGATACAGCCGAGTCTCAAAATAAGATTTTGCATTCGTGATCAACTGATCATGTCTTTAAGGTTTCCACATACTTTCATTTTGATACACAGTTTTAAAATACAGCCTTGTCAGGGGAACTATAAAAAAAAGTTCCCCGGGAACTCACTGGTGGCGGTAAAGTACCACTGCATGGATACGGAGAACACACACACGCTTCCGCAATCTTTTCTGCTCATATTAATACAAATGTGCTGTACAGAGATAGCATTTCTATATTATTTTTTGAGGATACTTTGTGGGAAACTTTGTTCATCTCCCTGGATAAATAGTTCTATTATGTGTGTATCTGTGTAATACTCACTTGTGGCTATTGGCAAGCGCGGACGGCGTTGGCGAGTGCCGTGAGGGAAGGATGTCATACTCATCGCTGACTTGCACACCATTAGAGAAGGGCTGCACACACAACAGAAAGGGGGAGAATTATAAAAAAGTCACAAAGGAACAACTGAAAGGTAATGCCAACTGAATTTGATGAAATACAGCCAGAAGCTGTTCAAACCCTTTTCTCAGTCAACAGAAGTTTGCAGCTCAATTGCTAAAAATCGAAGCCGCAAGCAGCAGCGAGCGGGTTTCGGGCTTCACAAACTGATCAAAGTCACTTCAGTTGGTTTATTCTGTCTAAAGAAGCTGAGACCGATCACACACTTGTTTCACCAATGTATGCAGCATTTCAATAAGTGCACACTCAAAGTCCATTTTGCCTCCCTTTATCTGATGATCGCAATATTAAACAATGATATCACACATCGCAGATTTGAATCATATTGTGCAGACTTAATATAAACACCTGGCAAAGTACTCCAAACCTCTTCTGTGGTAGTTCCTGCTACTGATACGGTAGGTGTCTCCTGGACCACATTTTGCCTTGATGACTCACACACAGACTCACAAGGTGAAAACAACACCAGCATCGCTGTCACGGCTGTTAATAAAGGACGCTCTGTCCAATCATCAGCCTGTAGTGTTCTGAGCAGGATGAGTAAATGGTAAATGGACTTGCATTTATATAGTGCCTTTCTAGTCTTCTGACCACTCAAAGCACTTTACACTACATGTCAACTGCCATGCAACCTGCCCTTCAGGATCTAATCTAAATACTCATTCACACACCGATGGCTCAGCCTTGAGGTTACGTATTTTACACGAGGACGCTTCGGCTTGTTGACTGGAAAAGCCACGTGTGTGTCACGTAAAAGCAGTGCTGCTGTGAAGGGATGCAACACAGCACTGATTGATAGACATCTTCTGACTAAGTAATTCATATTTATCCCATGCCAAAAATAATCTGCATTCACAGGGAAGGCGTGGCCTGTTAATCTTCTGCCTGATTAGCCAACATAAGTGAGGTTCCAGCCGGACCAAACGCCACCGAAAGCGTTCTCCGATCAAGCTATTGCACTAGAAGATTACAAATTTGACATCAGGATAACGTCGTCCATCAACTTTGACCACATTTGAGCAGCGAGCATCGTTTATGTAAACAGTCTGTCCGCCTCCCCCTCGTTTTACAGGAGTCCTGCGTTTTGTCTGCGCGGAATACAGTCCGCCCGTCAAGTGCAATAGATTGATCCGGGATGTTATGATGGAGCCAGGTCTGTAAAGATGTTGGCACAACAGTCTCTGGTTTCCCATTACTGGGTTAGCCTGAAGTCTTATTTCATCATTTCTATTTTCCTGTGACCGGACATGAGCCAGGAGAAGGCTGGGTAGTGGAATAGCCTTGGGTCCTAGCTGGGTTAGCTTAGCCCTTATCCTGACTCTACTTCCCTCTCTTCCTGGCCGCTTTCAGTGGCGTTTGGTTTAGCTGGTCTGACTGGGTGGTCGGAAGATGTTGTGGGTGGTGATCGTCTTATCGCTGCACAATCCCAGAGCTTCCTTTTTTCCTATATTGATGAGTGTATTTCTGTCATAACTGTAGCAAAATGACATCTTATAAATAACCTATATCAGCCTGTTTATCCTGTTTATCCTGCTGCCGTCTGCTGTCGTACCACCAGATAACAGAGCAGCTTCTTTCCTAAGCCTGTGAGACTCCTCAACTCATCCTTCGTACTCCACACATATTTAATTGTGCAACGCTGTGTCGTAGTGTGACAATAAACAAATCTTGTAAGCCTTGTAAAGGTCAGCTCCCTGTGGGACACACAGACACACACGGCTGCACAAAGTACTGTTTTCATGTATGAATTCATATCACTGGACAATTCTGAAAATCCTGGCCCATTTCACCTTCAGTAACACTAGTTGAGAAATATATTCCATATGCATAACACACCTATCTGTGAAATTAAAGTGGCTCTATATGGAGGACAAAAAGTTTGCAAATCAACTTCCTGATAATTACCGAAAGTGACGATGCTATCGACAGGCACTTTCTGATCTCAGCAGTATTCTGGTTTCCTAACCACTAAATGTCTCTGCAGGATTTGATTGGTTGTATTTGAATGGTCAGAGTTTCAGTTCAATCAGGGATTTCATTATTGAGCATAGATTAGCATATTTACATTCCGTCCAACTCACTTCCAGTATGCATTTACACATTGGAAGAACGGCAGAGCAGCTCATTAATCTTGCGCCTGCTGCATTCCTAATCTACAATGTGACTGCCATTGTCTATGACAATGAGGGTGGTAAACCGTATGCGTCAGGAACTAGAAAAGTGCAGATCTCTACCAGATGTGTCTGCAGCAACCGCTGCTGTAATGTTTGATTAAATTAATACAAACCACAATTGCCCCCCATCTGTACCACAAGCGTATCAGATGCACGTCTCACGCAACAGATACACTCTCATTTTAATCTATGCAGCCGCTAAACCTCAGTTCACTGTGTAACACTTCATGTTGACTGTTTAACGCTTCCTCTGAACAGACCTGCTGTGTGTTTATTTCCATACTTGCCAACCCTCCCGATTTTCCCGGAAGACACGTTTTCATCGCCATCTCTCGGTTTCCTCCGGGGTCACAATTCCCCCGCATTTCTCCTGTTTTATGGCACCTTTTTTTTCCCTTTTTGTTATCTCAACATGTTTCTGGCACTGTACACTATGTACAACATGCAAAAGCTCTACTGTTTCCTGCCGGACAGCAATAGAGCTACACCAAATACTGGCATGGACGTAGACGGGTGCTAGTCTGCATGTGTTCAAACTGATATCAAAGCCCTACCTTGGAGCTCTCTGACGTTCCTGCTCCCTCCATTCTGTGATGTAACCTCCCAAATCCAGCAGACGGACAACTGAGTGGTCTTCCGTTCAGGTGAGAGGGCACGGTGGGTTCCAGCTGGTGCGGGTGATCGGATCCGGTCCTGTGGGCATCTGCAAAGTGGCTGTCTTTAGGACACCGCATCTCAGGGGGCATCTTGGGGTCTGACAGCGTGCCGGTAGAAGATGAGACGGAACATGACAAGGGAGAGGTGGTGGGGAGCCAAGAGTGGCGTGACTCTGGTGGGATGGGAGGAGGACGCTCGGGGGGAGGCGGTGGAGGTGGGTCCCTCTGGGGAGGAGGTGGGGCTGGGAGAGGCTTGTCCTGCTTCCTGGACATGCCTGGCGAACCCTAGAGAGGTGGAGAGATATGGTTTGTTCACTGAAATGACAGAAGACTATCTAAAAATAACACTTTTTATGTTTTATTGTTGTTTTTGTGTGGAATGCTGGGACTGACCTTCGGGGAGCCGGTGGGACTGGCGGATGGGGAACGTATGGCGCCCTTCTGGATGAGGTCGAGTCGTGGCGGGACGGGGGGAAGGCCGAGGTGCTGGATGCAGTGGCTGGAGTCTCCTTGGACTTTTCTGTGTTGGCTGACAGGCGAAGAGCTGGGAGACACCATGGGCGAGTTCTGACGCTCTGCACAGTGCTGAGAGAAAAGTAAATCATCTCTTAAAGGGGTGTTTAGTGATTTATGACCAGCTGTTGTGCTGTTTAATGTAAGCATTGGAATAGAGTTAATCAACTTTTTGTATTTATCAAACTGTTAAAAGTACAATTGTGAGCTCAAGTGAAAGATAAAAGTAAATATCCTTCACTTTCGCTCCCCTAGTACGACAAGTCTTTACCTTCCTGATGTTGGCCAGTCCGTTCATGACCAGGCAGTCCTCTCGGTCCTCGTCATCATCCAGGTCCAGCACGGGGCAGCTGTGCTGGTCCAGGAAAAAGCACTTGTTTCCCTCATTTCGTGGGTCAAAGGCATCAACAATTATGGGCTCTGTGCCTTTGATCTCACAACGACAGAACGGACAACCCTGACCGTCCGACTCCTGGAACAGATAACGGAAAGAGTTTTCACCAAACAGGATATTTCAGGTAAACACACACAGACATACACAGGTGTGGCGGTGACATTTGTGACCCCATTCTAAATCTAATGATCCCATGGCTTTGTTGCTTGCTGTGTTTTGGGAACATGAGGAACTACTTGGGCCGTCGAGCAGGAAGGTGGTTTCTGCACGCAGCTGGGATATGCATGGTTAAGGTTATGCGCTACACTACTGCCCCTATATCTCTCATTTCCTCGATTCATGAAAGGACTCTGGCAAAGTCGACTGGACACATGTTTGTGAAATCCTCTCCAGGGAAAAACTGTTTTGCAACTTTACAACATTCATTGGCCACATGTATATATTCCACATGGCAGCCCCTGTAAAACAGGGGTCATAAATAAGAGGATAAAAGAGGTCTTGGTTTACAGTGCATCTCTCTCAACTGACTCAGGGGCTACAATCAAAGGCAGACAATGTTTACAGAGAACAAAGCTGCATTTGTGGTGGCCATATGGTTGGGGACTTGGCGGGGGGAGGCACCAAAGGCATGTTTGAAATATAATCCTTATTGGAGTGGGTGGAGAAGGGAAGGAGTGGGAGGTTAAAAGGAAGGGATCCCAGACGGGAGGAGATGGTGTGATGGTCATAGACAGAGAAGAAACAGACACGACTGAAGGGACTTAACAAACTGCTCCTGGACTTCACAATATTCCCACATCCCAATATTCCTTCTCATTTCAGCTCTGGTTTGGTCTCCACCATCTCCTGAGAATAATATCTGGCTCTGTTAAATGTCCCAGCGACTAGCTGGTGAACATATGCTGATGAGAGCAGTGACAATGAGCCAAAACAGTAAAGTTGTGAGCTCAAAGATGCTAAAACACTCAGTAGAGCTGGGGGTGGGGGGGAACCGCATTTAGGTGATTATTGTCTGTGGGTTTGTCACTATGAGTGACGCCTTTCACATTATTATAGAGCATAGTCGTGACAGTGTCTGGGCTGATCCCCGGCTGATCCCTTCTGTGAATGAATTTAATGTCAATGGTGAAATTAAATGAGTGTTTTCACAAACATCTGTTGCTTACTTTGCATTTTTTGTATTGTTAAAATGAAGATATTGAATAAAGCAGCTTTCAACACTGTGAAATCACAGGTATTTTAAAATAATAATCTACATGCTAAACTCTGCTGTGGAGGGCTGTGGGGTAGGTTGATGCAGGATGCAGCCTTGACCCAGCGGGACCTCGTTACACTGATGTAGAATTATTTACCAAAAATATTTACCAAAGGATATTGAATTATTTTCTGCTGATATTGAATTACTTTCTGCAGCATGACTGAGTGCATTATTATGTATTACACTATCCGTGGATGTATGTGGGTGTGTTTATGTATCATATATGTGTATTGTATATGTGTATATGTTATGATATATGTTTAGGGGATTGATCAGTTTTCTAGGTCATGGCATGTTTATGTGTATGTAAACAGTATGTGATATGTATGTATGGACCGTATATGTTATTTCACTGTACGTTGTAGGGCTGGGACGATACACCAATCTCCCGATACGATACTATCACGATACTTGGGTGCCGGTTCGGTATGTATTTTTAAGAATTGCGATTCTACAAATATTGCGATATGATATTCCTATTTGAGATTTTTGTTAACTTGTTTTTTAACTTTTCAAATATATCGGTCATTGTCAGGCATCAGTTGTAGCGTCGGCCCATTTGACCACGGAGATGAGAGCACGTCGACCGCACGTTACCGTGATACGATAACGTTTCTTGTCAGTGACAGAGTTAGCATGCAGCTTTAGCCGTGATGTCTAGCTCTGCTTTTCCTGCAATGTGTGAAACCCAAAGTGTTTCCATCCTTTACTGGATGTGTAGTGTTTACCACGCTGGATTTAACACGTGAGGGTGCAGGTCGTATCCATGCAGACCCTCCAACGTTTTCTAATTTCTCGTTTTGGCGCATGCCGACCGGCTGGTTTGTTTTGGTTGACGGATACGGAACAGATATGACGTCACGTTACTCAGACTACAACAATAAAAGCATTAACTTCCTTCTACCTCTGCATAGACTCAAATGAAGCAAATATATCGATTCTGGCATTAAAAAATATATTTCAAAATCGTATTCCCACCCCTCCCCTAGTATGTTGTATATATTATTTGACTCAATAAATAAATAAATGAGTTTTAGCCCATACGTCTAGATGTCTTTTGAAACTGAAAGTCACCAAATATGGAGTTTATTGCCAAGCATACTGTCTCTGTTTGCATCACTCTGGACAATGTTGACTTTACACTTTGTGGAAAGAACTAGTAACTACCTGCCAACGCTCTTGATAGACGATTCATTACTAAGGTACACAAACCTTATCGAGTGAAACCTACAGACACAGAAAAGCCCCGAACCACTCAGTCAGTCTGAGTCATCACTGCATTGATTCAGGATCAAACTAATAACTAGAACAAGGGAACCCTCTCATATTCTGCAGAGATCAAAAACAAACAGGATGTGGAATTACATAGATCATCAGCCAGCTGTGACGGAGGAGTGTTGCCTGATCCACCCCAGCTGACTAATATACAGAGTGAGAGGAAAGATGGGGGACCACCACTAGTGAGTCACGACCTGAACGGACCAGAGCTGGGTTACTCACTGTCACAGGGTAGGAGGGTTCCCTCTCTCTGACTCACTGTTTCATTAATGTGGAGGAAAATATTTAATTACCGAAGCACCCGTATATAACACACACACACACGATGACAGACGTCATTCAATCACTGACTGAGGTTGTCGAGAAGGCGGGGTCACGTCGAGTTGTCATAACAGGAAGTATGACAAACAAACAGTGTTAATGTGGGCTGAGCACAGGACTGAGCTCTGGAAAGACTGCGCTCATGTTCAGAGGAAAGCCACCCAGAAAAATCTTTCCAGTTTTGTAGGCGTCAAAAATGAATCTCTTGAGAACGAACAGAAAACCAAACACTCGTGCGTGTGCTCCGAAATCTGCTCAAAAAGGGTTTTCCAAGGACTTTCATGTCAAGGAACTTAAACTCTGTGGACAATAGATCCACATTTAATGAATATAATTCATTATTTCTTTGTTGTGACAACTGTGACCAAAAACATTTTGATCTGGGGGGAAGATGTTTTTTGTATAATTTGCATTAGACATGCAAAATGTCTTTAAAAATACCACTGAGGATGACTTCCTGTGCTGTGACAGTAAACACACACTGACTGCATTATCACAGAAGCTGCCGCAGAGACTTATTTGCATTTTCATCAAAAAACACTTCCATCTTAACATTACTTTGGTCAGTAAAATAGAACTGAAAGCGATGATGTTTCAATGGTGCAACATGTTTTTGCTCATTTAGACATCAACTCCTCCGACTACTAACACAATGCAAACCAAAGACTCGTGATAAACGGAAACTATTATAGCGCTGACTGAAAAAACAAAGCACACTCAACATGTATAAAACCTTGACTCATTATCCTCTGAATCATCTTCCATGTCCTCCCTCGCGAAAGCCCCACTGCCAAACATCTAACGCAGTGTTGGGATATGTAAAAATACACATAATGCAAGATTTACTGGTAATTGAAACTGTTCCAGTTAGAAAACAGACGTGACTCCAGTGATAGGTTTCACCTGCACAACAATGCCATGCATATTCAACACCACTAAGAGTAGGGGCTGCACAATTTATCCAATATTAATCACGGTTTTGGCTTCACATAATTAAATGAACATGACTGCGGTGTTCACATTTAAAATGCTCTGCTCATGGAAACCTCTGCAGCATAAAGCGCTTCCTAAACTAATGGCTAAAGATGCACCGTCAATCAGCAGCCAATTGAAGCTGGCTGGTTATCAGCGTCTCATATGCTCATATATAAGTTTTTTGCCGGTCACACACACGTGCAGCCGCCACATGATGGTTTTACCACGGCACACAGCGGCACAGTCAGTAACATCACACACTGAATTTCTTCAGCGTGAGTGAAGAAGACATAAAGCTGCAATTTGTAACAACTGTAAGTCCAAAATAAGCTGTGGAGGAATAACATTACACAACCTTGGAACAACTAACTTATCTTACTGATTCATTCCCATGATGCTGCTCAGAGTGATCTAAGTGACCGGCTCGTTTGCTGACAGCATGAAGCTACACGCTACACAGCTCCGTTATGGTGCGTTCAAGCTCTACTTGAGTACTGGGCGATGGCGGATTATAGCGATGATGCGTTCAAATATAAAATAGCTCTAAGCAGCTTATAGTATATATATATATATATATATATATATAAAATTATAATTACTAATTCCAGGATTTATTTTTTTATCAATGAAAATAAAATCATTTATTTCCTAATCATTTGAATTGTGTGTTTTTATGCAAATAACCACTATAGAAGAAAATAACAAAGTAAAAGGATAACATTTATAATTTTTTGACGGTTGTAATGAAGCATGACGTGGAAGTGAAAGAAGCGCACTGTTTATTTAAATGTCAATTTGCAATAAAAATATTTTGTCCCCTTAAATCTGTGAACAATCGTGATCAAAATATTGATCAAAATAATCGTGATTATCATTTTGGCCATAATCGTGCAGCTCTAACTAAGAGAATTCAAAATGAGGCCTAATATGTGTTTGATATGAACCCCTCTGAGAATTAGAACAAATGTACTTTCAGTCAACTCAAAGTAACCTTGATACAGAATTGGGCTTGTGTCCAGGACTGCAGAGAATACGTGTGTGTGTGTGTGTGTCCCTGCCAGAGATCAATAGCATCAGAGTCAGTGCAGACCTCTACATGTCTGGAGAGCCATCTCTCTCTCTGTGTGTGACTGCAACACAGATGTCCCACGCAACGCAGAGGAGAGAGGGGTGAGGAGGAGGAGGGAGTCTCTGGACCCGATGCTAATGGCTCATTAGGGGAAGGTAATTACAAACACACTTTGCTGGCACAGCTTCTGATGCACAGATGAGTGCACAAGCACAATGAACACAGCAGTGCAGGACAGGGTGCTTTGGGATACACAAATTACGAAAAATAGCACACAGCAGAAAGCAGAAAAAAACACAAGCAGAAACACTGGGAGATACTGTGTGCACACACGCTCAGTTTTCACTTCCGCTACTGACTGATATGTGGAAATTCGATTAGGGCAGATGCAAGGACACCGTGAGGAAGTGAGGGACGGAGGGAGGTTTTTCTTTATACCATGTATCTTGCACTGGAGGCTGAAAGCTGCTTCTATTATTCAGTATTCTTTTCTCACTTATATGCAGTCGCTTATTCACCCCTTACCATTCTGCACTCTTTTTTTCAGGGGTAGATAAAAGGTCAACACCGGATGTCTCCTAGAATTGGAAAAGCTGGGATCCTGAAGATTAATTTGAGATACAGCTCAGCACTGTGTGTCAAGTTGTTGTAGTCATAAATCTGTAATACATATTAATTAATAAATGAATGAGTGAATTACAATAAAGGGAAAGTCAGGACATTATGATCTAAGTGCCTGATGGTCATCCCCATGATCTATTATGTCTCAGAAATTGTTGCAGCACTTTTTGGGTTGATACCATTTGTTACACAGATTTGGTGCTAAATTTAACCATTTTTTACCACACGAGAGTTAATAAAAATGATCAATAATCCCTCCTAAATACCACATTAAGACACCAAGACCTTGAGGAACACCGTAGAAAAAGCCATGCTGTGATTCGGTATCAAAAACTTTTGACATTTGGAGATTTCTGCAAGAATTGCATTTTTCGGCGATTGGATGGCGAGCACTTCTGTTGTGAAAACTGCTCAGAAACCCCCTTATTGTCAATGTAGCTAGGAAAGCCATCCATCCTCTGAATGCTCTAGATCTCTAGTTTGTGGCTGTAAAGTTTCATGAGGCTGTGATTATCCTAGAGGTCACCACAGGTCATTTATACAGTGAGGTCAAATTTCAAAACATTGTCTCCTATGGGGACTAACATCATCACACATGAATACAATTGGGCTCTTTGGATCCACAAGAGTCTCAGCTTTACAGTGATAACCAATTTATGCAATTCAAAGACTGTTTAGGGACCCCAGTAATAGAATAGATAATGGAACGTATTTCTAGTTTCATGATACCAGTATCTTCCTCAGTATCCTCTAGCCTGAAAACTGAGCCTGCTACAATCTCTGAAAGACAGAATAACGGCCGGGTCCGAGAGTTAAGGGGTTAATCTCCCTTTTAGCAGTGTTGAACAGTTAAAAATGTTCAGATCAGATCAGAATACTGCACATAGAGACAGAGATGATGTAATGATGGGATGGACACATTCTGGCATGAACCACTCAATGTCCCATGTACATGAGTAATGGCAACGGCAACCTGTCAAAGCCACAGATGTACCCCTTTGTTCAAAGAGTTAATGTCAAAATGAATTCACGCAGTACGGTTCATTACAATACCTGCCAAGCCGTGAGACAGGAAGTACACATGAGGTGACCGCAGGGCTCGATCTTGACGTCCTTGTCGTTCTCAGCGCAGATCTTACAGAGCTGGAAGGTGGAGCCCATTTCACAGTACAGCTCATACTGCTCCTGTTCAGGCAGAGAAAACTCCTGTTAGTCATCAAGTGATGCATATATCAAAGTATACAAGAGAACAGACACACACATACAGCATGTACAAGCTTCCCACCATGTCACGCCCTAATGTTAATGGGTCAGAAGGGGCCTACTACGTTGTAAAAGTGAAAGTGAAACTTAAAAGCAACTCGTTCTAACATGTAAAAGTGAATGAAACGTCACATTTTGAACACAAACAAAAAGGCTTCTTTAGATTTAGGCAAGAAAACTTCACTTAGCTAAGTTTAGGGACAAACATTGTGTTTTGGGTTAAAATAACTTCGAACACAAAGACAACTACACATTGTTGTTTTCACACGTGATGCGAACTTCAGTCTCCTGTGTGAAAACTCTGTGTTTTGTGTCCCATCCATCATCTCTAACCTACACCCCTCCACCGTTTGTGTAGTTTCACACTGTCTTTACTACAGCACCTATCTTCCACTTCTGCTCCTGTCATAATTACTACGGTCACTAGAGGTCGCTGTTGTGTTCCTTTATACCTTCTTTCGATGATCTACCATGTGAATAGATGATAAAACCTACTTGTGGATGTAGTAGGCCCATACTGACCCACATCTATGGGGCTTATAGCTTTTGCCTGGCCACAACAAAGTTAACATGCCATAAGGTGCAGCATTTGGTTACTTTAAGAAATACAGCTATGGAACTAGCCTGAGCTTACATGATGTATTCTGACTTTGTGAGGCTAAGAAATACCATGGCCAGCAGGAACCATGAACATTACTCTGCGTATCCAGATGAAGCATGTTTTCACACACACACACACACACACACACACACACACACACACACACACAAACCCACTTGTGTCACTTTGATGTGATCATGAGGCGTTGGCTCACACAAATCAGTGAGGTCAGGATTGTAACTGCGACCGTCGGGGAACAAGTAGCTGCGAATGAGAAAAAAAAATATTAGAAGAAATAAGCAGTAGAAACACACAGCAAGATATTTACTCAAAATACTTTGATCAAAGTCATGTTTTGTTTGTCATGTCTACCTACTAGTGGTACATGTTATATATATATAATAAGTAGTGGTAGAACCACGAGCAGCAATAGGAGCACTTGTAGTAATAGCTTTACTTTAAATGAGACTTTAATTAATCCTTATTTCTGACTGACCTGAAATATCAGCTATGAGCAGCTGTTAAATAAAAAATATAAACTAGGTCTTAAAGAAAAGATCAAAATGAGCAGAAACTCTTTTCCAATTAAAGTCAAATTTGCAAATGAATTCAGCTTTTAGAAGCCTGGGTATTACCACAATGATTGACGTTTGAAAGAGGGACTGATGGGAACTTAACTTTCCCCAGACTTGCTGGGGTCTCCCAGCTTGATCAAAAACAGAGGTGCTTCAAACAGGATCCCCCCCTCCTACCCGCCCCCGCTCTCCGGCTACAGTGGACTTGTAAGAGGACACAGCGCTCCTTGAACAGCCTCAGCCAGCCGTGACTGACGGCTGAGGGAAGTGCACTAAATGGAGGGAGGCATGTTTGATTTGTCTGGGGGCCTGTCAGATTATCAGGTATGATAGCAACAGATGGCCTTGCAAAACTACTTGAGGGCTCAAAGACATCCTCCTGTCTGTCTGAGACATGTGTCATCTAGGAAGTGGCTTTCAGAAGTGGCACCACACTAAAGACTATGCAAATCAGATGTGACTGATTGAGACACAAGACCCTTTCACACAGCCTGCTCAAGGCGGGATTGTTGCACCGTTATTACGCCTCGCTGCTCCGTATGAAAGGTGCGGAGGAGCTACTACCAGCGGAGGTAGTCACAGAGCCGAGCTGATGTCTGAGTAGAAGGGACAGCTGGCACGGTGGGACTACATGCACGCACACACACTGGACGCAGACGGTGTTGAGTTATACGTCACACCTCTTTTGCTCCTGTGATGGTGGCGTGCTATCTCAAAATCACACACTGGGGCAATATGCCACGGTTGTTTGGTCCAGTGTGGACCGGTTTTACCACAACCCGAAGAAGCGGTGATTCTCTCTCCTTTGAAAACGCTTCTCAAAGTATCATCATATCAGAAATTCCCACACAACAGCAGCCTATAAGTTTCACTTCACCCGTTATCATCTGGTCAGGCCAATAAAAAGTAGCTTGAGACAGACATCATTAATAGTAGGCGACAGTGATTCCCCTCCGAAACATAAATATGTTAGAGAGAAGCCGGCGTAACGGCGGTATTGTGGAATTTCTATGTGAAAGGGGCATCAGTTGATCATTTTGTATACAGTGCATACACACAAAACTGATCAATATACAAACAGAGAGTGAGCTAGAGAGGGAGTGATAGGTGACATACAAGCCCTCCCTGTAGCCGTCGATGAGGGCCTGGAACAGCGGCTTGTTGTGAGGGATGGTCTGCAGTATGTTGCTGTCATTGGTCACATAGCCAATGGCCCACTGGCCCAGCCGTGTACAACTCAGTCTGAAGATGTAACTGTTAGAGAGAGAGAGAGAGAGAGAGAGAGAGAGGACAGAAGAGCATGTAAACAAACATGTATAACAAACTTTAAATGATGTTAAAACAACACAACTCAATTTGAATGTCAAGTTTATTGCGGTAATGTATCAAGATCACTCAAATAGCTGTGTGTGGACTGTTATAATTAACTTTTAATAACACACTATGGCATCCTTATCAAACTTTAACTAGTCATAAAAACAGTAAACTACGTGTTAATGTACCTTTATTGACCTTTAGCTGAATAATGTCATGATTATATGATCATAATTAAGATAAGATCTTATTACTGTCACACTTTCCTGGATTGTATTCTTCTGTATTCTTTGTTGTTATACTGTATGCATTTAAATGTAAAGCACACTGTAGTTTACCTGTAATAAAACATGCTGAATAAACACAACTGTAGGAGCACAATATGGATTTTTCAGCCGATACTATAACCGATAAATTCTCATTTTTGTGTTTTAAAAAGAAGTTCATTACCTGTAGTGTTTTTATGAGGGACTCATATCTTAAAAGCAAATACAACCGGTCTAAATGGGATTCAATATGTTTAATACACAACAGAGTTGAGTTGAACTTTAACAACTAGCCTCAACAAAGAAGACAAGCTCTAATCTTCTCAACCGTTTGAACATGTCTGTTTGTGTGTGTGAGTTGTGGGCTGGAAGATGTATCAAGTCTTCTTTTGGGAGAAATTAAGCTCCAGATCAGAGGGACTTGAGGTGATATCATTATTGGGTGCAAACATATACCATATAAAACCATTCTGGAATAATCTTTGAACAAGTAAATCGTCCTTCAAACTTGCCTAAATTCAGGAAAGACATTTCCTTTAGTCATACTTGGCACTTTTTGGGATCATTTCATCAACAGCCACGGCGGGTCTATCCCTGTAATTAACGCTAATAGCCTTTTCAAATAGCCTCTTGATGCAATTGAAGAGACCTGATGTGATCAATTACACCTGAGTGAGCGCTGGAGGGTAGAACAGATGAGATAATTACAACTACACCGGCTTCATCCAATGAGAAATGAGCCAATAACCCCAAAAACGTTGTTTTTTTTCTCTACGGTGAAATATGAACTTTCTACCTTTGTTATTTATATAAAACTAAAACTGCAACAAACAATGGTGCTCCTGCTGCGTCTCTGAAACTTTTGGGATTTCCTTGTGCAAAATCAGAGCTGAATTCAAAGGAAGCAGCTCAGCAGAAGATGGAGCAATGTGAATGTGAAAAAGATAGAGGTATTATAAATGCAGTTCAGAACGAGTACCGGGCTTAGAGCGAGCCTTGACCACAGTATGATCCCACCTCCACATGCAACAAAGGCACCGAGCTAAATCCTCCGAGGCTTTGACTGAAGAGAGATGTGAGAAGACGGTTTGAGAGTTTCAGACGGTTTCACTGATGCTAATAAGCTGTGTTTCGCCTCTGATGGGAAGAGCTTTGCTGAGGACAGGAAATCTGCCTATCTGTGAACATGATAATGAAATGCTTCTACAATCACACATGCAGCAGAGTAATCTTCACTCTCAGTGTGATAACCATGTTTGATGTCATTATCTGCGCCAGGAGATTATGTATTCGGTTGTGTGTGTGCGTGCATCTTTGTGTCTGTCTGTCTCGCATACTGCAGGACCTATCAGCCTAATATTTGTTGTGTTCTCGTGGTTGCAGTGAAACATAATTTACTAACCACATATTTTATCTCATATGTTTAATACCGTCATCGGCTGCTGACTCCTCGCTACTCTTAACCGGCCGGTTAGGGGCCGCACGGCACGGCATCAACAGCTGCTTCGGTTTGGACTCTTGTTTCCACTACGGATTACAAATTGTTCCTCTCTTGATTTGTACACCTACTGCAGGTTAGGGATGTCACAGAGAGGACATTTTCCGACCAGTCAATAAACTTGTGACAACACCCGTGTTACCGATTACACCGGATATTTTATAAGAATAGATGACACTCAATATGTGGAGCGCTTACTTTGATCTTTAACGTTGGATGGCTGTGTGGCTGGTCTCTGGTGTTGTTGTGTAGTGTTGTCGATAGTGTTGTAGTACTCGAGATCGGTCTTGTTCTCCAGACCGGTCTTAAAAATCACTTTTTGAAGGTCTGGGTCTCGTCTTTGAATCAACCGAATTTTTACTTGGCCTTGTCTCGGTCTCAGAAAAAAAGAGGACTCTGGATTTTATTTCAAGACTGGTCAAGAACCACGACTGCGGGGATATCACTGAATTGCCGACACTGGAGCAGACACTTTCCCTTTCAGTTTGTAGCACCCGTCGTCCGACTATGTGTTGATAATACCGCGCTGATATGAGAAAATTAATTAAATGTTTTTTATTTCTATATATATATATATATATATATAAAAACGTTGGTGGGGGAAGTTGGAAAGTAATGTAATCGGTGAATGCCCGAACAACATGAAGCACCGACTACCGCAGCAAGCCTAGTCAGTAGGAGGACAGCTGTTAGCAGTCACTGTTGTTTTTTTGGGCAATTTTTAACATTTTATTTTGCTAATTTAATGGTCTGTTCTTCAACATCTTTCTCTTTGAATTAAGAGTTTATTTTGACCAAATCAGAGTTGTGGTGATTGTTGGAACAGTGGAAAGACTTACCAAGATGGTTTTGGTTTGTTTCTGCCGACTTTGAATAAAATGTGTTTTACGATGAGTTAACAAGGCAGTGAAGCCGGTCTTAGTTTAGTGACAGAGAGAAACTTGAATTAAGAATAGTACTAATACTACAGTGGTGGAGCAAACTTGCCACTCAAACACATCTCCCAGCTGAAACACCTGTGCAAATATATCTGCAATCGCTGGTTATAAAATTTGAACACATCGCCCAACCCTACTGAGCAGTCCGACGGTGTGTTTGGGGGTAACACATCTAACAGAGCTAACGGACTGACAGTTTCTGTTCAGAGGAAGCGTTAGACAGCAGTGGTCGTTTCAGACACAGCAGGCAGAGATCTGCACTCTACTGAGTGAACCTTTTCTAGTTGTTTACCAGAGGTATGATCGATATATCCTGAATTGATTTGTCAACAGTCTATAAGATTGCTTATCCCCTGTGCATGCATAGAAGTGTGTATGTGTGTGTCTATGTGGTGTGGGTGTGTGTCTGAGCGAGTTGAAGTGGTAACATGTAGTGGTTCGTGACATATGACTGCCCTCTCCCACACAGCTGTGTGTTTGTGTGTGTTTGATCCAGTTTTGCTTCATAACAATGGTATTTGCATGATTCACTCTGTGATCAGCGCCCCTCCACATTTGCATACTCAGACACACACACTGGCCTCTTCCACGCTCACTTACACACAGACCCATACACACACACGTTTCCTGTCCTGTCATTATCTGCTCTGCTCTACCATGCTGCCACGCAAGACTGGTTAATCACAGGGCATGCATGGCTCAGCTCAAGGCTATACGAGCTGCTCGCAATGAATTAGCGCTGATGTTAAAGGTATTTTCTCCAGCTACTTTCTTCCCCCCACCAGGAACTTGCTACGTGGAAGGAAAAAAAAAAAAAACACAACTTGCCAGCATTCATTTCGGAGACCAGTGTGTAGGCAACTGCAATACACACACACACATATGAACATTTAACCTCTTCTACCGGACGGACCCGGTACCAGGTTTGGCTGAGCTGTGTGTTAAAATGCTGCCTTTAAAAACTTCATAAAATGCGGAGCTGGTCTTTTTTCCCCGAATAGTTTCTAAAAGACGAGGCCTTAACGTGTACTTACTCAGGCATAGTGTTACTTAAACTGGGGATGAATTCTCTGAGGTCTTAGCTATCCATAGAGTCCAAGATCATGCATATAATCCTGGTGGTTGTGGAGTTATTCTTGATTTATTTTGTCTGTCTAGGTGAACCACACCTTCCAGCACCCTAGGGTGGACTATTTTCTCAGATTTCCTTCACTGAAAAAGCTTCTTGCTGTGTGTTTAGGGGCCATATACACCCTGCTGCTGTCATAAGCTTTGAAACAAAGACATGTTTTATGAATATATACGACAGTAATAAGTAGCTTTGGGAAGGTTGTTCAGACTGAGACTCAAGAGGTGTGACAGCAAAGCGTGGCCTGTTTATGACACACATAATCCCAAATGCAAATTTGGCAAATTCATAAACATTCTCTATTTCCGACTGATATTCGTTGCCTTTGAGCCTGAGTTCCAAGGCTATTTGCTACGGCGACCCACGTTGTAAATATTCATAAGCATTATGTGCAGACTGAGGAGATCAATTGGATTCTGAAACGGCATGTTGACTTTCAGACCTGGCTGTGTGTCTGCACACAGATAACAACAGGGAAGCTGCATGTGACTGACGGAAGGGGTTCATAAAGTCAAAGGTAAACAAAACCGGACTTTTTGGACCATCAAATATAATATATATTATATATAATATATATATATATATAGGATGCAGAAGTGTTTCTAGTTGTTCTGAATGGCTACACCCGTCACATTGGTGGGGATAACGGAACCCTTTTTCAGACAGTCTCTCCTGGAAGGCATTTATCAGTTGTTCACATCATCAGTGACAGAAACAGTTGTGTAAAGAGAGCTATAGAGAGAAGCTCAAATCCTGCTTACTTTCTCACTGCCACACAGCTGGCCAATTGACGTGAAGCGGGTGTAAATGATTGTTGTTTATCATTAAGTTACAGAAACTGTTGGACACAGTCCTACGCTGTTCTATTCCTCAGGTGTATTAATACTCCATCAATGCTCACTGTTCAGCAGAAATACAGTTTCCAGATTCCTCTGTTATCTTTAAACTGTTATTTGATGTTTCCTGTTGCTTTTCACAGTACATCACATGTATACCAACATGTAGATATGGAAGATCAAGTTCCCTACAGACAACCTTTAATAAACCTAACTTTGCTCATTTAGTCATGGATATGTAATGTTGTAGTGAAATACTTAAAACAAAGACACAGTTACCGTACCTGCCAGGCTTGTTTATGTACTTGTGTAGTCGGGCTTTGACTTCATCATATGTAAGGAAGGCCATGTAGCCGGGGTGTGTCACTGCCAGGAAGTTCCAGTTCCTCAGAATTGATCCCCACGGCTGAAAAAGACAGACTAAACAGATTAATATGCATTGTGCATGCTTTTTTTCATATGTTCAGCATAAAGTCACGTTGAGTCAGCGCTTCCGCCACAAATAGATGAGACGTCCAGATCCGATCTCAAAGATCGGGGGCCGATCAAGGCTGATTGTATCTGCTATCCTTGAGCGATTCTTCATTTTATGTCAGCTGTCACATAAATACTGAATCCAGAAATTCTGCACAAATATCCTCTTGAAAGAAGCATTGCCATCGGTCAGATAATCAGTTTACATAAGATCCCTTAATTAAGAGCATAAAGCTGCGGGGCATTAACTGGATAGTGGCCCGGCCCGAAGAGGAAGGAGATCACACAGTTTTGTTTAAACAAATGACCTCCAGCTGGTTAACACAGAATGCACTCATGACGGAAACAGCCCAACGATGAGCTGTAGTATTACAGTAGAAGACCTGACCCCACCCTACAACGTTTGGACCAGATTTGTCCTGAGATGATTGCAGTATATCATCACATTGAGGTCTTCCTGCTTTGTTCACCCAATCATTCTCACCTTCATGTGGACTCTCTGATCCCCGCCCTGCTTCCCACCACGACTCCCAACCAGTGAGTCAACCAGACCGGAGGCATGAGGTTGACCACAGGGGACTGCCTCGACTGACACACAGGTTACAACCAGTCAGTCAGTAGCAATTACTACCTGCGAGTATTTGCTTTCATAGACCATTTTGCACTATTAAGCACACTGACCACCATTGAGTTCATGAAAAGTCAGTGATGAATCAGCGGTTTAAGATTTTTTCTAAGCTTTTTATTGTTTTGTTTTGTTTCATAACCTGATACAAAAACAACACACAGTGGGCTACATCTGCGTCTGAGAAGTGAAGACAATAGGGAAGTGCCTTAAACTTGCATTCTTTCTAACAGCCAGCAGGGGGCGACTCCTCTGGTTGCAAAAAAGTCTGATTGTATAGAAGTCTATGAGAAAATGACTCTACTTCTCTCTTGATTTATTCCCTCAGTAAACATTGTAAACATGAGTTTATGGTCTCAGTCGCTAATTTCAAGTCTTCTTCAATACAGCATGATGTTCATTTAGTAAATGATGGTCCCATTTAGAGTCAGATAGACCATAAAGCAGGGGATGCTTTAGGGCGAGGCTACCGTGTGATTGACAGGTCGCTACCATGGCGGAGTTGTACGTGTCTTCGTCGTTACCTTTGAGTGTTTTCAGTTCATGAAGGTTATTTATAACCTTTTTTGGTCGCCTAAAAATCTCTTATTCAGCTTTTGATTGTGCTTAGCTCCACCCTCTTGATTGGGACACTGACCCGGACAAAATAATTCCTCAAGTATTCACAATCTCAGTTTTCTTGTTCAGAGTGTGCATGCAAAGTACAAAAGTTCTGCCAAAGTAAAACACTGCTTTAAAGCCTCACCGCCCACACACCATCTTGAAGCCACATGGCCAGTAATCTGTCAACAGGAGGGATCTGAAGCTACACACACACACACACACACACGCACAAGCACCAAAATAGAACCAAAAACATCAAACAGACCAAATATTTTCTACATTTATTTTGCTCCTCCACTGTTAACTTAGTGTATCAAACCCATACATATGGCTTTGATCCTGTGCTGCTGTGTCACACTGTTCCAGTCACTGTGCTGTTTTGATGTGAGGTAATTGGTAAACTAAGCCGTGGTGCAAAGCCACCGTCATTGTGAGTCTGCATATATTCAAACATAACTTCTGCTGCTTAAAAACCAACAAGGTATGTGACTCGGCCTCCAAGAATTTTATTATTTACTTATTGTTTTTGACCACAGTACTGGGCCAGTATGGGCTGCGGTCGAAAAGTCAAGAAATGACGTCCTGATGTAATTTCCTAACCACTTTTCCTTGACCTGGATGGAAAACGTTATGAGGTCAAGGAAAGATGTGAAGGAGAATTCAGAAGGACTTAAAGGAAAAGACAACTGTGGTGTTCAGAGAATCCGACTGCACTTACACTATAGGCTCCGTCATTATGATGCGACGGTGGCGGATGTTATGACGCAGGTTTGCCGTGGTAAAACTACAATTTAGAAACGATGATGGACTACCAAAGACGCCGCTTCTCCCCCGTGCATTCTTAAATAGCTCCTTCAGTGACTTCAGTGCTTCACCTGCGGTGTGTTATAGAGAGATACCACAGGTCCTTCTGCTGCTGGAACACTTTACATCAACATATAATGAAGGATTATCTGACCTTAAACCTGGACTCAGTTTAGCTCTCAAACAGGCACTGCTGCCCCTACTGCCTTTTACAATCAATGCTCTACTTAAGCCTCCTCTTCTAGATTATTCAGAGTTAAGTTTGCTTCCTTCCCATCTTCACCAACATGTGGTTGGATAGAGGAGTTTCCAGACTGGGACCCTCTGCAGAGAGGCTTGATATCTAGATTATTCAGCTAAATTGAAGAAATGGTCTCCCTTTCTCTGAATCACTCTGACTACATTTAAGGAAAAGTAAACTAGCAAAGATGATCCCAGGATCAGATATGACGTGCTCCCGCTGTTATCAAGATGAAGCCACTCTGTGTCACATATGGTGCTGTCGATCTCTGGTACCATTTTGGAAACAGAAATTTCAGTTTTCATGTTTTCTGTTGTCGGTTTGTCCTCTGGGTTCTCAGAAAAAAAATTACTCCGGTATGGATTATGTTGAATGCTGCCATTTCTAGCAGTAATTCGACAGCAGATATCTGTCTTATTGTATAAAAATGTAATCCACAGTGGAACAGATCCTAAAGACGTTCTTTTGTGAAGAATTCCTTGAAAGGCCTCGCATGTAATCGCCAAAACCTGTTGTATCTGCATACAGTAAGAACCAATAGTTAAGTGCTATGTGTCAAAATAATTTGATTCACATGTTTAAACCTTATTTTGACCAACCTGGAAGAGGCGTGTGAAAATGTCAAACTCAAACACGGAGATGTAGTCGTTGCAGGTGAGGTCGATGGTGGATTTGAGGGCCATGGCCTCCAGGCCCGAGCTGATGGGATGCACTTCGTGAAGGCACTGTCGGAACACTTTCCATGGCACTATCGTCCTGCAAGAGAGCAACGAGCCAAATCATAAAAGGCAAAGATGCAGAAACTTGCGAGACAAAAGATATAAATGTACATTAGACAAATGCAATGGAAGAGTTTCTGTACATCAATTGCATGACAGGAACTTTGCAAATTCACAGCTGATGTGAAGATTCATAGATGTGGTTGAACTTTTGTTTTACTCACACAGCTCTTATGGCTTTAGATTAGATAAAGCAATGAACAGAAAGGGTTACACATTAAAGTGATGGTGAAGTCTGGTGGTACAAACTGAGGGGGCGTGAAGTTTCTCACCCACAACTGATAGAAATGTGCCGTTGGGAAACGAAAGTATCGGTTGGTGATGACATTTCTAGCAAATGTCAACATAAAAAAGGTATGTGTTGTTGATGGTGTGATCAGCAGCCTCAGTGGCCAAACATATGCAAATAGCTGGAATGGTACAGGCTACAGTTACAACAACAACAACAACAGCCAAAAACGGCTCGTTTTGTTACATTCTGCGTAGCTGCTTCATCACTAAATTCACTTCTGAGAGTTTTTGAGGCGAGAAATCAACTGTGTAGATTTTGAATATTGACAGTTTTACAATATTAGATGGCCAAGCGACATTTGCTCCAATGTTTTCAGAGTTCAGAAGCTCCAATAACTAGCGCCTGCCGGGGTCGGTACCTCGCCAGCCGGGCGGTTGCGCTCACAGACCGTTATGAGCTGGCTGGAGCTCTCTAGAGACCGGTCTGTAGACGAGAGGCTTTTATTTGCTTGTTGACAGTTTGTTTAAATATCACAACACAAATGTCCATTATAAATCAACGAGAACCTGTGTTTATCTGCCTTTTTGGAGTTGCAAAGCTCCACAATCGCCCGCGGGCGTAGCTTGCCAGCCGGCCGGCAGTAGCAAGGGAAGAGGAGGGGGAAAGAGCCGCCTCTGACGGGGCAGAGGCATACCTGCTGAGACAACATATTACTGGAATATCTGGAGGGAGATCAGTCCACTGTTTTGTTGCTCTAACTGAAAAAGCAGTTTGAGTAAATGTTGTGGATCAATGTTTTATATTTCCTGTCTCCCCTCGTTGATGATCCTGTTTGTCTGACTTCACCATGAACTGTTAGAATAAATAGTTTAAACCTGCAGCATCTTAAAACATAAACTAACAGAACATAAACAATTTGTATTTTTGTCCAGTGCTCTAAGAGTTGGTTTAAAGGCCTGGCTTAGCATACTGCAAAATACAACGCTTTAACCGCTTCGTACTGCATACTACTGACGAATGCAGCATGTACTGCACACTGCATACTGCGTTCGTCAGTAGTATGTAGTGGGCGGTTTCAGATGATGCCCAGCCGTGTGCAACACAACGAAGAGTGACATTTGATTTCTGAATCAGAGTAAGCTACGAGGCCAGCCGATTGTTAATTCAGTGCTGGTACGATGACGGTAATAAACTAAATTGGACAGAAGCTGGTGATATCACAGCAGCTCCTGAGCCACCAGCTGAAACAGCTTTTAGTACCAGCACACAGTCAGAGTTAGAGGAGAGGAAAATGAGCTCAGAGGGAGGGAGACAGAAGGGAAAAGAGACACCACAACGACAGCGAGATAGTAATGAGGAAGAATACTTGAATGCTTCATGACGGCAGAATCCCTTTTGATAATAATCAACTGCACTGACGGGAACATCTCTGTGTGGCTCACCGCATGGCCGACCACAACTGTTAATATTAACTTGCCTGTATACATTAGCCCACATGCACACTTCTGTGTCTGACGCCACCTTACTGGAACACACGTAGAATGATACCTTGAATTATGCATCTGTTGCAATCAATTGCAAACTGTACTTCAAGAAGTATAGCTGGTTATCCTGCACATATGATTTAAACAGCTCGATATATCACATGCAGATATTTAACACATAGAATTCATTGATCTGAAAGAGATCATGTGACATAGGTAATGGAGTTAGCTCATTTACTGAAGCTGACTATGCTCAATCTGTGATTGAATTATTCAGTATGACCTTGACTGGGTAATTTATGAGGAAAGAAACCCTTTTCACAGAGCTCCTCTAGTAAGTTCTTGCAGGGTGTTGGTCTCCCAACAGTCCTCTCTCCGGATTGATGACAAGCATATAAGTAGGGCTGTGTATTGGCAAGAATCTGGCGATACGATACGTATCATGATACAGGGTTTCACGATTGCGATTTTTTAATCTAATTTTAGGAAAACTGTCATATAAAGAACTCACATGCATAAAATCTGAATAAAAAACATTGTTTTTTTCTTTTTACTTCTTTATGCAATCAGAACATCGGGATCTGCATTTGCATTTATCACAGTCACGGTAACATCCAACATCATAGCACTACTTTGAGAGGGTGCATCTCTTTGCAAATAAAATAAAGCATTGACTGAGTGAATCTTTGCGTGTAATTGCACGAGAAGAAGCCAAGATGAGGCAAAGCTTACTTTTCTCCAAAAAATTTCCTCCAGAAGTCGGCCGCATCAGCTTTGGTGATCCTGAAATTGTCCCCCTGGAAGTGTCCTCCGGGGAAAATGGCTTTAATTTCAGCCAGCATGTGGCTGAAGATCAGAGACAGCTTGGTCAGGTTCCTCCTGCAGAAAAGAGGCCAGAAGAGAGAGGAAACACTTATTACAGTTAAGCATATATGGAAATCATTTGACCTTCAGAATTCTGGACATATTTGCAAATTTAGGCCTACAAAGTAGGCCTATGGGAACTGACAAAACACTTTAAATGTATTATTGTGGCGCTAAAAGATGTGATGAAAATGTTTGAGTGCTCCTAAATGAATAAGTAAGGCGCACCAGTGCAACCAATGTAAAAAGTTAGTCTGGAGCTCTGCATGATGTGATGACGGTCACACTTGATCACATTCAGAGATCATTATGTGATAACTTCAAAACCAAAACCAGCTCTATCATTTCCCAGCCTGCAATGTCACTTCTGCAATTTTAAAATGTACTGTCACAGTGACACAGCTGCTCGAATTAACTCGGTGCTGATTGTTAAAACCGATAACGCCTTGTTAACTTTCTAGCACAAGCCAAGATGTTTGATCAAGTAGATGTCATGTTAAGAGAAGTCACGTTGAGCGGTGCCAGTCAGAGTCACATCTGATGAATAATAATTGTAAAACAGAAAGAAAGTAGCTCCGTCAAACCGTACAAAACAATCCAGCAATGCAAAATACAAATAGACCACAACTCGATTCAGTTTTCAATAGGTGTATTAAACCAAGCAAGCAAAGCAATATTGGTGTGTGCATGAGTGTGCACGTGAAAGACTCATCCCGAAGTCTCTGAGTTCAGTCCACTCAGTAAAGAGTCCGCTTTGTTTTCCCCAAAACCCCCAAACAGTTCCAGTTCAATCCTGTTCACAACCACAAAAAGAAAGACAACTCAAACGTCTTTTTAAATTAGAAATAGCAGCGTCTGTATTCACAGTTTAGTAACAGTGATCATTTACAATATATACAGGAGGCCCTCACCTCACCGTACCATCAATCAGTCGGTCAGGTTTGCAGTGTCGGCCTTAACCAGGGCAGCTATCAGGATTTATGGACACACCCTTACTTAGCTAGTCAGGCTGCAGTTCTCTTTACATCTTTACATTAGCAACAAGTGTTCTGCACATCTGACCACAGCTGGTATTGTAAAAATGGTGCCATCAGATGATCAACTGTTCTCATCTTGTAGTGTACTGTTTAGCTTAGCCATGTTGAGATCAAGTTGAAGAAATACCAAGCACCACCAGCCGGTGGGAGCAAATATTTCCCTTCATAATTTGGTATTTTCTATTCTATTTCCATTCCATCCAAACAATGTACAATTTGCATTTAAATTGCATTAATAAAACACAGTGGAGCAATGCCACAGGAGAGAGATAATTAAAGACTTTCAGAACAGTGGAGTTAAATCTTTTTTCACAGCAGTTAGACTTTGATGAGGTATTGAAGTGTGTCGTGAGATTACTGCTGAAATAGCTGAGGTAGGGATAGTGCAGTTTAAGTTTACAGTCCAGCAGCCACATATAAATTAGCAATATTCCTAAATCCTAAAGGGAAGCAGGGAAGGACACTTCAGGAGGGTTCTTTTTTAGCTTATTCTTTGGGAAGCGTTGGTGATTTCTCGTCTCCCTCTCCTCTGGGATGGGGATTTGTCTCTAGCTCCCTGTGAGATTAGACTGCATGCTCGTAAACACTTCAGGGTAACACACAGTAGACAGGGTGACTTTGCCCAAGATGTGAGTGTGTGGGACAAAGACAGCTCACTGGCTGTGGGGTGCTGATAACAAGCTTTGTGCGTGTGTGTGTGTGAGTGTGTGTGTGTTGTACCTGGAGCACATCATCCAAACTTTTAATTCTTTTTTCAAACCTGCACACAAACAGGCTATAAGTTTTGTTTACCCCACCTCTGTGATTCAAGAATTACTCCACTGAATTAATCATCTTAAGTAGGTCTGTGTTTGGGGTGACACTGTGTCATATTTTCCAATATCAATTAAAATTTCCTGTTTCTGCCGCTTTGGATTTAATCCAATTAACAAACATACGGATGCTGCACCTTCGACGTGACAAGCTCTCAGGGCAGCTCTACTTCTCCGTCCTCTCATGTTGGACTGAAGGCAGACTGGACGCTAAAATGACTCGCTATCATCCTCTCCAGGTACAAGTGGTATTTCAAGGGGCCAGGGCCTACTGGTTAGCATGCTCATTTCAGTAGATAGCTCCGCAACAAAATAAGCACCGCCCACCAGCCGGAGCACAGCCAATAGGAACGCTCTCTCTCTCTGAAATGACCTGTGATTGGCCAAAGTCTCCCGTCACAAGCTAGATTTTCTAAAGCCTGAAAACAGAGCCATGAGGAGGAGCAGAAGTCTAGTTTTCTCTCAGAACACTTGAATAACAATATGCTGAAAGGTTTTTATGGATTTCTTGCCCAATGATGCCAAAAATATTCTACCTACTGCAGCTTTAAATCTGCTTTTAATGTGTGATCCATTAGTCCTCCCCTCCTTCTTCCTCTTTGATTGGTGTAGCTGTTCTTGTTGCTTTTACTCTCATTATTACCATGTCAAGTGCCTTTGAGTACTTTTTAAAGGCCTATACAAGCAAAATGTATTATTATTATTATTATTATTATTGTTGTTGTTATTATTATTGTGAAATCAGAGTGCACTCATTCTCAAGATAAACCTGTCTGTATTATATTTTGGACTGCTGATTCATGCTGAAGGTACTGAAGGTACCTTTCTCTGGTTTATACATCTGGATGGTATTTACAAAGTGAGGCAGGTATGATTTATCTTATGATTGAAATGTGTTCTGATAACAGACTACAGTAAAGCTCAATGTTGTTTGGGTGAAATTATTCACGACAAAGTAGCTGCGTATACTTTCTGTCCTTGACCACGCACACGGCTTTTGCATGCGGTTAACACAACAACGCTGACAGTGGTGTGACTCAATCCACGACTGTGACTGAGTACAAGAAGCATAAGCTACTTAGAAAACACATCGAGACTCCAATTCCTTCAAACGGCAAACACCAGATGCATTCTTTCCATACTAGATTGATCAAGATGTCAAATAATCCAGAGGGTTTCCCGTGCATTGCAATTGCAGAGTAGTGAGTGGAATAAAGTAAAGAGGGGAGCTGCAGGTTAAAGTGGGATGAGTGAGAATCACTGTTCTGTGCCTTGGCGGTAGCATACACCCCACTGTGTGTGTGTGTGTGTGTGCGTGTGTGCGTGTCTGCACTGACAAAGCCAAGCCCGTCTCAGTAATTTCATGCTCATGCTTTCATGCTCTCCAGTCAGCATTAGGTCTCTAATCAACCAAGGACCAGCCAAAAAAATCCTCCATTGGGATGCAGAGGTAAACACTGCCGATTCTTACACAATGCTTGTGATTTAAACTCAATTTCAAACTTCGTTGTGGAGCAGGGCTCAGCTCCAATTACTCTTTGCTTATTGCATCATGCTCTGCTCACTGACGATGAGACAGATAGATATATTTTTGTAGAATCTCACTGGACAAAGGGCAGATTGTACGGTCAAGTCCTCTGCAATAACATTCTACTTGGTTTGGCTCGTTAATCTTCCACGAGTGTCCTTGCCATGCCCTGTGCCATTAGACTGGTTGTGTAATCTGTGCCCCAGGAAAGCCAGCCCATTCATTAGGGCTAATGTACTCAGAGTGTGTGGAGCCGGGTGTCCACAAACTGTTGGCTGACTAACACAGCTGGCTCTGTTATGTGCATATACAGTACATGTATATCCAATAAAGATAAAATAGAGCAAAACACCAGCCGATTAGACGGTTGTCAGGCTATTAAATGGGCGTTATCAGTCGCTGTAAGCCTCATAGATGTGGGTCAATAGGGGCCTACTACATCCACAAGTAGGTTTTATCATCTGTTCACATAGTAGATCACCGAAAGAAGGTATAAAAGAACACGACAGCGACCTCTTTAAGCGACGGTAGTAATTATGACGGGAGCAGAAGCGGAAGTCAGGCGCTGTGGTTTAGATATTCTATAAGGAGTGGAGGTTGGATGATGGATGGGACACAGGACTTTCACCCAGGAGACCGGAGTTCCCATCCCATGTGAAACCAACAATGTGTAGTTGTTTGTGTTCGTAATTATATAAACCCAAACCACTATGCTTATCCCTATACTTAAATTTGTTTGTTTCCTAAACCTAAAGAAGTTGTAGTTTTGTTGCCTAGACCTAAAGAAGCCTTTTTGTTTGTGTTCAAAACATGACGTTTCATTCAGTTTTACAACATGTTTTAACGTGTTGCCTTTAAGTTTCACTTTCACTTTTACAACGTAGTAGGCGTAGTAGGCCCCTACGGCACAGGAGGCCCCTATGGTGCTTATAGCGACTGATAACACCTACTTAATGGCCTGAAAACAGTCGAATCGGGTGAAAACACAAACTTGCTGAACGCAGCCTACATGGTGTCACTCCGTTGTTGTGGTGACACCTGCAGTGCAGCTCAACCGCCCACTACCTCTATTCCTACTGGTTTCCTGTCACCTCAGAGATATCACCAACCTCTGTCACAAACTGTTGTTCCTCCAGCTCACTGTAACAGTGAAACTTAAAAGCAACAAGTCTATAAATAATGCAGTTAATTGATAATGATGTACCATAAAAAGACTTTCCCATTTTGATAACTATTACCAACATTTTTTTAAATGTTTCGACCTGAATAAAAGCTACATGCTTTGATCCAATAGGACCAGGTGTGTTTGTGCAGCTGACAGCAGAGATACGGTGAGAGCAGAGTGGCCATAAGGGACTGTAATGGCTTCACAAAGGGACTATCAGAAACATGAGATGTCTATCAGATCTCTAACATGCTGCTGCTGCTGCTGCTGCCGCCACAAGGATGGAGGCTGGCGGAGGACAATCAGCTGCAATGAGGGTGAAGAGGAGAATACAGAGTGCAGAGGAGAAGGAGTGGGAGGGAAGGTTGGGTGAAAACACACTGCGGGTCAAAGCAGAAAGACGGAGGAAAAATGGGAAGAGGAAGGGCACTCAGGAGTCGCTGATTTAATTGTTTCGTTGGATTGTTATTAGCATCAATTATTCAGGCAAATCATTTGTCACAGAAAAGAGCTACAGAACGCTGTCCATTAAGACAGAGAGACAGAGACAGAAGAGGGAAAATGAGCTGCTAAACAAGACAAGGTGGAAATCTAGTACATGGCTTGTGGTCAAATTGTTACACGGATAGTCGGTGGTGTCTATAATGTGAATTCATAATGAATGTTCATCTGCAATTTTCTGTAGTGGCCCCAGTAATATTAGTCTTAAAGTGTACTGAAGTAGCATATCACATGTCACATGTCACATATCACATGTCACATATCACATATCACATATCACATATCACATATCACATGCATGTTTAGGTTGAGTTTGAGTCAGATAATTGATGACTGTCCGCGCCTCGCTGTAAAAGCCTGCTGACAACGTGATTGAGGTTCATGCGGTGTTTCCTGTTGAATGAGAGGTTTGAAATCCGAGAAATCCGGAGACAACAGGAAGAGGAAATGGAAGCTGAGGATTACTACAGGAAACTAGATGACCAAGCATGTGAGGCCACACGAGAACAGCGGTTCTTAAACACTCAGATCTCTCGAGCCAACAGGCTCAGACAGGCAGAGAGAGAGAGAGAGAGAGAGAGAGAGAGCTTGAGGAGGCCACGCCAGTTTCCAGCTTTTTACAGATTAAAACGTCCTTCATCTCTACTCCCACTCAAAACACACCAGATGCAGCTGCACCATGTGACCACGTCTTGAAAGACAAACCAGGGCGGACAAAGTTGAAGTCTGGGAGAACTGGGAGATAGTAAATCCCCTCCATTTCTACTGGTGTCACAGGTACCCTGCTGCCTCCGCCGTGCCAGATCTTCAGGCTGTCGCCTCCACTGACGTCCAGCCAGACCTCCTAGTCCTGTCGCCGGTCTCTGCTGTCCGGTCGCCTCCAGCAGGGTCCCATCTCCGTGGCCTTCCTCCAGTGGGGTCCCGTCTCCGTGGCCATCCTCCAGTGGGGTCATCCACCCAAGGAGCTTCCGTCAAGTCGTCCTCCAGAGGTGCTCCGCCTGCCTGCCCGTCCTCCAGAGCGTCTCTGGCCGTCTGGTCGTCCTCCAGAGCGGCTCCGCCCGTCCTCATGCCTGTCCTCTAGAGCGGCTCCACACTGTGCTGGTGGATTTTGAGGGAATATTGAACTCCAAACCGTTGGGATACATCACCTCCAACGTGTCCGACTCTGACCCTGTCACTCCAAATACCCTGCTCTTTGGGTGGCAGGGACGACTCTCTTCCTCAAGCAATGTACGTCAACACCGACTTGATTGGGAAGAGGAGATGGCGCCATAATCAAACCCTGGCTGGTCATTTCTTGGCGAGTTTCATCCGGTATTATGAACCCAACCTGCACCCTCGACCTAAGTGACGATCGTGGATCCTCGACTTCCTCGCTCCCTCTGGCCTGTTGGACAGGTGACCCATGTGCATTCAGGGTCAGATGTCCAAACCATGGAGGTCAAGGTCAAGACTCACACCTATCTCTGTCCAGTTGTCCGGATTGTCATATAATGTGCATGCAAACTCATCATGATGTAGGCTACACTTCCACAGCTTTAACACATTTAACTACATTTAAAAGTTTCATGCAGGTCACTGAATTTCTGCAAAAGTTTCAGAATAAAAACCTTAATAGGAAATGAAGGGATTCTGTCCACTTAAATGCTACGGGGCTTTTAATCTGAAAGGGATACAGGAAGTATTGAGTTTGTATTATCAGCATGATGCAGTAACAAAAACTTAACAGGAAAAAGAAGGAAGCTTCAAACTAAAATATGACCAAATATACGTATCAAATAGGGCTGGGCAATACGGCCAAAATCATTGACATTTTGATATCGTTTTGACGGTTTATATCGTCATATTGCCTATGAGTGTAATAAAGTTTAAGTTTTTAAGCTGGGCTTCTTCCTGAGTGCTTCCTATTAGACTCTCTTTTTAACTCTAACTGTCTGTTCCCTACTGTACGTCTCTATTTCCAGAGAGAGGGAGGAGAAATCTGTGATTTACTCCTCTTCACACGTCCATTATATAATCAGAGCTTCTGAGTCAGGATGAATGGACTACAAAACATCTTCATGAACACAAACTCTTGTGGTTTTGTATTTTTACCCCATTCTTTATCTTTCTTGTGCTTTTTATTGCTCTTGATTGATGACCTCAGCTGCAGGGCCGGCCATATAAACACAGAAACCTGTCCCTGACTGACTGAGCCAGTGATGAAGTTACACCACTGGTCAGTCGAGTGTTGGAGGTTTTGCTATTTGGCGTAGAGGGACTCGTACACGGAGATGGTGCATCTCTTTGGAAATGAAATAAAGTATCGGATGAGTTCATCTTCGCATGTAAACTATTAATTAAAAATCGATACAGGGTTTTTGAGAAGCGATACAGTATTACAAAACAAAATATCGCGATACTCAATATTTTTGACAAAGGTCACAGGAATTTATCGGCTCCAGCTACAATCGGCAGTGATGGAAACATGACATATCCGGGTACACACGCTAATTTCCTCCCCCTATTCCTATGAAATGCTTTGTGATGCGCGTTGAAGTGAATATCTAATAAATTAAATCAACAGGTATCTGGACAATTATTATGATTTATTAACGTACAAAGCCACCAGACTCCAGTCAGATAACGGTCCTTTTACCTCGCTGATCGTCATAAAACACACTCATCAAAACCGTCTTTGTTAGACTTTCCACTGTTCCAACAATCACAAACTCTGGTTTGAGATATATATATATACAAAAATAATTAACCAGCGTAACATCTTGCTAACTCTGCTTCTGGGGCCGGCTGGTGCATCCGTGTCGTTGAATAGGACACAACAGGAAAAAAAAGCACACACAGGCCAGTGCAACGTCACGGCGTACTCGTAATGGGAAAGGAGTTTATCGCCTATTTTTAGCGGGTTTCCCGTTTTTAAAATGTGTCAAATGGTCCTTTTATGGGTGAAGTATTCCTTAAATGTCATGAGTGAGTTGGGTTTAAGTTCGAGTCATAGAGGAAATACTCCTCCGTGCCCATTCCACACAATGTGTGTCAGCAGATTGAGAGAAAACCTTAGTCAGAGTGCAGTGAGTAAGCCTAGCAACGACCCTCACCACGCACCCACACACACCTCCCCCGTGCTCTGAGCCTCTTGGTTCCTGACTGAAGCGCTCTGGCTTCCTCCTCTTCTGCTCCGCTTCCTCCCCAGATGGTTCTACTTTCTGGAAGCTTACTCATCTCAGCCAGGCTCAGGCCTTTAAAGCCTTCCATGGGAACGCGTGACATCATCACTTCAAAAGCATGACTGTTCGCGGTGACGTACCGGCATGTGAGGACGCGTACGAGATCGTTCTGCAGAACTGATACCGGATACCAAACTACATTCCACATTAAATATCATGCACGTAGATTCAAGAGATCAGAGAACTGCCAAGAACTGCCAGTATTGACTAAATATGAGACTAGGCTATAAAGACTATAAAGAGTATTAAATGAAAGACAGAAAAAAAGTCACCAGGAAACACTTCCTGTCCTTTCAGCTTAGTACTTCAAACTAGGGCTGTGTATTGGCAAGAATCTGGTGATACGCATGTATCATGATACTAGGCTAACGATTCAATATATTGCGATACTGTAAGCAAGGCGATATATTACTTTTTTTTAAATTACATTTTAGGAAAACTGTCATACAGAAATAAACCTTTTTAGAATAGGCAACACATTTATACTGCATGCAAAACAATTGCATGGATTTTGCCCCAAACTGCATGTGATTATCATAAAGTGGGCATGTCTGTAAAGGGGAGACTCGTGGGTACCCATAGAACCATTTACATCCACATATCTGGAGGTCAGAGGTCAAGGGACCCCTGTGAAAATCACCATGCCAGTTTTTCCTCGCCAAACTTTTGCGTAACATTGGAGCGTTATTTAACCTCCTTCTCAACAAGCTAGTGTGACACGGTTGGTACCGATGCATTCATTAGGTTTTCTAGTTTCATATGATGTCAGTACCTTCACTCTATAGCATAAACCGAACCCGCTACAACCTCCGAAAGATCAAATAGTGGCTGGGCCCAACGGCGAGCAGTCAGACACATCACTTCCATCTGTCCTCCTACAGCCTGCACTGGTAAAAGGAAAGTCCAACTAAGCTCTGAAAACAGAAAGTTACTGTATGAATGATTGTGTCTGCAGCCCCATGTGCCAAACAATAAGTAACTAAGTAACTTCACTAAACTCTCTAAAGATTGATAATCAGTTATTAACATGAGGTGAATTGAATGTCACTTTTACAGTGTGATATGACTCCTGCGATAGCTTGGTATGTTAAAAATGAAGGTATATAAATTGCTATCTCTTATGAAAATTGGACAGATGTGACACCTGTAACGGAGCTGGATCCAGGTTTTATGGAACATTTATTGAAGGTTTAATGTAAGCTGTTCATTCTCTATGCTGCACAGTGAAAAAGTTTAAGTAGCGGACAGTAATCTTACATTTAACTGCAAACAGCAAACTCTGTATATACTGTGGGGAAAAAGAATGTAAAGCAAACATCAACTAGTTGGCTGTCATGTAGATGCTAGAGATATAAGACCTCCTCTCCTTGAACTGGAAAGGCTTGCCAGATTTCTATTCATCATGATTTCTAAAGGTTTTCTGATGAATAATTCCAAATGATGACTTTGGTGATGTAGCAAACACTGTCAGGCTTGCAGAGGCTCAACTTCTAATCAGAAATATTTAAAAGCAAGCCTCCATACTTCCCCTAAATAATCATTAAAATAATTCCCCTGATAAACTGGCAATTAGACTAAGCACTGAGCTGCACTGTGTACCTTCCTACTTCCAGAGTCAGCGAATCACAAATGAGTTATTTGCTCATGATATTCAAGTGATGAAGTAATCTGGAAAAGACCTTTTCCTCATTTATTACTGAGCAGGTTCCTCAAACATGTTCCTTTGCACAATCAGACGGGAGCAGACGAGTGGATGGATGGAGGGAGGGAGGTCAGATTGTCTTTTATCTGCTGCACTCTGCTTCCTGGCAAAAGAAGTGCACTTTTAATCCAGCTGATTTAGAGACAATCACTTTAGGAAGCTGCTAAAGCCACGCTTGTCATGCCGGCTATAAAACGCTCTGCTGAGCACATCACTTCAGACGGGCTCTGTGGCTGTATCGGAAGGGCATGAAAGAGCCCAGCCACATGTCCTCACAAACACACACACACACACACACACACACAAACACACATATATATATATATATGATAACATGTGTATGCTATGCTAAGAGTCAAAGCTAAAGTAGCAGGCCTTGTTAGTTGCCATTTATCTGCAAAATGAGCAGAAATGTAATTTCCGCATCTGTCATAAAACACAACATATTATATATATATTTTTGTGAATGACGACTGACATCTATTGTTATTGTCTTCAGGGTGAAGAGAAATCTCCTATTGTTAAAACAATGTTTTTATATCAATATTTACAATGATGCACAAAGCTTGATTTAATTTAAATGGCTTAAAAATATTATAAACATTAAAAGATTTATTAAATGAACATTATTGTGATGTTGCATACTCTGACTCGGTTAATTAAAATTCATAGAGTTCTAATGCAGAGGCAGATGTCTCATTCAGTGCTCAAGCTGGCTGCCGGTACTCTTTTCTGCCCTCTCCATATCAGGTTGTCTGGGTGATTCATAATCACGCAGAGCCAGCGCCGGCGAATTTACGCCGAGACTCATGAGAACATAAAAACAATGTGGAGAGCGTCCAGACGAGCCAACGCACGGCACGGAGGTGAGAACAAGGGTGAGAACAAGGGTGCTATAATCGATACAACGTTCACGTCCTTTTTCTACAATAATTAGTGAACTGTTTGTCCTAACTTTTTATCTCTGAATAAATATAATTAGTGAAATATTATTTAAACTTTTCTGAATCGGCTCTTTTGATTTACAGAATAGGATTTTACAGGGCAAAAACTTCCAGGAGAATTAAATGTTCAGACGAAAGCTGTGATATGTATAAATAATAAAGTAATTGCTGAACTTTTAGAGCGTTATAAATAGTAATATTTTAATAATGTAAAACTGCATAATTTTAAGTCAAAAACAGTCCCTCCAAACCCAATATCTCCTAGTAGCCTATCTTTTATTCAATGTAGCAATTAAGACATGTACATAGCACAGCACAGAGTCAAATGTAACTATACTGCATTTAACCCATCCTAGTAGATATATTAGGAGCAGTGGGCGGCTACTATACAGCAGCCGGGGAGCAGTTTTTAGGGGATCCGTGCATTGCTCAAGGGCCCAGGGACTGCTCTACCGGCCAACATGTGAATAAGGGGAGTATACCGGCACTTCAAGCACTGGTGCCATTTAAAGAACAACTTTATGTTTTACAGCTCAGCCTCAGCAAATTACATATCATGCAGTGAATTGATCCTTTGCAGCAGTGAGTTATGAGAGCCAACGCTCTCGTGTTTGTCAATGTCATTTTATGCTGTGGTTGCAAGCAGCAGGTCTCTCTCTCCAGAAGAGATTTTATCTGAGAAAAGATGAATCTGTCTGAATAAAGAATGAAGTGCCACCGTGCATTGTTGACTCATCTTCTACACTGATCTCTTTTGACAAATGCAGAGAGTCACTGCCAAGGTGTTATGGTGCCAAAGGATTGTTCTACAAAAGGTTTAATTAAAAAGGATCTTGAAAAAAATGTCAAGGAAACCAATTTGCCTAATTAACTAAAACAGCCTGCAGACTCACACGAGGGGCTCTCGGGCATTTTGATTCAAAAGAGGCTACAAAAGCAAATTGTTTTTCAGGCTTAAGTGGCAAATATAACGTCAGGGTCAGAGACAATTAACTCAAAGAGACATGAACAGATAAAGTAAGAACAGGAACTTTTTAACAAGAACAGTAGTTTGCTATCTTCTTCCATCCTTTCATTTCCTAATTAATATTCCTATCACATCCATGTCAATGTCTTGCTCAGCTTGTGAAAAAGAAAGATGCATTGGGGCGGGGGGGGGATCAGGTGGTCAGATGTGGAGGCTAGGGCAATGAAGACTGGGGGTGGGGGGGTGACGCGTGGACATCAGATGGCTCAAAACGGGGTGCAGCCCTGAACAAAGCTTTGGGGGGGTGATCACAGCAGTTAATCAAGCGTATGAAACAGACCTGTGCTAGACAAAGACACAGCGGGCCACATATGGGTACCCACGTCCCCAGAGACAGATGTGAGATCACTTTGCTACTTCCTCAAAGACAGTTTGCTCCTTTCATGCTTCTTTTGTCAGAGGATATTGTGTGTAAAACATGAGTTATACACTTTCCCTGATGAAGCACGGCTGACTACTGAAAAACAGTAAATTCATCAAATCATACTTCAAAATAGGGAGGATTTGTAAATCAAAGATTTGAGTTTCAGAGACTTTGTGTCCTGCATTCTGGTGACTTTTAAAGAATGCAAAATAATAAGCACACTGCAACAGCATTTGTATGTTAAGTAGACCCCGGCCTACTCTGAAATTTACTTTAATTCTCAGAAGAGAGAATGATACGTGACGGAAACGGAAGTTGTAATTCCACCATTTGGCCACTACGTAAAATTTGCTTCATAGTCCGGCGCTCTTCCTGGGGGGGGGGGGGGGGGGGCGGCTTTGTTGAAAACGAGACCCCTGGTTGAAGGACTGTCTTCCGGTTCACCAGGAGGGATGGTGCAGTATGAGAGCATGTGTCAAAGCAGTGGAGGAGACAAAGAAGCTGCTAAACACGTGTGAGTCACTCTCCTTCAGCAGACGATGCTTGTGGTGTCCAGCAACACCTGCCCACAAAGTAACAGCTCGCCATAATGTAATGAAAGTCAATGCAATAAAGTCAATAACACCAGTCAATAATGAAATCCTGCAACAGTCGTACTAAATTGTTTTTGCCAGTAATGCAATAATGTGTCCATGTAATGCAACACTGACTGGATTGTGTTTGTAACTTTTTAATAAAACCGAGGTGAAATCAAACTCAATATTCAGTAATGTTTTAAGTTATTTAAGTAATTAAATAACCAAATTAAAAAGTGGCAGCAAGGACCTCCTGTTAGGTTTTAATCTATTAAAGCAGCTTTCCTTTCTCAACTAATCATGCTTTAACTTTCTCTCACTGCTTATCAAAAATAATTCAGTCCTTCTATCAGGACGGCTGACACATCCTGCATGACTCTGAAATGCAAATATGAAAGATGTTAAACGCAGGGTATTCCTACCTGTTTAAACCTGCCTAAATGTCAGAGGCAGAGAGTAGTGTGCGTTAAAGGGAGTCGTAGTATCATGTGACTTCCAAGCAAAAACTGCTAAATTACAATGTACGGAATAACTGATCACGTGATTCAACTTCGACAGTCAGTTTTTAAAAATATTTTTAAAAAATTGGGATTTCTTTTTTTACTGTAAGTACAAAAGCAATGTGTAGTGTTTACTGTAAATACTGTTAACACACAGATAGATCAAAAAATCTGCTTTCTGAGCTCAACCAGAGAGGAAATATATGAACAGGATGTAAAGTGCACGGGGATTTTCCCTCTGCTCTGCACATGGCAACCAGAGAGAATCACTGGAGCCTCTTTCACACCCGACATTATCTCTTGCTCTTCTCTCGCACGAACTGTTTAACAAATAAGGAATTAAATTCACTTTCATGGTATCAAAAACAAGACGTATCGTGTGTTTCAAAACATACAGAGGTTTATAAAGAGGCAGTCCACTTTCTATGCTTTTTTTGGAGCATTGTTTTTGCAGAGTACTTTAATATCATCCATAACAATTTGACTACTTAGTAGTTCCCACTCATCCTGTCTCATTCTCCTGACATCCGCTGCTCCAGTCAATACTAATTGATCATAATGTGTTTTAGGTCATTGCTAAAGAGGAAATCATGCAAGCTCAAAGCAAATTCCGTTGTGATAATCCCAAATAAATGGTTGGTACAAAAAATGCTATTATATAAAGTGGCAGTAGGCAGAATATTTTTGGCATCATTGGGCAAAACATAATAATAACCTTTCAGTATATTGTAATTCAAGTGTTCTGAGAGAAAACAAACTTCTGCACCACCTCATGGCTCTGTTTTCAGGCTTTAAAAAGATTTTCACAGATCATTTCAGAGAGAGAGCGTTCCTATTGGCTGTGCTCCGTCTGGTGAGCGGTGCTTGGTATTTCCTCAACTTCATCTCAACTTGGCTGCCGGGTCACAAACTTTCTCATTTTACAGCTAAACAGTACACTACAAGATGTTTCTGAAAACATCTGAGGTGAGAAATAGGCATTACAGTAACACAATATTGATTCATATTTGATCAGCGCTGCCTAGTTTGACCGTTTGATCGGAGGTTGCAAGTGATTGACAGCTGCTCAGAGATGGCAAGGCTCCAGATCGGCTCTGATTGGTTGTTTTCCTCCGGTCTGTGAAATCTTGCAGATGCCATTAGGAGGACACCGGAGGAACATGATTTTTTTCAGATACCTGTCTCATGCACTACTGTCAGGATATAGTGACCGTTTTGTAAAAATAACTTTTTTTAATCATATTTGCTCCATTTCTACCCACTGCAGCTTTAACAATGGCAAACTTCCTGTCAGCAATTGCAGTAATGTGACATTTTTTAGCATAATGCATCACAAGATGAAGAATTCAGCAGCATCGGCTGCTACACACAGATAACCAAAACACACTGCAACGTACATTTTCTGCTAAATATGCCGCTGCTTTCTGTTCTCCTTCCAACTCTCCTCTCTTTCACTTCTCCGTCTTCACCTCTCTCTCTTTAATCCGACTCAGTCAGGCTCGCATCTAACACATCACCATCACGGTGGGCTGACTTAAGTAAAGATGACATGCCAAACGGACGGTTACAGGGCCACAAACCCAAATCAGTGTTTGATATGTCGCAGCTTGCAAATTAGACCGTGGAGAGGACAGAACTGCTGGGTGTCCTTCCTGTAACCCTTGCAACGGGCAAACCTCTCACTTAAGATCACCATCCTCATCATCATCATCACAGTCTATAGACACATATACATGGATGCCGCATTGACTCCTGCCTCCTCATGATCAAGATCATGTTGGAGTTAATTGGAGTACACCTTAAGTAAGATATAGTGAGCTCTAGAACTAAGAGGTATATCACCACACAGTTTTAGATCTGAAATTCAATGTATGCCAGATATGAGTGAATTGTGTATTTAAATTGATGCTGTGGGCAGTAAGATGATACACATCTAAAGTACAAAGCTGAGCTATAGATGAAATATAGCTTCATTTAGTTTTGATGAAACTTTCAGTTCTGTCATCTCTTGTTTTACCACCGTGACCATCGTTGTCAGTGAGTAAGAAAACGAGCGCAGCGATGCCAGAGACGACTCACATCCTGTCTGTTATATTATTCTAAAACAACAGTGACAGCTGAGCTGAATAGAGGGCATCCTGCAGCATCTACTCGACGTGCTTAACCCACAGAATACTGCACACATGCAGCCTTGGAACTAGGGGGACCTGAACGGAGAAGAGCATTTTAATGCTTAAATCATCAACAGAACAGTAATCTATTAAACTACTTTCACATTGTCTGCTTTACCCAGTGTGCCTGGAAGGCATCATGCTTTGCTACGGCCAGTTACCGCTACCCTCACTACGAAGGGGGCCCGGCTGCAGCTCGACAAAGTCATGACAGTCGGCTGTACTGGCTCCACGTTGGTGTATCAAACTTCCCGTTGACATCATGACAGCGGAAACTCTACCCATCTCCTGCCACAGACTGAAAACTCATCTGTTCAGATTGCACCTTGGTCCAGCGTCCAGTTTAACAAATGTAATCTGTAATCTTTGGTTTTCCAGTGAGAGGTCAAAGCAGGTCAAGTCAGTTACCCTCTGTACGCCATGAGCACGGTCACCCTGCATTGTCATCGTAAAATCAAAACGTTCTCTTACCTGTCCTGTGACTGCTCCTCATACATCCTTTCCTTTCCCTCTTTGAAGAGCCGGATGGCCCGTTTGGATTTCCTCATAAGGCTGTCGATGTAGATTTTAAAGTACTCGTTCTCACTGAGCAGCGCGAGTCTCTGGTTCTCTTCATATTTGCCCAGTGTAAGTCGCAGGTGCTGGTAGGCGTCGGGTAAGATATCCAGGATGTACGGCGGACTGTTTTTCAGCTGAAGTCTGGGATTTTGGCAGAGGCGGACCTGTGGCAAAAGAAATCCATTAATGACCGCTTGCTTGATGCTCCAGCATTTACCAAAAGTGAGCAGGCATTTCACAGAACAGCCAAGCAGGATCACATGGACATTTGATGGCATCTTATATGCAGATTTTTGAAGCTCTAACTCTGCTCAAAGGCAAACTGAGGTCAATAATAAAAGAGTATTATAGAAGAGTACATAAAATAAAGAGCATTATGCAAATTACTTCATTATCCTTATTGCAGTCAACACACATCTCCACCTCAGCCAACTAACTAGCAATGTTAGCAGAAGGCCTATCACTATTTACCATCTGGTTGTATTAGGTTTAACAAATCAATGTTCATGGACACATGAGTTATCATAGATATGTGCATATATTTACGAGCCTAGACGTGTAACATTAGAGGATATCAAACATATACTTGAATTAAGTGAATCAGAGAATGATCAGAGAACACATGTGCACCCCATTTATCATTAGCTCCACCTCTGCGTGTGCATCTGCTACCATCTGGCAGACAGGCCTGATGCCTTTATCACTCCAAACTTACAACTTTGTCCATGAGTTTCCAGGTTTTTTCGACAGTCCGCCGGTCGGCAGCCGCTTGTTTCGGCGGCCCCACCGCATCCTGGATGGCATCGATGATGCCTAAAATCCGCCCCTTGCTTCGGTTGGGTCCTCGTCCCCCGGGGTTGCGGCCACTGAGAGCAGTTGCCATTTCCTAAATGCACTGAGCCGAGAAAAGGAATTACAGACGGTCAAATTTTGAAGCTTTTTTTGGCTGCTTGTCAATTCCTCCACTTTTACATGAAACAAAAAGAGAGCTGGATCTGTTTAGTTTGTTAACAAAAGTACGTTCCAATGAACTGAACCAATAGTAGGATGAATGAGCCTACTGTGGGACATTTTTTGCATTTCAGATTTCTGGAATACATTGTGATATGCACTCTGAAATGCTCCAGGATGTGTCCTAATCAAACCAAGAAAAGGAAATGCAGATATCACACTCATAAAAGAAATGGTAGACATATCAGTACTCTAATGCCAAGTTGTCTCAGACAAATCTTGATTTTCTAATGTGGGACAGTCATGTCTCACATAACACCAGCTTGTGTTAACCAATATCTTTATTGACTTTTTGTTTGTTTGAGGAAGACGTACACCCTCTGGAGCTCAGGTGTCCCCCGTTAGATAACTCACTGTTCAACAGATACCTGAAAGCTCTCTTTGTGTTTGATTGACGCCTAACAGGCCTGTTTGTAAAAGGAAAGGACCACCAGAGGTCTTCGAAGGTGTGCAGAGGGTCTTCGGTTCATTTAGTGATCTTATTTGATTTACTAGAGGTCATCAAAATACATCAAATCACATAACAAATGTTTATTATAATCCTGTGTGGGCTTCATGTCTGAATCTTTGATGCATGCTATTGTCTTCCCTCGGGAGTGTTGTGGTCCTCTGATGATCACACATAATAATAATAATAACTCATGATTTAACTGCAAAATGAAACTAACCATATTGCACGTAATAAACTGCTGATCATAATTTTTTAGTTTTGTGGTTAGACTGAGGATTACACTGGTTATGCTGTGATCTATGGAGGACCACAAGAGTCACATAAATAATAATGAAGCATTTAATTGATTAATAAGTAATTGTACAGTAAAAATAGGCATTACATGTACCGTACTGTATATATTGTTCCTATTTTTATATTTCCTTCTATTAAAATTGTTTATATATTGTTTCACTTTTTTTTTTTAATGTGTTGTATCTTGCTTTTTGTTTTTACTGATGCTTCTTGTTTCCGCACTATCCTATCCTGTGGGACTAATAAAGGAATATCTTATCTTATCTTATTAATACATTTGTAAACAAATATATATAATATATATATATATATATATATATATATATATATATATATATATTAATCTATGAATAAATTGACTAAATTCTTTATTTGACATTTTAATGGGCAATTAAAAGAAAAAAAATTACAGATGAAATATGAATCCATCAATAAATAGTTCAAATTAAAAAGGGATTCATAAAACCAATTTAAAATACATTAATGAATTCATAAGTAAATAATGGAATTTAAAATTATATTTGTTTTAAAAAGAGGAATAAATAACTGGATGCACAAATTGAATTAAGAATACAGGTTTTATAATTATACATTAGCATTTCTCTTAATAATTCCACTATTTTTTCATTAATTAATTAATGTATTTTACTTATTTACTGTTTTAAGGTGTTTTTGTAAATCCCTTTTTTCAATTTGAACTATAGATTAATATTTCATTTTTATAATTGAATTACTGTGTAATTTAGTGTATTTATTCAGAGATTAATTAATATAATATTTATTATTTTTATTGTGCAATTAGTTATTAATCAATTAAATGCTTTATTGGTATTGTTGTGCCTCCTGTGGTCCTCCATAGTGATCTGCTGGTATTACTGGTGTTATATTCTGTTGTTACTAGTAGTGTTGCTGTTCTGAAGGCAGGCTGCTGTACCATCCTATGACCTCCTACATTGTGTGTTTTTTCGTGGGTAGCTTTCTGTGAAGCCTCTCTGGCTCTCTGACTCGCCTATAGATCTCTTTAACAGTCTCTGAGGTGTTTTAAAAAGGAACTCATCGATCATTTAGAATAAAACACACACAAAGTGTGAACTTACCAAACCACCAGGGACTGTCTGCTGGGATCCTGCTGCTGAACTAAGGTCCACATAAGGCGAATAAAAAAAAATAAAAAAATTAAGGAGTGTCCAAGAGTCCAGAGAGGAGAGAGTGAGAAAGTCTCCAGCGTGTTTTAATCCCTTCACTTCACAATAAAGCCTCCATATGATCACAGACGTGTCTCACTAGAAACACTAGAAGCTGTTGCGGTCGGAGGAGTTGGATCAACGCGCAGCTCCTACAGAAGGTTTAGTGCGTCCACATCACTGTCAAGTTAACCAGCAGGCTTTAAACACATCACATCCTGTTGCACATTTCAAAATAAAGCCTCCATATAAGAAAACAATTTTTTTTTTTTTTTTTTATTTATTTGCAGATGTCAGGAGATTATGAAATATGGCCACATAAATCCCCAGAGTTGTGTAGAGTCTTAAAATTAATATTGTTTGAATAACGGTCTAAAACCCAAAAGATATTTTTGGCTTAATATTGATTCAAGATTCAAGATGTTTATTGTCACCCCGGTTATACAGGTACAATCGTGTGAAATGCTTTTTGCTGGGAAGCTCCATTAAATAATAAGTTATATTACAATTATAAAAGGAAATACTTTGTACAAGGCATATTAAGAACATATACATTATTTTTTTTATTTATTTTTTTTATTTATTTGCACATATCTAAAACTGCACAAAATCCAGTCAATGAAAAAAAAACAATAAATGTGTCAGGAGAGGTCAAGAAGCCACAGGCTTATACAAAGAACCATCTCCCAACCCCAGGAGAAAAGAAAACAATAAGAAAAAAAGGAAGAAAGATCTAAACTAACAATTTTAAAAATACAACAAAAGTTAAACAACAACAAGAAGTACACAAAATGTGCAGAAAAACCTAACCAATCAGTGGAAAAAAATCCAATAAAAACAATGAAATACATACAAAAAACAGTACAGAAAAAAAGAAAATATATCTAAACATGTCAAAAGATAATTAGACATCATGAATTAAATGTGATGATAATTTCCTTTTAAAATGTTCTAAGGATAACAAGCTCTTGATAACATGTATTTTCCATATTTGTACACCACGATATCTGAGGGAGTACTGGCCATGTTCTGGTGAAGTTGATTAACCTGTCTAGTATTATGTGAATGAATTTGAGAATTAGATTTAAAGAAGTTGCTAAACGATGAAGGTAAAGAAGAAGGCAAGAACATATATATATATATATATATATATATATATATATATATATATAAAGTGTGTCAATTAAGTGTTTTAAGTTAATCATGTTCTAGTCTCCCCAGTACTTTTCCTTTCCACCCAATAATGCAACATCTTTTTCCTTTATTCTGAAGGAAGGCTGGTTACTTCCGGTTGTGTGTGTCTGTGTTCCAGCTGGCTTGATGCAGCTGTTCCAGCGGTGGGAGGGTCATTGGGAGTATGAAGCAATATTTTCCAGGAACCAACCAACGCAATGACAGAAGTGCCCAGAGAGGCACCCATTGGTGCTCTGTGAGGGTGTCACTGATGTCAAGTTAGAGAGACTCAGAGAGGAACAGAGTCCCTCAACACTACAGATTAAAGGCTTTCTGATGACCCCCAGGGGATGATTTCAATATTGAGCTTTTTAATGATTTCAAAACACCTTCCTGTTCATTTGTTGTTGTTGTTTTCTATAGGGGGAATTGGCCTAATGTATTTCAGATTTCTGGAATATATTGTGATATGAAGCCAATACATTAAATCCAAAACCAGTACCACTCCCAAATCCCCAGGATGTGTCCTAATCAAACCATAACCAAAAAACAAATTAAGATATCACACTCATAAAAGACATGGTAGACATATCAGTACTCTTAGTGCCAAGTTGTCTCAGACAAATCTTGATTTTCTAATGTGGGACAGTCATGTCAGAAATATGGGACACTGAAAAGTCTGGTGAGTGGCCTAAAAATCACCTTAATTAATGTAAAGGTAACTAATGTTATTTCTGTTATAAACCTAGGCTTACATGTGGATGTTACACGGAGAATCAAACAACATCAAACAAACAATAAGACTATAGCTAAATATTAATAAATACATATAAAATAATGAATAAAGACTATAATAGTTTTAAAGCATTTAGGCATTTTAAGTGTCCCCCATTAGGCAGTGTCCCACTTTACAGCAACTCACCCAGTTACGAAGACTAAAAGCACATTTGGACACATGGCCTTCTGTAGGCATTAAGTAGCACATTGATGAAGCACTGAAAAGGAACGGAAGACAGGAAAACACTCACTCATCATCATCTTCAACTGCTTATCTGGGGTCGTGTCGCGGGGGTCAACATCTCCAACAGGGGAACCCGAACTTCCCTTTCCCTTTACGGGCCACATTAACGAGCAAAGGAGTAGCGTCTCTACTCCAAGTCCCTCACGGATGACTGACCTTCTCACCTTGTCGCTCTAAGGGAGACGGGAAAGACAAGACGGGAAAATAGTGAGGGATAATTTGTAATTACCAATACTATTTGACTTTATAACATGGTAATTACCTTTACATCTACACATGTATGCATATTTACTGTTTACATTCACAAAATTAAAACATTACACATTTGTTTTTATCATTATTATTATTTCTTTTTTTTTATAGTTTTTCAAGTTCTTTATTGTCATGTGCACACCAATTACAAAGAAGCAGTCGTTGGCAATGAAAATCTTAGATCTCAGGCTCCCTTCAACATTAAAAGAAAATCACACAAGTAAATAAATAAAAAAAAAAGAAAAGTGGTTTACAAAGCACTAAATGGTTTAGGGCCAAAATACATTTCTGATCTTCTGCTATGTTCTCCAGACCTCTCAGGTCATCTGGATCAGGTCTGCTTAGTCAAATCAAATCAAATCAATTTATTTTTGTATAGCGTCAAATCACAACAGAAGTTATCTCAAGACGCTTTATATATAGAGCAGGTCTATGACCGTACACCATAGTTTAGAGACCCAACAGGATCCACCAAGCGCACTGTGGCCAGGAAAAACTCCCCAATTACTGGGAAGAAACCTGGAGCAGAACCGGGCGCAGGGCGGGCGGCCATCTGCCGAGACCGGCTGGGGGGATAGATAGATAGAGAGAGAGTGAGGGAGAGAGAGAGAGAGAGATAGAGAAGCAGCCACAATAGCAGTCTAGCAGCTGTAATAGCTAATACAAGTAGGACTGATAACACAAAACCAATAGTGGTGGATGGAAAGAGTGATAATACAACTATCGGAAAGCCAGCACTGTCCAGCATCTGTCCTCAGTACGTCCATGTGTGTTGGTGTGGGACGTCCCTGCGATCGATGCCCGTGCGTTGGTTCCTGCAGCATCAGCATGCTTGTTGGGAGCTCTTGATGTCTTTGGCAGTGATTGAGAAGTGTTATTCTCCAGGCTGCCACATTGTCACTAGGTGTTGGAAATCCCTCGTTAGCATTGGTAGTCCCTCGTACAGACGTAGTTAATTAGGGATGGTAGCAGTTGGTGTCAAGCAGGCACCGACGCGGCAGCAGATGCAGCCACAATACCGGAGACCACCAAGATCCAGGTGAGACCCTGCTCCAAGTGTACCCATGCTCCAGGTATAACCTCGCTCCCGGTGTGATCCCGCTCCAGGTCCTTAGTGTCTCCAGAGTCAGAACTAAACATGCAGAAGTAGCGTTCAGTTTATATGCACCAAATATTTGGAACAAGCTCCCAGAAACCTGCAGGACTGCTCCAACTCTGACTTCATTTAAAACAAAGCTTAAAACTTTCTTGTTTGCTGCTGCTGCCTTTTATTAAACCAGATAATGATCTTATATACTGCACTAGAGCTTTTACTCTTGTGTGTTATATTCTATTTTATCTTCTACCCTAGCTTTTATTTTTAGCTTGTTTTTATTTTCTAATCTTTAATGTTTTTATAACTGTTTTAATTATGTCTTAATGTTCTTTTGCACTTTGTCGCAATGTTCTTGAATGTTTATGTAAAGCACTTTGAATTGCCCTGTTGCTGAAATGTGCTCTACAAATAAAACTGCCTTGCCTTGCCTCCCAGGCGGTGATGCTGCCGGTCAGGATGCTCTCAATGATGCATCTGTAGAAGATGAAGAGTATCCTGGAGTCCAATTAGACTTTGTGTATATTGCATTTGTGTATACATTTCATTTACTGACGTTCACTTAGGCTTACTTACACTTGCATTTTATGATTGCTTCCTAAGCAAAGTCAATGTAGGCAATGCTCTTATTCTGGAGGCCTAACTTCCGGTGTGGTTGTTGCTTGCAGCAGGTGTCTTGATGCACAAACAGAGGAGATGGACTGAAGGGCCGCTCCCAAATAAAATCCACACAACTCCTCTCACTGTGAACAAACGAAGAGTGTTCTACCGGAAATGACACAAGCAGCAGCGTGGGTGTACCATAACAACCATAACAACCACAACAGCAATGAGACAAATCACATTACAACAAAATAACCAGAATAAACCAGTGATTAAGTTAAGAGGCATAGCCTATACATAGAATATCACACATTATTACATATAGTGATTAGCCTGTATAAGGATACTGGAGTGGCAACACAGAATTAAGATGCAGAGAGAAGTCATAGGAAACATACAAATGAAAGAAAGTGATGTTTTTTCTGTATGTACACACAGAAAACAAAACCTTACATCTCACATATACAGTGTCGGCACATGTGTTCATGTGTGCAGACAACCAGTTTGTGAGTTCACATGTTTTTTTTAAACACAATACATAAAATATAACTTCAAGCACAAACATAACTCTACAATTTACAACAGACATTGAGAGTTGTTGATGTTTAATTATATTTTTGGACTATAACATGTATGAAAATTGAAAATGGGCGTAGTTTTCTCTACAAAGACAAAATAAAAACTCATGTTAGTGTAACATTTTATTAACAAAATCACAGTTGACTGGACTTTTTAGGTCTGAAATTTGCCCAGCAGAGGGAGGTGCGTACTCCAATAGAAAAGAAAACTGTTTTTCTCTCTCCTCTTAAAAAACACTCTGCTCATTAAAGAGCTGACAGTTAAACTATGTTTTAAACTGGTAGTTGGGTTGTTGACAAATATGCAGTATTTTATTTTGTAAAACTCCATTTTTTAAATGCAAAAATTGCAGAAAATGTTTTAACTACGGTAATTATTGCATTTAAAAACATTGAAAATTGTCAAAAAAGCATAACATGGAGTTAAACCAATCGTATTTAATTATTTAAAATGCTTCATAAAGAGACCTTGTCCACTTGTGTGACAATTATGAGACAAAAACGTGTCATGTACAAATGTCATGGGCTTCAGTAACATGGCCTTGAATGGGGTCATTCAACTAAATAAAGTTGCCAATGGAATTGCCCGGTTTTAAATTAGGATATGGTGTCACACAGGAAGACATGGTATTTAGTGATAAAATGTATCCTACGCTTTTAGAAATATATGGTTACGTTAAAAAAACAAAACACAATAAACACATTAAAATTAACACTTATGCCTCAGGTATTTATCACCATTTGTATGCTTTCTTTTTACTGTATACAAGTTGAATCATGCTTGAAACAGTCACATCCTGGGACAACTTCGAGATTTGGCTCAAAAATTAAAAAAATCTAATTATATATATGTATAATATACGAAACATATTCATTTTATCTTGTGTGACAGTGAAAATGCTATGTCACGTCAACAACCCAGTTGCAGTTGAATTAAGCATGGGAGTAAAATGAAGCAGAGATGAGAGGTAGTTTGGAATGAACGTTAATCTGAACCATTTCTTTTAATAAATGTCAGGTTAACTTTATGTATTTAAACGTATCTAAACAACCAAAATCAAGTCAATGCGCTTTACTGACATGTTAGTTATCTGGGCACGAGTAAAATTGGCTGTAAATTCACGATTCATGGATAAATGTAATCTACTGTATACTGTCATGCATATGTAATCTTTACACATTCAAAACACTAAAAGGAAGGATGTATACGTTTCAGTAATGTGATGTACCCATAATATCATATTTAAGAACTAATGCCACCGGGAAAGTATCAAAACAAAGCACACCCTTTCTATGTGTATTAATAAATAATACATGTATATGAGTATGGAAGCCTGTTCTTATGTGATTATTGAATGCTTATGAACATCAGGAGAGCTGAGCTGCGCCCACCAAGCCAAACATGGACCCCACCCTTATCAGCTGAGACCAGACTCACAGAGCAAGATGTTTCACCACCCAAACATCACATACCATCCAATCATACACAACTTACTGGGTGTCACATCGATCTGACAGCCCGACCTGGTGGTCGCCTAACGCATGGAGGGAAGAGATAAGGAATATTTCTAAAGATAATAGTGTGAGCTTGCTTCATCCCCACAGATCTCCACAGAGTTTAACACCTTAGCAGAAGAGCAGAGCCCTCGGACGACTCGCTAAAAGGTGTCTCGTCTTCTAGGACTTTTGGACACAACTCAAGACAAAAGGCAGATGAGGTAAGAAAAGAAAGAATATCAATAATATAAATTGCAATGGTTCAATATATTATGTGTGTTGGGTTTTCTATAATGTTCTAATGTTATATCACTCCTGCTCAGGCCGGTGATCTCATGTGAAACAACAGTTCTGAAACATATCAACCAAGAGACCACGGTAAGTTTATTCTATTCCTCAAAATGATTGTGCTTGGTTCTCAACAATAAACATACATGAATGCATTCAACATGTATTCTGGCTAAATATAATTATGTACAATTTAAAACAACTCATCTGGACCAAACTCTGTGGTCTGGACTTGCACGGACTTGCGTCGCACATGCGCAAGCATGAGATGGTAGCGGCGTAAGTGTTTTAAATACAAAAATTAAAGGTCCCATATTATGCTCATTGTCAGGTTCATACTTGTATTTTGTGTTTCTAATAGAACATGTTTACATGCTGTAATGTTAAAAAAAAAATTATTTTCCTCACACTGTCTGCCTGAATATGCCTGTATTTACCCTCTGCCTGAAATGCTCAGTTTTAGCTAATTTCAACGGAATTGCGTTGCTAGGCAACAGTTTGGGTGCTTGTTTACTTCCTGTCAGCTGATGTCATTTACATACACTGCAACCGGAAAAAAACTGGGACACATTAAGAATGTTTACGTTTTAAAACTGTGTAATGGTCTAAATATTGTATATTTGTGACATCACAAATCGACAGAAATCCGGACGGCTTGTTTCAAACGCACGATTTCTGAATATGGGCTGTGTGTATTTCTCCGTATATTGAACGTTTCAATACTTTCACAGTATTAATATAGCACTTAAACCTGCTTTATACTATAACAGACATGACAATCTCACTTTATACAATATGGGACCTTTAAGTTAAATTATACTCCATGAGTTGTGTGAGAGTTTGTAAACAGATGTCTTGATATATATGTTTTGCTGTTGTTAAACCTGGACCCACTTCAATTCATGAAGGATTTACTCCGTTTTTGGAAACACGCTGTGAGTAATTGATATTGGCTGCAAATGGTCATTTCTATGGATGAAGTAAGCAGTGGTGTAATGTTACGTAGTAATAATACTTTGTTACAGTAGGCCTTTTTCTGGCCTGGTTTTACACGATATAGGATGAATTGTGACTGGCAAAGTGATATTCTGTCCCTTTTCATGACCAATAGAGCAAAGACAACAGAACAGCTGGATAACTCAAACAGAACAGAAGTGGACAATGGAAGACGACAAGCAATTAGAAGACGAACAAACAAAAGCCATCATGAAAACCAAAAGGGAGACTATTAAAAGACAAAGACAATTGACATGTCAAATAATGGGGGAGATTGAACAACTTTGGGAAGAGACACAAAGAGAGAGAAATGAAATGGACTACCTGAAGACGAATACAGAGCAGCAACAGAGGGACATTGACAGACTGAGAGCTGAAAAATATGAGCAGCACTTATTGATTAAAAGACTGAGATCACAGGTAGAAAATGTTATTGAGAAACTCGAGGAGAGTAAAAATGAAGCTGCTCAAGAAAAAATGCAACTTCTGAAACTGCAGACTGAAATACACCAAGAGAGGGAAAGGCTGGAAAGAAGACGTAATGAGCTCATTAGTGAGCGACACAAGTTGGAAATGATCAAGTACGATGAGACAAAATCACAAGAAAGTAAGGAACCCATGGAGCGGGAGATAACGGAGAGGATGATGGCCGACAGTCTGCTGAGTCTCATTAACAGAAATAAGGAAATAATGCTTGAAGCAAAGCAGGCAAAAGAACAAATGGAAAAAAACATGGCAGACGTAAAGCAAGAGTTAGAGAGAAATAAAAAGGTTGTTTCACAACATAGAGATCAAATTGAGCACATCAAACATAACGTGAATGTGAAAATCAACAAGATGAAGCAAAGGTGGACAGAGATTCAAAGAGCTGCTGAAACGCAGAGAGCCGTAGTCCCGGAGATGGAAAGCAGAGAGAGACAGAGAGAAGAAAAAGACACATTTGACAATGTGAAGGTTAAACTCAGCCGAATCCAGGACGAGATGGAGAAACTTTGGGACGTGCTGGAAGACACTGAACTGGAAGCACAGGTCCAATCTGAAAAAGATGAGATACAAAAAATCAAGACTAACATACAGACTGAGAGAGAAAACATAAAGAGAGACAGGCAGGTAGCTGAAGCAGAAATGAATGCACTGAAGAGTGTAAGGGAGAGTACCGAGAGGCAAACGCAGCTGCTGGACGACTTGTTACAAAGGACAAAGAAAGAATTAAGAGAGAAGGAAGTGATGAACTCTGAGATTGAAATAAAGAAAAAGGACCTGGCCAAAATGATGAGAATGAGCAGGAGACAAAAGGAAGAGATCAGCAAGATGATGGAAGAGACTGAACGTGCTAAACAAGACTTGGAGGAAAGAAAAGCTAAGACTGAGGAGCAGAGGTCAGAGAGCACAGAGGACAGAACCAGAGACATAATACAACATGAAGAATATCAGTTTGAGGAAGACGACACGGACCCAAGCACCAAGAATAAAGTGAACACTGAGATGAAGAGCGTGATTCTCCAAGTACAAGAACTCAGACAGAAGCTGCGTAGGGTGAGAGAAGATACCGAGCAAAGCAGGACGGACTTCACCGAAGAAAAGAGCCAAATCCAATGGATGAATTTCCAAGTTAAGAAAAAGAGACGAGAGCTTGACCAACGGCTGGAGAGGACCATGAGAGAGAGGGACGAGTTAGAGATCATGAAGGTAAAGATTCGACGACACAGGGAGGAGGTTGAACAAAAACTGGAAGATACAATAACTACCGTTCTGACCGTGGGGGAGATAAAAGCTAGCATTGAAAAAGCTGCTGCAGAGATGAAGAACACCAGGGAGGAGATGCTCGGAGTCCAAAGAATGATGTATCACAACAAGGAAGAGGTCAAAAAGCACATGGTAAGTACATTTTTCTTATTTTAAATCTTGGGCTAGCCACATTTAGCTCGTCACAGCATTTTAGTTGTGCCAGTTCCAGGGTCCAGGTATTGTTATCACCAGTTTTCCCCTGGATTGTCACAGCGTCTTTCAAATTATTCTGATGTATAAAACAGAGAATTTCTACACCTAGGTTTAGTGATTTTAACTTCCACCTTGTCGTCGTCGCCTGGTCACATTCTGACACTACATATTAAATCACTCAATCATTCCTGCTTGATATTTGACTCAGCAGGAGAATAGAAGTCGTCATCATTAGACAACAAGGAAGTACTCAATGAATATAACCAAGGATAATATTAATAAATGAAATAAATGTCACAGTAAAACTGAGACAGTTCTTTGGATTGTTGACCTTGGTCAATGACAATTCTGTCTTTTTTTGTGAAGGATAAGATGACTGCCATGAAAGCTCAGGTAAGCAGATGGATATTGACTGAATCTGCAATCAAAAAGAGTTTTTCAGGAAATACATCTAAACTTCAAGAACTACAGAAAGAAACGGACAGACAAAGAGATCAGACATTGGAAACTCAAACAGACAAAGAACGAGTAGAAGGCGAAGCGACCAAAGAGACCATGTCTTTGCAACAATCTATAACACTAGAAGACCAGCATCTACATGAAGAAATAAAAGAACAGGAGCATTCAGAGCACAAACAGTATTTTTTTGCGGTGGACATGAAGGAAGAGCAGAAGGTTTTCTTACAGGTGCAGACAGAAATTCATGAAGAAACATTAACGGATGATGATCAGACACAATTAGTGACATATGTAAGCGAAGTGGAAAATGAGATCTCCAAACTCAAGGAAAGAGAGGAGGAGATAAGGGAGCAAATGACGTACACTATGGAGGACATGGGGGAAAAACATCAAGAGATTAAAAGGATCATAAAGGAAATAAATGACCTGCAGAGCCGGAAACCAGAAACTGAAAATGGTTTCCAAATGAGAGTCTGGGAAAGCACCACTGTTCTCAAACATGACATAATTAAATATGAGCTGAAAGTGCAAAAACAAGAGAATGGCAATACGGTGAAACAAGAAGTTACTGATGATGTTCACAACCAAAAACAAAGTCAGGAGTCAAGAGAAGATATACAGACACGTACCGAAGAGATAGACGGAGGTCGTGATGAAAAGGACACAGGAAGTGTTGATGTACAAAGACTTAGGGCGGAGATTTATAGAACACAAGAAATCATGAGACAAGTAAAACTAGAACTTGAAAACCAAGCTGAAGAAAGAAATATCAACCAACATCAGACGGCTGAAGAGAGTGACATTGAAGGATTGATACAAGACATGCAACAATTCCAAGAGCTTTTGAAACTGCTAAAAACTGCAATGAGTCAAAGTAAAATGCATCAGGAGGAAGAATTGAGCAACATGAAATCGATGAAGACCGCGGCGAAAAAACAGGAAAGAAAACTGGATCAGAGGTTAGAGAAAACTTTGAGAGAGAGAGACGAATTTGATATTTTAAAAATAAAAATGCAGAGACAAACTGCAGAGACTGAGCAGAAGTTGGAGAAAATAGCTAAATTTAAGAGCACCATAGAGAAGATTGCTACTAAGACCAGACAGAAAAGTGAAAACATCGAGATTATAATGAAGGAAACTGAAGTAAAACTGAGACAGTTGGAAGACCTCAACTATAAGTTTGAGGCTACAAAACAAGAACTTGAAAACAGTCTTCCTTTAATATTCCAGAAAAGAGCTGAACTTGAACAATTCAACACTGACATCAGGCAGAAAAGGGATAGAGAATCTGCCGTGGAAAGCACTGAGAGAGAGAAGGGAGGCATAAAGAAACGTGACAGAACTGAAACCGATACAGAAAGGGACACAAAGACCAGAACGGGCAAAGAAATGGAGGAATTGGAAAATGACATTTTCAGACTCAGATCAGAAAAGGAGAAACTGGAGAAGGATATAAATCTGACGACTGACAGTTTGGATCAGAAAAACAGTGAAATTGAACAATTGAAAAAGGCTCTAAGTGAGCAAGTGAAACAAGTGACTGAGAGAGAGGAGATGTTGAAACAAGAGATTAAAGTAGAGAAGGAGAATGTGAGAATAGAAAGACAACATGCTAAGGCAGAAATACATGAAATGAAGCGTTTAAAGGAGAGTATCGAAAGACAGAAACAGGAGCTTGATGACAGGGTGCAAACGGCCAAAAGAGAAATAAGAGCAATAGAGCTGCTGAAGGAGAGTAAAGTAAAGTGGAATGACATGCAAAGACAAAAGGAAGTACCGAGTAGAGAGACCAAAAAGAGAAGAAGAGAATTAGACCAAAGACTGGCAACACAAGCAAAAGCAGAGATGGATGAAATGGTCCACACGAGGAACGACATCCAAAAACAAAAACAGGGGCTTCAAATCAATCTAGAAGAGATTAAAAGAGAAAGAAGAGAGATGGAAGTGTTGAGGTCTGAGTTGGAGATCAAAACGAGAGAAAATCAACAGATGATTCGAAAAGGCCTTCGAAAAGAGCAGGAAGTTAAACAGATGTGGGCTGAGGTCAGAGGAGAAAGAGATGCCCTCAAGAGGGAGACACAGAGGTGGAAGAAACAGTTCGACCAGCGATTGGAGAGGATCAACCGAGAGAGGGATGAGCTGGAGATCATGAAACTGAAGATGCAAAGAGAAAAGGACAAGAGCAAAGTAGGAATGGAAGAGTCCAGGATGGCAACAGTCACAAAAGTTCCAAATCCAATTCAGAAACACTGGATACTATTTCAGACATGTATCGAGAAATATCAAGTCATGAAAAAACAGTGTGAAGATTTGAATGGAGCGATTAAAGATGAAAAACGTCACATGGAGGCCCGAGCAAAGATAATAACCCAGGGAAGGGAGGAAGTGGAAAATATCAAGATGGAGATTGGAAGACAAAAGGAAATGATGATATGTGCTTTAAAGGACATGAAACAAAAGCAAACACATTTGGAGATGAATATCATAAAAGAGCAAAAATCAATAGAAAAAGAAAAGAAGAGAATCAAAGAAAAATCTGAAGAGTTAGTCCTGAGAGAGAAAGAGCTGGAGAATAAAGAGGAGCTTCTCAAAGCTGAGGAATTGATGCTCAAAGATGAACGACAGAAAGAATATAAAGAACACAAAGAAATGAAGAGGCCAATCAGCACTGGGAGAGAGAAAAGATTAAAAATCCACAGAACTAAAAGGAAACTGATGCAGAATAAGGACGATGAAGCAAAAGAGATAACAAAGGAAGTCCAACGTGGAAAAGAGCAAAATGAAGAGGTGAACGTGATAAGTGACTCTGAGGACACACTTGTGTTACAACTGAAGGAACCACTTGAAGATGACATTGAAGAGAAGGCAGACATTTTAAAAAGAGAAATACAACAACATGAAAAACTTGAAAAAACACCAGGAAAAGAGAAATTACAAAGTAAAAGGAAACTGAAGCTTTGGTTTAAAGAATCAGACCATGAAAATCTAAACCAGCAGAAAGACAAAGACCTGAAAGACCTGTCTGGGACTGAACAGTTGAAGGGCAAACAAGATGTCCATGAAGACATTCACGAGTTAGAAGAAGGTGAACATGCAGAAAAAGACAAAGACGTGCCACAAATGAAACAGATTGAGCAGGCAAAAAGAGAACTGGAACCAGATAAAGAAGAAGTAAAAAGGGAAAAGAACATTAAGGTCTTTGAAAGGGAAGGTGAAATAAAAATGTCAGATGTGGTCATTGAAAAGGACAATGTGATTGAACAGTGGAAGCCAGACTTTGTTAAAGAACATGGAGATATTGAAAGACAGAAGGTACAGCTGAAGCAAGACAGAGAGGATCTGGATAGAGAGAGTAAGATGATGAACAAAGAGAAACTGGACTTGGAGCTGATGAGGTCTGACATCCTGAAACAAAGAGACATGTTAGAACAAGAGAAACAAGATGTAAAAGAGGAAAGAGACAACTTGGAAATCACAAAGTGTGAGCTACAAAAGAAGACAGAACATGCAGACAGTCAGTTTGATGAGATAAAAAGAGAGAAAAGCAACATTAAAGATCTGACCCTTCAGCTTCAGACAGGAAGAGAAAAACTTAAGAACGTCAGGAAGCGAGAACTCAAGGAAGACGAGTTCAAAAGACAAACACAAGAACTGGAAACCAGTAAGAACAGTGTACTGGCAGAAAGAGAAGAACTGGATGTTTTAAGGAAGGATCTCAACAAGAAGAAAGAAGAGATTGAAGCTGCCATGAACACCATCAGTGGAGAGAGAGAACAACTCAATCAGATGAAGAGTAGTACTGACATGGACAGACAGATGCTTGACAATGAAAAGGACAGAATGGAAGGAGAAAGGTCTGAGATGAAAATAAGAGAAGATCAACTCTTGAATAAAATGAAATCAGTTGAAACTCTGAGGGAAAAACTTCAACAGCTGAATGAAAGGATGAGTGAAGACATGAGAAAGAAAATGGAAAGATTACAACAAAACAATGAAGATGTAGTAATGCTGTACGCTGTGATGGAACAAAAGCTCACAGCTCTAGATGTACAGAGAGAAAACATGGCTTGTTACACTGAGCTGTTGGAGGGAGAAAAGAAAAGTCTGAGAAGTATACTGTCAGACATGGTCATCCAGAGAGAAGACATGGAAAATCAATGGAAGCAGAAGTTTGAGTTGGACAAACAAGATCTTAACAAACTGAAGGCAGAGCTGAAGCAAGACAGAGAGGATCTGGATAGAGAGAGTGAGATGATGAACAAAGAGAAACTGGACTTGGAGCTGATGAAGTCAGACATCCTGAAACAAAGAGACATGTTAGAACAAGAGAAACAAGATGTAAAAGAGGAAAGAGACAACTTGGAAATCACAAAGTGTGAGCTACAAAAGAAGACAGAACATGCAGACAGTCAGTTTGATGAGATAAACAGAGAGAAAAGCAACATTAAAGATCTGACCCTTCAGCTTCAGACAGGAAGAGAAAAACTTAAGAACGTCAGGAAGCGAGAACTCAAGGAAGACGAGTTTAAAAGAACAACACAAGAACTGGAAACCAGTAAGAACAGTGTACTGGCAGAAAGAGAACAACTGGATGTTTTGAGGAAGGATCTCAACAAGAAGAAAGAAGAGATTGAAGCTGCCATGAACACCATCAGTGGAGAGAGAGAACAACTCAATCAGATGAAGAGTAGTACTGACATGGACAGACGGATGCTTGACAATGAAAAGGAAAGAATGGAAGGAGAAAGGTCTGAGCTGAAAATAAGAGAAGATCAACTCATAATAAAAATTAAATCAGTTGAAACTCTGAAGGAAAAACTCAAACATTTCAGTGAAACAGCACAAGAAAATATAAAATACAAAATGGAGGGATTAGCACAACACACTGGAGATGTCCAGAAGCTGTGCATTGTGTTGGAGGAAAAGCAAACAGAACTTGATGATAACAGAGAGAAATTGCTTGGTTACATCCAAGTGTTTAACAGAGAAAAGCAAGTTCTTATTACTATGATGTCAAACATGTTCGAATACAGAAAAGAAATGGAAGGTCAGGGGAAGACAAAGGTGGTTTTGGAAACACAAGATGGTGAAAAAGTAAAGACAGAGATGACCCAAAAGAGAGAGGAACAGAAAAGTGTCTATGAGAATATGACCAAAGATCAACTGGACTTAGAGCTGATGAAGTCAGACATGAATAAACAAATAAACCTGCTAGAGCAACACAGACAAGAACTGAAAGAGAGAAAAGATGAGCTTCAAATCACAATGACTCAGATAAACAGAGAGAAAAGCAATATAACAGAGCTGGCTCTTCAAGTTCAGACCGAAAGAGACAAAGTTCAGAATGTGATGAAAATAATTGCTTTGAAAGAAAAAGAACAACAGCTCAAAGATGCTGAGATAAAGAAACAAAGACAAGAACTGTTAAACAACAGGATCATCATGCTAGAAGAAAGAGAACAACTGGATGTTTTAGGGAAGGATCTCAACAAGAAGAGAGAAGAGGTTGAAGCTGCCATAAGCACCATCAGTGGAGAGAGAGAACAACTCAATCAGATGAAGACAAGTACTGACAAGGAAAGACGGATGCTTGACAAAGAAAAGGACAGAGTGGAAGGAGAAAGGTCTGAGCTGAAAATAAGAGAAGATCAACTCTTGAATAAAATGAAATCAGTTGAAACTCTGAGGGAAAAACTTATACAGCTGAATGAGAGGATGCAAGAAGACATGAACAAGAAAATGGAAAGATTACAAACGAACAATGAAGATGTAGTAATGCTGTACGCTGTGTTGGAACAGAAGCTCAAAGCTCTAGATGTACAGAGAGAAAACATGGCTCATATCACTGAGCTGTTGGAGGGAGAAAGGAAAAGTCTAAAAACTATACTGTCAGACATGGTCATCCAGAGAGAAGACATGGAACATCAATGGAAGCAGAAGTTTGAGTTGGACAAACAAGATCTTAACAAATTAAAGGCAGAGCTGAAGCAAGACAGAGAGGATCTGGATAGAGAGAGTGAGACGATGAACAAAGAGAAACTGGACTTGGAGCTGATGAGGTCTGACATCCTGAAACAAAGAGACATATTAGAAGGAGAGAAACAAGACGTAAAAGAGGAAAGAAACAACTTGGAAATCACAAAGTGTGAGCTACAAAAGAAGACAGAACATGCAGACAGTCAGTTTGATGAGATAAACAGAGAGAAAAGCAACATTAAAGATCTGACCCTTCAGCTTCAGACAGAAAGAGACAAACTAGAGAAAGTCATGAAGAAAGAACTCAAGGAAGATGAGTTCAAAAGACTAACACAAGAACTGGAAACCAGTAAGAACAGTGCACTGGCAGAAAAAGAAGAACTGGATGTTTTGAGGAAGGATCTCAACAAGAAGAGAGAAGAGGTTGAAGCTGCCATGAACACCATCAGTGGAGAGAGAGAACAACTCAATCAGATGAAGAGTAGTACTGACATGGACAGACGGATGCTTGACAATGAAAAGGACAGAATGGAAGAAGAAAAGTCTGAGCAAAAAATAAGAGAAGATCAACTCTTGAATAAAATGAAATCAGTTGAAACTCTGAGGGAAAAACTTATACAGCTGAATGAAAAGATGCAAGAAGACATGAAAATGAAAATGGATAGATTACAACAAAACAATGAAGATGTAGTTATGCTGTACGCTGTGTTGGAACAAAAGCTCATAGCTCTAGATGTACAGAGAGAAAACATGGCTTGTTTCACTGAGCTGTTGGAGGGAGAAAAGAAAAGTCTGAAAACTATACTGTCAGACATGGTCATCCAGAGGGAAGAGAATGAACATCAATGGAAGCAGAAGTCTGAGTTGGACAAACAAGATCTTAACAAACTGGAGGCGGAGCTGAAGCAAGACAGAGAGGATCTGGATAGAGAGAGTGAGATGATGAACAAAGAGAAACTGGACTTGGAGCTGATGCGGTCTGACATCCTGAAACAAAGAGACATGTTAGAACAAGAGAAACAAGATATAAAAGAGCAAAGAGACAAATTGGAAATCACAAAGTGTGAGCTGCAAAAGAAGACAGAACATGCAGACAGTCAGTTTGATGAGATAAAAAGAGAGAAAAGCAACATTAAAGATCTGACCCTTCAGCTTCAGACAGGAAGAGACAAACTTGACAACGTCATGAAAACGATTATCTTAAAACAAGAGCAACACAGACAAGAAATGAAAGACAGAAAAGATGAGCTTCAAATCACAATGACTCAGATAAACAGAGAGAAAAGCAATATTAAAGAGCTGGCCCTTCAAGTTCAGACAAAAAGAAACAAAGTTCAGAATGTGATGAAAATTATTGCTTTGAAACAAAAAGAACAACAGCTCAAAGATGCTGAGATAAAGAAAGAAACACAAGAACTGTTAAACAACAGGATCATCATGCTAGAAGAAAGAGAACAACTGGATGTTTTAGGGAAGGATCTCAACAAGAAGAGAGAAGAGGTTGAAGCTGCCATGAACACCATCAGCGGAGAGAGAGAACAACTCAATCAGATGAAGACAAGTACTGACAAGGAAAGACGGATGCTTGACAAAGAAAAGGACAGAGTGGAAGGAGAAAGGTCTGAGCTGAAAATAAGAGAAGGTGAATTCCTGAATAAAATGAAGTCGGTTGAAAGTCGGAGGGAAAAACTTCAACAGCTGAATGAGAGGATGCAAGAAGACATGAGAAAGAAAATGGAAAGATTACAAACGAACAATGAAGATGTAGTAATGCTGTACGCTGTGTTGGAACAAAAGCTCACAGCTCTAGATGTACAGAGAGAAAACATGGCTCGTTGCACTGAGCTGTTGGAGGGAGAAAGGAAACTTCTAAATACTACACTGTCAGACATGGTCATCCAGAGAGAAGACATGGAACATCAATGGAAGCAGAAGTTTGAGTTGGACAAACAAGATCTTAACAAACTGAAGGCAGAGCTGAAGCAAGACAGAGAGGATCTGGATAGAGAGAGTGAGATGATGAACAAAGAGAAACTGGACTTGGAGCTGATGAGGTCTGACATCCTGAAACAAAGAGACATGTTAGAACAAGAGAAACAAGATGTAAAAGAGGAAAGAGACAACTTGGAAATCACAAAGAGTGAGCTACAAAAGAAGACAGAACATGCAGACAGTCAGTTTGATGAGATAAACAGAGAGAAAAGCAACATTAAAGATCTGACCGTTCAGCTTCAGACAGAAAGAGACAAACATGAGAACGTCATGAAGCGAGAACTCAAGGAAGACGAGTTCAAAAGACAAACACAAGAACTGGAAACCAGTAAGAACAGTGTATTGGCAGAAAGAGAAGAACTGGATGTTTTGAGGAAGGATCTCAACAAGAAGAGAGAAGAGGTTGAAGCTGCCATGAACACAATCAATGGAGAGAGAGAACAACTCAATCAGCTGAAGAGTAGTACTGACATGGACAGACGGATGCTTGACAATGAAAAGGACAGAATGGAAGGAGAAAGGTCTGAGCTGAAAATAAGAGAAGATAAACTCTTGAATAAAATGAAATCAGTTGAAACTCTGAGGGAAAAACTAAAACAGCTGAATGAAAAGATGCAAGAAGACATGAAAATGAAAATGGATAGATTACAACAAAACAATGAAGACGTAGTTATGCTGTACACTGTGTTGGAAAAAAAGCTCACAGCTCTAGATGTACAGAGAGAAAACATGGCTTGTTTCACTGAGCTGTTGGAGGGAGAAAACAAAAGTCTGAAAACTATACTGTCAAACATGGTCATCCAGAGGGAAGAGAATGAACATCAATGGAAGCAGAAGTTTGAGTTGGACAAACAAGATCTTAACAAACTGAAGGCAGAGCTGAAGCAAGACAGAGAGGATCTGGATAGAGAGAGTGAGATGATGAACAAAGAGAAACTGGACTTGGAACTGATGCGGTCTGACATCCTGAAACAAAGAGACATATTAGAACAAGAGAAACAAGATATAAAAGGGAAAAGAGACAACTTGGAAATCACAAAGAGTGAGCTACAAAAGAAGACAGAACATGCAGACAGTCAGTTTGATGAGATAAACAGAGAGAAAAGCAACATTAAAGATCTGACCCTTCAGCTTCAGACAGAAAGAGACAAACTTGAGAACGTCATGAAGCGTGAACTCAAGGAAGACGAGTTCAAAAGACAAACACAAGAACTGGAAACCAGTAAGAACAGTTTACTGGCAGAAAGAGAAGAACTGGATCTTTTGAGGAAGGATCTCAACAAGAAGAAAGAAGAGGTTGAAGCTGCCATGAACACCATCAGTGGAGAGAGAGAACAACTCAATCAGATGAAGAGTAGTACTGACATGGACAGACAGATTCTTGACAATGAAAAGGACAGAATGGAAGGAGAAAGGTCTGAGCTGAAAATAAGAGAAGATCAACTCTTGAATAAAATGAAATCAGTTGAAACTCTGAGGGAAAAACTTCAACAGCTGAATGAGAGAATGCAAGAAGACATGAGAAAGAAAATGGAAAGATTACAACAAAACAATGAAGATGTAGTAATGCTGTACGCTGTGTTGGAACAGAAGCTCACAGCTCTAGATGTACAGAGAGAAAACATGGCTCGTTGCACTGAGCTGTTGGAGGGAGAAAGGAAACTTCTAAAAACTACACTGTCAGACATGGTCATCCAGAGAGAAGACATGGAAAATCAATGGAAGCAGAAGTCTGAGTTGGACAAACAAGATCTTAACAAATTGAAGGCAGAGCTGAAGCTAGACAGAGAGGATCTGGATAGAGAGAGTGAGATGATGAACAAAGAGAAACTGGACTTGGAGCTGATGAGGTCTGACATCCTGAAACAAAAAGACATGTTAAAACAAGAGAAACAGGATATAAAAGATCAACAAGACAAATTGGAAATCACAAAATGTGAGCTACAAAAGAAGATAGAACATGCAGACAGTCAGTTTGATGAGATAAACAGAGAGAAAAGCAACATTAAAGAGCTGGCCATTCAGCTGCAGACAGAAAGAGAAAAACTTGAGAATGTCATGAAAACGAATACCTTAAAACAAGAAGAACAAGAACTCAAAGAAGACGAGTTCAAAAGACTAACACAAGAACTGGAAACCAGTAAGAACAGTGTACTGGCAGAAAGAGAAGAACCGGATGTTTTGAGGAAGGATCTCAACAAGAAGAGAGATGAGGTTGAAGCTGCCATGAACACCATCAGTGGAGAGAGAGAACAACTCAATCAGATGAAGAGTAGTACTGACATGGACACAGGGATGCTTGACAATGAAAAGGACAGAATGGAAGGAGAAAGGTCTGAGCTGAAAATAAGAGAAGATCAACTCTTGAATAAAATGAAATCAGTTGAAACTCTGAGGGAAAAACTTCAACAGCTGAATGTGAGGATGCAAAAAGACATGAGAAGGAAAATGGAAAGATTACAACAAAACAATGAAGATGTAGTAATGCTGTACACTGTGTTGGAACAGAAGCTCACAGCTCTAGATGTACAGAGAGAAAACATGGCTCGTTGCACTGAGCTGTTGGAGGGAGAAAAGAAAAGTCAGATAAGTATGCTGTCAGACATGGTCATCCAGAGAGAAGACATGGAACATCAATGGAAGCAGAAGTCTGAGTTGGACAAACAAGATCTTAACAAACTGAAGGCAGAGCTGAAGCAAGACAGAGAGGATCTGGATAGAGAGTGTGAGATGATGAACAAAGAGAAACTGGACTTGGAGCTGATGAGGTCTGACATCCTGAAACAAAGAGACATATTAGAACAAGACAAACAAGATATAAAAGAGGAAAGAGACAAATTGGAAATCACAAAGTGTGAACTACAAAAGAAGACAGACCATGCAGACAGTCAGTTTGATGAGATCAACAGAGAGAAAAGCAGCTTTAAAGATCTGACCCTTCAGCTTCAAACAGAAAGAGACAAACTTGAGAACGTCATGAAGCGAGAACTCAAGGAAGACGAGTTCAAAAGAACAACACAAGAACTGGAAACCAGTAAGAACAGTGTACAGGCAGAAAGAGAAGAATTGGTTCTTTTGAGGAAGGAACTCAACAAAGAGAAAGAAGATGTTGAAGCTGCCATGAACACCATCAGTGGAGAGAGAGAACAACTCAATCAGATGAAGAGTAGTACTGACATGGACAGACGGATGCTTGACAATGAAAAGGACAAAATGGAAGGAGAAAGGTCTGAGCTGAAAATAAGAGAAGATCAACTCTTAAATAAAATGAAATCAGTTGAAACTCTGAGGGAAAAACTTCAACAACTGAATAGTAAGATGCAAGAAGATATGAAAAAGAAAATGGAAAGATTACAACAAAACAATGAAGATGTAGTAATGCTTTACACTGTGTTGGAACAAAAGCTCACAGCTCTAGATGTACAGAGAGAAAACATGGCTCATATCACTGAGCTGATGGAGGGAGAAGGGAAAAGTCTAAAAACTATACTGTCAGACATGGTCATACAGAGAGAAGACATAGAACATCAATGGAAGCAGCAGTCTGAGTTGGACAAACAAGATCTTAACAAACTGAAGGCAGAGCTGAAGCAAGACAGAGAGGATCTGGATAGAGAGAGTGAGAAGATGAACAAAGAGAAACTGGACTTGGCGCTGATGCGGTCTGACATCCTGAAACAAAAAGACATGTTACAACAAGAGAAACAGGATATAAAAGAGCAACGAGACAAATTGGAAATCACAAAGTGTGAGCTACAAAAGAAGATAGAACATGCAGACAGTCAGTTTGATGAGATAAACAGAGAGAGAAGCAACATTAAAGAGCTGGCCATTCAGCTGCAGACAGAAAGAGAAAAACTTGAGAACGTCATGAAAACGAATACCTTAAAACAAGAAGAACAAGAACTCAAAGAAGACGAGTTCAAAAGACTAACACAAGAACTGGAAACCAGTAAGAACAGTGTACTGGCAGAAAGAGAAGAACTGGATGTTTTGAGGAAGGATCTCAACAAGAAGAGAGAAGAGGTTGAAGCTGCCATGAACAACGTCAGTGGTGAGAGAGAACAACTCAATCAGATGAAGAGTAGTACTGACATGGATAGATGGATGATTGACAATGAAAAGGACAGAATGGAAGGAGAAAGGTCTGAGCTGAAAATAAGAGAAGATCAACTCTTGAATAAAATGAAATCAATTGAAACTCTGAAGGAAAGACTTCAACAGCTGAATGAGAGGATGAGTGAAGACACGAAAAAGAAATTGGAAAGATTACAACAAAACAATGAAGATGTAGTAATGCTGTACGCTGTGTTGGAACAAAAGCTCACAGATCTAGATGTACAGAGAGAAAACATGGCTTGTTGCACCGAGCTGTTGGAGGGAGAAAAGAAAAGTCTGATAGGTATACTGTCAGACATGGTCATCCAGAGGGAAGACATAGAACATCAATTGAAGCAGAAGTTTGAGTTGGACAAACAAGATCTTAACAAACTGAAGGCAGAGCTGAAGCAAGACAGAGAGGATCTGGATAGAGAGAGTGAGATGATGAACAAAGAGAAACTGGACTTGGAGCTGATGAGGTCTGACATCCTGAAACAAAGAGACATGTTAGAACAAGAGAAACAAGATGTAAAAGAGGAAAGAGACAACTTGGAAATCACAAAGAGTGAGCTACAAAAGAAGACAGAACATGCAGACAGTCAGTTTGATGAGATAAACAGAGAGAAAAGCAACATTAAAGATCTGACCCTTCAGCTTCAGACAGAAAGAGACAAACATGAGAACGTCATGAAGCGAGAACTCAAGGAAGACGAGTTCAAAAGACAAATACAAGAACTGGAAACCAGTAAGAACAGTGTACTGGCAGAAAGAGAAGAACTGGATGTTTTAAGGAAGGATTTCAACAAGAAGAGAGAAGAGGTTGAAGCTGCCATGAACACCATCAGTGGAGAGAGAGAACAACTCAATCAGATGAAGAGTAGTACTGACATGGACAGACGGATGCTTGACAATGAAAAGGACAGAATGGAAGGAGAAAGGTCTGAGCTGAAAATAAGAGAAGATCAACTCTTGAATAAAATGAAATCAGTTGAAACTCTGAAGGAAAAACTTCAACAGCTGAACGGAAAGATGCAAGAAGACATGAAAAAGAAAATGGAAAGATTACAACAAAACAATGAAGATGTAGTAATGCTGTACGCTGTGTTGGAACAAAAGCTCACAGCTCTAGATGTACAGAGAGAAAACATGGCTTGTTACACTGAGCTGTTGGAGAGAGAAAGGAAAAGTCTAAAAACTATACTGTCAGACATGGTCATCAAGAGAGAAGACATGGAACATCAATGGAAGCAGAAGTCTGAGTTGGACAAACAAGATCTTAACAAACTGAAGGCAGAGCTGAAGCAAGACAGAGAGGATCTGGATAGAGAGAGTGAGACAATAAACAAAGAGAAACTGAACTTGGAGCTGATGAAGTCTGACATCCTGAAACAAAGAGACATGTTAGAAGAAGAGAAAGAAGATATAAAAGAGCAAAGAGACAAATTGGAAATCACAAACTGTGAGCTGCAAAAGAAGACAGAACATGCAGACAGTCAGTTTGATGAGATAAACAGAGAGAAAAGCAACATTAAAGATCTGACCCTTCAGCTTCAGACAGAAAGAGACAAAATTGAGAACATCATGAAAACAATTATCTTAAAACAAGAGCAACACAGACAAGAAATGAAAGAGAGAAAAGATGAGCTTCAAATCACAATGAATCAGATAAACAGAGAGAAAAGCAACATTAAAGAGCTGGCCCTTCAAGTTCAGACAGAAAGACACAAAGTTCAGAATGTGATGAAAATTATTGCTTTGAAACAAAAAGAACAACATCTCAAAGATGCTGAGATAAAGAAACAAACACAAGAACTGTTAAACAACAGGATCATCATGCTAGAAGAAAGAGAAAAACTGGATGTTTTAGGGAAGGATCTCAACAAGAAGAGAGAAGAGGTTGAAGCTGCCATGAACAACATCAGTGGAGAGAGAGAACAACTCAATCAGATGAAGAGTAGTACTGACATGGACAGACGGATGCTTGACAAGGAAAAGGACAGAATGGAAGGAGAAAGGTCTGAGCTGAAAATAAGAGAAGATCAACTCTTGAATAAAATGAAATCAGTTGAAACTCTGAGGGAAAAACTTCAACAGCTGAATGAAAGGAGGCAAGAAGACATGAAAAAGAAAATGGAAATATTAGAACAAAACAATGAAGATTTAGTAATGCTGTACGCTGTGTTGGAACAAAAGCTCACAGCTCTAGATGTACAGAGAGAAAACATGGCTCGTTGCACCGAGCTGTTGGAGGGAGAAAAGAAAAGTCTGATAAGTATACTGTCAGACATGGTCATCCAGAGAGAAGACATGGAACATCAATGGAAGCAGAAGTCTGAGTTGGACAAACAAGATCTTAACAAACTGAAGTCGGAGCTGAAACAAGACAGAGAGGATCTGGATAGAGAGTGTGAGATGATGAACAAAGAGAAACTGGACTTGGAGCTGATGAGGTCTGACATCCTGAAAAAAAGAGACATGTTAGAACAAGAGAAACAAGATGTAAAAGAGGAAAGAGACAAATTGGAAATCACAAAGTGTGAGCTACAAAAGAAGACAGAACATGCAGACAGTCAGTTTGATGAGATCAACAGAGAGAAAAGCAACATTAAAGATCTGACCCTTCAGCTTCAGACAGAAAGAGACAAACTTGAGAACGTCATGAAGCGAGAACTCAAGGAAGACGAGTTCAAAAGAGAAACACAAGAACTGGAAACCAGTAAGAACAGTTTGAAGGAAGAAAGAGAAGAATTGGATCTTTTGAGGAAGGATCTCAACAAAGAGAAAGAAGATGTTGAAGCTGCCATGAACACCATCAGTGGAGAGAGAGAACAACTCAATCAGATGAAGAGTAGTACAGAAATGGACAGACGAATGCTTGACAATGAAAAGGACAAAATGGAAGGAGAAAGGTCTGAGCTGAAAATAAGAGAAGATCAACTCTTGAATAAAATGAAATCAGTTGAAACTCTGAGGGAAAAACTTATACAGCTGAATGAGAGGATGCAAGAAGACATGAAAAAGAAAATGGAAAGATTACAAACGAACAATGAAGATGTAGTAATGCTGTACGATGTGTTGGAACAAAAGCTCTCAGCTCTAGATGTACAGAGAGAAAACATGGCTTGTTGCACTGAGCTGTTAAAAAGAGAAAAGACAAGTCTAAATACTATACTGTCAGACATGGTCATCCAGAGAAAAGACATGGAACAACAATGGAAGCAGAAGTCTGAGTTGGACAAACAAGATCTTAACAAACTGAAGGCAGAGCTGAAGCAAGACAGAGAGGATCTGGATAGAGAGAGTGAAACGATGAACAAAGATAAACAGGACATTGAGATGATGAGGTCTGACATCCTGAAACAAAAAGACATATTAGAACAAGAGAAACAAGATATAAAAGAGGAAAGAGACAACTTGGAAATCACAAAGAGTGAGCTACAAAAGAAAACAGAACATGCAGACAGCCAGTTTGATGAGATCAACAGAGAGAAAAGCAACATTAAAGATCTGACTTATCAGCTTCAGACAGAAAGAGACAAACTTGAGAACGTCATGAAGCGAGAACTCAAGGAAGACGAGTTCAAAAGACAAACACAAGAACTGGAAACCAGTAAGAACAGTTTACTGGCAGAAAGAGAAGAAATGGATCTTTTGAGGAAGGATCTTAACAAAAAGTTAGAAGAGGTTGAAGCTGCCATGAACACCATCAGTGGAGAGACAGAACAACTCAATCAGATGCAGAGTAGTATTGACATGGACAGACGGATGCTTGACAATGAAAAGGACAGAATGGAAGGAGAAAGGTCTGAGCTGAAAACAAGAGAAGGTGAACTCCTGAATAAAATGAAATCAGTTGAAAGTCTGAGGGAAAAACTTCAACAGCTGAATGAGAGGATGCAAGAAGATATGAGAAAGAAAATGGAAAGATTACAAACGAACAATGAAGATGTAGTAATGCTGTACGCTCTGTTGGAACAAAAGCTCACAGCTCTAGATGTACAGAGAGAAAACATGGCTCGTTGCACTGAGCTGTTGGAGGGAGAAGGGAAACTTCTAAAAACTACACTGTCAGACATGGTCATCCAGAGAGAAGACATGGAACATCAATGGAAGCAGAAGTCTGAGTTGGACAAACAAGATCTTAACAAACTGAAGGCAGAGCTGAAGCAAGAGAGAGAGGATCTGGATAGAGAGAGTGAGATGATGAACAAAGAGAAACTAGACTTGGAGCTGATGAGGTCTGACATCCTGAAACAAAGAGACATGTTAGAACAAGAGAAAGAAGATATAAAAGAGCAAAGAGACAAATTGGAAATCACAAACTGTGAGCTGCAAAAGAAGACAGAACATGCAGACAGTCAGTTTGATGAGATAAAAAGAGAGAAAAGCAACATTAAAGATCTGACCCTTCAGCTTCAGACAGGAAGAGACAAACTTGAGAACGCCATGAAAACGATTATCTTAAAACAAGAGCAACACAGACAAGAAATGAAAGAGAGAAAAGATGAGCTTCAAATCACAATGACTCAGATAGACAGAGAGAAAAGCAACATTAAAGAGCTGGCCCTTCAAGTTCAGACAGAAAGAAATAAAGTTCAGAATGTGATGAAAATTATTGCTTTGAAACAAAAAGAACAACAGCTCAAAGATGCTGAGATAAAGAAACAAACACAGGAACTGTTAAACAACAGGATCATCATGCTAGAAGAAAGAGAAAAACTGGATGTTTTAGGGAAGGATCTCAACAAGAAGAGAGAAGAGGTTGAAGCTGCCATGAACACCATCAGCGGAGAGAGAGAACAACTCAATCAGATGAAGACAAGTACTGACAAGGAAAGACGGATGCTTGACAATGAAAAGGACAGAGTGGAAGGAGAAAGGTCTGAGCTGAAAATAAGAGAAGATCAACTCTTTAATAAAATGAAATCAGTTGAAACTCTAAAGGAAAAACTTCTACAGCTGAATGAGAGGATGAGTGAAGACATAAAAAATAAATTGGAAAGATTACAACAAAACAACAAAGATGTAGTAATGCTGTACGCTGTGTTGGAACAAAAGCTCACAGCTCTAGATGTACAGAGAGAAAACATGGCTTGTTGCACCGAGCTGTTGGAGGGAGAAAAGAAAATTCTGATAGGTATACTGTCAGACATGGTCATCCAGAGGGAAGTCATGGAACATCAATTGAAGCAGAAGTTTGAGCTGGACAAACAAGATCTTAACAAACTGAAGGCAGAGCTGAAACAAGACAGAGAGGATCCGGATAGAGAGAGTGAGATGATGAACAAAGAGAATCTGGACTTGGAGCTGATGAAGTCTGACATCCTGAAACAAAGAGACATGTTAGAACAAGAGAAACAAGATATAAAAGAGCAAAGAGACAAATTGGAAATCACAAAGTATGAGCTGCAAAAGAAGACAGAACATGCAAACAGTCAGTTTGATGAGATAAAAAGAGAGAAAAGCAACATTAAAGAACTGACCCTTCAGCTTCAGACAGAAAGAGACAAACATGAGAACATCATGAAAACGATTATCTTAAAACAAGAAGAACAAGACCTCAAGGAAGACAAGTTCAAAAGACAAACACAAGAACTGGAAACCAGTAAGAACAGTGTACTGGCAGAAAGAGAAGAACTGGATGTTTTGAGGAAGGATCTCAACAAGAAGAGAGAAGAGGTTGAAGCTGCCATGAACAACATCAGTGGAGAGAGAGAACAACTCAATCAGATGAAGAGTAGTACTGACATGGACAGACGGATGCTTGACAATGAAAAGGACAGAATGGAAGGAGAAAGGTCTGAGCTGAAAATAAGAGAAGATCAACTCTTGAATAAAATGAAATCAGTTGAAACTCTGAGGGAAAAACTTCAACAGCTGAATGAGAGGATGCAAGAAGACATGAGAAAGAAAATGGAAAGATTACAAACGAACAATGAAGATCTAGTAATGCTGTACGCTGTGTTGGAACAGAAGCTCACAGCTCTAGATGTACAGAGAGAAAACATGGCTCATATCACTGAGCTGTTGGAGGGAGAAAGGAAAAGTCTGATAGGTATACTGTCAGACATGGTCATCCAGAGGGAAGACATGGAACATCAATTGAAGCAGAAGTTTGAGCTGGACAAACAAGATCTTAACAAACTGAAGGCAGAGCTGAAACAAGACAGAGAGGATCCGGATAGAGAGAGTGAGATGATGAACAAAGATAATCTGGACTTGGAGCTGATGAAGTCTGACATCCTGAAACAAAGAGACATGTTAGAACAAGAGAAACAAGATATAAAAGAGGAAAGAGACAAATTGGAAATCACAAAGTATGAGCTGCAAGAGAAGACAGAACATGCAGACAGTCAGTTTGATGAGATAAAAAGAGAGAAAAGCAACATTAAAGATCTGACCCTTCAGCTTCAGACAGGAAGAGACAAACTTGAGAACGTCATGAAAACGATTATCTTAAAACAAGAGCAACACAGACAAGAAATGAGAGAGAGAAAAGATGAGCTTCAAATCACAATGACTCAGATAAACAGAGAGAATAGCAACATTAAAGAGCTGGCCCTTCAAGTTCAGACAGAAAGACACAAAGTTCAGAATGTGATGAAAATTATTGCTTTGAAACAAAAAGAACAACAGCTCAAAGATGCTGAGATAAAGAAAGAAACACAAGAACTGTTAAACAACAGGATCATCATGCTAGAAGAAAGAGAACAACTGGATGTTTTAGGGAAGGATCTCAACAAGAAGAGAGAAGAGGTTGAAGCTGCCATGAACACCATCAGCGGAGAGAGAGAACAACTCAATCAGATGAAGACAAGTACTGAAAAGGAAAGACGGATGCTTGACAATGAAAAGGACAGAGTGGAAAGAGAAAGGTCTGAGCTGAAAATAAGAGAAGGTGAACTCATGAATAAAATGAAGTCAGTTGAAACTCTGAGGGAAAAACTTCAACAGCTGAATGAGAGGATGCAAGAAGACATGAGAAAGAAAATGGAAAGATTACAAACGAACAATGAAGATGTAGTAATGCTGTACGCTGTGTTGGAACAAAAGCTCACAGCTCTAGATGTACAGAGAGAAAACATGGCTCGTTGCACTGAGCTGTTGGAGGGAGAAAGGAAACTTCTAAAAACTACACTGTCAGACATGGTCATCCAGAGAGAAGACATGGAACATCAATGGAAGCAGAAGTTTGAGATGGACAAACAAGATCTTAACAAACTGGAGGCAGAGCTGAAGCAAGACAGAGAGGATCTGGATAGAGAGAGTGAGATGATGAACAAAGAGAAACTGGACTTGGAAATGATGAGGTCTGACATCCTGAAACAAAGAGACATATTAGAACAAAAGGAACAAGATGTAAAAGAAGAAAGAGACAAATTGGAGATCACAAAGTGTGAGCTACAAAAGAAGACAGAACAAGCAGACAGTCAGTTTGATGAGATAAACAGAGAGAAAAGCAACATTGAAGAGCTGGCCCTTCAAGTTCAGACAGAAAGAGACACACTTGAGAACGTCAGGAAAACGAATACCTTAAAACAAGATGAACAAGAGCTCAAAGAAGACGAGTTGAAAAGAATAACACAAGAACTGGAAACCAGTAAGAACAGTGTATTGGCAGAAAGAGAAGAACTGGACGTTTTGAGGACGGAACTCAACAAAGAGAAAGAAGATGTTGAAGCTTCCATGAACACCATCAGTGGAGAGAGAGAACAACTCAATCAGATGAAGAGTAGTACTGACATGGACAGACGGATGCTTGACAATGAAAAGTACAGAATGGAAGGAGAAAGGTCTGAGCTGAAAATAAGAGAAGATCAACTCTTGGATAAAATGAAATCAGTTGAAACTCTGAGGGAAAAACTTATACAGCTGAATGAGAGGATGCAAGAAGACATGAAAAAGAAAATGGATAGATTACAACAAAACAATGAAGATATAGTAATGCTGTACACTGTGTTGGAACAGAAGCTCACAGCTCTAGATGTACAGAGAGAAAACATGGCTCATATCACTGAGCTGTTGGAGGGAGAAAGGAAAAGTCTAAAAACTATACTGTCAGACATGGTCATCCAGAGAGAAGACATGGAACATCAATGGAAGCAGAAGTTTGAGTTTCACAAACAAGATCTTAACAAGTTGAAGGCAGAGCTGAAGCAAGTGAGAGAGGATCAGGATAGAGAGAGTGAAACGATGAACAAAGAGAAACTGGACTTGGAGCTGATGAGGTCTGACATCCTGAGACAAAGAGACATATTAGAACAAGAGAAACAAGACGTAAAGGACGAAAGAAACAACATCAAAATCACAAAGTGTGAGCTACGAAAGAAGACAGAACATGCAGACATTCAGTTTGATGAAATAAACAGAGAGAAAAGCAACATTAAAGATCTGACCCTTCAGCTTCAGACAGAAAGAGACAAACTTGAGAACGTCATGAAAACAATTATCTTAAAACAAGAAGAACAAGAACTCAAAGAAGATGAGTTGAAAAGACAAACACAAGAACTGGAAACCAGTAAGAACAGTTTACTGGCAGAAAGAGAAGAACTGGATCTTTTGAGGAAGGGTCTCAACAATAAGTTAGAAGAGGTTGAAGCTATCATGAACACCATCAGTGGAGAGAGAGAACAACTCAATCAGATGAAGAGTAGTATTGACATGGACAGACGGATGCTTGACAATGAAAAGGACAGAATGGAAGGAGAAAGGTCTGAGATGAAAATAACAGAAGATCAACTCTTGAATAAAATGAAATCAGTTGAAACTCTGAGGGAAAAACTTCAACAGCTGAATGAGAGGATGCAAGAAGACATGAAAAAGAAAATGGATAGATTACAACAAAACAATGAAGATGTAGTAATGATGTACACTGTATTGGAACAAAAGCTCACAGCTCTAGATGTTCAGAGAGAAAACATGGCTTGTTGCGCTGAGCTGTTGGAGGGAGAAAAGAAAAGTCTGATAACTATACTGTCAGACATGGTCATCCAGAGGGAAGACATGGAACATCAATGGAAGCAGAAGTCTGAGTTGGACAAACAAGATCTTAACAAACTGGAGGCGGAGCTGAAGCAAGACAGAGAGGATCTGGATAGAGAGAGTGAGATGATGAACAAAGAGAAACTGGACTTGGAGCTGATGCGGTCTGACATCCTGAAACAAAGAGACATGTTAGAACAAGAGAAACAAGATATAAAAGAGCAAAGAGACAAATTGGAAATCACAAAGTGTGAGCTGCAAAAGAAGACAGAACATGCAGACAGTCAGTTTGATGAGATAAAAAGAGAGAAAAGCAACATTAAAGATCTGACCCTTCAGCTTCAGACAGGAAGAGACAAACTTGACAACGTCATGAAAACGATTATCTTAAAACAAGAGCAACACAGACAAGAAATGAAAGACAGAAAAGATGAGCTTCAAATCACAATGACTCAGATAAACAGAGAGAAAAGCAATATTAAAGAGCTGGCCCTTCAAGTTCAGACAAAAAGAAACAAAGTTCAGAATGTGATGAAAATTATTGCTTTGAAACAAAAAGAACAACAGCTCAAAGATGCTGAGATAAAGAAAGAAACACAAGAACTGTTAAACAACAGGATCATCATGCTAGAAGAAAGAGAACAACTGGATGTTTTAGGGAAGGATCTCAACAAGAAGAGAGAAGAGGTTGAAGCTGCCATGAACACCATCAGCGGAGAGAGAGAACAACTCAATCAGATGAAGACAAGTACTGAAAAGGAAAGACGGATGCTTGACAATGAAAAGGACAGAGTGGAAAGAGAAAGGTCTGAGCTGAAAATAAGAGAAGGTGAACTCATGAATAAAATGAAGTCAGTTGAAACTCTGAGGGAAAAACTTCAACAGCTGAATGAGAGGATGCAAGAAGACATGAGAAAGAAAATGGAAAGATTACAAACGAACAATGAAGATGTAGTAATGCTGTACGCTGTGTTGGAACAAAAGCTCACAGCTCTAGATGTACAGAGAGAAAACATGGCTCGTTGCACTGAGCTGTTGGAGGGAGAAAGGAAACTTCTAAAAACTACACTGTCAGACATGGTCATCCAGAGAGAAGACATGGAACATCAATGGAAGCAGAAGTTTGAGATGGACAAACAAGATCTTAACAAACTGGAGGCAGAGCTGAAGCAAGACAGAGAGGATCTGGATAGAGAGAGTGAGATGATGAACAAAGAGAAACTGGACTTGGAAATGATGAGGTCTGACATCCTGAAACAAAGAGACATATTAGAACAAAAGGAACAAGATGTAAAAGAAGAAAGAGACAAATTGGAGATCACAAAGTGTGAGCTACAAAAGAAGACAGAACAAGCAGACAGTCAGTTTGATGAGATAAACAGAGAGAAAAGCAACATTGAAGAGCTGGCCCTTCAAGTTCAGACAGAAAGAGACACACTTGAGAACGTCAGGAAAACGAATACCTTAAAACAAGATGAACAAGAGCTCAAAGAAGACGAGTTGAAAAGAATAACACAAGAACTGGAAACCAGTAAGAACAGTGTATTGGCAGAAAGAGAAGAACTGGACGTTTTGAGGACGGAACTCAACAAAGAGAAAGAAGATGTTGAAGCTTCCATGAACACCATCAGTGGAGAGAGAGAACAACTCAATCAGATGAAGAGTAGTACTGACATGGACAGACGGATGCTTGACAATGAAAAGTACAGAATGGAAGGAGAAAGGTCTGAGCTGAAAATAAGAGAAGATCAACTCTTGGATAAAATGAAATCAGTTGAAACTCTGAGGGAAAAACTTATACAGCTGAATGAGAGGATGCAAGAAGACATGAAAAAGAAAATGGATAGATTACAACAAAACAATGAAGATATAGTAATGCTGTACACTGTGTTGGAACAGAAGCTCACAGCTCTAGATGTACAGAGAGAAAACATGGCTCATATCACTGAGCTGTTGGAGGGAGAAAGGAAAAGTCTAAAAACTATACTGTCAGACATGGTCATCCAGAGAGAAGACATGGAACATCAATGGAAGCAGAAGTTTGAGTTTCACAAACAAGATCTTAACAAGTTGAAGGCAGAGCTGAAGCAAGTGAGAGAGGATCAGGATAGAGAGAGTGAAACGATGAACAAAGAGAAACTGGACTTGGAGCTGATGAGGTCTGACATCCTGAGACAAAGAGACATATTAGAACAAGAGAAACAAGACGTAAAGGACGAAAGAAACAACATCAAAATCACAAAGTGTGAGCTACGAAAGAAGACAGAACATGCAGACATTCAGTTTGATGAAATAAACAGAGAGAAAAGCAACATTAAAGATCTGACCCTTCAGCTTCAGACAGAAAGAGACAAACTTGAGAACGTCATGAAAACAATTATCTTAAAACAAGAAGAACAAGAACTCAAAGAAGATGAGTTGAAAAGACAAACACAAGAACTGGAAACCAGTAAGAACAGTTTACTGGCAGAAAGAGAAGAACTGGATCTTTTGAGGAAGGGTCTCAACAATAAGTTAGAAGAGGTTGAAGCTATCATGAACACCATCAGTGGAGAGAGAGAACAACTCAATCAGATGAAGAGTAGTATTGACATGGACAGACGGATGCTTGACAATGAAAAGGACAGAATGGAAGGAGAAAGGTCTGAGATGAAAATAACAGAAGATCAACTCTTGAATAAAATGAAATCAGTTGAAACTCTGAGGGAAAAACTTCAACAGCTGAATGAGAGGATGCAAGAAGACATGAAAAAGAAAATGGATAGATTACAACAAAACAATGAAGATGTAGTAATGATGTACACTGTATTGGAACAAAAGCTCACAGCTCTAGATGTTCAGAGAGAAAACATGGCTTGTTGCGCTGAGCTGTTGGAGGGAGAAAAGAAAAGTCTGATAACTATACTGTCAGACATGGTCATCCAGAGGGAAGACATGGAACATCAATGGAAGCAGAAGTCTGAGTTGGACAAACAAGATCTTAACAAACTGGAGGCGGAGCTGAAGCAAGACAGAGAGGATCTGGATAGAGAGAGTGAGATGATGAACAAAGAGAAACTGGACTTGGAGCTGATGCGGTCTGACATCCTGAAACAAAGAGACATGTTAGAACAAGAGAAACAAGATATAAAAGAGCAAAGAGACAAATTGGAAATCACAAAGTGTGAGCTGCAAAAGAAGACAGAACATGCAGACAGTCAGTTTGATGAGATAAAAAGAGAGAAAAGCAACATTAAAGATCTGACCCTTCAGCTTCAGACAGGAAGAGACAAACTTGACAACGTCATGAAAACGATTATCTTAAAACAAGAGCAACACAGACAAGAAATGAAAGACAGAAAAGATGAGCTTCAAATCACAATGACTCAGATAAACAGAGAGAAAAGCAATATTAAAGAGCTGGCCCTTCAAGTTCAGACAAAAAGAAACAAAGTTCAGAATGTGATGAAAATTATTGCTTTGAAACAAAAAGAACAACAGCTCAAAGATGCTGAGATAAAGAAAGAAACACAAGAACTGTTAAACAACAGGATCATCATGCTAGAAGAAAGAGAACAACTGGATGTTTTAGGGAAGGATCTCAACAAGAAGAGAGAAGAGGTTGAAGCTGCCATGAACACCATCAGCGGAGAGAGAGAACAACTCAATCAGATGAAGACAAGTACTGAAAAGGAAAGACGGATGCTTGACAATGAAAAGGACAGAGTGGAAAGAGAAAGGTCTGAGCTGAAAATAAGAGAAGGTGAACTCATGAATAAAATGAAGTCAGTTGAAACTCTGAGGGAAAAACTTCAACAGCTGAATGAGAGGATGCAAGAAGACATGAGAAAGAAAATGGAAAGATTACAAACGAACAATGAAGATGTAGTAATGCTGTACGCTGTGTTGGAACAAAAGCTCACAGCTCTAGATGTACAGAGAGAAAACATGGCTCGTTGCACTGAGCTGTTGGAGGGAGAAAGGAAACTTCTAAAAACTACACTGTCAGACATGGTCATCCAGAGAGAAGACATGGAACATCAATGGAAGCAGAAGTTTGAGATGGACAAACAAGATCTTAACAAACTGGAGGCAGAGCTGAAGCAAGACAGAGAGGATCTGGATAGAGAGAGTGAGATGATGAACAAAGAGAAACTGGACTTGGAAATGATGAGGTCTGACATCCTGAAACAAAGAGACATATTAGAACAAAAGGAACAAGATGTAAAAGAAGAAAGAGACAAATTGGAAATCACAAAGTGTGAGCTGCAAAAGAAGACAGAACATGCAGACAGTCAGTTTGATGAGATAAAAAGAGAGAAAAGCAACATTGAAGAGCTGGCCCTTCAGCTTCAGACTGGAAGAGACAAACTTGAGAACGTCACGAAAACGATTATCTTAAAACAAGAGCAAAACAGACAAGAAATGAAAGAGAGAAAAGATGAGCTTCAAATCACAATGACTCAGATAAACAGAGAGAAAAGCAACATTAAAGAGCTGTCCCTTCAAGTTCAGACAGAAAGAAACAAAGTTCAGAATGTGATGAAAATTATTGCTTTGAAACAAAAAGAACAACAGCTCAAAGATGCTGAGATAAAGAAAGAAACACAAGAACTGTTAAACAACAGGATCATCATGCTAGAAGAAAGAGAACAACTGGATGTTTTAGGGAAGGATCTCAACAAGAAGAGAGATGAGGTTGAAGCTGCCATCAACACCATCAGTGGAGAGAGAGAACAACTCAATCAGATGAAGAGTAGTATTGACATGGACAGACGGATGCTTGACAATGAAAAGGACAGAATGGAAGGAGAAAGGTCTGAGCTGAAAATAACAGAAGATCAACTCTTGAATAAAATGAAATCAGTTGAAACTCTGAGGGAAAAACTCAAACAGCTGAATGAGAGAATGCAAGAAGACATGAAAAAGAAAAGGGAAAGATTACAACAAAACAATGAAGATGTAGTAATGCTGTACACTGTGTTGGAAAAAAAGCTCACAGCTCTAGATGTACAGAGAGAAAACATGGCTTGTTTCACTGAGCTGTTGGAGGGAGAAAAGAAAAGTCTGAGAAGTATACTGTCAGACATGATCATCCAGAGAGAAGACATGGAACATCAATGGAAGCAGAAGTCTGAGTTGGACAAACAAGATCTTAACAAACTGGAGGCAAAGCTGAAGCAAGACAGAGAGGATCTGGATAGAGAGAGTGAGATGATGAACAAAGAGAAACTGGACTGTGAACTGATGCGGTCTGACATCCTGAAACAAAGAGACATATTACAACAAGAGAAACAAGATATAAAAGAGCAAAGAGACAAATTGGAAATCACAAAGTGTGAGCTACAAAAGAAGACAGAACATGCAGACAGTCAGTTTGATGAGATAAACAGAGAGAAAAGCAACATTAAAGATCTGACCCTTCAGCTTCAGACAGAAAGAGACAAACATGAGAACGTCATGAAAACGATTATCTTAAAACAAGAAGAACAAGAACTCAAAGAAGACGAGTTGAAAAGAATAACACAAGAACTGGAAACCAGTAAGAACAGTGCACTGGCAGAAAGAGAAGAACTGGATGTTTTGAGGACGGATCTCAACAAGAAGAAAGAAAAGCTTGAAGCTGCCATGAACACCATCAGTGGAGAGAGAGAACAACTCAATCAGATGAAGAGTAGTACTGACATGGACAGACGGATGCTTGACAATGAAAACGACAGAATGGAAGGAGAAAGGTCTGAGCTGAAAATAAGAGAAGATCAACTCTTGAATAAAATGAAATCAGTTGAAACTCTGAGGGAAAAACTTATACAGCTGAATGAGAGGATGCAAGAAGACATGAAAAAGAAAATGGATAGATTACAACAAAACAATGAAGATGTAGTAATGCTGTACGCTGTGTTGGAACAGAAGCTCACAGCTCTAGATGTACAGAGAGAAAACATGGCTCGTATCACTGAGCTGTTGGAGGGAGAAAGGAAAAGTTTAAAAACTATACTGTCAGACATGGTCATCCAGAGAGAAGACATGGAACATCAATGGAAGCAGAAGTTTGAGTTTGACAAACAAGATCTTAACAAGTTAAAGGCAGAGCTGAAGCAAGACAGAGAGGATCAGGATAGAGAGAGTGAAACGATGAACAAAGAGAAACTGGACTTGGAGCTGATGAGGTCTGACATCCTTAGACAAAGAGACATATTAGAACAAGAGAAACAAGATATAAAAGAGCAAAGAGACAAATTGGAAATCACAAAGTGTGAGCTGCAAAAGAAGACAGAACATGCAGACAGTCAGTTTGATGAGATAAAAAGAGAGAAAAGCAACATTAAAGATCTGACCCTTCAGCTTCAGACAGGAAGAGACAAACTTGACAACGTCATGAAAACGATTATCTTAAAACAAGAGCAACACAGACAAGAAATGAAAGACAGAAAAGATGAGCTTCAAATCACAATGACTCAGATAAACAGAGAGAAAAGCAATATTAAAGAGCTGGCCCTTCAAGTTCAGACAAAAAGAAACAAAGTTCAGAATGTGATGAAAATTATTGCTTTGAAACAAAAAGAACAACAGCTCAAAGATGCTGAGATAAAGAAAGAAACACAAGAACTGTTAAACAACAGGATCATCATGCTAGAAGAAAGAGAACAACTGGATGTTTTAGGGAAGGATCTCAACAAGAAGAGAGAAGAGGTTGAAGCTGCCATGAACACCATCAGCGGAGAGAGAGAACAACTCAATCAGATGAAGACAAGTACTGAAAAGGAAAGACGGATGCTTGACAATGAAAAGGACAGAGTGGAAAGAGAAAGGTCTGAGCTGAAAATAAGAGAAGGTGAACTCATGAATAAAATGAAGTCAGTTGAAACTCTGAGGGAAAAACTTCAACAGCTGAATGAGAGGATGCAAGAAGACATGAGAAAGAAAATGGAAAGATTACAAACGAACAATGAAGATGTAGTAATGCTGTACGCTGTGTTGGAACAAAAGCTCACAGCTCTAGATGTACAGAGAGAAAACATGGCTCGTTGCACTGAGCTGTTGGAGGGAGAAAGGAAACTTCTAAAAACTACACTGTCAGACATGGTCATCCAGAGAGAAGACATGGAACATCAATGGAAGCAGAAGTTTGAGATGGACAAACAAGATCTTAACAAACTGGAGGCAGAGCTGAAGCAAGACAGAGAGGATCTGGATAGAGAGAGTGAGATGATGAACAAAGAGAAACTGGACTTGGAAATGATGAGGTCTGACATCCTGAAACAAAGAGACATATTAGAACAAAAGGAACAAGATGTAAAAGAAGAAAGAGACAAATTGGAAATCACAAAGTGTGAGCTGCAAAAGAAGACAGAACATGCAGACAGTCAGTTTGATGAGATAAAAAGAGAGAAAAGCAACATTGAAGAGCTGGCCCTTCAGCTTCAGACTGGAAGAGACAAACTTGAGAACGTCACGAAAACGATTATCTTAAAACAAGAGCAAAACAGACAAGAAATGAAAGAGAGAAAAGATGAGCTTCAAATCACAATGACTCAGATAAACAGAGAGAAAAGCAACATTAAAGAGCTGTCCCTTCAAGTTCAGACAGAAAGAAACAAAGTTCAGAATGTGATGAAAATTATTGCTTTGAAACAAAAAGAACAACAGCTCAAAGATGCTGAGATAAAGAAAGAAACACAAGAACTGTTAAACAACAGGATCATCATGCTAGAAGAAAGAGAACAACTGGATGTTTTAGGGAAGGATCTCAACAAGAAGAGAGATGAGGTTGAAGCTGCCATCAACACCATCAGTGGAGAGAGAGAACAACTCAATCAGATGAAGAGTAGTATTGACATGGACAGACGGATGCTTGACAATGAAAAGGACAGAATGGAAGGAGAAAGGTCTGAGCTGAAAATAACAGAAGATCAACTCTTGAATAAAATGAAATCAGTTGAAACTCTGAGGGAAAAACTCAAACAGCTGAATGAGAGAATGCAAGAAGACATGAAAAAGAAAAGGGAAAGATTACAACAAAACAATGAAGATGTAGTAATGCTGTACACTGTGTTGGAAAAAAAGCTCACAGCTCTAGATGTACAGAGAGAAAACATGGCTTGTTTCACTGAGCTGTTGGAGGGAGAAAAGAAAAGTCTGAGAAGTATACTGTCAGACATGATCATCCAGAGAGAAGACATGGAACATCAATGGAAGCAGAAGTCTGAGTTGGACAAACAAGATCTTAACAAACTGGAGGCAAAGCTGAAGCAAGACAGAGAGGATCTGGATAGAGAGAGTGAGATGATGAACAAAGAGAAACTGGACTGTGAACTGATGCGGTCTGACATCCTGAAACAAAGAGACATATTACAACAAGAGAAACAAGATATAAAAGAGCAAAGAGACAAATTGGAAATCACAAAGTGTGAGCTACAAAAGAAGACAGAACATGCAGACAGTCAGTTTGATGAGATAAACAGAGAGAAAAGCAACATTAAAGATCTGACCCTTCAGCTTCAGACAGAAAGAGACAAACATGAGAACGTCATGAAAACGATTATCTTAAAACAAGAAGAACAAGAACTCAAAGAAGACGAGTTGAAAAGAATAACACAAGAACTGGAAACCAGTAAGAACAGTGCACTGGCAGAAAGAGAAGAACTGGATGTTTTGAGGACGGATCTCAACAAGAAGAAAGAAAAGCTTGAAGCTGCCATGAACACCATCAGTGGAGAGAGAGAACAACTCAATCAGATGAAGAGTAGTACTGACATGGACAGACGGATGCTTGACAATGAAAACGACAGAATGGAAGGAGAAAGGTCTGAGCTGAAAATAAGAGAAGATCAACTCTTGAATAAAATGAAATCAGTTGAAACTCTGAGGGAAAAACTTATACAGCTGAATGAGAGGATGCAAGAAGACATGAAAAAGAAAATGGATAGATTACAACAAAACAATGAAGATGTAGTAATGCTGTACGCTGTGTTGGAACAGAAGCTCACAGCTCTAGATGTACAGAGAGAAAACATGGCTCGTATCACTGAGCTGTTGGAGGGAGAAAGGAAAAGTTTAAAAACTATACTGTCAGACATGGTCATCCAGAGAGAAGACATGGAACATCAATGGAAGCAGAAGTTTGAGTTTGACAAACAAGATCTTAACAAGTTAAAGGCAGAGCTGAAGCAAGACAGAGAGGATCAGGATAGAGAGAGTGAAACGATGAACAAAGAGAAACTGGACTTGGAGCTGATGAGGTCTGACATCCTTAGACAAAGAGACATATTAGAACAAGAGAAACAAGATGTAAAAGACGAAAGAAACAACATCAAAATCACAAAGTGTGAGCTACAAAAGAAGACAGAACATGCAGACAGTCAGTTTGATGAGATAAACAGAGAGAAAAGCAACATTAAAGATCTGACCCTTCAGCTTCAGACAGAAAGAGACAAACATGAGAACGTCATGAAAACGATTATCTTAAAACAAGAAGAACAAGAACTCAAAGAAGATGAGTTGAAAAGAGAATCGCAAGAACTGGAAAACAGTAAGAACAGTGTATTGGCAGAAAGAGAAGAACTGGATGTTTTGAGAAAGAATCTCAACAAGAAGAGAGATGAGGTTGAAGCTGCCATGAACACCATCAGTGGAGAGAGAGAACAACTCAATCAGATGAAGAGTAGTACTGACATGGACAGACGGATGCTTGACAATGAAAAGGACAGAATGGAAGGAGAAAGGTCTGAGCTGAAAATAAGAGAAGATCAACTCTTGAATAAAATGAAATCAGTTGAAACTCTGAGGGAAAAACTTATACAGCTGAATGAAAAGATGCAAGAAGACATGAAAATGAAAATGGATAGATTACAACAAAACAATGAAGATGTAGTAATGCTGTACGCTGTGTTGGAACAAAAGCTCACAGCTCTAGATGTACAGAGAGAAAACATGGCTTGTTTCACTGAGCTGTTGGAGGGAGAAAAGAAAAGTCTGAAAACTATACTGTCAGACATGGTCATCCAGAGAGAAGACATGGAACATCAATGGAAGCAGAAGTCTGAGTTGGACAAACAAGATCTTAACAAACTGGAGGCGGAGCTGAAGCAAGATAGAGAGGATCTGGATAGAGAGAGTGAGATGATGAACAAAGAGAAACTGGACTTGGAGCTGATGCGGTCTGACATCCTGAAACAAAGAGACATGTTAGAACAAGAGAAACAAGATATAAAAGAGCAAAGAGACAAATTGGAAATCACAAAGTGTGAGCTGCAAAAGAAGACAGAACATGCAGACAGTCAGTTTGATGAGATAAAAAGAGAGAAAAGCAACATTGAAGAGCTGGCCCTTCAGCTTCAGACAGGAAGAGACAAACTTGAGAACGTCACGAAAACGATTATCTTAAAACAAGAGCAACACAGACAAGAAATGAAAGAGAGAAAAGATGAGCTTCAAATCACAATGACTCAGATAAACAGAGAGAAAAGCAACATTAAAGAGCTGTCCCTTCAAGTTCAGACAGAAAGAAACAAAGTTCAGAATGTGATGAAAATTATTGCTTTGAAACAAAAAGAACAACAGCTCAAAGATGCTGAGATAAAGAAAGAAACACAAGAACTGTTAAACAACAGGATCATCATGCTAGAAGAAAGAGAACAACTGGATGTTTTAGGGAAGGATCTCAACAAGAAGAGAGAAGAGGTTGAAGCTGCCATGAACACCATCAGCGGAGAGAGAGAACAACTCAATCAGATGAAGAGTAGTATTGACATGGACAGACGGATGCTTGACAATGAAAAGGACAGAATGGAAGGAGAAAGGTCTGAGATGAAAATAACAGAAGATCAACTCTTGAATAAAATGAAATCAGTTGAAACTCTGAGGGAAAAACTCAAACAGCTGAATGAGAGAATGCAAGAAGACATGAAAAAGAAAAGGGAAAGATTACAACAAAACAATGAAGATGTAGTAATGCTGTACACTGTGTTGGAAAAAAAGCTCACAGCTCTAGATGTACAGAGAGAAAACATGGCTTGTTTCACTGAGCTGTTGGAGGGAGAAAAGAAAAGTCTGAGAAGTATACTGTCAGACATGATCATCCAGAGAGAAGACATGGAACATCAATGGAAGCAGAAGTCTGAGTTGGACAAACAAGATCTTAACAAACTGGAGGCAAAGCTGAAGCAAGACAGAGAGGATCTGGATAGAGAGAGTGAGATGATGAACAAAGACAAACTGGACTTGGAACTGATGCGGTCTGACATCCTGAAACAAAGAGACATATTAGAACAAGAGAAACAAGATATAAAAGAGCAAAGAGACAAATTGGAAATCACAAAGTGTGAGCTACAAAAGAAGACAGAACATGCAGACAGTCAGTTTGATGAGATAAACAGAGAGAAAAGCAACATTAAAGATCTGACCCTTCAGCTTCAGACAGAAAGAGACAAACATGAGAACGTCATGAAAACGATTATCTTAAAACAAGAAGAACAAGAACTCAAAGAAGACGAGTTGAAAAGAATAACACAAGAACTGGAAACCAGTAAGAACAGTGCACTGGCAGAAAGAGAAGAACTGGATGTTTTGAGGACGGATCTCAACAAGAAGAAAGAAAAGGTTGAAGCTGCCATGAACACCATCAGTGGAGAGAGAGAACAACTCAATCAGATGAAGAGTAGTACTGACATGGACAGACGGATGCTTGACAATGAAAACGACAGAATGGAAGGAGAAAGGTCTGAGCTTAAAATAAGAGAAGATCAACTCTTGAATAAAATGAAATCAGTTGAAACTCTGAGGGAAAAACTTATACAGCTGAATGAGAGGATGCAAGAAGACATGAAAAAGAAAATGGATAGATTACAACAAAACAATGAAGATGTAGTAATGCTGTATGCTGTGTTGGAACAGAAGCTCACAGCTCTAGATGTACAGAGAGAAAACATGGCTCGTATCACTGAGCTGTTGGAGGGAGAAAGGAAAAGTTTAAAAACTATACTGTCAGACATGGTCATCCAGAGAGAAGACATGGAACATCAATGGAAGCAGAAGTCTGAGTTGGACAAACAAGATCTTAACAAACTGGAGGCGGAGCTGAAGCAAGATAGAGAGGATCTGGATAGAGAGAGTGAGATGATGAACAAAGAGAAACTGGACTTGGAGCTGATGCGGTCTGACATCCTGAAACAAAGAGACATGTTAGAACAAGAGAAACAAGATATAAAAGAGCAAAGAGACAAATTGGAAATCACAAAGTGTGAGCTGCAAAAGAAGACAGAACATGCAGACAGTCAGTTTGATGAGATAAAAAGAGAGAAAAGCAACATTAAAGATCTGACCCTTCAGCTTCAGACAGAAAGAGACAAACTTGAGAACGTCATGAAGCGAGAACTCAAGGAAGACGAGTTCAAAAGACAAACACAAGAACTGGAAACCAGTAAGAACAGTTTACTGGTAGAAAGACAAGAACTGGATGTTTTGAGGAAGGATCTCAACAAGAAGAGAGAAGAGGTTGAAGCTGCCATGAACACCATCAGTGGAGAGAGAGAACAACTCAATCAGATGAAGAGTAGTACTGACATGGACAGACAGATTCTTGACAATGAAAAGGACAGAATGGAAGGAGAAAGGTCTGAACTGAAAATAAGAGAAGATCAACTCTTGAATAAAATTAAATCAATTGAAACTCTGAGGGAAAAACTTCAACTGCTGAATGTGAGGATGCAAGAAGACATGAGAAAGAAAATGGAAAGATTACAAACGAACAATGAAGATGCAGTAATGCTGTACGCTGTGTTGGAACAGAAGCTCACAGCTCTAGATGTACAGAGAGAAAACATGGCTGGTTTCACTGAGCTGTTGGAGAGAGAAATGAAAAGTATGATAAGTATGCTGTCAGACATGGTCATCCAGAGAGAAGACATGGAAAATAAATGGAAGCAGAAGTCTGAGTTGGACAAACAAGATCTTAACAAACTAAAGGCAGAAATGAAGCAAGACGGAGAAGATCTGGATAGAGAGAGTGAGATGATGAACAAAGAGAAACTGGACATGAAGCTTATGAGGTCTGACATCCTGAAACAAAGAGACATGTTAGAACAAGAGAAACAAGATATAAAAGAGAAAAGAGACCAATTGGAAATCACAAAGTGTGAGCTACAAAAGAAGACAGAACATGCGGACAGTCAGTTTGATGAGATAAACAGAGAGAAAAGCAACATTAAAGATCTGACCCTTCAGCTTCAGACAGAAAGAGACAAACTTGAGAACGTCATAAAAACGATTATCTTAAAACAAGAGCAACACAGACAAGAAATGAAAGAGAGAAAAGATGAGCTTCAAATCACAATGACTCAGATAAACAGAGAGAAAAGCAACATTAAAGAGCTGTCCCTTCAAGTTCAGACAGAAAGAAACAAAGTTCAAAATGTGATGAAAATTATTGCTTTGAAACAAAAAGAACAACTGCTCAAAGATGCTGAGATAAAGAAACAAACACAAGAACTGCTAAACAACAGGATCATCATGGTAGAAGACAGAGAAAAACTGGATGTTTTAGGGAAGGATCTCAACAAGAAGAGAGAAGAGGTTGAAGCTGCCATGAACACCATCAGTGGAGAGAGAGAACAACTCAATCAGATGAAGACTAGTACTGACATGGACAGACGGATGCTTGACAATGAAAAGGACAGAATGGAAGGAGAAAGGTCTGAGCTGAAAATAACAGAAGATCAACTCTTGAATACAATGAAATCAGTTGAAACTCTGAGGGAAAAACTTCAACAGCTGAATGTGAGGCTGCAAGAAGACATGAGAAAGAAAATGGGAAGATTACAAACGAACAATGAAGATGTAGTAATGCTGTACACTGTGTTGGAACAGAAGCTCACAGCTCTAGATGTACAGAGAGAAACCATGGCTTGTTGCACTGAGCTGTTGGAGGGAGAAAAGAAAAGTCTGATAAGTATACTGTCAGATATGGTCATCCAGAAAGAAGACATGGAAAATCAATGGAAGCAGAAGTTTGAGTTGGACAAACAAGATCTTAACAAACTGAAGGCAGAGCTGAAGCAAGACAGAGAGGATCTGGATAGAGAGAGTGAGATGATGAACAAAGAGAAACTGGACTTGGAAATGATGAGGTCTGACATCCTGAAACAAAGAGACATATTAGAACAAAAGGAACAAAATGTAAAAGAAGAAAGAGACAAATTGGAGATCACAAAGTGTGAGCTACAAAAGAATGCAGAACAAGCAGACAGTCAGTTTGATGAGATAAACAGAGAGAAAAGCAACATTGAAGAGCTGGCCCTTCAAGTTCAGACAGAAAGAGATCAATTTGAGAACGTCAGGAAAACAAATACCTTAAAACAAGAAGAACAAGAGCTCAAAGAAGACGAGTTGAAAAGAATAACACAAGAACTGGAAACCAGTAAGAACAGTGTATTGGCAGAAAGTGAAGAACTGGATGTTTTGAGGAAGGATCTCAACAAGAAGAGAGATGAGGTTGAAGCTGCCATGAACACCATCAGTGGAGAGAGAGAACAACTCAATCAGATGAAGAGTAGTACTGACATGGACAGACGGATGCTTGACAAAGAAAAGGACAGAGTGGAAGGAGAAAGGTCTGATCTGAAAATAAGAGAAGGTGAATTCCTGAATAAAATGAAGTCGGTTGAAAGTCTGAGGGAAAAACTTCAACAGCTGAATGTAAGGATGCAAGAAGACATGAGAAAGAAAATGGAAAGATTACAAACGAACAATGAAGATGTAGTAATGCTGTACGCTGTGTTGGAAAAAAAGCTCACAGCTCTAGATGTACAGAGAGAAAACATGGCTCGTTGCACTGAGCTGTTGGAGGGAGAAAGGAAACTTCTAAAAACTACACTGTCAGACATGGTCATCCAGAGAGAAGAGAATGAACATCAATGGAAGCAGAAGTCTGAGTTGGACAAACAAGATCTTAACAAACTGAAGGCAGAGCTGAAGCAAGACAGAGAGGATCTGGATAGAGAGAGTGAGATGATGAACAAAGAGAAACTGGACTTGGAGCTGATGAGGTCTGACATCCTGAAACAAAGAGACATATTAGAACAAGAGAAACAAGACGTAAAAGACGAAAGAAATAACATCGAAATCACAAACTGTGAGCTACAAAAGAAGACAGAACATGTAGACAGTCAGTTTGATGAGATAAACAGAGAGAAAAGCAACATTAAAGATCTGACCCTTCAGCTTCAGACAGAAAGAGAAAAACTTGAGAACGTCATGAAAACGAATACCGTAAAACAAGAAGAACAAGAACTCAAAGAAGACGAGTTCAAAAGACTAACACAAGAACTGGAAACCAGTAAGAACAGTGTATTGGCAGAAAGAGAAGAACTGAATGTTTTGAGAAAGGATCTCAACAAGAAGAGAGATGAGGTTGAAGTTGCCATGAACACCATCAGTGGAGAGAGAGAACAACTCAATCAGATGAAGAGTAGTACTGACATGGACAGACTGATGATTCACAATGAAAAGAACAGAATGGAAGGAGAAAAGTCTGAGCTGAAAATAAGAGAAGATCAACTCTTGAATAAAATGAAATCAGTTGAAACTGTGAGGGAAAAACTTCAACAGCTGAATGAGAGAATGCAAGAAGACATGAAAAAGAAAATGGAAAGATTACAACAAAACAATGAAGATGTAGTAATGCTGTACGCTGTGTTGGAACAGAAGCTCACAGCTCTAGATGTACAGAGAGAAAACATGGCTCGTATCACTGAGCTGTTGGAGAGAGAAAGGAAAAGTCTAAAAACTACACTGTCAGACATGGTCATCAAGAGAGAAGACATGGAACATCAATGGAAGCAGAAGTTTGAGTTTGACAAACAAGATCTTAACAAGTTAAAGGCAGAGCTGAAGCAAGACAGAGAGGATCTGGATAGAGAGAGTGAAACGATGAACAAAGAGAAACTGGACTTGGAAATGATGAGGTCTGACATCCTGAAACAAAGAGACATATTAGAGCAAAAGGAACAAGATGTAAAAGAAGAAGAAAGAGACAAATTGGAGATCACAAAGTGTGAGCTACAAAAGAAGACAGAACATGCAGACAGTCAGTTTGATGAGATAAACAGAGAGAAAAGCAAAATTAAAGATCTGACCCTTCAGCTGCAGACAGAAAGAAACAAACTAGAGAAAGTCATGAAGAAAGAACTCAAGGAAGATGAGTTCAAACGTGTAACACAAGAACTGGAAACCAGTAAGAACAGTGTATTGGCAGAAAGAGAAGAACTGGATGTTTTGAGGAAGGAACTCAACAAAGAGAAAGAAGATGTTGAAGCTGCCATGAACACCATCAGTGGAGAGAGAGAACAACTCAATCAGATGAAGAGTAGTACTGACATGGACAGACGGATGCTTGACAATGAAAAGGACAGAATGGAAGGAGAAAGGTCTGAACTGAAAATAAGAGAAGATCAACTCTTGAATAAAATGAAATCAGTTGAAACTCTGAGGGAAAAACTTATACAGCTGAATGAAAGGATGAGTGAAGACATGAAAAAGAAAATGGAAAGATTACAAACGAACAATGAAGATATAGTAATGCTGTACACTGTGTTGGAACAAAAGCTCACAGCTCTAGATGTACAGAGAGAAAACATGGCTTGTTTCACTGAGCTGTTGGAGGGAGAAAGGGAAAGTCTGAAAACTATACTGTCAGACATGGTCATCCAGAGAGAAGAGAATGAACATCAATGGAAGCAGAAGTTTGAGTTGGACAAACAAAATCTTAACAAACTGAAAGCAGAGCTGAAGCAAGACAGAGAGGATCTGGATAGAGAGAGTGAAACGATGAACAAAGAGAAACTGTACTTGGAAATGATGAGGTCTGACATCCTGAAACAAAGAGACATATTAGAACAAAAGGAACAAGATGTAAAAGAAGAAAGAGACAAATTGGAGATCACAAAGTGTGAGCTACAAAAGAAGACAGAACATGCAGACAGTCAGTTTGATGAGATAAACAGAGAGAAAAGCAACATTGAAGAGCTGGCCCTTCAGCTTCAGACAGAAAGAGACAAACTTGAGAACGTCATGAAAACGATTATCTTAAAACAAGAGCAACACAGACAAGAACTGAAAGAGGGAAAAGATGAGCTTCAAATCACAATGACTCAGATAAACAGAGAGAAAAGCAATATTAAAGAGCTAGCCCTTCATGTTCAGACAGAAAGAGACAAAGTTCAGAATGTGATGGAAATTATTGCTTTGAAACAAAAAGAACAACAGCTCAAAGATGCTGAGATAAAGAAACAAACACAAGAACTGCTAAACAACAGGATCATCATGCTAGAAGAAAGAGAAGAACTGGATGTTTTGAGGAAGGATCTCAACAAGAAGAGAGAAGAGGTTGAAGCTGCCATGAACACCATCAGTGGAGAGAGAGAACAACTCAATCAGATGAAGAGTAGTACTGACATGGACAGACGGATGCTTGACAATGAAAAGGACAGAATGGAAGGAGAAAGGTCTGAGCTGAAAATAAGAGAAGATCAACTCTTGAATAAAATGAAATCAGTTGAAACTCTGAGGGAAAAACTCAAACAGCTGAATGAAAAGATGCAAGAAGACATGAAAATGAAAATGGATAGATTACAACAAAACAATGAAGATGTAGTAATGCTGTACGCTGTGTTGGAACAAAAGCTCACAGCTCTAGATGTACAGAGAGAAAACATGGCTTGTTTCACTGAGCTGTTGGAGGGAGAAAAGAAAAGTCTGAAAACTATACTGTCAGACATGGTCATCCAGAGAGAAGAGAATGAACATCAATGGAAGCAGAAGATTGAGTTGGACAAACAAGATCTTAACCAACTGAAGGCAGAGCTGAAGCAAGACAGAGAGGATCTGGATAGAGAGAGTGAGATGATGAACAAAGAGAAACTGGACTTGGAAATTATGAGGTCTGACATCCTGAAACAAAGAGACATGTTGGAACAAAAAGAACAAGATGTAAAAGAAGAAAGAGACAAATTGGAGATCACAAAGTGTGAGCTACAAAAGAAGACAGAACATGCAGACAGTCAGTTTGATAAGATAAACAGAGAGAAAAGCAACATTGAAGAGCTGGCCATTCAAGTTCAGACAGAAAGAGATCAATTTGAGAACGTCAGGAAAACGAATACCTTAAAACAAGAAGAACAAGAGCTCAAAGAAGACGAGTTGAAAAGAATAACACAAGAACTGGAAACCAGTAAGAACAGTGTACTGGCAGAAAGAGAAGAACTGGATGTTTTGAGGAAGGAACTCAACGAAGAGAAAGAAGATGTTGAAGCTGCCATGAACAACATCAGTGGAGAGAGAGAACAACTCAGTCAGATGAAGAGTAGTACTGACATGGACAGACGGATGCTTGACAATGAAAAGGACAGAGTGGAAGGAGAAAGGTCTGAGCAAAAAATAAGAGAAGATCAACTCTTGAATAAAATGAAATCAGTTGAAACTCTCAGGGAAAAACTTATACAGCTGAATGAAAGGATGAGTGAAGACATGAACAAGAAAATGGAAAGATTACAAACAAACAATGAAGATGTAGTAATGCTGTACGCTGTGTTGGAACAGAAGCTCACAGCTCTAGATGTACAGAGAGAAAACATGGCTCATATCACTGAGCTGTTAGAGGGAGAAAGGAAAAGTCTAAAAACTATACTGTCAGACATGGTCATCAAGAGAGAAGACATGGAAAAACAGTGGAAGCCGAAGTCTGAGTTGGACAAACAAGATCTTAACAAATTAAAGGCAGAGCTGAAGCAAGACAGAGAGGATCTGGATAGAGAGAGTGAGACGATGAACAAAGAGAAACTGGACTTGGAGCTGATGCGGTCTGACATCCTGAAACAAAGAGACATATTAGAAGGAGAGAAACAAGACGTAAAAGAGGAAAGAAACAACTTGGAAATCACAAAGTGTGAGCTACAAAAGAAGACAGAACATGCAGACAGTCAGTTTGATGAGATAAACAGAGAGAAAAGCAATATTAAAGATCTGACCCTTCAGCTTCAGACAGAAAGAGACAAACTAGAGAAAGTCATGAAGAAAGAACTCAAGGAAGATGAGTTCAAAAGACAAACACAAGAACTGGAAACCAGTAAGAACAGTGCACTGGCAGAAAAAGAAGAACTGGATGTTTTGAGGAAGGATCTCAACAAGAAGAGAGAAGAGGTTGAAGCTGCCATGAACACCATCAGTATAGAGAGAGAACAACTCAATCAGATGAAGAGTAGTACTGACATGGACAGACGGATGCTTGACAATGAAAAGGACAGAATGGAAGAAGAAAAGTCTGAGCAAAAAATAAGAGAAGATCAACTCTTAAATAAAATGAAATCAGTTGAAACTCTGAGGGAAAAACTTATACAGCTGAATGAAAAGATGCAAGAAGACATGAAAATGAAAATGGATAGATTACAACAAAACAATGAAGATGTAGTAATGCTGTACGCTGTGTTGGAACAAAAGCTCACAGCTCTAGATGTACAAAGAGAAAACATGGCTTGTTTCACTGAGCTGTTGGAGGGAGAAAAGAAAAGTCTGAAAACTATACTGTCAGACATGGTCATCCAGAGGGAAGAGAATGAACATCAATGGAAGCAGAAGTCTGAGTTGGACAAACAAGATCTCAACAAATTAAAGGCAGAGCTGAAGCAAGACAGAGAGTATCTGGACACAGAGAGTGAGATGATGAACAAAGAGAAACTGGACTTGGAGCTGATGAGGTCTGACATCCTGAAACAAAGAGACATATTAGAACAAGAGAAACAAGATGTAAAAGAGGAAAGAAACAACTTGGAAATCACAAAGTGTGAGATACAAAAGAAGACAGAACATGCAGACAGTCAGTTTGATGAGATCAACAGAGAGAAAAGCAACATTAAAGATCTGACCCTTCAGCTTCAGACAGAAAGAGACAAACTTGAGAACGTCATGAAAACGAATACCTTAAAACAAGAAGCACAAGAACTCAAAGAAGACGAGTTCAAAAGACTAACACAAGAACTGGAAACCAGTAAGAACAGTGTATTGGCAGAAAGAGAAGAACTGGATGTTTTTAGGAAGGATCTCAACAAGAAGAAAGAAGAGATTGAAGCTGCCATGAACACCATCAGTGGAGATAGAGAACAACTCAATCAGAGGAGGAGTAGTATTGACATGGACAGACCGATGCTTGACAATGAAAAGGACAGAATGGAAGGAGAAAGGTCTGAGCTGAAAATAAGAGAAGATCAACTCTTGAATAAAATGAAATCAGTTGAAACTCTGAGGGAAAAACTTCAACAGCTGAATGAAAGGATGAGTGAAGACATGAAAAAGAAAATGGAAAAATTACAAACGAACAATGAAGATGTAGTAATGCTGTACACTATGTTGGAACAAAAGCTCACAGCTCTAGATGTACAGAGAGAAAACATTGCTCATATCACTGAGCTGTTGGAGGGAGAAAGGAAAAGTCTAAAAACTATACTGTCAGACATGGTCATCCAGAGAGAAGACATGGAACATCAATGGAAGCAGAAGTTTGAGTTGGACAAACAAGATCTTAACAAACTGGAGGCAGAGCTGAAGCAAGACAGAAAGGATCTGGATAGAGAGAGTGAGATGATGAACAAAGAGAAACTGGACTTGGAGCTGATGAGGTCTGACATCCTGAAACAAAGAGACATGTTGGAACAAGAGAAACAAGATGTAAAAGAGGAAACAGGCAAATTGGAAATCACAAAGCGTGAGCTACAAAAGAAGACAGAACATGCAGACAGTCAGTTTGATGAGATAAACAGAGAGAAAGAACAACCGCATCAAATGAAGACAACTATTAGTGAGAGAGAAATGTTAAATGAAATGAAAAGGATGGAAGGAGAACTGTCTGAGATGAAAATAAGAGAGGACCGGCTCACCAGGTTAATGAAATCCATGGGAAATCTGAGATCAAAACTCAACCAGCTGAATCAAAGGAGACATGAAATCTTTACAAACAATATGGACAGATTAGGGCAGAAATATGAAAACATCCTTCAACTGAACTCAATACTGCAACACAAGGGTGATGAACTCGAGAAACAGAAAAATAAAATCACTGGTTATTATGACCTGATAGAAAAAGTGGAGAAACACATGGTGACATTGAAGTTTGACAAGGCCGTACAAACCGAGGTTGTAAAAGTATGGCCACTGGAGCAAGATGCCGAGGAACAGTATTTGAATAAACTTAAAGAGTTTGAACGTGAGAAGGTTGTTCTGGTGTCAGATGTAGCGATCCAGACTGACGAAGTTCAGGGGAAGTCAGAGGGAGATGAACATGATCTTGAAAGAAAAGGTAAATACTTGAAAACTGAGAGGGAAGGTCTGCTGACGCTAACGGAGGATGAAGAAGTGAAAAATGAACCGAAACAGAAGCTTGCAGTACTGCCCGAGTCGGCTTCAGAGCAAGATGATTCTACACACGAGGAAATGTCAAAAAGAGATTGTCTGCGAAAGATCTGGAAAGACACTAAAATGAAACGGAAGGAGATTGATCAGATGAAGCGCAAGAGCCATGAGAAGAGAAACAACCTGGAGAAAAGACTATCGGTGATCAATCAGTTTGTTAAGAGAACATGGTTACAGAAAGAAAAGGAACCATTGGAGAAGAAGCTGAAACAAGGAGTCAGTAAGGATATGACATTCCAAAATGACAGCGAGAGAGACCGTACAACGCTCGATGAAAAATACACAGAGCTCCAACAACTTAAGGTTCAGATGCTCAGCGAGATTGACAAACTCTGTGTCAAAGAAAAAGTGTCTAGGACGCTGACAACTAGTGACAAAGCTAATCAAACAACGCAAGTCGATATGACCACAGGGGATCAAGAGCAGGAGAAGGTAGAAGAAACCGAAGCAGCTCCAGAGACATCCAGTGGACTCCTCGGTCAGCTCCGGCATTACTGCCGTCGATGCTGCTGCCAACCCTGTGCCTGCTGCAAGCAAGTCTGCAATCTGTCATGATGAATTTGAATGTTTCTTGAATACATTTGAAATATTATAATTTTTAGTTTTCTTAAACAAGTATTTGGCTTAATCACTTGCAATACAAAGATAACAACTAAACATTTTGAAACAGGTTAATAAAATATGTGAGGCTTTTGTGTCTTGAAAAATGCTTTACCTTTAGTGGCACCACTATCGAAACATGTTTGTTTGCATATGTAAAAATCAATTATTTGTTGGTTTGCGAAATAAGATTTAATAGTGTACTTTTTAAGAGTGATTGCTTAATTTTCATTTTTGCCGTTTGTGAAACCTCAGTCCGTATTGCAATATCAAACAGATGTATTAAACTTGAGCACCAATTTTCACTTAATCACAGCATCTTAAATGTTGAAGAAGTTGACACCATTTTTGTTGTTGCTGCTGCTGGTTTGTTTTTTTCTTGCTTGTCTTTTAAAGTATTAATATATTTACCATGTTATGTTACAATTTCATTATTTTACAAAAACTTAAACTATAACTAAATAAAGCATTCACATATCAAATGTTAAAAAATAAACAATAAATAAATGAAAATTAAGCTATGTAATAAGGAGGCATAAATGAGTTCCACCTGGGAAAGTTCTGTGGGAAGACAGCTCTGTGAACTTTTATGCTTAAATGTAATTCAATCAGGAGAGACCACGTATCGATTGAACAATAATTTATTACATCATGCATGATAAGAAGAATAGTACGAAGTCTTTAGCGATTAGAGTTCATCGTGACGTAGTATATAAAAGGAGGTGGTGATGCCGTGATGAGATTAGGTATATTCCCCCTGGAGTCTAGACACTGATGTTGGCTGATAGAGTAGGAGCCAGTAGAGATAAGAGACAGAAAGGTTGTGAATGAAAGCGTGTAAAAAGGGTTTTCCTGTCTGAACTTTCGCTTTGAGCTTAATATACACAAATGCATGCGTTAAGTAATTTTTTTTTTTTAACAAACCTTTCTTTGTCAAATAAAATGATCCACATCATTACAACATTTTCCGTGTGTATTTATTTACTTGTATTACAAGCTGCTTGTTATTAACATTAACATAACTTATATCAGTCTACTACTGTGCACTACCATTGCCAACCATTTGTTTACAAAGTTCAAACAAGGGAATTACAACCACTGAAATACAATCCTGTGTCAAAGAAAAAGTGTCTAGGACACTGAAAATAGTGACAAAGCTAATCAAACATTGCAGAGAGAGAGATACAGCAACCACAATAATAGCACAGCAGCTGTAAGAACTAATACAAATAGGACTTATAACAAAAATCAATAGCAGCGGATGTAAAAGAGTGATAATACAACTATCGGAATTAATAGCTGTAATAATAATAGAAATATAACTAATACTAATAATAATAAAAAGGCTAATAATAATGATGGTACCAGTGGGTCTCAAGCAGGCAGCAGATGCGGCAGCAGATGTAACCCCGATCCATGGATACCTGCGAGACGAGAAAGCACAAAGACTCTGGGGAAGAAATCAAGTTAGTAACATGCATGAATGAGACATGTATGGAAGTTTTTATTGGACTTTATTAGTTGTAATCCACAGAAGACATTCCACAAATGTGTACCATGATCTGCAAATATTTCACTATCCACAAACATGTATTTTTGTATTTGTGTTGTGTAAAGTCACATCTACAAAAATACAGGGCGATTTGCAAATACACATAACTTACTCTGTAAATATATATTTTAAGGTTTACATGTAAAGTGATAAACATGCATTTGTGCATCTATTTCTACACGTGGAATGCTATTTGCGCATTTGCAGATCGCTTTCTGTGCATTTGTGGGCCTTGTGACATTTGTAACTTCCCTCCTGTTTGTTTACAGATTTTGTCCGATTGGTACCGTGGCAGATCTGTAGGAACAATCTGTAAGTAAGAGGTGATTTACTAGCTCCACCAGGAGGGGGCGACATTACCTCACATGAGCTGACGGTTCAATTTTATATCTGTTAGGGCAGGGGTCAGCAACCTTTACCATTAAAAGAGACATTTTAGGCAAATTGAGGGAAAACAAAATCGGAGATTTCAAGAATAAAGTCATAACTTTAACGAACATAAAGTCATAACTTTATGAGAAAAAAAGTAAACAATAAACAGTTATTCATTTCCATTTTAAAAACTCCACAGGGAGCCACTGGCGAGGAGCTAAAGAGCCGCATGTGGCTCCGGAGCTGCAGGTTGCAGAGCCCTGTGTCAGTGCCATTATCTTGCACTCATCTGTCCGCATCCTACCGATGCTGCAGCAGATATGCTCTGGCATGAAGCCGTCTGGCTTGTGTGAGATGACTGTACAGTAACCGCACAACTTCCTGACAGCTGTTCATTCCTGGCTTTTTGGAAAAGGTCAATATTATGTCATGAACTGATTTTTCTCAAGTTGAATCTCAAACCTTAAGCTCATGTGATATTGAGCATAAAGCATTTTGTGTTTTTTTTCCTCACCTGACGCTGGATGCTGAATTCCTGATGGGTTCCATGTCTCCAATCTTCAGTGAAGATTAGATCCTGTTGGGCCAAAGTTAACAATAACATGACAAAAGACAATAGATATAAATATCAATAGATGTGCCAATGAGTGAGTCCGAGGAGATTTATTGTTTAAGGTTGTGTTCAAGAGCATGTGAAAAAGGTCCATTTCTTTTGCCAGATATCTGAATATGACGTGTGTCCCACATCTACAATCAATCATTAATTCAATGTAATTGTAATAAATAAGCAAAAGCGTGTTTATAAGCTAATACATCAAAGATCTGTACACACACACAAAAAAAAGCAAATAAACCACAATAATGCGCTGCCAAGCAAGACCATACCACTATTAGAATATGATTCAGTAATACATGGAGTATAACTACAGTGTAATATGTCATGATCCAGAGTCCTGTCACACAGGATGTCCCAAGTGAACATGAGCACGTGTAAATATTCAGTTCGACACATGCCTGTACCTGATGACCCCCGGACACTTCCACAGATCTAACCCATGTCTATTTTTAGTGCATTGCTTTGCACTTCAGCCAAATCTCAAAAAGCCACATATGGAGGTCCAATGGACAACTGTACTGTGTGTGCACTTATAATGTGAACATACAGTATGTAACATGCATAAGTCATTAAAACAGATCACATCTGATCTGACTAATCATATGTTAAGTGACAAAATCCTGAATTCCCAGCATGGAAAACAAGCATATCTTTTCTATTCCGCACAGAGGGTGCTGTCTTATTTAACCTGAACTGCCCCATAATGCTTTAATTACAACATTTTAGAATTGCTTTGGCTCAAATTTAACAAAAAAATTTGCAAAACTCTAAAAGCTATGGTCTCAAAATCTCCCATAGCACACAAAAGATGCAGACAAAACATCTGCATCGAAAATGACTACGTCAATGAGTTTATCTGAGCATCACAACAAATTAAATCTAATTTTAATTTAAAATAAAATGGCGATCAAATAATTCTGTTAAACATCAAGATCAAAAGTCTGCAGTCGTAAATTCATCAATTTTGATACAAGAAACAAAATGTGCAATTCATGCAGATGTCAGCATTTGAAATGATGCAGAGTAATAATAACTTTTGAAAATTTGAATATGCTGTATTACTGAAATATAGAACAATAGTGTGAGTCTGATTCATACAATCTACATTCATACAAGATAAAAGGATGATTCAGAATGTTCTTCACTGCATTAGTTTACTGTTTCTGTTGTTTTTTATTCAATATATCAAACATCATCTGTTACATCACTCACGTACTCCGATCAAACGGTCAAACTAGGCAGCGCTGATCAAATATGAATCCATATTCTGTTACTGTAATGCCTATTTCTCTCCTCAGATGTTCTCAGAATCATCTTGTAGTGCACGGTTTAGCTGTAAAATGAGAAAGTTTGTGACCCGGCAGCCATGTTGAGATCTGTTGTGGAAATACCAAGCACCGCCCACCAGCCGGAGCACAGCCAATAGGAACGCTCTCTCTCTCTGAAATGACCTGTGATTGGTCAAAGTCTCCCGTCACAGGCTAGATTTTCTAAAGCCTGGAAACAGAGCCATGAGGAGGTGCAGAGGTCTAGTTTTCTCTCAGAACACTTGAATTACAATACGCTGAAAGGTTATTATGGAATTTTTGCCCAATAATGCCAAAAACATTCTGCCTACTGCAGCTTTAAAATAAGGAGAAATGCTTGCAAACACATGTTCCATTCCACACTTGTGCTTACATGAGGTATCTGTAATCTGAGGCGTAACATGTGTTTTTACTCCGTATGTAAGGACAGCATTCTGTGTTTAAAGGGACCAATTTGAAATGTCTCTTTACATTAAGAGTATTGCACAATTAAACTTTGTGAAAGCTGCGCCAAAGCAATTGTAAAATGCTGTAATATCCACTGAACGTCTGTCAGCACCTGTGTGTAATGATATTTTCTTCTGTCAAACTCTGAGAAGCAAAAGGCTGTTATCAGAATATAAATGCTGGGACTCGACAGACCAGAGTGGTGATGGCAACGGTGCACAACTCATGTTTTCTATTTCTCCGTAAACATGTTTCAGTTTTCTGACTGCTTCTTGTCACATGTTGGACATCCATCGCTGACTGTGATTGTGACCACCTGATTGACAGGCCTGTCCACAGAAGGCAAAAATACAAATGACAAATGGGCACCTGGATAATAAGCAAATCCCTGACTACAAAGTAGGAAAATATATCTATCATGTTCAACTTTAAACCACACATTACATTTTGGATAAGAAAACCACCATTCCACCCTTTCACCTAGTCATATCCAGTTATACACTAAGACATTTTGCACAATTCAAACAAAACCCATGCTCTCCTGTATTGCTAGGTCCACACGTTACCCTGCCAGTCATTACAGATCCACGTCCTCTCCTCCAGGAAACTAGAGGAGATAATCATTGTGTGTTGAACTCTCTAGAAACATAGTGAGATCACTGTAGTCCTTGTCCATGACTGCTTTGGGGAGAGACCTGGGAAAAGAAACAGAGGGGGAGGAGGACATGAGGTCCAGAGGACCGTCAGCCAGTCTGTCTGGCGAGGGGGCAAACAGTGGAGACGGTGGTGATGTTCCATCATCCATGCTGCTGTGAGTCTTAGTGGTTCTTATGTTCTGTTGGTGGCTGCTGCTTTGTTGATTTAAGTATAAGTTGGGGTAGCAGCCTGACTCGGTCATGGCCAGGAGGAGGTTGTCAAGGCCGTCCGAACCTTTGTTGCACCCGTTCTGGCTGACCTGGGCCACCTGGCACAGGAGATGGGTGTGCTGACGGAGCTGGTCGATTTCTCTCTCCGTGTCGGCGTTCTGCTTCAGCAGCTCCTTGGTGCGTAGCGTGATGGCCAGCAGGCCCGACTGGTTCAGGATCTCGGCCGTGTTGAGGAAACGGCGATGGCGCGTGGACGAGCTGTCCGGAGCCGGGCGGTACGGGCTGTGAGCCGTGGAGGAAGAGCAATATGAAGAGGGAGGAGAGGAGGATGGGGGGGAGTCGGAGGAAGAAGGTGGTGAGGGTGTCTGGGAGCTGGAGACGGAGGGGGAGTCCAAGCTGTTGGAGCCAAAGCTTTGTTGGCTGTTGTTGGAACTGTGTTGGGTGATGGAGGAAGCATGGCTCGGCAGTGGGAAGTGAGATGAACTGGAGAAGGAGCTGTGCCCTCCTTTATACCCGGAGTGGGAATGGACTCTATCCTCTTTATGCTGCAGCAGCTGGGGCTTCAGGAGGTGGCTGGTGGGAGGTACAGCCTCTCTCTTCTCTTCCTCAATGCACACTCTCTTACTCTGGCCTTCACTGCCTCTCTCCTTAACCCCCTCCACCCGTGTGGCACCCTTGCCCTCATTGCTCTCCTTCCTGGGGTGGGGGGCGATGCGAGGGTAAGAATTCAGGATGGGCAGATATGAGTTCTTTCTGCTGTGGTTCTGGTTGCCGCGGCTGCCTCCTTTCTTAACTTGACCCTGTGGTGCAGCTAGACTGGATGAAGGAGTCGAGGTAGAGGAGGATGGGGCAGGCATCGTTGGCTGTTGGATCAATAAGAGCTGGGTGGGCGCTTTGGCATTGGTAAGGCTGTGCATACCTCCACCCCACACTAGGGGGCCATGCAGAAGCTGCTCTGGTACAGACTGCGCCACCAGGAGGTCGGGAGGGGGGTTTTATGTGAGCAGCGATCAGAGACCAGAATAAAGGATAAAAGCAAAAGAGGAGAGGGAGGAGGTTAAAGTCACGAAGAGATAATCAGTAGGACACAAAAAAGACAGGTGTTGCCTCTCAGTGATAAACCCACGGAGAGATCACTTGTTATTGTCCCCTGGAAACAGTTTCCGTTGTGTTGTATGCTACTTGCAGGGCTCTCTGATGGACGTTTTTCACTTTTTTTCCTGACATTTAATAAAACAATTAATTAATTAAGATTAGGATTAATTAAATTAGGGAAATAATCGTCAGATTAATCAACACTACACTTTATATTCCAGGACTACTGTATTGGACTGCATTATATTGTACAGGTGTTAGTGCCCTCCCCCAGCTATATGTGTTTATTTAGCAGTCATTCTCCAGTTTTTGTAATGTCATTTGAACTGTTATAATACTGTAGTTATACATATGTTGTGATGCCAATCAGTTAGTCAATTAAAGAATAATTACTGTTGATCTTTCAACAACTCATAAAGGACACTATGAAGCTATACTTCAATAATCAAGTGGTGACTGAATGTACAGAGCTACCCATTCATTATATTTCAATCTCTCTTTATGATGCAAAAAAGCAGAATGCCTGAAAAAGCAAGTTGTTATATAGAACTGAATATCTCACCGGCTTGACCACCAGGTTCTTGATGACGTAAATAGGGGTGCGCTCCTCATAAGGAGCCATGTTGTGGCCTGCGGTGTTCACACGGTTGTTGGAGCTTTTGCTGCTTTCCCTGTGAGGTTCGCTCACACTGCTGCGCTGGTCGTCTACATCGTTGTGCACAGAGTCTGAGCCGGCCTCTGGGGGGGAGAGGGAGAACGAAGAGTAAGAGAGGATAGAGAGGACACAACACACAGATAATTTTTGCACTCTTTTCCAGTGGAAAGGAATTGTTAACATCATGGGTAGTGTGAGGTCAGTGAGGTTATCTTCATACATCCATGGTATCATCCAAATGGGCCAACGCTCACCTGAGTACCCAGAGTCCTTCTCCGAGTCACAGCGCAGCCTGCGGTTGCGCATGACACCCATTCCAGATTGCCCCCTGTGGGTGCCACCCTGGGACGCCCGCCGAGTGTCGCTGTTACTCTTATTCTTGGCGGTCTTTGAGGTGCTGCGGGCGACCCGCTCCCCAAAATGCCCCTGTTCCTTTGGCATTCTGGATCTTTAAAAATGAAAGCAGACAAAGAAATGTTACTGTGAGATAAACAGCGTTGGATATTAAAGACAGAGATTGTACTGCTGGGTTTACCAGGTGGTGGCTGAGCATTTTTGAACAAGAATCATTATCATAACACAATATTAATACAACAGAATTATTAACCTGGAATCAACTGATAAGATGGGGACCAAATGTATGTATGTTGAGTGGGCCTGCATCTTTAAATCCACTCTCAGCTAGCATCCAATTACATCAGCATTTAACCCAAATTTGACAGTTAGATAATCAAATCCCGTTGGTTGGGATTATATAATAATGGCAGAGAGTAGAGACAGACAGGACACAGGGGCAAAGAGATGTGACTGACATGCAACAGACACCAACAAACACAAGGCTTTCATCCAGGAGACCGCTGTTTGTTTGTGCGTTACGTTTCACTTCCACTTTAGCTGTTCATTCATGTTCTGTTTTCACTGTAAAAACGTAGTAATGTTAAGCCCAACCATGTTGTTTTCTCCTTAACTTAACTAAGTGGTTTTGTTGCCTAATCCTAAATGTTTTTGTTTAATTCACAACATGAAGCACGTGTTTAGTGCGACTGAAATGTGATGCCGAGAGGTCGTTTAGCACGTGTTCAGTGCGAGGGAAAAAGTGACGCCGAGGGGTTCTGACAAAGAGCCGGACGTGTTAGGACGAGTTGGGATGAGAACATGTTGGCAACAAGACAGGTGAGTTTTGTTGTTGTATTTTGCGCTTGAGAAAGTAATCTAGGGGTGTGAATCTTCCGGTATCTCACGATTCGATTTGATTTTGATTGTTGGGCTCACAACTCCATTCAAAACGATTCCTGATTCAAAATCGATTCTATCTTCAGTACTATCTATCTTCTATCTTCAGCGGTGCTAATTTCAGGATCTCCTGCAGTCTGCTGTGTGCCAATAATAATGGCAGTGTGGCAAATTATGGCATGAAAGCAGAGCCAACCATGTCATACTAGCTTGTCGAGAAGGAGGTTAAATAACGCTCCAAAACTTCAGGAAAAACTGGCCTGGCGATTTTCACAGGGGTCCCTTGACCTCTGACCTCCACATATCGCCTTGCTTACAGTATCGCAATATATCTCGATATATTAAATCACTACTCCTGTATCACGATATGTATCGTATCGCCAGATTCTTGCCAATACACAGTCCTAATAGAAACTAAATATGAACATAGTTCACATTTTTATTTGGCAGATAAAACGTTCATTGAGGTATTTCACTGTGAACTGAGTAGCATTAATAAGCTGATGTAGGAATAGGAATATGATCATTTGAATAAGAAACACTGTCTTTGACATAAGATAAGATAAGATAAGATAAGATAAGATAAGATATTCCTTTATTAGTCCCGCAGTGGGGAAATGTGCAGTGTACAGCAGTAAAGGAGATAGTGCAGAAAACAAGAAGCATCAGCCAACAGTTAAAAACAGAGCTAAACAAAGTGTAACAAAATATGAATCATTTAAATAGAAGGAAGTATAAAAAAGGAGCAGTATATACAGTACTGACAATAAACAGACTATTAACAAAATTGCACAAGTGGAAAATGATATTGCACAGTGAGAACTACACCTGAGTCGTACTGATAGACAGTTGGTGTACAGTAACATCACAATGTGCTCTATGGTGGAGCTGATATGAACAGACTAGTGTTGTCTCTGTGTAAACAAGACAGCATGCACATGCGGAAGGAATTTGATAAGATGGTGCCTGGCAGACTGTACAAACCCTTTAACCCCCCTCCAACACTGTTATGTAATACACTGCTGCTGCTCTGTGCTGTAAATACACTATAACTCCCCATTCACTGCCTGTATCACACACTCAACATTCAAGATTCAAGAGTTTTATTTGCCATTTGCACCTAAGTTTACCCCGAGTCAGCTTTAAGAAAAGAAAAAAGGTAGAAAAGGCACGAGGTAATTACAGTACAAAATAAGTAGCACAATAAATAAATTATTAAAATATAAAACGCCCTCAGTGTAGTCAATAAATAAACTAAACTACCCTCTGCATAGGAACGATACCCACACAATACAAATATACAGTATATATATGCTCCATGACCATCTTAAAAGAACTTGTAGCTCTCATAAAAATATATTTTTTTAAATAATTAATATATTTCAGAGAATTACACAGTGGAAGATATAACACATTAAAATAAACTGTTATTGCATGGTTGTTTTTTTTGCTACAGGACACTAAATGCAACACATACTGATGGAGGAGGTATTTAGATCCTTGTAACAATACAACATTGGAAGTACACTTCATTACAAGTATTTTACTTGAGTAAAAGTATGTATTACCAGCATAAAAGTACCCATGTGTACATATATACAGGAGTGGCTGTCATTATTTTATTTATATGAACATGTAAGCTGCATGTTAATGTTGTCGATGGTGAAGTTGGAGCTATTTTTTAAAACTATTTTATACATGTAAATCAACTTTTCTTGTTACATATTGTACTCAACACAATAAATAAATAAATTAGTAAAATATAAAACGCCCTCAGTTTAGTTAATAAATAAACTAAGCTACCCTTTGCATAGGAATAACACCAACAGAATACAAATATACAGTATATATGCTCCATGACCATATTAAAAGAACTTGTAGCACAAAAATAAATAATTAATATATTTCAGACAATTACACATGTTAAGCCTGTAATAACAGCAGCCTGACCATGACACATTATTTAAGTGCATGCAGCACATGTTAAGCCTGTTAGATAGATAGATAGATAGATAGATAGATAGATAGATAGTAACTTTATTGATCAAGAGGGAAATTCAAGTTTCCAGCATCACAGTTCCATAGTGCAAAACATGTCAGTAAAAAGGCAGTAAAAAAGTTAGTATTGCAAAGTACAAAAAAAATATATACCAGATATAAAAATACCAGGAGATGAAGATACTGTTAAAAATGAGTATAGTGCAGTATAATGACACATTATTTAAATGCATGCATTAGGACAACATTTTAAGACACTTTGAAAGTGCAGGTGAGCAGGTTGACTCACCTGTCCTTGTTTGATACCCGGATGTTAGAGAGGAGCTCACTGTTGCAGCAGCAGGAACACAGAAGAACATCTCCTGTTGGGATGATCAGACCTACATTCCTCCAGTCCTGACTTCAGGATGAAGCGAAAAGCGAGAGAAATAGTTAATTTGCTCCATGTTGCAGCTGTTATCTCCTGTAGTGTCTCACTGAGTGTCCTCTCTGGTCCTGTCCTCTCTGGTCCTGCACTCTGTCTGTCTCATCATGCACTGAAACCCTCCATGCTGCTCATTTGCATAAACCACGCCCCCCATTCTTTGACCTGGTGATGACGTAACTGTACTGGTTTGGCCAATCGCGTGCAGAGCCACGTGTTGAGGCGGTGACGTTGGACAGTCCACGTGAGGAGTGCGTTCAGCTCTAGTATGGTGCTTTCATGCTGCTGTTGTAAATATCAAATAAAAAATATTCAAGATTCAAGATTCAAGCCCTTTATTGTCATTGTGTAGTATAACCAAATTAGATTGTGACAATCCCGTAGGTGCTAAAAAAGATAATACAATAAAAAAAGAGATAGTGCAATATAAATGTAAAAAAATATAAAAAAGATAAAACAATAAAAAAAGGGATAGTGCAATATAAATATAAAAAAATATAAAAAAGATAAAACAATAAAAAAAGGGATAGTGCAATATAAATCTAATAAAATATATAAAAGATAATACAATAAAAAAAGAGATAGTGCAATATAAATGTAAAAAAATATAAAAAAGATAAAACAATAAAAAAAGGGATAGTGCAATATAAATATAAAAAAATATAAAAGATAATACAATAAAAAAGAGAGATAGTGCAATATAAATATAAAAAAATATAAAAAAGATAATACAATAAAAAAGAGAGATAGTGCAATATAAATATAAAAAAATATAAAAAAGATAATACAATAAAAAAGAGAGATAGTGCAATATAAATATAAAACATATAAAAGATAAAACAATAAAAAAAGGGATAGTGCAATATAAATCTAATAAAATATATAAAAGATAATACAATAAAAAAGAGAGATAGTGCAATATAAATATATACAGTAGATTTACAGTATTTACATTGCAAAAGTGACACAAAAGTGTTGATGGTGGTTTTGATATTCAAATGCAAAATGGTTTCAAACACGTCAGCACAGACATCTAATGACTTTATTTACATGGTTATTTCTACAGCAAATACAGTTATCTACTCCACAACTGTGACAAATAGCCTACAAAATATGTTTTAAAGTTATTCTTAAAACACAGGTGACATATGTTTTATTTCCCATACAACGAGAACGCCTCACACATTAATGTGTGTGTGTGTGTGTGTGTGTCTGAGGAACAGCTGATCAGTGATCAGTCAGCCTCCAATACAACAACAACATGTACTATGAGACTCTCATTGTTCCCTGGTAGTCAGCTTCCTCCCACAGGACATGGACATGGAGCTGGAGACATGTGAGGCTGGCCTGTGGAGGCGTGGTATCTCCCCAGGGCAGCACATGTTCCCTGCTGGGGGAGTGTTGAGAGGCACCGTGAGGCTCCACCTGGTTCAGACAGACAGATGAGATAAAGAGAAACACACTGTTACCTTCATCATTCTCCTTTAAAACATCATCTTTTTATCCATCACCCTATTAAATACCATCCTTTGAGCCATCATTCTTTTACTTCTATCTATCTACCTATTTATATTTATTTAACTTTATTTTATCTTATTCTTTTTAATCTTGCCTTAATTTGATTTGCACCCTGACTGACAGCCAGCCACACCCCCCCACCTCTCAAGTGCACACACAGTCACATGATATTGATTTTGCCCAGTTATGTTGGCTTTTTTTAAAGTTTTCTTTCTTTTATTATTTATTTGTTTATTTTTTTGTTATGAGGAAAAGGAAGAAAAAAAAAAATATATGTATATGTATATATATATATACTGTATATATATAAAAAACGCCTCAACTAGCCGGGCATGGGCCATGATGCCTCAACACCAACTGGGCTCCTCCTCCATCTCCTCCCTCCAATGATTTCCTATAGACAGAAAAGGGCATAAGCACTGAGTTATCAAACCAGGCTCATGAATTTACGAGTACCTGGTGACGTAACGACATGAAGGTCTCACACTCTGTATGGACATTTATGACTTTGGTTTGTGTTTACTGAGGAGGAGCAGTGTGCAGGTGTACTGTAGGCTGTCTGTAGTGAACCTTTGTATAATCAGGTGTCTAATTCAATATGACCTCTGAACACTGGGGAGTGGAGAGCTGTGAAGGAATGTTGAATGTTTAAAGGTCCCATATCGTGCTCATTTTCAGGTTCATACTTGTATTTTGTGTTTCTACTAGAACATGTTTACATGCTGTAATGTTAAAGAAAACCTTTATTTTCCTCGTACTGTCTGTTTGAATATACCTGTATTTACCCTCTGTCTGAAATGCTCCGTTTTAGTTAACGGAATTGCAATGGAATTGCGTTGCTAGGCAACAGTTTAGGTCCATGTTTACTTCCTGTCAGCTGATGTTATTCACACACACTGCTACAGGAAATAAACTGGGACACATTTAGAATGTTTAAGTTTAAAACCTTGTAAGGGTCTAAATATTGTATATTTGTGACATCACAAATGGACAGAAATCCTAACGGCTTGTTTCAAACGTACAATTTCTGAATACGGGCTGTGTGTATTTCTCCGTATATTACGCGTTTTGATAGTTTAACAGTATTTATATAGCACTTAAACCTACTTTATAATATAAAAGACATGCAAATCTCACTTTTTACAATATGGGACCTTTAATTGATGTTGAAATGGACCAAACTCATTAAAAGTGAATGAAGTTGTGAGTACTGCATTGCTGCATTCAAAGTTTTTGAGCATAGTTTGCAGAGGTGCATCAAATCAATTGCGAAAACTGGACTTTTAAACACTAATGAATGTGTGCATGAACAGTCTGTGTTCAGAATTCGGGGCTGCTGTTGTGTATAGTCAGCCTGCTGTGGTTAACAGTAGAGAAAAGCACCAGCAAGGCTAAATGTGTGGCAGGCAACATCCTGTTTACCACCTCTGCTTTTAGTGATCTCAGGCCTGTTCACACCTGGCATTAACATGCATCTTGTTACACTGCACACGTGTCATAACCCCAAAGACCCAGCCTTGTCTCAAGGTTCCTGTATTACTGCTAACAACTGAGCGGAGAAACAGAGCTTCAGCATCTTCCAGTGGAGGAATGAAAAGACACAAACATGAGGATGTATTAAGACAGTTAAAAATGTGTATTGGATCACTGTCTTTCAGAATTACATTCATAGACAAATAGAAATGAATTGTTTGAATAGAATATGTAACTGAACACACATACATTTCTTTCAACCATTATGAATTTCCTTAATTTGAGACTGTCTGTGTAAGAGGTTCAGGATACAGGAAGGATGAGAGGAAAACAGCAAGTCTAGGAGTAAAACCAGCAGAAAAACAAAATAACTGAAATGATTTCAAAACAGCACAGGTGATAGAAGGCTCTGTGGAAAACAGGAAGTTGAGCAGGTTTGTCTGCACCAGCTCTTTATTAATTACCAGTGACTCAACAGTGTAGCACCAATACAACGCCGGGTGCATTTTCATGTTCAGTATAACACCCAGTATTGCAAATCTTAACGGTGCTCCTACCCTTCTTAACATTTAATATTGTGCAGCGATTAATAATAGATGGGAAGAATTGAAAACAATAAAAAAGACATCCTTGCAAGTCATCCATTGCACTCAAACACTAAATCTCACAATGGACCATGTTCATGGTATACACAGCTCCCTGGATGATTTCTTAGCTCTCTAGCTAAGATATGTCCAATCAAATCTAGCGACACAGTCAAGTTTGAGAAGCAGCAGCGGTGTGAACGCACTGGAACATTGTGAGCATCATAAGATTTACAAAAAGATGACAAATAACACGATAGGGAGGACGTTAAAACTTGTGAATTGTCAGCCACAACTTCAAGCTTTTGAAGTCTCGAGCAGGTTATGATCTGAGGAAAGGAAAGGCTACAAAGACACGTTATAACATACAGTAGGTATGAGTGAATTGGAAATATTACAGAAGTAGCTTTGAATGCTACAAAAAATTATGACACTCTACATATTAACATGTACTCCGAAAGTGCGCTTAATTGTTTGGTGCTGTTTTTTTTCTCAATAGAAGTGCTGAAACAACACCTGAGTTTCAGTACAGGTACAGCACTTTAATACCTTACTTTGAGGATTTATTTTTCTCATTTTACCAAAATAAAAGCTCTCCGATGTGAAATGTTGTCTGCATGCAGTCGTGTAAAAACTTTGTCGAAATTAAATAGTCTAAATCTGGCCAGTGGGAGAAGGAGAAGTCAACAGGTTGACGAATCTGACCAGACATTTGACGCCTAGCTTTTGGTATCTCACAGATTTTTGGTGCAACAGACACATTTCCATGAGATGTTTAAAAAATAATAAGCACTGACACCAATCCAGGAAGCTTTCATTATGAACATGGTCCAACTGAGGAAACATTAGGTCTTCTTTAAATCACTATGTGCTTATTAAGTCTCCGAAATCACATGGAAGGTGTGTATTTTGCTGATTGAGAAAGATAAAAAAAAAAATGTTAGAATTAAAAAACCTTGTTTTAAAAAATAATATACACCTTGTGCATTAAGGTATTCCCAATTTCCCATTAATTGACGTGTCACACTTGACGTGTCACACTCGACAGATCAAATTCTGAGATGAGAGAATAAACAAGTAATTTGTTTTCATTGCATACAGTTTACAAAGGACAGCCTCTCTCTCTCTCTCTCTCTCTCTCTCTCTCTTCAACACCTCATCTTCCCCTCAAAGCGTTTCTCCATGGAGACACTTTGATCATCATGTGTTGTCAATGAATCTGTTGTTCCTGATGCATATCAAGGCGAGCGTTGTATTGACACACACAAAACCTCATGCTCTCACAGACTCACTCGGACTAAACTGATGACATTCAGTTTGGATTTGATGCCCCGCCTTTTCTCAAAAAAAGAAAAGAAAAAATTCCACACACACACACTGAACAGAAAACCACCTAACAAACTGCCCCGCTTCTTCCTCCCTCATATACAAACCTGTCTATCACCAGTGGTAACAGCTAGTTCTGAAGAAGAGCACTTGGAAATATCATGAAGGAACTGTATGGCTTCCATAAAGACCATAAAAAAGACAGTGTTAAAAATCATCGGTGGTTTACAGTCTGAAAAAAGCAGCAGTAGTTGTTTATAGGCCATCCAAAGGTGCTACAGACATTGTGTTGTTGAGATTTGCTGATGACTATGTGAGGTACTGAAGTCCAGTTTGATACAGTACAGCCAGAGTGGCCAGGCTTTGTCCGTAGTGTGGACGAAGGGGGTTTCTATATAACAATAAAGCAGCCAGCCGAGGCACTTAGATCCTGACGGACTAAAACCTCATTGAAGACGGAGGTTCTGGTCATTTTATAGCTGTAAGGATGTGGCCAAGGTGTTCATGCCTCATGTGTTTTTGTGTGTGTGTGTGTGTGTGTGGCAGAGATGCTATCACTCTCTTATGCTAGCAGAATAGGAGAACTGGGGGAAATGTGCTTGCTGGCCGGAGTCCTCGCAGTCCAGATTGTGATCTGTGAGAACAAGACAGCAGAAATCAGTCGTCATATGATCACGGCCAGCGGTGGATTAGAGTGTCGCCGTCCAGTCAGACCATACTTACACTTGTCTGGAGGAGTAAGCGTGATGGTCTGCGCTGTGAACTCGTCATCAAAGTACCGGGTGTCTGTCTCTGAAGTCACTTGCGGTCTGAAGAGTGGGGTGAGCTGATGCAGGAAGGGGAGACGATCAGTAACACGCCATTCCATTAGGAACATACTGGATTTATAAAATCACTACCGGTAGACAAGGTTCTGTGACGTGAGTGGCATTGTTCACATACTGCCTGTGTACTTTGTGCATATCTGAAGTAGGGCTGCACGATCGTGGCCAAAACGATAATCACTATTATTTTATATTGAGATCACGATTATTATAAATGTTTTTTACATCCCCGATCGGCTTGAAAGTCCATCCTGGACGCGCCGATCTCAAATTTTAATATTAAACATGTTCAATATTTGCATGCATGAGCCAATGCTTAACGTGAAGCTCTCTCCCATTTTCAACATCTATTAAGATTTGAAAACTCTTTTGGTGTGGGCCAGCCTTAAGCAGTCAGCCAGGTCATCCTTTAGCCTCAGAATGTCTTACCTTCCTCTGTACCACATCCTGCCAATTGATGGTGATGAAAAACTTGTGACTCATTACTTCTTTGGCATCATCGGAACCTCCACCCAACCTGTCAGTCCAAACAAGATCATGTAAGAATTAAGTAGGTTTTTCCAGAAATGAATACACACACAGGATCAGTCCAGTAGTTACAAACCTCTGTTTGGGGTCCTTCTTGAGCAGACCAGCCAGCAGGGACTTGGCCTCGGGCGACAGGTTCCTGGGGAAGCGGATCTCCTCCATGAGGATGAGCTCAAACAAACGCTCGTGGTCCTGGTTGTAGAAAGGCAGTCGGCCGCACATCATCTCATACATGACTACACCCAGACCCCACCAGTCAACCGCCCGGCCGTAGTCGTTATCTTCTAGGACCTGAAAGACACATGTGCCTAATTACAATTCACAACAATGACAGTAAGAAGTGATTTTATAATATAATGATTTGTAATGATGAATTTGTGAAAGTCCCAGTCTATGATTGGATTTAGTATTCATCGCATTTGGAACTGCATTAGTTGTATTAGTATCTCATCCAGGAGGTGGCAGTGTTCGCTAACAGATGTCAATTCAGCAGCACCAAAACCCGTACATGATATGATATAATATATATACAATATCTTATTAACCGCCAAACCCCCCCCTTAACATGTGCCACCCAGTCAGTTTCAGTACCGTACCTCAGGTGCCAGATATTCAGGAGTACCACAGAAGGTTTTCATGGTAGCATCCGGGGTAATGCCCTCCTTACAAAGGCCAAAATCAGTGATTTTGATGTGGCCGTCTTTATCCAGCATCAGATTCTCCAGCTGAAAGAGAGTAAAATGACACATCAGATTGGACTCTTATGATCATAATGACAGATTCTGGGCTTAGAATTCATTAAGCTTTTTATCAAAATGTGACCCTATAGTCAACAATTCTTTGACCAAGTGTTACTGTTGTCGCTTAATTAAAGTTAACTAAAGCTGCGGTCAAAAAGTAATGTCTTTTCCTAACCACTTTTCCTTGACCTCGAAACTCTCCGTCTACCTCTCACTGCCCACTCACGAGTCGTCATAGATTACTTTGTTCCCTTTACAAAGTTCCATGTGAATGGAAACAACTTCAGCTTGGTAACGTTAAGACATGGTAATTTCAACAGTTATTATAGGTCACATGTTGAGAGTTATTGTTCAACTACATATGATGCAACGAAGGAGTATTATGTAGGCTGCTCATTGTTATAAAAGGGAAAGGACCAAAATCTAGCTATACAATGTGCAATGGACGTCCATTTCAGATTTAAAATTCAATGGAGCATTTCCCTTCAGCAGCACATGCTGATTCCAGTAGAAGTCATATTGAGTTGTAACCCCTGTGTCATGATACGTATCGTATTGCCAGATTCCTGCCACTACACAGCCCTAACAGTAACTGCTTTTAAATGCTTAAATTCTATCCTAACTAAAGACCTCTTCTTTATTGAGCTGATTAAAATGTCCTAAATAATCTAAAATGAGAATCCATCACATCATCTTCTCTGAAGTCATGATATAAACCCTGTATGGACATTGTATGTTTCAGAACTGATGGGAGTATTCACCTTCAGATCACGGTAAACAACGTCACGTGAATGGAGGTACTCCAGCGCTGACACGATCTCAGCGCCGTAGAAGCGTGCCCGGTCTTCTGTGAACACCCGTTCCCGTGACAGATGGAAGAAGAGCTGAAAGAGAATCGAGAGCAGATGGAGTCAAACAGGCCTCTTTAGAGAAGATCTGTTTGAGTGTGCACGGCAAGCAAACATCAAGTGACATTTAGTGTATCTCCGTGCGACTGTGAGGTCTTACCTCGCCTCCGTTGGCGTATTCCATTACAAAACAGAGTCGGTCGTGGGTCTGGAAGGCATACTTCAGTGTCTGTATGGAGAAAATGATCACAAATTACAGGTGGTGAATTCCTGCATGCATTACACTATCCCTGCACTCACTAGCAAACTGAGGAGTAAATTCCAGATGTAAAAACTACATTATGTTACTTAAAGCTTCAGTAAGTAGAAATGTTTTGGCATCATTGGGCAAAAATTCCATAATAACCTTTCAGCATATTGTAATTCAAGTGTTCTTTGAGACTTCTGCAACTCCTCATGGTTCTGTTTTCAGGCAAAATATGCAGCGTAGACGCTGTTGGACCGGTACTGTACAGAAGACACATGGACCGCGAGCAGCACGGCCTGGCTGTGGACAGCTCATCTAGAGATTTGCTGTGTGTCGCCTAATATTTCCGCGTGTATCACAGTAATGACGGTATTGCAAAATCCACGTCATGGCCGAACGTGACACCGGTGATGAAACCGGTATACCGCCCACACCTATTTTGCAGGTATTTGGTCATTGTAGTATTGGACAAACTAACATATTGACCTGATGATGGTGCTCGATGAAATGTCACCAAAGTATCACCGTGAGTATCATCAAAGTTATTACAGCGATTGATTCTGAGGGTGAACGTGAACGCTTGAACAAAATTTCATGGCAATCCATCCCAGAGTTGTTGAGATATTTCAGTCTGGATTTAAGTGGTTGAGCCATCGTTACTGCCGTTCCTATAGCTACAGTATGTAAGACACTGTATGCGAACAATACACTACCTACGCAGATAAGAACTGTCAGTGGTGAGCCAAGTGGCTGGTGAAATTAAATGGGTCATATGTGACCTCAAGCGTACTTACCGTGAGGAAGGGGTGTCGTGTGTTTTGCAACACTCTGCTCTCTGTAACCGTATGGGCCACCTCATCCTGCAAACAAACACATCATTGTCAGAAACACTGAAAACATGCAATATAAAAAGGTAAAGATTTACTTAAAGGGGAAGATGGTAACTATCTGGTTTGACATGATCTTTGTTTTAACCTGATGTGTTCCACCAAATGTTCAGACAGCTCGGGTACAAGAATGTAGCTGGTATATATTTTATTCTGCCACTCTGCCATGCACGGCATCATTACTGCGGAACCAGGAGGGGGCACTTAACTTCATTTGCATGTTAGTTTAAACCCCCAGGAGTCGTGGTTGTGCACTAACAACTTCCAGGTAGCATCTGTCAGTGAGGTAGAACCCATTAAAACGCCTTTAGGATCCCCACTTAACTGTAGTCCTACAATACAACATACTTAACTGCAGAACTTTGACTGAAAAAAAGAAGGTTCAGCAACACGCCGGGACGAACTGACAACGGATGCCGAGAAACAGAGTAACATGCAGTAGGAAGACAAGAACGGGACAGGCGACGTATGCTGTTATAAAACAACTGTTAAAGGACCAGTGTGTGACATTTAGGTAAAGTTATTGGCAGAAATGGAATACGATATTAATAAGCATGTTTTCTTTAGTGTATAATCATCTAAAAATAAGAATTGTGTTTTCACAATTTAGTTTTAAAGCTTCAGTTGGTTGCAATCTGCAACCTCACCGCAGATGCCGCCAGCTTTAAATGTTTTTTTACACAAAAAAATAAATAACTTGATGCGAATTCACAACAAGGCACCAACAATTAAGAATTTGTTGTAGACAGCGTTTCACAAGGTATATAAAGTTTCAAATTTCAAAAGGGAGACTGGGGACTTTCTCCCCAGACAACTTTAGAGGACATTGCGGTTACTGTTTACTGTCTTTGACTTGTTTAACATCAATAACATTTATATAATCAGAGTATGTTTGTCTTCAACTTGGATTTCAGAATAGAGAGGATGTGGGGAAAACCCTCCCATAGAAATGTGTCCATGCAGTGATGGAAGAAAAAGGGCCAATCTTCTCACTGAGTGGTGAGTTGAGTTCCCAGTCTGTCAAAATATTGCCATACTACCGGTACTATGCTGCCCTCTAGTGTGCCCCCTTCTCACACACACAGTTTGCAGCATTCATTATATGAAGGTATGGAGGTGCAAAGTGTCTTGCAGCAACACACACACAGGGCACCTCTTACTTACCTTAGCTATGATGACCTCTTTGCGTAGTATTTTCATGGCATAATGTACTCCGGTGGCCTTCTCTTTGACCAGAATCACCTTCCCAAATGTCCCCTTCCCGAGCAGCTTCAGGTATTCAAAGTCACTCATTGTCTGTAAAACACAAGGTCGATGTGGGAGAATTCATTAGGGACTAGGATTTTAAATCATTTTGTAAAAACGTGTATAACTAAAAAAAAAAACACAAGTCTCAGAAAATAAATCTTGAAACAGAGATGAGAGTTTTAATACAAGTCATATGTCTCATATACCTTCACGGCCTTGAGGAATACTACGCTTCCTGCTGATGTTAGTTTGTTGTTCTTTTATAACTAAGAATAAAGATATTTCTCTAATCTTTTCAGAAAAGCTTGTATGAAATTGAAATGTGCAAAAGTAAGTTGATTGCTGTCGGGATGTTAAGAGAATTTCGACAAATATAACAAAAACATGTATTTGAACAACACCACCAACCATACCTTTAAGTATGACTGAAACTCACGAGCAGTCCAGATGTTTGTATGAGTCAACGGAGCGCTTGTTTGACTTCATTATTATGCCCTTATCTGAATGAATTTGGAGTTTCAATATGATACCAAAATCAACGAACATAAAAATTATGGTAAAAACATGAATCGAACTTCAAGCGGCTAAATTGCTATTTCTTTTAACAACAATGTTTGAAATGACAAAGTGAAAACAAAGTGAACGGTGGCTCAGGTAGCTCACTATCTTCTACGTCCCCAACCACTGATCCTCTCACCACTTTGGAGCGGAGCTTGGACAGCGACACCTCCATCTCCTCCAGGCTGCTTTCGCTGGGTGAGCCGAACATATCCATTGGTTCCTCATCCTCATGTTCCCGCATCTTCAGACTATTTGCCACTGACTGGATTGCCCGCATCCACTCCTCTCTGAAAGGCAAAAATCACAAATATTGACATCAAACAAACACACTAAGTTTTGGAGTCCACTTTTTTGAAGTCTTGTACTTGTGTTGGCATCGTGCTTTGTTGGACTCGGACTTGTCTTGGTCTTGAACTCGGCTATTGAGAACTGGTGAAGTTGTTTCTGGCTGCTGATTTGGGATCAGTTGTACAGAAAGTTGCCTGATTCTAACAGTGTTTTCCCTATATGCACTCAACAACGGCACAGCGCCACTGCTAAAAGTATCCCCGAACTTAATTTGGGCCTGGAACTCTAGTTCTATGAGTGCGAGAAATGCAAGGAGAGGAAGAGAAAGTGAGACGGCGCCTGGACGAGCGTTGTGAGCAGATTATCATCGTTTATAAAAATGCACCGCAGTGACGATAGACATTTCATACACCAGACGTACTGTATATATACACGGATCTGACGATGTGCATTCAGGCCACGCTGGACCCGTTCATGCTTCCCTGAAAAACCTGATTATTGTACAGTAACATCAGGCTTTGTGATCAAAAAAAGGGTTTGTATCACATCTACACTTCTGTTCCCTGTTGTTGTGCATGTCTGCATCACAAGGACTAATGCATATGATAATAAACAGATAAAAAACAATCCTCTTTCCCACCACAAATAGCCTACCTGTGTACTACACATATAGCCTGTGTCCCAGGAAAAAAGGGGAAAACAGTATAGTTTTAACACTATGTTTAAACTTGATCAATTAATGGTTGTTTTAGGAGCTGCTGCAGCACACCTACTTCCTCATCCATGTTCTTGCTTGTGGGCATATTGGAGGTGGTCCCCGGGGTAGAAACTTCAGTAAATATCGGATCAAATTCAAAGTTTATTAATGAACGTAATGTACATTTTATGCATTGATTAGTTTGATGTTAGAAGATAGGTTAATATTGTTTATAGATAGATTATTTCTGCCCATCCTATCTCCTTAAACCCTATATTAGCATTGGAAAGACACTCTTGCCTATTATGGTCTTGAACCCTACTCAGTTTGCTCTGGACTCAGTCTTGACTTGAATTGGACTCAATTTAAGTCTAAGTTGGACTTGACTACAGCCCTGCCTTTTACACAGAGACGCCACTGAAAGCCGTCAAAGCATTTTGACCGTAGTTTGACACAAGCCTTGTACAAAAACGGCAGCTTGCTTGATAAAATATTTGCCCCTGTTCTTACCTCTCCTCATTGCTGTCCACATGAAAGGTGCGTTCAATGACAGTGGTCCACTGTAGGCAGCGAATGACAAATGTGTTGGGCCGGGGTCTTTCAGTCTTCATTAACTGGCACTCTGAAAAACACAATTTAAGACTGATGTTTACAGGAAGCTGCTGACGATATTAACATGAGGGGATAGAACTGTATGGAACTCAAAACAGCCAACGAGCTTTAAAAAGTAGAAAGCAGTGGTTATCAAGAAATGGCCATTTGTTTTACCACCTGGAGGACTGACCTGCGACTGAGAAGTTGTTGAGTGGTGGTGAAATCTGGTCGTTTAAATCGGGCTTCTCCTTGTAGCCGATGAAAGAACCGTCGCTCTTCAGAATGAAATACCTGGGCCTCCATGTTTTGATATATTCACCTGGGACAGAAAAAGACAGGATGCAGTATAATCCAAGTCTCATTTATCAAGTCGTATGCTCACTACTTCCCAAACACTCCCAGCATTTTCACCAAAATAGTAACATTTAAAACACTTCCGACACTACAGTGTCATGCTCGCGCAGGCGCGCTGCGAGTCTGGATTAGTAGTAACAGATTTTTGATATAATTTTGCTGTTGTTAAAGCTGAACACCATTTGCTTCAATTCATCAAGGATTTGCATCCGTTTTCAGATTTTCCGTTCACCGTGGAGGCGTGCGAGAAAAACTAAGTTGTCTTCAAGAATTCAAGGTAACACGCGGTGAGTAATTGATATACAAATGGTCATTTTGTGGATGAAGTATTTCCTTTGAGATGAATCATTTAGCTCAATCTGATTGACATCTAGAGTTAATAATTATAGATGTTGATCAAATTGAGGCAAAGGGTTTCCATTTATAACACTTTCTTTCACTGTGAGTTATCAGCATGATAATACCTTACTGATCCGCAGGCTCCTTACCTCTTTTGTGAAGCCAGCCCTCTCTGACTACATTAACTTCATTCATGGTGAGAGATGTGTTTCAGAGAGGGTCAGGAAGGTCGGGGAGGGGAACAGTGGATTTCTCTCTTGGCCCTTTCAAGTCTCAGTTACAGTTATCAAAACAGCACCTGCTGAATGAAACAAGACAGTACAAAGAAAATAGAACCATCTTCAAAAACTTTCAAACCATCTCACAGAATAATTGAGTATTTTACAGTCAACAGTAGTTACAGAGGGTAAATTCGGCCGATACCCAAAGCCCAGGTATTGCTATCGGTATCGGGAGGTGCATCCCTATTAAAACATCTGAACAATCTTTAGTTAGATACGGTGAATGTTATCTAATGGTGACAACTGGTGTTAACAGAAGTCTATAACGTAGTTAGTCTGTTTATTGTGAATACTGTATATATTGTTCCTATTTTTAATATTTCCTTCTATTTAAATTGTTCATATTTTATATGTCTGCACTATCCCCTTTACTGCTGTACACTGCAAATGTCCCCACTGTGGGACTAATAAAGGAATATCTTATCTTATCTTATTTCTTGCTCCTCACCACATTACTCATTAACTATCCCTAAACATAACAAATGTAATGTTGGTCAGGCTTATCTGCATATGTGGAAAAATAACTGACTTCTGGATAGTTATGGATCACAAAAGATAGATCTAAAACACATTGTAATGAATTTAACATCATGATCCTGCCGTTTTGAAGTTTACGAGAAAAAAGTTGTAATAATACGAGAATAAAGTCATAATATTATGAGAATAAAGTCATAATATTATGAGAATAAAGTCATTATTACGAGAATAAAGTCATTATTATGAAAATAAAGCCATACTATTACGAGAATAAAGTCATATTATGACGAGAATAAAGTCAAATTATTATGAGAATAAAGTCATTATTACGAGAATAAAGTCATTATTATGAAAATAAAGCCATACTATTACGAGAATAAAGTCATATTATGACGAGAATAAAGTCAAATTATTACGAGAATAAAGTCAAATTATTACGAGTATAAAATCATAATATTATAAGAATAAAGTCATATTATTTCGAGAATAAAGTCATAATATTATGAGAATAAAGTCAAATTATTACGAGCATAAAATCATAATATTATAAGAATAAAGTCATATTATTTCGAGAATAAAGTCATAATATTACGAGAATAAAGTCATATTATGACGAGAATAAAGTCAAATTATTACGAGAATAAAGTCATATTATTAAAAGAATAGTCATATTATTACGAGAATAAAGTCATTCTCCCTCAACCCTATTCTCATAATATTATTACTTTATTCTCGTAATATTACGAATTTTTTCTTGTAATATGACTTTATTCTCATAATATAATTACTTTATTCTCATAATAATATGACTTTATTCTCGTAATATTATGACTTTATTCTCGTAATATTACGATTTATATTCTCATAATATTATGACTTTATTCTCATAATAATATGACTTTATTCTCATAATATAATTACTTTATTCTCATAATAATATGACTTTATTCTCGTTATATTATGACTTTATTCTCGTAATATTACGATTTATATTCTCATATTATGACTTTATTCTCATAATAATATGACTTTATTCTCGTAATATTATGACTTTATTCTCGTAATATTATGACTTTATTCTCGTAATATTATGACTTTATTCTCATAATATAATTACTTTATTCTCATAATAATATGACTTTATTCTCGTAATATTATGACTTTATTCTCGTAATATTACGATTTATATTCTCATAATATTATGACTTTATTCTCATAATATGACTTTATTCTCATAATATAATTACTTTATTCTCATAATAATATGACTTTATTCTCGTTATATTATGACTTTATTCTCGTAATATTACGATTTATATTCTCATATTATGACTTTATTCTCATAATAATATGACTTTATTCTCATAATAATATGACTTTATTCTCATAATAATATGACTTTATTCTCGTTATATTACGATTTATATTCTCATAATATTATGACTTTATTCTCATAATAATATGACTTTATTCTCATAATAATATGACTTTATTCTCGTTATATTACGATTTATATTCTCATAATATTATGACTTCATTGTGTAAATCTCAGATGTTTTTTCTCTCAATGTGGCCCTAATACTCCGTAGTACATTGTCTCTTTGTCCCTCACTGCATTAGACTGATATACTATATACTTAGACTATAATCTGTGTTACCTTCATCACAATGCTCAAATGTTTTGCGGATTTATTTGTTGTTTTTTTGTCTAAAATGTCTCTTTAGATAATAAAGGTTGCTGACCCCTGAGTTAACAGATAACTAAGACGCATTAGCGTTAGTAAATGTAGTTAAATGTTGGGTTTAACCCGCTAAACCACGGTGTTAAAGTAAAGTACAGATATGTAACGTCAATCTGTTGTTGTTGTTGTTTCTGTTAGCTATGCTAGGCTAACGTTAGCTCGCTGTTAGCATCTAAACGCTGACAGCTGTTAGCTCCATGCTAACAGAGAAACATTCACTTTAAACGGCAGATTAAGCTGGTTAATCTAGTTAATAACATAACAAAACATCTGATAATTATATAAGAACAAGATTTAACGCACATTTCACTGACTTTATCCCACGTTGCTCTCGTTTTCAGGTCAGTTGTGACAGGTTAGATCCAGAGCAGGCCATCCACACGGGAACAAACGAGATGTGGCTAGAAGGGAACGATCAAACCGCGAGGAAGTCTCGCGAGATGTGAAAGGTTAAGGCAGGGGTCAGCAACCTTTACAATCAAAAGAGACATTTTATGCAAAAACAAAAATAATAATAATCTGTCTTGAGCTTCAAAACATTTGAGCATTGTGATGAAGGTAACACAGATTATAGTCTGAGTATATAGTATATAAGTCTAATGCAGTGAGGGCCAAAGAGACAATGTGCTACGGAGTATTAGGGCCACATTGAGGGAAAAAACATCTGAGGTTTTCACAATAAAGTCAGAATATTACGAGGAAAAAGTCATAATATTACGAGAATAAAGGCATAATATTATGAGGAAAAAAGTCGTAATATTATGAGAAAAAAAGTCGTAATATTACAAGAATAAAGTCATAATATTATGAGAATAAAGGCATAACTTTACGAGAATAAAGTCAGAATATTACGAGAAAAAATTTCGTAATATTACGAGGAAAAAGTGATAATATTACGAGAATAAAGGCATAATATTATGAGAAAAAAGTCGTAATATTATGAGAAAAAATTCTTAATATTACAAGAATAAAGTCATAATATTATGAGAATAAAGTCATAACTTTACGAGAATAAAGTCATAATATTACGAGAATAAAGTCACAATATTACTAGAATAAAGTCATAATATTATGAGAATAAAGTCATAACTTTACGAGAATAAAGTCATAATATTAAGAGAATAAAGTCACAATATTACTAGAATAAAGTCATATTATTACGAGAAAAAAGTAATATTATTACGAGGATAAAGTAATAATATTACGAGAATAAAGTCACAATATTACTAGAATAAAGTAATATTATTACGAGAATAAAGTAATATTATTAGGAGAATAAGGTCATATTATTACGAGAAAAAAGTAATATTATTACGAGAATAAAGTAATAATATTACGAGAATAAAGTCACAATATTACTAGAATAAAGTCATATTATTACGAGAAAAAAGTAATATTATTACGAGAATAAAGTAATAATATTACGAGAATAAAGTCACAATAATACTAGAATAAAGTCATATTATTACGAGAAAAAAGGCAGCCTAAGAGACAACCACAACAACACATAATAGATGTAACTCACATTCTGCCTTTTATTTACTCCTCTACTTCATGTTTTTTTTTTTTACATTTATCCTTTGATATTGCAATATATTGTTATTAATTGTTTTTTATTTGTTTGTTTGTTTTATTGACACAACAAACATTAATTACTTCTTTATTGTTTTCTTCTTTACATGCATGTTCTTTTTAAATATCTACATATTGTAATTTGCTTAATGAATTGTATATATAGATATATATATATATATGTGTGTGTGTTTTTGTTTTTATTTTGTTCTTTTTTACATTTTTATTTATTATTGAATTGACGCTTTGGCAATATTGTTCACCTGACAGTCATGCCAATAAAGCAAATTGAATTGAATTGAATTGAATTGATAGGCATTGATCTCGAATGGTTTAAGGTTAGGATAGGTCGTCGGGGCAGCGAGTCTCGCGAGAGTTGTGCACGTTTTTGCCAGTTTTCGCAGTTTGCGGGTTACCTTCTAGACACAACGCAGGAAAACATGGACTTTCTTCTTCTGGGTTTAAACAGATGGTCGCTGATCTTTGGACACACATCGCCACCTGCAGGCAAGACGGTGCAATTAATCTCAAATTAGTTTAGGCTACATCAGGGGTCAAGAAACCTTTACTATCAAAAGACACATTTTAGGCAAAAAAAACCCAACTAAATCTGTCTGGAGCAGCAAAACATTTGATCATTGTGATGAAGGTAACACAGTTTATAGTTTAGGTATATAGTATATAAGTCTAATGCAGTGAGGGCCAAAGTGCAAATGTACTACGGAGTATTAGGGCCACATTGAAGGAAAAAACATCTGAGATTTACAGAATAAAGTCATAATATTACAAGAAAGAAAGGAAATAATACATAAAATTACTACTATATAATATTATGACTTTATTCTCATAATATTATGACTTTATTCTCATATTATTACAACTTTATTCTTGTTAACCTCTGACTTTATTCTCGTAATAATATGACTTTATTCTCATAATATTAGGACTTTATTCTTAAAATCTTAGATTTTTTTTTTTTCCTCAATGTGGCTCTAATACTCCGTCGTATCATAGACCTACAACAATGATAAATGAAAATGAAAATGTAAACAAAAAACATTTATTCATTTCCACTAATTTTTTTAAAAAGAGAGAGTTGTTTATTATTAGTAGTAGTTATCTCTATTATTATTATTACAGCTATTATTACTGATACATCACTCTATTACATCCACTGCTATTGATTATTGTTATTAGTCTTATTTCTATTAGTACTTGTAGCTGGTGTGATATTATTGTGGTTGCTGTGCATCTTCAGCTCAACAAAAGGAACCTTGGAACTATGAAACAAAAACAAATGCATGAAATAAATGGACTTTATGTGGTTTGTGAAAGTGAAAGACAGGACCAGGCCCAAGGCAATCTCAGACATATGTGATACAGTGGTGGAAAGTAACTAGGTACCCAAAATACTGCACTTATGAACAATTTTGAGGTAATTACTTGTGTTTCCACTACCTTTCGAAGGGAAAGTTTGTACTTTTTACTCAACTACAGCTGACAGCTATATTACTAATAACTTTGTGGATTCAAATTTTACACACAAAACATAACCAAATACAATCAAATGCATTGCAGGGATATAGCCCAACAAGCTGCAATACTAAAATGCTAATCACACCTTAATGCATCCATACTCATGTCCAATAATATAGCATTCTGAAAGGGGTCACTATGCATCACTTTTATTTTGCCAATAATACTTCTGTACTTTTACTTAAAAGACATTTATTGTAATGCAAGACTTGTAATTGAATACTTTTACAATGTACTTCCTCCACCAGGGGTGGATTACTGAAATATTGGAGTAATTCTTTTTCTGCAGGTGTGAGCACATAAATGAGCACAAGAGCGTGAGAACCCTGCAGCGGGGGAAGAGTTTGTTCTTCCTGTTTCATATAGAGATGTGTTTGAGGTCATATAGAAGCGTCTCCATTATACATCAGTCCATCAGCGAACAACAAGTTTATTTTTTTCAAATGCAATATATCCTGGTAAGTATATTGTAGAATGTGAATGTCATGTGTTCATGTAAAAAAAAAAAAGAATCCGGTGATATATCTTTATCAGATTTGTGTTACTCTTAAATATCAATTTGTATTGGCCTCAAAAATCCAGTATCGGTTTGGGCTCTAAACTGTATGACACAATGATAAATAGAGATGAATACATTAGCATTGCATATTTTGAGTTTGTAAAAAATAGCACAATTTCTGTCAGGTAAAATAATATGTAAATTGCCCGAGCATTGCATGATAAAACATTCTTATCTAGTCATTATTCTCTTGATCCGTTCTTCAGTCTTTCAGTCTTCAACCTTTGGCTGTGCACTGTGCAGCTCCTGGATCAGTGCTGGAAGAGAAATACAGAGTAATAAAGCCACAGGTGTACATCAAACGGGCACATGCAATAGTTTATATAAGCTTCATAAATCAACATAACAACAATGGACGGTGTACAAGTTAGAACTCACCTGCGATAATCTCCTCCTTCACTTTTTGAAGTTCTTTTTTCACTTCTTCAAGAATTTCCTTCAAACGCACAGATATACGCAGCACTGTGAGACTTTGGTATTGAAAAGTTCACAATAGTGGCATCTTGGACAGAAAGTTATGACTTTGCAACTGCAGTCTGTTGCACTTTTGATGACATTACTCCCTTAATCTTACAACATAACTTCATTTTAAGCATCTTTGGCATTATAAATACAACATTTCCTGTGCCACACACAGAAAATTATGTCGGTTTTGATGATTTAAAAGTTAATATTCTGCAATGAAAAAGTCATAACTTTACTGGTATAAGTCTAGTTGCAGGATAGTCTTGTATGTTCAAACAGAGCAACCAACCTGTTTGATTGTTTCCAGATCACTATCACTTCCTGCAGCATCTGAGTTACTTTTCACCACCTTCATCCTAAGATAGAAACACCCAAGTTTACGCTTAGTCAAAACAGGCTCTTTGAGATCAAGAAGGTCTTTTGTAAGAGAGAGCTGGCCAGGAGAAGCTGCATACTTTATATCAGACAGGAAGAACAAAAGTAGAATAGAAGAACAGCAGCAGTCAACAGTTACATTTAGCATGGATCTTCCATCGTCCCAACAGCTGCTTATACTTCAGCAAGAGCAACCACTTCCTCAAGTCTTTAGAAAGACATCTGATCAAGTCCCTGCAGCTAACATAATTTAACTGAAGATCAAAATGTGCTTATAGTACATTATAGTAAAACATTAAGTGGGTAGACCAATGCTAATACTCATTACTGCTCTGATATTTGGACTTCATGAGCAAAAACTCCCCCAGTTTAAATGCTTATGCTGTCTAAAAATAAGTCTAATGAATGCATGTTGCAGGGCTCTATCATGGCGACAGCGAAGCAGAAGACTGTCACCAAAGCAGCTTAGCAACAAGTTTCAGTCTCTTGCTATAATTACAGCCGCAGACAGAAACCACCAAATGTTCTATTTATTGTAGTGAGTCATTTGCAAGCAGCACACTGACGAGAACAGCAGTGACACCAGTGCAGAGCTTATTTCACATGGCTCACACTGTAGTCAGCACACAAGCAAGCAGAGAGCACTGAGAAGTAGCATCTCTGGACAGGAGGGGGGACTGATACCTGGACACTGGGGTAGTGGCGGAGTAAGAAGACGGAGAAGTGCAGGAGCTGGAGTCCTTTTGATTGTTGGTTAAGGGTTTGGGCCTGAAAACATGCATATCTTTTATAGCTGGGTATTGGGAAGTATATTTTTGGCATCATCGGGAAACAATACCACAAAAACCTTTTAGCATATTGCAATTCAAGTGTTCTGAGAGAAAACTTGACTTCTGCACCTCCTCTTGGCTCCGTTTTCAGACTACAAAATAGAGCCTGTGACGGGAGACGTATTGGCGGTCTGATGTGTGCCCCTCATGAGAGGAGATCTGCAGGATGAGGGCTGTATTTCCAAATTATGGCATTCTTTCCCCCCCAAAAAACTGCCCACCACTTGAATCACAATATGCTGAAAGGTTATTATTGAATTTTTTCCCAATAATGCCAGAAATAAACTGCGTCTCCAACTTTAAGGCTGGTGATTGGGTTTTTGAATTAGTATGGATGGCTCACGGGAGACTGTTGAATGAATGATCGATCATGTGGATAGTGAAACAGGCTCTTACCTTGGCATGGTGGCAGATTTGTCTTTGAACTTTTCATTGACTTCTGTTGAAATATGTTTAAATGCAAATTAAAGTACAGTATTATATAAAGTAGTGTGACATTGAGAAGATAGGAATACAGTGAAAAGCCGTTCATTTGGCTGTATTACAGTCCTGTAGGAGTGGGGAAAGTGACACTACTCACCTCCTGGCCCTGATGATTTTGATGCTGAGGAGTCAGAATCCCCCTGTAGTCATGTACAGACAGGTACCAAAGTTATCAACCACTCATCTTAAATCGTACTGCTCATTCTACAAATATTACAGAATAATGAGAAGACTTACCGCGGGAGGTTTTGCAGCAGGATTATCAGTGACTTTCTTCCTATTTAAAAAAGGTGTAGTATATACAATTAGAAGTCCCTAAAGCCTCGGTTCATCACTGACATGTCTGTCATATGTGTCTCTTAAGTAAGAACTTACCTCCTAGCAAGGATGGCACTCATTTCTCCCATTAGACCACCTCCTCCACCTCCACCTCCACCTCCACCTCCACCAGATGAAGGTGCTGGTTTGGGGGATTGGGCTGCTCCGCCTTCTTCATCCTGGATACACAAAAACACCTCCAGTCACTATGTTCAAAGGAATTTGGTCCATTGATCTGCTTACTCAGTCTGTCATTTACGAGAACATTCCTGGGAACCAAAATCATCCACCATTTGTGCCAAGCTACATCTTTTATAGAGTCTTGCATTGGTGGAGTAGGCCAGGGAGAAAATGCATGTGCCCTACCTTGGCGGTTTTACGCAGTTTGGCTCCCATCAGAGCTGAACACAGATCGCCTCCACCACCACCTCCAAGTAATCCAGGAGGGGGTGGGGGTGGTGGAGGTGGGATGCCCCCAGCAGGAGGTGGTGGAGGTGGAGGTGCAGGTGGGCATGCTCCCGAGGAAGGTGGTGGGCATGGAGGTGGTGGGGGTATTGATGGAGAGGGTGGAGCTGGTGGGGCAGGAGGAGCAGGTGGGAGGACAGATGCAGCAGCGGAGGCCTGCCTCTCTCTCTCCAGACGCTCTTTCTCCTCCTGTTCCTGCTTCTGGCGCTCCAGTCTGGACACACATCAACAGATAGTTCTAATGCTGGTGTGAAAACCCTTTAAACCTATAACACCTTTATAACCTTTAACCCAGCAGCTTTTAAAAGCACTCTCACATTTATGTTTGGCGGTTTTCACAGCTGAGTTACATCTGTAACAGTGTCATTTAGAATTAGTTGATTAATAGATTTTTCATTTAAATCATTTATGAAGAACAATAGCTACACAGGTTACATACACCAGGCTGTGAGGATCATCAGGTAATCATTGGAAAATGAATATCTTTGCATTTTTGACAGCAATCATAATGAAAATAAACATTAGCTGCAGCCTCAGGATCATTTATAATAAACAGTACCTTCTCTGTTGTTCCAGCTCCTGTGCAGAGGGTCCATTCTGAGCCGCGCCTGAGCAAAGACAGCAAAGTGTGCTCTTCTGAATCAAGATCATTTAAACTAAAATAAAACAGTAGATGCAAGTAGGTTCGTAGTCCAGAGAAAACCACAATAAACTAGAGCTCCACATTCATTTTAATAGCATACATTCTTTGTATACATTGCAGTATGTGTTATCCTAGCCAAGTCACACAGCAGTTTGTGAAATAGTCACAAAATTTAATGTATTGATTTGTGTACATAGACACGAATTTCCCATTTTTTTTGTGATGGTCAGCACGAAATCAATTCTTAAGTAATCCACATAACTGTGAGCCGGAAAATATAAAGAGTAGCGAATGCTGCATAGGGAGGAGGTCTGGTTGGATGCGTCAAAAAACACACAGGACACCAGTGCTAGTGTCCCTCTGGTATTTTAACCCAAACTGTGAGCTTTTCCTAAACCTAACTCAGTAGTTTCGTTGGCGTTGCACTTTGTAGACGGTCCCTAACCACTCGTCTCACAGCCGGCTTCGCGTAGAGACCGATGTTACCGATGCAGCTCGGAGGACTGAAGGCTCGTTATGATTAAAATGAGGTCGTAGCTTGTTGTCTACCTTACTATGGTTAGAAAGAGCACTTGTTTGTGTTTTAACAACGTTTCAGTTATGAGTTATTGATCCGGGAAGTTTGAATCTGTCAATATCTTTCCAGCTTTACCAAAGTACATCATCTAGGGGGGCTCTGGACATCAGCAATGCGTGGACTGTCAGGAATGATTGTAAGAAGTGCACTATGAAGTAACTTGTATTTTTTAAATGATATGTCAGCGCCTGCCAAATATATCAAAACATAGCCAAATCGGTGTGTGAATGGGCATTTACATTAGATCCTGATGGGCAGGTTGGCCCATCTTGCACGGCAGCTCTTTGAGTGGTCAGAAGAGTAGAAAAGCGCTATATAAATGCAATTCAATGACTAACACAGAAACACTTCACACAGAAACAGTCCCCTCATGTTTACCTGCGCCTGTCGGTGCATTGAGAACCTCTAATGCATGCGTCATGGAGGTGGCAAAAAGAGTAGCATCCTCTTTACTGCCAAAGTTCAGCCCCCACACCTGTTTGGGATCCCGCCACTGGTGGAAGTTTGGTGTGGCTTGATTATACTTTATCCCTTTGACAATGGCACAGTTGATCACCACCTAGCGTGAACAGGAAGTACAGGATAGCGACTGCATTGAGTATCTGGGTGTTAGACAGAGACGCAAGATGTGAGTTGATTTGAATGTGATCGTTTTTATATTATACATGCTTGAATTGCTTTCTGCCGTAAGGTGTAGCCTGCAATGGGACTAACATCCACTAGATGGTGATGACACTGTATTGGTCTAAATGAGCACAGGAAGTCGTTTCCCATTTGATTGTAAACTACAAATAACCATCACATCAACTTTGAGACTTGATCATTATTTAAGCATTGCTGAAAAGACTATAGCAGCCTCTGGAAGCTGTGAAGTAAGAAGCCACGATGGGCTACCGGGCTTTTCTCATTGATGAGTTATTGTTTAAAAGTACAGAAGGTCACTTGTATGGCAAGACATTTTAACATTTAATAGCTAGTCAGGATATTCATCAGAGATATCTGCAACGTCATTTTGCCTAGTCAAAACTCAAATTTTAGATATCCGTAATTACATTTTGACTGGTACGATTCAAACTACTTTTGCCATTCATGTGTATGGGGTTTGTCATTACGGATATCTACAATTTAGTTGCGGATATCCGTAATTCACATTGCGGATATCTGCAACTGAATGCTTTGTTTGGCCGATATCCAATGGGAAGCCTTGATGAGCAACTGACTGGTCATAATGAGGTTTGAGATATCTGTAACTGAATGTAATACAGTAAACTTGAAACCTGCTCAATGAACTTTGAGAAACTCTCGCTACATTTCCAAACTACGTTGTTGAGTTAGTCATCTTATTGTGTTTCAAGGGAAGTCAAATGAAGTCACCAAGTTCTGTGGCTGTGACCTTCTAGCAGAGAAACTGTACTATACGTTTGTACAACGTGAAGGCGATTGTCTGTTTAGCTGTGTGTGTGTGTGTTTGTGTTTGTGTGTGTGTGTGCAGTTGTCTTGAACCTGCTGGTCGGCCTGCTGCAAGCGGCCCACAATTCTGAAGGTGTTGGTCGCAGGGTTGTGATAGATGTGGACGCGGCTGGAGGAAGGACTGCCAGATCCCGCCGGCACCCACCGCTTCGTGGCGTCATCGTACAACATGACTGTCGCCCTCACCTGGCAGATACTGGACTCACTGTGGGAAAGAAGAGAAATGATGAGGAGAAAGCAGCCTATTCTCTTCTCTTCCCTGATCTGGGAAATGCAAATGGAAACAGGAAATTGGCATTTTAAATTCCTGATTAAGGAGATACGTAAACATAAACAAAAATACACGTCGATGATGGCGCAAGCTGCACAGAGAGGGGGGGCAATCGTACTCGGGCAGCTTGGCGGAGGTCTGCGCTCTCCGAGTGCCATTCTAGTTCTATTTGTGAATCCAGTTATTTATTTCTTTTTTTAAACTCCATTTTCAAATCGATTTTCAAATTCCATTATTTATTTATGAATTCATTAATGTATTTGTAGAAGATGTACTTATTGACTGTTTTCTGTCCTTTTTATGACGGGTTAATATTTCATTTTTTGAACTTTGCCAGTTCTCTAAAATATTGGAGAAACTGTTCATTGGAAGATTAGATAACTTCATTGACAAGCACCATTTACTGACAGACAGTCAATACGGGTTCAGAGCAAACAGATCAACAGCAATGGCATTAATGGAGCTAACAGAAGAAATAACCAGTTGTATTGATAACAAGAAGTATGCGGTAGGAGTATTTATAGATTTAAAAAAAGCATTTGACACCATTGATCATGATATATTATTCAATAAAATGGAAAGGTATGGTATAAGAGGGGTAGTGCTGAACTGGTTGAGAAGTTATATAGGAAACAGGCAGCAGTACGTGCAAATAGGGGACTACAAATCAACATGCTCAGGTATTACTTGTGGGGTCCCGCAGGGATCAGTATTGGGTCCAAAATTGTTTATTATGTATATAAATGACATAGGTAGGGTATCAAGGACACTGAATTTAGTTTTATTTGCAGATGACACAAATATTTTTTGTTCTGGGGAAAATCTGCAGCAGCTTTTGGAGGTGGCCACAACAGAAATCAGAAAATTGCAACGGTGGTTTGACAGAAATAAATTGTCATTAAATTTGGACAAAACTAAATTTATGTTATTTGGAAACCAAAAAATAGACATACCAGTACAAATGATAATAGATGATGTGACTATTGAAAGAGTATATGTAAATAAATTTCTGGGTGTAATACTGGACCACAAAATCTGCTGGAAACCTCAGATAAATTATGTAAGAACAAAGCTGGCAAAGAGCATAGCAGCTTTAGGGAAAACAAGACACACACTGGATCATAAATCACTGCACATTCTGTATTCTTCACTTGTATCACCATATCTGAATTACTGTGTAGAAGTTTGGGGTAACACTTATAAAAGCAACTTACAACCATTATGCATACTACAGAAGAGAGAAATCAGGATAGTAAATAATGTGGGATATAGGGAACACACGAACACACTGTTTTTGAAGTCACATGCATTGAAATTTATGGATTTAGTCAAATTTAAAACCGCAATAATTATGTTTAAAGCAAGACATAATTCACTTCCGGGCAATATTCAAAAAATGTTTTGTGACAGGGAGGGGGGTTATAATTTAAGAGGAAAATTTCATTTTAAAAAGCATTGTGTTCGTACAAAAAAGAAGAGTATGTGTATTTCAGTTTGTGGGGTGGATTTGTGGAATGGGTTAGGTGATGGGTTGAAGGGGAGCACAAATATAAATCAATTTAAAAAGCTATACAAGAAAGATATATAGAGGTATATGGTTGAAGAAGAGTTGTGTTAAAGGTTGGTTATATACTTTTTAACTCTGGATGTATTTGTGGGTTGTAAATAAATTTGGGATGCTGTTCATATATTCAACTTGGGATGTAAATAAATCTGAGATAGTTTTTATATTATATTATATTATCATTCTATGATATATGAGTTAATAGAGGAGAAGTGAGAAAGGGGTAGGGTAATATAAGTTTTTCTTCTACCTACTCCTTTTCGGACACTATAACTCTTGTTTTGTTTGTTATTATTTTGTATCTGTTTTTATTTATTATATGTTCGAAATAAAGTCTTTCATTCATTCATTCATTCATTCATTCATTCATTCATTTGTAAATTATTTTGCCCATTAAAATGTCAAGTAATTAAATACTTCATGATTTAGTTTATTTTATTCATAGATTAATAAGTTCATTTGTAAACAAATGTATCAATGCAATGGTTTATTGTACAATTAGTTATTAATTAATCACATATATGTTACTAATTCTGTGGCTCTTGTGGTCCTCCATAGTCATACAGTATGTTTTGTTTAAAAAAAGTATCAATAAAAAGTGAAGTAATGTTATTTTGCTTTGAAATGGAGTGACGTAGAAGTATAAAGCAGTATGAAAAGTAAATATTCAAGTAAAGTTATTAATTGTACTGACGTGCATGACGTCCTAAATGTACGTAGTTACATCCAACAACTGTAGACAAAGATTTATTCACATTTTTTGTGGATTATTTCATTAAAACTATACACATTTGGCAAATCGTTGGATATTTCATATGCAACCAGGCCTCAAGACTTAAATGTATAAGGAAATAGAAAGTAGGCTACTGCAGATACTTAATTTTATACTACACAATTTCATTCTACTTGTTGAAACAAAGTCTGCAGCCTGTGGGAAATATTTACTTCCTGCTAAAACGGTTTCATGTTTTGACCACTTCCTGTACTCAGCAACAATGCTACCTAATATGGACTACACTAGCTCACCTGTCACTGATATGAACTATATATGTATTTAATGATAAAGGAAATACAGATAATCCAGCTCTGATAGTTTCTCGCCTGCACTGAGCTCCAGAAATACAGCAGGAAACGTAGTCAGAACTAAAGAGCGCGTGAAGCAAGTGTAGAGTTGATAGGAAGCAGAAACATTATCACTGTTAGTAGAAATCTGACTCACCCCATGTTGCAGCTGTCGTCACTAAGTTTCACTGAACAATCGGTTTCTTCTCATCAACTTGAATCCTCCCTCTCACAAGCACATCTGTTGTCTAATCAACCAAACCTGCTGTCATTCTTGCACACCTCCATCGCTCTCTCTCTCTCTCATGACACTGTTTAACACCAACCACTTGCACTTCTGCCTTTGCATTCTCATTTCCTAGACAGTTTTTTTCTCTCTTCCTGTTCTCGTCTCCTTCACTCGTTCTTTTTTAATTCTTATTTTCGCACCTCCCATCTCTCTGTCTCCCTGTGGTGGAGCTCAGCTCTGATTTCTGTCTGATTTCTGTCTGCCCTTAATACACTTCTGTTTATTCGGGTAGGGGGATAGTTTATGGTAAAAGTGGTGCCCTGATGTGTGTGTGTGTGTGTGTGTGTGTGTGTGTGTGTGTGTGTGTGTGTGTGTGTGTGTGTGTGTGCGTGTGTGCGTGTGTGTGTGTGTGTTGGGGGATGAAGGACGGCAAGATTCGCTGCATCTGCACACAGGTCATGAGTCCTCTTCAGACTACTTCAGATAAAGAGCGGGGGAGGCGTCACATGTGGTGCTTCAGTTCAA